>NC_134351.1:40344946-40944946 GCF_964195595.1 Calonectris borealis | reverse complement strand
CCTCACATCATGAAGCCTGAGGTTTACCCTCAACCCTCCGGGGATTTCGGTGATGGCACTGTTTGGTGACTGAGATTGCCCTCGAGGAATTTTTTTTTTCTCTCATCTAATCAAATTGAAAAAGTTAAAGTAACAACTAGGTTTGGAATGAAGATCCCTATTCATAGATTTATTGACAGTGCCTTTGAAAGTACTGTTCAATATGCAAGGTAAACAAATTAAAAATCCCAGCTTGTGCATTCACAAATTAGAAATGACCCCCTGCCTGCCCTGAGAGTGCTAATGATATAAAAGCTGAGAGGAGCTGAAGCCTCTTGGCAAAAGAGAGTGGGTCAGAAGGGCTTTTGTTGAATGTACCAATCTGTTTGTCTTTGACAGGCTCTTTGTCTAACTTGGGAGATGACAAGAGGAGCTGAGCTGTCTGGCAAAGGTGGGGATGTCTGTCTACACGGAGCCGCAAGCTTTATGTATTCATAATTTTGTATTCGCTTAACTGCTGGTACCTCTTGGCTGCCTGAGATCAGGGAAAACACTCCCCATTGCCTGCAGCTATGGGGAGAGAGAAGCAGCAGCCTGGGTGAGTATCAAAAAGTGTGACACAAGAAAGGTCTTAAATCACAAATCCAGTAACTCTGTTTTGCTTCACAGCTGTTTTCATCACAAAGGTTGTCTCTTATCCAGAGCTGAGAAAGCAAAAAGGTCATCCAGTAAACTGTGCATCCAAATCTCACTTAAAGGCTGTCATGGGGAGCATAGTGCAAGTGGTGGCAGCGTTGGTATCAACTGCAGGAACGCATTGGTGTGGTCTGAAGGCTGAGCTGGGTGTCTTGGTGCTGCCAAGGACCACATATAGGAGCCAGCCTTCTCTCCAACACACACCGACCCTTGGCCTCCAAACCACACTGCTGCTCAGGAAAGGCCATCCTATATTTTTTTTTGGCTCAGCTGGGCTGGTTTTGGGGTTATGCAAATCCACTGGGGCTTCTTATACTTTACACAAGAAGACAAAGCTCTGTCCCCAGGGATGCATTCACAATTTTCCTTGACTCTATCAAGAATTTGAGTGAAGTTCTGGCCCCACTGAAATAAAAAAGATCTGTGCCATCAACTGCAGATAATGCCAAGATAGATATCCAGATGGATATCTGGGTGGATATCCATGGAAATCTGTGGCAATTAAGGGCACGGACTCTGTCTGAGAGGGAACGAAGACGAAGACAAAGACGAAATTCTTTATTATACAGCACAAGCGCCTTTTATACCTCACATTATGCCACGTATGCACTTCAAAGAATTCCCTAGTACATCCCCTAAGCAAAGGTCATCTCGACACTCTTCCGCTAATTTCTTTATCTTTTGTCACGCCCTCAGAACCGCGAGCTGTCTCGTCTTACCTCCCTTTTTTCCCACGGCTTCTTGTTTACCAACGCTATGATACTGCTTGTACTCTCAGACATTGATTCCTCCACATCTCCCCCTTTTTCTTTTACAACAAACACTGAGCTAATTGACTTTTCTATCATTTGTTTTACACATTGCCACAAACATGGTACACACACAAGAATACATACAAATACAATCAAACGTATAATTCCCAGTTCAAACTCATTACCCATTTTGCCAAGCCCCAATAATTCTATCTCTTGTGGCTCTACGCTCAGGGGCGGACGGTACACCAAACATCCGTCCCAATTGTCAGTCACATTGCGGCCGCCATTACAAAGTGTTGCATGCGGCTCCGTGAGACCTAGGGTCCAATTGTCCCACGGGAGCCCCGCTAAGCAGGTGGAAAAAGGATCTCCAGGTGACGAGAGTGAAAGGCAAATGGTCTCCTGGCCTGTCTGATTCGCAAGGGCGATCCAGATGTTCTCTTTGGGCTGCGGCGGGGCCCAAAATGCGCTTACGCCTGCAACAACGGCGAAAAAGACGGCTTGACGAACCGTGCTGGTACCCATCTTGGTCCTCGATCTTTGGAGACACAAGCATACCCTCGACCCCAGGTTATCAATGAAAACGGGCCTTCCCACTCATGAGATTCCAGGTTTCTCACCTTTACCCACGCCTTGCCCCTTATGATTGCCTCACGACCTTCAACAGAATCAAAATGTCTGCAAATCGGGGGTCCACCTTCCTCAGCCCACCGATTGAGAAAATTAAGAACATAAACGGCTTTTGCCAATCTTTCCTGTGGGGTCAAATCCCCTACTCCCCCTTTTTGTTTTGTTAACATGTCTTTGAGCGAACGGTGCGCGCGCTCAACAATGGCTTGCCCTGTGGGGCTGTGTGGAATTCCCGTGATATGAGTGATTCCCCACGTTTGCAGGAATGTCTGTGTGGCTTGGGCAATGTACCCGGGGCCGTTATCTGTTTTTATTTTGCTCGGTACTCCGAGAATGGAAAAAGCAAGAAGAAAATGTTTTCGGACATCCCGGGACTTTTCCCCAGTGTGGGCTGTGGCTGCAATTGCTCCTGAAAATGTATCCACTGAGACGTGGACACATTTGAGTCGACCAAAGTCGGGAAGATGTGTAACATCAGTCTGCCAAAGTTCGAGCGCCTGCAAGCCACGAGGGTTGACTCCCCCCGGCTGTGGAGGGCCCGCACACTGGCACTCAGGGCATGCAGTGACAATTTGGCGTGCTTGCATAAGTGGTAAATGAAACATTCTAGCCAAGGCCTTAGCGTTCTGATGATAAAAGTCATGTGAACGCCTCGCTTGCTCAAATTTCCCCGGGACAACAACAGCCCCTGCAAGCGAATCAGCCAACCGGTTTCCCTCAACCAGGGGCCCCAGCAATGCAGTATGAGATCTGATATGCAATATGTGGAGAAGAATTGTGGAATCAGGAGTTTCAGTCAAGATCAGATAGGACTTTGGCCTGTGCGCTGAGAACTAGCAGGTGCGTGCATACGCCTGAGAAAAGACCTGAACACCTGGCTTAGTTGTCCCTTCTGTAAGGAAACTGTAAACATCAAAATGTAAAAGCTCTCAGTTAGGAATGCTGCTTGTGGTTACCTTGAGGTGTGGCCTAATGAGTACCAGCTGATTCAAGAGCCAATGAGTACCAGCTGATTCAAGAGCCAAAACAGGTGAAGGGAATTGTGAGCAGACATGTGATCGTTGCCGGAAGGAAGATTTAAGAGAGGCAACGGAGAGCAACAGGAGGGTGAAGTGACAGACGGACCGACGGTGGGACGGACCGACGGTGGGACGGACCGACGGTGGGACGGACCGACGGTGGGACGGACCGACTGTGGGACTGCCCTGTTATGATAAAGGCTCCAGTATTGTAACAATAAAGGATTCTGTGCATGTATATGTCAGGGTCTGTGCAATCATACACCACAAATGGCGCCCGAACAGGGACTGAAAGAGGAAAGCCTGAAGAAAGAAGGTCTTGAAGAAAGGAAATAGAAATATCCGGTGGTGTACCCCTGTTGAGCTGGACGGAGGATAAGCAGAGGATCAACATATCGAGCTCGATTCATCACCGGTCGCAGGACGATTCAGGTGAGCAGCCACAGGGAAGTTATATGAACTTTATACATTAGTCATGAGGCAGTTGGCATCTCAGTCACAGAAGCTTCAACTTGAAATATTTCAACGTATTTTGAAGGAACAAGGTTTTAAGGTCGCTCCAATACAATTGGTGAGACTCCTTGTGTGGGTCCAAGAACACTGTCCTTGGTTTCCTTCTGAGGAAACCATAGGGTGTTATGATTTAGCCCTATGGCAAAAGGTGGGAGAAGAACTGCAGATGAGGAAAACTTTGCAGTTGGAAGTTCCAGAAGGAATATTGATTACCTGGCGAGTTGTGTATATGGCTCTGCAGAAGTTGTGTCCTGCAGAGCAGGTGTTGCAAAATGTGACTGATTCAGCAATACTGGAGGGAGAATCAAAATATAGGAAAGATTTGTTTGAACTTGCGCCAACGGCAGATGAAATTTTACAGCGACAGAGACTAAAGACACTTTTTCGGTCTTCCATTGTGAAACCAGCACCATTTGTTCCCCCCCAAGAAAATCTGCTGCAGGGATTTGCAGCCCCCCCTCCCCCCCCTTATCAGCCTTTGGGTATGGTAAAAAAAAAAAAGAATGACTACACCATTGCTTCTGTTCTAAAAAGCTAAAAGAGCCCTGCAGGAAACCGTTTCTCCCCCTCAGTTGCGATGAGATGTGTCTGTATTTTTTTGTGTTCTGTTTCAGTGATGTAGAGTGATCCTAAATCTAACACTTGATCTTCCTTGACATTGTTGTTGTTTTTTGGTTAGAGTCTGATGTTCTAGAGGAAAGCGAACTGTGTGATGGAGAACAGGAAAGGTCTCTGTATTAGAAGTGTTAAGTTTTGTATCTCTGTATTAGAAGTGTTAAGTTTGTATAAAATGTATAAAAGAAAATAGGTTTAGTAAGTTGAGATTAATATTTGTAAGTTTGTGTAAAAGAAAATAGGTTTAGTAAGTTAAGCCTTGTATTAGAAGTGTTAAGTTTGTATGCCGTTTTGTCATGTAGAATTGATCTTTGTATTGTAGTGTAAATAATTTTTCTAGACTGTAACGTTACATGATAAAAGAAGATAGGTTTAGTAAGTTAAGATTAATATTTGTCTGGTTAAAATGGAAATAGGTCTTTGTATTAGAAGTGTTAAGTTTGTTTTTGTATTACAAGTGTTAAATTAAGATTAATATTTGTAAGTTTACACATTGTTGAAAAACTGTTGTTTTGAAGATGATTCACTTTAATTTTCTGAATGCTACCAAACTTTCTGTTTCTTTTTTGTGGAAAGTATTCTGGCCAACTCTGATCAAAAAAAAAAAAAAAAAAAAAAACCCCACTTTCAAATCTGCTTTGTCATCTGGGGGGATGGATAAATCAGATGTGAGTTAAACTTCATGAAGAATAATCCGAAATAAAACAGGAAAATGCAAAAAATAAGTAAAAAAAAAAAAAAGGGGAATGTAATGCTTCTCCAGGCCATGCCTGTAATTTATTGACCTGGCAGAGTGCCAGAGTGTCATTTACTATATGAGGTGATTAAGGAGGTATGCAAATTGATAAAGGAGTATGGGTTACAGGCTTCATTTAATAAAAACTTATTGTAAGCAATAGGGGAATCATATACGATGACTCCTTTAGATTGGAAGTCTATACTATGCCCTGTTTTGTTAGTGGTGCAGTATTCTGTGTGGTTTTCTGAGTATTGTGAACTTGTTCTTGTGAAGGTAATGGACAATTTGCAACTACCCTATGAACTGTTAGGTGAAGGGAATTGGATGTCACCTGCTGCACAAGCTGCCTTGCCTTGCGAAGTGCTTACACAGGTGGCTGATTTGGTTATGAAAGTGTTAAGATGAGTGTCGGATTTTGGCAAGCAAGTATCATCATTCGCTATGATCTGGCAAGGGACGCAAGAGCCCTATGTGTGATTCTTGGATGGATTGCAAACTACTAGACAATGTCAAATAGAGTCTCCTGAAGCTGCTGAGTTGTTGCTTTTTCAGCTTGCAATTGAGAATAAACAAAAAAGGGGGAGATGTGGAGAAGAATTGTGGAATCAGGAGTTTCAGTCAAGATCAGATAGGACTTTGGCCTGTGCGCTGAGAACTAGCAGGTGCGTGCATACGCCTGAGAAAAGACCTGAACACCTGGCTTAGTTGTCCCTTCTGTAAGGAAACTGTAAACATCAAAATGTAAAAGCTCTCAGTTAGCAATGCTGCTTGTGGTTACCTTGAGGTGTGGCCTAATGAGTACCAGCTGATTCAAGAGCCAAAACAGGTGAAGGGAATTGTGAGCAGACATGGGATCGTTGCCGGAAGGAAGATTTAAGAGAGGCAACGGAGAGCAACAGGAGGGTGAAGCAACGGAGAGAGACAGAAGGGTGAAGCAATGGAGAGAGAGAGACTGTGGGACTGCCCTGTTATGATAAAGGCTCCAGTATTGTAACAATAAAGGATTCTGTGCATGTATATGTCAGGGTCTGTGCAATCATACACCACAGCAATATAAAAAAAGGATGGATCCTTCAATGAATGCATTCTCTGAGGGTTTTAAACAGAGCAAAAAGCTGGGCATTATTTACATCTTTCAAATAAGCAAACACCATGCGGGACACTACCCCTGCAACATATGCAGAGTCAGTCACGATGTTGACGGGGCATTGCCATTTTTCAAACACTCGTACCACTGCCGCCAATTCCACGATTTGTGGTGAACCGTCTTGTTTCCGGATATCAGATTGCCATTGATCGTGGTCGTCTTTCCAGACAAGGACAGACTTACCCGTGCGCCCGGACCCATCCGTGAAGACCGTTAGAGCGTCCAAAGGGGTCACGCTACATTTCGGCAATTGCTGCAGTGGTAGCGGGGACTGCAGCCATTTATGACTGGGAGGGTGAATAGAAATCGCTCCTGTAAAACCTTCTATAGCCATTTGAAAAGGTACAGACATTTGCATCAACCAAGTTAACATAGGCATCACGACAGCAATGTAAATGGTATGCGGCTCTTTTCCGCACAGCGCTATCAACCGTTGCCTCCCTCTCACGACCAGGGATGCAAACATTTCTGCTCTAGTGGTGATGGTTTTTCCAAATTGATGGGGAAGAAACACCCATTCTATGACCAACAACTGTTCGCCGCTGGGTGTTGGCTTCCATTGAAACAACAAACCATATGGTTGGAAGTCAGTGTTCACTATTGCTAACTGAAAAGGAAGCTCTGGATCACAGCGCTGTGCTTGCCGAGCCGATATCATTGTAGCAATCCGCTGCAACGCTTGCTGAGCCTCGGGGGTTAACATTCGTCGAGACCCCAACGCAGGGATCACCTTTTAGCAAATTAAACAGAGGTCTCAACAGCTCGTTGTTGATTCCCAACAGAGGCCTTACCCAATTGATGGTGCCCAATAATTTCTGCAAATCAGTCAGGGTGTGGACCTGACTACCGATCTTGAGCCCTTGCGGTATCACAGTTTGCTCAGTAATGCGCCACCCTAGATATTTCCAGGGAGCGGTCTGCTGCACCTTTTCTGGGGCAACTATCAAGCCGTTACGCTGGAGGCTCGTTACAACAACCTCCATGGCCCCTCGTATCATGGCCTCAGAGGGGGTTGCTACAAGGATATCATCCATATAATGATAAATTACAACTTCAGGCAATTGGGCACGGGCTGGACTAAGGGCCCGTGCCACGAACCACTGACATATGGTGGGACTATTTTTCATGCCTTGCGGGAGCACCGTCCAATGGTACCGTTGACTCGGCTGGGCTACATTGGTCACGGGTACAGTAAAAGCAAACCGCGGCGCGTCATCTGGGTGTAACGGAACGGTAAAAAAACAGTCCTTAAGGTCTATTATAGTGATGTGCCAGTTCATAGGTATCATGGTTGGTGAAGGGAGACCTGGCTGTAGAGCTCCCATGTCCTCTATAGCCTCATTTATACGTCTTAGATCGTGAAGGAGCCTCCACTTTCCTGATTTCTTCCGGATGACAAAAACTGGTGAGTTCCATGGGCTCGTGGATGGCACAATGTGCCCAGTGCGCAGCTGCTCAGCAACTAGGTCCTGCAAGTGATGCAGCTTGTCCGTGGGGAGGGGCCACTGATCCACCCATATAGGCTTTTCACAGGACCATTGCAACTTCAGGGTGTGCTGCCGATCAGTAGCCACTAGGATAAATTTGTCCCCAGCATGATTCCCCATTGTGACAAACAATTTCATCCCCACAGCGTGAGAGGGGCTGGAAGAACGAACGGTCGGACATTGGCCCGCCGACCCTCCGGTCCCTCGATTTGAATTAATTGAACACTCTGCAGTGGTGCTGTTTGCCCTCCGATACCTGTAAGGGCAATCGGGACCTGTTTCGTCGGCCATTGAGCTGGCCAGTGTGACTGCGCAATGACTGTCATGTCAGCTCCGGTATCAATAAGGCCGCTGATGCGCACAGACTGCTGAGGGCCACCGCCTAACAGGCAGCAAGTCAGCTGCCGTCGCCCCGCAGCGACAGGCTGCGCCCACCACAGCTGTGGCGTGCCAGTGGAACCAAAACCTCCACTCCCCCGTTCCTGAGGCTCTGCCGCAGGAGGGGCAGCTCGAAAGTAGACGAGCTGTGCTATTCGTGCTCCTGCCGGCACGTAACAGGGCAGAGTAGGCGTCCACAACATGATTTTAATTTCTCCCGTATAGTCTGCATCGATAACCCCAGGGAGAACGAACAAGCCCTGTAACGTGGCGGATGAACGTCCCAATAAGAGCGCGCTGTTACTGCCACCTAGCGGCCCCCACACTCCGGTGGGCACCGCTTGAACAGCCGTAGAAGTCAGGTTCACTGGGTGGGAGGGGGCCAAGTCCACGCCGGCACTTCCCTGTGTCCGGGCGGATAATTCGGAGGCACGGATGCCAGCGGGGGGCTGGGGGCAGCTTGCATCATCGCATGGGGGGCTGCTTGTGTCATCACGCGGCCCCTCCCCGCGCTCCTGCAACCGTTTCCCTGGATAGGCTGACCGTCTTTATCACACCGCGACCGGCATTGATTCGCAACGTGCCGGCCCTTCCTACATTTTGGACACGTTCCCAGTTGTGAGTCAGACGGTTCCCGCCTCCGCCTGCCTGCCTGCGGGCACTGTCTCTTAAAGTGACCAGGACGGCCACAGGTGAGGCACGTCTGTTGGCTAAACTTAATGTTTGCAAAAGCAGCAGCCATCGCCACAGCCTGGTGCTCCGTGGTCCCCACACGGTTGCATTCCTCTATCATTTGAACTACCGTAGGGTTTTTTAATGGACGGAGCACCTTCTGGCAATCTGCGTTAGCGTTTTCAATCGCCAATTTTTGTAATAATATTTGCCGCACTTCCTCATTCTCTACTTGTTTGTCCAAAGCATCTTTTAATGTCTCGATAAATTTCATATACGGTTCCTGCGGTCCCTGCCTAATATTAGTAAACGAGCGCTGGGGCTTCCCTACATCGGGGACCTTCATAAATGCTATGTAGGCAAGATTCTATGAATCATTTAGGGCTTCCATTGGGAGTTGTACCTGGGCAGGGGCAGTGGCATATCGACCCTCTCCTACCAATGCCTCAGCTCCCAAGAATCTCAGTGGATCTGCCGCGGGCCACCCCAAATAGTCCAGGGCTTTGGCCTCACAGAGTCGCCGCCACTCCCCATTCCAGAGCATAAACTGAGCAGAGGAGAGCAACAATTGCGCCAGCGTTTTACAATCGTGCGGACATAACGTATAACTCCTCATGACTGACCCTAGCATGTTCGCAGAGTAGGGGGCACTGAGGCCAAATTCAATCACTCCCCTTCTCAACTCCTTCACTACTTGGAAATTCAGACCCTCCCACTGGGGCCTTTGATGAGCTTCATAAATCACCGGGAACGCCCGGACCTCACGGAGCTTAACCGCGAGGTCAGAGTCCCCTTCTTTCTCTGCCTCCCTTTGAATCCCCTTCCACACATCATGCAGATGCGGGGGATATAAGTCCGACTCTTTCCCTGGGTCGACCGGCCCCGGATCAAATGGGTTGGGATCATCACTGTAGCTACCCTGCTTCTCCCAGGCAGTCACCACTCCAGCCTCAATGGTCAGGGGCACAGAAGGCTCTTTGGCCACAGATGCACTCCCTCCTGAGTTTTCACCTCTCAGCTTGTCTTTAGCACTGACATGCTTTTTTAGGGTCTCATACAGAGTCCTCCAAGGCGCTAGCAGTCCCGCAGCCACCGAGTCCGAACAAGTGGCAGCATCCCAAAGCTGGGTGCCTGCTTCATCCCAAATTTTTAGGTCATAAATGTTAGTAGAATCGACTCCCTTAATGGTGGTTGTCACCCACTTCAGGAGTCGTCTCAAGTCCCCATGATCCATAGTTGCTTGATATTTTTTCAGGATCAATTCCATGGTCCTGCAAACAGTTTTTTCCTCCTTTGTCATGTTTAAACCCATGACTACCGTCCCCTGCTGCTCACCTCTGTCCTGCAGAGACAATTATGCGACGTCGCTATCCTGTTTCCTTTCAACAGCTTTTATTCCGTTTCCTTTCAAAGGCTTTTATCCCGTTTCTTTTCAACGGCTTTTATCCCGTTTACTTTCAACGGCTTTGCAGTTCAGATCGGCAATTGCCGACTTTATGGCCCTTCAGACAGAGGGTCCCTGTTCGGGCGCCATTTGTGGCGATTAAGGGCACAGACTCCGTCTGAGAGGGAACGAAGACGAAGACAAAGACGAAGATGAAATTCTTTATTATACAGCACAAGCGCCTTTTATACCTCACATTATGCCACGTATGCACTTCAAAGAATTCCCTAGTACATCCCCTAAGCAAAGGTCATCTAGACACTCTTCCGCTAATTTCTTTATCTTTTGTCACGCCCTCAGAACCCCGAGCTGTCACGTCTTACCTCCCTTTTTTCCCACGGCTTCTTTCACTTCCCATCTTCCCACGGCTTCTTGTTTACCAGCGCTATGATACTGCTTGTACTCTCAGACATCGATTCCTCCACAGGCCAGTCCGGGCAGGACAAAATGTAAGGAATGTGCTCTACACCGCAGCCGGGGAGAATGGCCCTACCTGGAGCCTCTGGCAGAAAGCACCAGGGGAGACTCGAGGTCGACCCTTAGGGTTCTGGAGTCAGGGATACAGAGGATCCGAGGCCCGTTACACTCCAACTGAGAAAGAGATATTGGCAGCATATGAAGGGGTTCGAGCTGCTTCAGCAGTGGTTGGTACTGAAGCACAGCTCCTCCTGGCACCCCGACTGCCGGTGCTGGGCTGGATGTTCAAAGGGAGGGTCCCCTCTACACATCATGCAACCGATGCTACGTGGAGTAAGCGGGTCGCACTGATCACACAACGGGCCCGAATAGGAAACCCCAGTCGCCCAGGAATCTTGGAGGTGATCATGAACTGGCCAGAAGGCAAAGATTTGGGAATATTCCCCGAGGAGGAGGGGACGCGTGCTGAAGAGGTCCCACTGTATAACAAACTACCAGAAAATGAGAAGCAATATTCCCTGTTCACTAATGGGTCCTGTCGCCTTGTGGGAAAGCATCGGAGGTGGAAAGCTGCTGTATGGAGTCCTATACGCCAGATTGCAGAAACTGCTGAAGGAGAAGGTGAGTCGAGCCAGTTTGCAGAGGTGAAAGCCATCCAGCTGGCCTTGGACATTGCTGAAGGAGAAAAATGGCCAGTCCTTTATCTCTATACTGACTCATGGATGGTGGCAAATGCCCTGTGGGGGTGGTTGCAGCAGTGGAAGCCGAACAACTGGCAGCGCAGAGGCAAACCCATCTGGGCTGCTGCGTTGTGGCAAGATATTGCTGCCCGGGTAGAGAACCTGGCTGTAAAAGTACATCATGTAGATGCTCACGTACCCAAGAGTCGGGCCACTGAAGAACATCAAAACAACCAGCAGGTGGACCAGGCTGCTAAGATTGAAGTGGCTCAGGTGGATCTGGACTGGCAACAAAAGGGTGAATTATTTATAGCCCAGTGGGCCCATGACACTTCAGGCCATCAAGGAAGAGATGCAAAATATAGATGGGCTCGTGATCGAGGGGTGGACTTGACCATGGATGCTATTGCACAGGTGTCCTGGTTTCGGCTGGGATAGGGTTAAATTTCTTCCTAGTGCTGTGTTTTGGATTTAGTATGAGGAGAATGTTGATAACACACTGATGTTTTCAGTTGTTGCTAAGTGCCCTCCTAGTCCAAGGACAGCTCCCATGCCTACTGACTGAGCTAGGTACACGAGATGGGAGGGAACATAATCAGGACAGCCAGCCCAGCTGGCCAATGGGGTATTCCATACCATGTGACGTCATGCTCAGTATATGAATGGTAGGCGTGTTCCAGGAAGTACCGATCGCTACAAGGTTATTGGTCAGCGCGGGTGGTGAGCAATTGCATTGTGCATCACTCATTTTGTATATTCTGTCATTATTATTATTATTTTCCCCTTTCTGTTCTATTAAACTGTCTTTATCTCAACCCATGAGTTTTTCTCACTCTCACCCTTCCGATTCTCTCCCCGTCCCACTGAGGGGTGGGGGGAGTGAGTGAGCGGCTGCGTGGTATTTGGCTGCCTGCCAGATTAAACCAAGACAGTCCTTTCTGGCGCCCAACGTGGGGCTCGAAGGGTTGAGATAACAGTAGATCTGATCAAAGTGTGTTAAGGCAAAATTGTTATAAGCATTCATTATATTGATTGGTCACAATGTTGATTTATTGGCTGTCAAAGTTGTGGGGCTGGCTCTCAATGTTGGGTCATGTAATACCTTGCTTGCAGTATATGTTCCCTTTTCTGCTGTTTATCATTATTCGGAACTGGGCCAAGATTATCATTTTGCTGCTGTTTTATGAGGTGATAAAATCATTGGTCATAAGTCTAATCTGGTATCTCTACTTGGCACTGCCATCACCTCTGTACCTTGGGAACCACCTCTTAGAAACTATTAGTAATTGCACTTTTTTCTCCTCAGAGAATGAATTTAAGGGGGAGACAGGATGGGACACTTTCTCCCACTTGTTCATCTTCCCTTCCATATCGTCAGAAACTCCTTTTTCTTCTATCCTCTTCATGAAGATGTCCACATTATTCCCTGAGAATTTTGAATATCCTTGGGATGCTCAAACAAGCATGTTCATATTGCTACTATGTCTCCTGAATGTGGTTCAGGCCTTGTTTAGGGTTAAACAACTATTCAGGAATACTGTCCAGAGATCAACCCTCAGGAACAAGAAAAGAGGGAGGGCAAATGGTGGTGCCTCGTCGGGGCGGGCGGAGTGGCGGGTCCCAGGGGCCGCGGGCAGCGGGAAATCAACCCCTGCAACAGACACGGTGGCTACTCAAAACCCCACGACAGACACTGCGGCTATTTCAACCCCCATGACAACCCCTGTGGCTACTCAAACCCCGGCAACAGTCACCGTAGCTTCTCCAACCCCTGCGACAAGCACTGCAGCCACTCAAACCCTGGCAACAGTCACTACAGTTATTCCAACCCCCACGACAGGCACAGCAGCTACCCAAACCCCAGCAACAGGCACTACAGCTGAACCAGAGGACCAACCCTTACTGGTATCTGTTGCCCCTGTACAGAAGAGGAAATCTTGGAAGCGGAGGTCAGGTCATCTAGAAAGGGATGATGGAAGAGCAGGGCCATCACGAGGAAAGGAGGAGGAAGAGGAAGAACTCATAAACGAGACGGAAACCACCCGATCCCTATCCCTGGGTGAGTTGTGAGATATGCGGAAAGATTTCAGCCGTCATCCAGGCGAGCATATTGTTACCTGGCTGCTCCGATGCTGGGATAATGGGGCCAGTAGCCTGGAATTAGAGGGGAAGGAAGCCAAACAGCTGGGATCCCTTGCTAGGGAAGGAGGCATTGACAAAGCAATTGGAAAAGGGGCACAGGTCCTCAGCCTCTGGAGGCGACTGCTGTCAGGCGTGAAGGAAAGGTATCCCTTCAAGGAAGATGTTATATAATGCCCAGGCAAATGGACCACTATGGAGAGAGGTATCCAGTACCAGAGAGAACTAGGCGTGCTGGAGGTAGTTTATAGTGACCTGAACGATGACCAAACACCCAAAGATCCAGATGAAGTCCAGTGCACGCGATCCATGTGGTGGAAATTAGTACGGAGCGCACCAGCGTCATATGCCAATTCGTTGGCAGTACTGTCCTGGAAAGAGGAAGAAGCACCAACGGTGGATGACATGGTTAGCAATCTCCGGGAATACGAAGAAAGTGTCTCCTCCTCCCTTGTCTCAGCTGTGGAGAAACTGTCTCGTGAGGTCCAGGAACTCGAAGAGGATATGTCCTATTCTCCACCTGTACGGACCAGTATCTCAGCCATTAGGACTCAGCGTTCTTCTGCTCAAGAGAGAGGATATAGAAAGTACACACCACGGGGCACCCTGTGGTTTTACCTGCGTGACCACGGAGAGGACATGAGGCAGTGGGATGGAAAACCTACCTTGACCCTAGAGGCACGGGTATGTGAGTTGCAAGGAAAAACAATCACACAAGGGGGTTCTCTCAGGAAAAATGCTGCTCCAGTTTTCAGGAAAAACCTGTCTCACGATGGTCCAGTTTCCAGTGAACAGTACCCCAGACAGAGTAGAAGTCCTGATCTTACTTTGGATTTTAACGAAGGAATTCTTAACTCGCGTTTGCAAGATGTGAGAAGCGGATACTATGACCAGAACTAGAGGGGCCCTGCCTCCGGCCAGGTGGAGGAAAGGGACAACCAAGTTTACTGGACTGTGTGGATTTGATGGCCTGGCACATCAGACCCACAGGAGTATAAGGCTCTCGTAGACACCGGGGCACAGTGTGCCCTGATGCCATCAAGCTATAAAGGGGCAGAACCCATTTGTATTTCTGGAGTGACAGGGGGATCCCAAGAGTTAACTGTATTGGAGGCCGAAGTGAGCCTAACCGGGAATGAGTGGCAGAAGCACCCCATTGTGACTGGCCCAGAGGCTCCGTGCATCCTTGGCATAGACTACCTCAGGAGAGGGTATTTCAAGGACCCAAAAGGGTACCGGTGGGCTTTTGGTATAGCTGCCCTGGAGACGGAGGAAATTAAACAGCTGTCCACCTTGCCCGGTCTCTCGGAGGACCCTTCTGTTGTGGGGTTGTTGAAGGTCCAAGAACAGCAGGTACCAATCGCTACCACAACAGTGCACCGGCGACAATATCGCACCAACCGAGATTCCCTGATCCCTATCCATGAGCTGATTCGTCGACTGGAGAGCCAAGGAGTGATCAGCAAGACTTGCTCACCCTTCAACAGTCCCATATGGCCAGTGCAAAAGTCCAATGGAGAGTGGAGACTAACAGTAGACTGTCGTGGCCTGAACGAAGTCACGCCGCCACTGAGTGCTGCCGTGCCGGACATGCTAGAACTCCAATACGAACTGGAGTCAAAGGCAGCCAAGTGGTACGCCACAAATGATATCGCTAATGCGTTCTTCTCAATCCCTTTGGCGGCAGAGTGCAGGCCACAGTTTGCTTTCACTTGGAGGGGCGTCCAGTACACCTGGAACCGACTGCCCCAGGGGTGGAAACACAGCCCTACCATTTGCCATGGACTGATCCACACCGCACTGGAACAGGGTGAGGCTCCAGAACACCTGCAGTACATTGATGACATCATCGTATGGGGCAACACAGCAGAAGAAGTTTTTGAGAAAGGGGAGAGAATAGTCCAAATCCTTCTGAAGGCCGGTTTTGCCATAAAACAAAGTAAGGTCAAGGGACCTGCACAGGAGATCCAGTTTTTAGGATTAAAATGGCAAGATGGACGTCATCAGATCCCAATGGATGTGATCAACAAAATAATAGCCATGTCCCCACCAACTAGCAAAAGGGAAACACAAGCCTTCTTAGGCGTTGTGGGCTTTTGGAGAATGCATATTCCAGATTACAGTCAGATCGTAAGCCCTCTCTATCAAGTGACCAGGAAGAAGAACGATTTCAAATGGGGCCCTGAGCAACAACAAGCCTTTGAACAAATTAAATAGGAGATAGTTCAGGCAGTAGCCCTTGGGCCAGTCCGGGCAGGACAAGATGTAAAGAATGTGCTCTACACCGCAGCCGGGGAGAATGGCCCTACCTGGAGCCTCTGGCAGAAAGCACCAGGGGAGACTCGAGGTCGACCCTTAGGGTTCTGGAGTAGGGGATACAGAGGATCCGAGGCCCGCTACACTCCAACTGAGAAGGAGATATTGGCAGCATATGAAGGGGTTCGAGCTGCTTTGGAAGTGGTTGGTACTGAAGCACAGCTCCTCGTGGTACCCCGACTGCCGGTGCTGGGCTGGATGTTCCAAGGGAGGGTCCCCTCTACACATCATGCAACCAATGCTACGTGGATTAAGTGGGTTGCACCGATCACACAACGGGCCCGAATAGGAAACCCCAGTCGCCCAGGAATCTTGGAAGTGATCACGAACTGGCCAGAAGGCAAAGATTTTGGAATATCCCCAGAGGAGGAGGTGACGCGTGCTGAAGAGGCCCCACTGTATAATAAACTACCAGAAAATGAGAAGCAATATGCCCTGTTCACTGATGGGTCCTGTCGCCTTGTGGGAAAGCATCGGAGGTGGAAAGCTGCTGTATGGAGTCCTATACGCCAAGTGGCAGAAACTGCTGAAGGAGAAGGTGAGTCGAGCCAGTTTGCAGAGGTGAAAGCCATCCAGCTGGCTTTGGACATTGCTGAAGGAGAAAAATGGCCAGTACTTTATCTCTATACTGACTCATGGATGGTGGCAAATGCCCCGTGGGGGTGGTTGCAGCAGTGGAAGCAGAACAACTGGCAGCACAGAGGTAAACCCATCTGGGCTGCCGCGTTGTGGCAAGATATTGCTGCCCGGGTAGAGAACCTGGCTGTAAAAGTACGTCATGTAGATGCTCACGTACCCAAGAGTCAGGCCACTGAGGAACACCAAAACAACCAGCAGGTGGACCAGACTGCTAAGATTGAAGTGTCTCAGGTGGATCTGGACTGGCAACATAAGGGTGAATTATTTATAGCTTGGTGGGCCCATGACACCTCAGGCCATCAAGGAAGAGATGCAACATACAGATGGGCTCGTGATCAAGGGGTGGACTTAACCATGGACGCTATTGCACAGGTTATCCATGAATGTGAAACATGCGCTGCAATCAAGCAAGCCAAGCGAGTAAAGCCTCTTTGGTATGGAGGACGATGGTTGAAATACAAATATGGGGAGGCCTGGCAGATTGATTATATCACGCTCCCACAAACATGCCACGGCAAGCGCTATGTGCTCACCATGGTGGAAGCAACCACCAGATGGCTAGAAACATACCCTGTGCCCCATGCCACCACCTGGAACACCATCCTGGGCCTTGAAAAGCAAGTCCTATGGCGACATGGCACCCCAGAAAGAATTGAGTCAGACAATGGGACTCATTTCCGAAACACCCTCATAGACACCTGGGCCAAAGAGCATGGCATTGAGTGGGTCTATCACATCCCCTACCATGCACCAGCCTCCGGAAAAATCAGACGATACAACAGACTGCTAAAGACTACGCTGAGAGCAATGGGTGGTGGGACATTCAAGCATTGGGATACACATTTAGCAAAAGCCACCTGGACAGTCAACACCAGGGGATCTGTTAATCGAGCTGGCCCTGCCCAATCAAAACCCTTACGTACTGTAGAGGGGGATAAAGTCCCTGTCGTGCATATGAGAAATATGCTGGGGAAGACAGTCTGGGTTACTCCTGCCTCGGGCAAGGGAAAACCCATCCGTGGGATTGCTTTTGCTCAAGGACCTGGGTGCACGTGGTGGGTAATGCGAAAGGATGGGGAGGTCCGGTGTGTACCTCAAGGGGATTTGATTTTGGGTGAAAATAGCCAATGAACTGAATTGTATGATGTTAATTGTTACATGATATTGTATATCATTATTTCTATGGTTGCTATCAATGGTATAGCAGTGAAAATCACCCATATTAATGAAGAATGAACTAACTCTCATGAAACCGAGCAAAGTGCAACGATGTTAGAACTGGACGAGCGCAGCAGTACCAAAATGAGAACTGGCTTCAGGATGCAACAGCCCAACACCACACACCATCTCTCTGGCCCTGAAAGACTGTTATGACAGATGGAGCCCAAAGTCATGGACTAAATGAACTCAATAGACATTTTAAAGGGATAGTCCATAGACTAAGGGAATGATATCTGTGTGTGCATATGTATATATGTATATATAAAAAGAAAGATAGTGGTGATTAATTGAAATGTGTCGAAAAATGTGAGACCTAAGCACAACATAAATGGTATGGAATAAGGGGTGGATACTGTCCTGGTTTCGGCTGGGATAGGGTTAAATTTCTTCCTAGTGCTGTGTTTTGGATTTAGTATGAGGAGAATGTTGATAACACACTGATGTTTTCAGTTGTTGCTAAGTGCCCTCCTAGTCCAAGGACAGCTCCCGTGCCTACTGACTGAGCTAGGTACACAAGATGGGAGGGAACATAATAAGGACAGCCGGCCCAGCTGGCTAATGGGTTATTCCATACCATGTGACATCATGCTCAATATATGAACGATAGGCGTGTTCCAGGAAGTACCTATCGCTACTTGGTTATTGGTCAGCGCAGGTGGTGAGCAATTGCATTGTGCATCACTCATTTTGTATATTCTATCATTAGCATGATTATTTTCCCTTTTTTTCTGTTCTGTTAAACTGTCTTTATCTCAACCCACGAGTTTTTCTCACTCTTACCCTTCCGATTCTCTCCCCGTCCCGCTGAGGGGTGGGGGGAGTGAGTGAGCGGCTGCGTGGTATTTGGCTGCCTGCCAGATTAAACCACAATAGGGAGCCTGGCCATTCTTTGGCTGGTGTACCAAAGAAAAAGAAGAATTTCCCTCATCCTTTTTCTTTGCTGCTCTTGAATTCTCACTTGGATCCAGAATTGATCCAGCTAAGATATCATGTGGACACAACTACTGCTACAACAAAAAAGAGATGGTGCTTCCAAGCCCATATTCACAAAGTAGCACTTGCAGAATTTGCAATAATTAAAATTGCTCAACAATCAAATGTGATTTTAAAAGCTGCTGCTGGAGAAGGCCTGACTGGCAGTGTAGCGATTTGTCTGGTTAGTGGCAGAGCTGCTTCAGCTTCTTTGGAAGCCTGCACATTTCAAAAGCTGTTCCTGATTTTTGGATATCTGTTTAGAAACCCCTTGAGATGCCTTTTCCAGAGACACTGAGCACCAACAGCTGTGGACAACCCTCCTTTGGTGGGTAGTGCTCAGCACTTCTGAAAGTGGACCTAAAGCCTGGCACCCCAAATCAAAACACCCCAAAATGTGTTCATTTAAGATGGAAGCTACTGAGCTTTTTTATGGAATTTAGAGCCTTGGTAATTCTTGATGGGAAACATGTCTAACTGCTGAACATGTGTCTAGGAGAGAAGAGCAAGAGATTGAGCAAAGATTTCCTTTTTAAGCTTTTAACTGAGTGAGTCCTTGCCACTTCTCTCTCACCTCCACCCTTTCCCTAGCTCATGCCCTTGGGCCTGCCAGGGTGCTGAACGTGGTCAAAGATGCTGGGCCACAGTGCCGCCTTGTTTGGATCTGCCCAAGAGCACCACTCCCTCTCCATCAGTTTTGAAGGCCCTCAGAGAGGGGAGAAGAGCTATGGGCCTGATATTTCCCCATTCCCTGACAACAAGTATTGGGAGCTGTGGCTACCCCCAGGGCAGGAACATGTCCTTTTTGTCCCCTAATTCATTCAGTCAGGCTGAGGTTGCCTATCTGGTGGCTTTTTGTAAAGAAGCAGCTCATGTCTGTGAACAGCAATAACTGGGCTTTTTGTCTCTTCGGCTGCATCCTGCACAACAAAATGCTAAAACCATCACACTGGGAACAGAAGCATCCATGAATGTTTCTTGATGGTTTTAATGTAAGTATCATCATCTGAACTGGGTTATCCTTTACCATGGCTGAGTTCCCCCAGCTGAAACAGGACCCATGTTATCTCCTGATGAATTCAAGATATGTAAGACTCTACCAAAGCAGCTGATCATTGGTTTTTAGAAACTTGTGTTCAGCTGAGATATGAGCTTTAATCTTTATCAACTGGTCTCAGCATTCCACAGATCCTACATTTTGGTCATCTCAGAACCAGAAGTTAAGTTTTTACTTATGTACGTGGATTCCCTCAAGTACAATCCTCTCACAACATTTCACACATGTATGGTGTCTGGTAGACACCATCCTCTGATTCCGTATTTATTTGATGATGAGTAGTGAGACCAGGTGAGACTATGCCACAGGGCTTGCATTCTCACAGGTCTGTGGACAAAAGAGGAGGCTTAAACAGGTATGCAAGCTTGCAGCATTAGTATGGTGAAGAGGTGAGGATGGAGAGCCCAGCTGTTGAGATCGAGAGCAAGAATATATCTGGGAAAGAACAAAAAAAAATTTGGAAGTACAGGAAAGTACATAGAAGTACAGGAAAGTACTTAGTTGCTGACTTTGCTGACTTGACTAGGAATGAAGGAATTAGCTATTGAAATCTAGCAGAAAAAGACACACCATAATCCTTGTGGCTGGATGTTATAGACAGACAAATTTCAAGAAGTTTTTAAACATTTTTAAATCATAGAGTCATAGAATGTCTCAAGTTGGAAAGGACCCATAAGGATCATTGAGTCCAACTCCAACCTCACCAAATAGTGAGGTGAATCAAGCCCTGGAGTAGCTTGACCAGATACATGCTAGATTCTGTCACACGAGATCCCTACATGGAGAGCGGCTGCCTTTATGAAGACTTGCTGCAGCTTGCGTGGAAGCTTGCTATAGAAATGGTTGGGTGAAGTTTTCTGGTCTGTGTTACATGGAAGATGAGAGTTACTGAACATAGTAGCTCCTTCTGGCTTAAAACATTTTTTCTGAAGAGCTGGACTTTTGTAGGAAGAATGCCTGGGAGAAAAGAAGAGGAAAGTTTAGAAAGGACTGAAAGCCTATTAAAATGTCCTTCGAGCCAGGACACCTTGCATTACTGAAAGAAGAGATAGCTTGGCCTGGTGTTCGTATCAACACAGCCTGTCCTATTCCAAGAGGAAAGTGAGAGAGGAGTACAATTCTGAGGATCCCTGTTTAGACAGGGGAACTGATTCTCCTGAAATTCATGCTGCTTTTACACTGGCTTTGTTCTTTTGACTAAGGCTCCCAGTCTCATCGGTCACCCATCTTAACTGTTTTTGTGCCCTTTTTTTTGCCATTCTCGTCATGAAGGGAACAGTGTAAGAGAACAAGCTCTTGGGAATCATTCGTGCACTAAGCAGAAGACTGCAGCTATCACCTAACTTTCCTTGCAGCCCAGATGCAGCATCTGCCCGTACTTGCTCTGGAAGACAACCAAGGCAAATTTCATATGGGAGGAGGTGAGGAAAGCCAGCACAGCAACAGGACAAATGACACATCTGGTTAGCTGGCACTCGAACACACTATGCTACACCATCCAGACTCTTCTGCCAGAAATTAGCCTTGAGAGCAACACTCTTAAACTTCCAGCTGTACATCATGCAAGGATTTATGAGAACGAGGCCAAAGAAAATGGGGCCCTCTCCTGACTTAACCTTACTCATTACATCAAGGGGGAATTTGTATGAAAAGGGAGCAAAGGATATGGCCTAATACTGCTGTCTTTTTGTGGCATTTCAGTAGTTTCATACGGAGAAGGGAGTCAGAATTAGAAAACCATTTTATTTAATGACATAGTATGAATTAATATAGTGATATTTTTTAACCATGGTATGCGTAGAAAAGAACTGTTCCCTATAGCTAATCTTCTAAATCATTATGGCTCATCAATTATAATTTTGTTTGAACTTATTATGTAAAGTTGGATGACATTTTATTTCAAAGTGTTTAAACTGAAATGTGAAAGAAAAAGCTCAGTATATGGTGCACATGTAACCTACACTTCAGTGTATTTCTTAACTGGAGTGCTGGACTTGGCAGTCAGACTCGGATATCACCTTTTATGACTGAGGCTTTACTCCTTCAGATATTTAGTTGCTTTGCTTCCCAGTAACTTGACTGGAATGAATGAATGAAATAATGAAATATTTTCAAGGATTTGGCTTTAATCTGTTGTTCTGAGTGGGAAGATTCCTCTTGAATAATGGAAAGGGTATGCCACATGAAAACCAGTATCAGCATGTGGCCCACATAGCATTTGGGCAACATACTGAAACACAAACTTGTCTTTTAATATTTTGGTGAGACAATTCAGACAGTGCACATCATTGGAAATGTGATGGAAATACTTTGTCAGATTGGATCTTGGCAAATAAATGGTGAAATTTCCCCGTCACCCCCTCCCTCAGTTCAGAGATCAGAGCAAGGTATATGCATCTTTTATTCTCATCTAATTGTATGGCTGAAGTGGGTACCTAGTGGCCTTGTGCCAGCCTGGTGCACCAGGACAGGAGTATAGGAAGGGATTTCCCCAGAGCAGCCACCTCTGTCTCTACAGGCCCTTTTCGAGGCTGCTCATGTGCCATTGCACAGACACTTAGGGGCTTTTCCCACCGAAACTTCACTTTTGATTAAAAATCCTTCTCGTTTCCCAGCCTCCTTCTAGTGTCTCTGTGATACACTAGGGAGAGCTGTTCTCCCCTTTCCACTTGTGTTTGGTTGAGCTGAATTTCTGGTGTCATCTGGTGTGATCAGCCTTGGGGATTACTGTGACTGCTCCCTGCTCACATACTGGTGTGAATTAATCTTTTCTGACTGAAGGACTAAACTTGTACATAACACAGTGAGTGAGGTCTTGCTAGCATCCTGTACATTGGTCTTTATAAATCCATATCTGTACTAGAAGTATCTCACCATTGCGGTTGCATAGATTATTTGCATAGTTGCATCACATTGCCAATTTATTCATATGCCCAGGAATTGAGTGTCACCCAAAGGGTGACAATTAACAGTAGAGGACATTTGACAACTTCTTCTTTGGCAAGACCCCAGAGGACACCAAGAAGTGACCCGTCCTCTCATTGTGATGACTTAATGTGCTGTAGGTATTGAAGGCTTTTGCTGTAGCCACCAAAGTATTCACTGCAGCTAAGGCAGTGAAGCTTTTTTCCATTTTGGACCTCTTTGCTACATGCTTAAAACTTTACTATAATCAGCTGTCAGGCTATATGTTTCCTCTCGAGAGGAATTTTTTGTAAGGGCAAAGAAATCTCTCAACCGCTTCTGAATTAGGGAAGAAAAGAATACCCTGTGACCATTTTTGCACTTATTGTGAAGGGGATTGGCTATTAAAATTATGAGTCTATGCTTAACACTTAACCATAGCCATACTTAAATGCCACTAGAAAACACAGGATGAAAATAAGTGATTGACAAATAGGTAGATAACTAAACAGAAATATGTCACGTGCACAGTACAAGACAGTCTAAAAAAGGACTTACTTATTTGTAAGTCTTTGTGTACAAGTATACACAGCTTTGTTTCAAAATATGTTTAAATTCAAAGGAATTTTTCATTTGCCCAGTCCAAATCCCAGTGATATCACCTGCAAGTGACTAGTATGAATTAAAGCTTAGTCCCTAAACATATAGTGAAATGACTTTTCAGATGAGTTGTTGAGGGTTTTAGGGCTGAAACACAACAGAGTAGATGAAAGTTTGAACTTTAAACTTTCCCTCTGCATCTCCTGGCTACCCACAGTCTTACACTACCGCAGCAATTTGGGTTTTGTTGCTTTAGGAAGTGTGGCTGATGATACTCCGACTTACTGTCTCCTCCTAAAGTACACTCTGAAAGATATCCAGGGCACTATGTAGGTCTGTTTTTATTTATGACCTATTACATACCAATGTATTTTAAGCAGCAATTTAAATTAGCTCAGTTTGCTTTATTAAATGATTACCATGTATTTGTGCTGCTCTATCCCACTGGAATCCTAAACAGGGACAAAGATTACATTTGTCTGAGTGCTGCAAAATACAAACTAAGATGGTCCACCTTTCAAAGAGGTTATAATCCAAATACAAGTGAAGAGACTGCAAAGAGACACAGATGGGGAAGCACATGGTGCATGTGATTAGGTGACAGTTTTGGTCAGTGCCATGGACAACTTGCAGCACATCAGCCCAGTGGCTTCTAAGGAAGTTGTGGGTTTTGTTGCGAAGGAAAGTTGGAAGAAGGGATTTGAGGTGGGGCAGTGAGGTTTCTTTGTGGGCATTCCTTCCACATGTTCAAGACAGTGTGGGAGAAAGCACAAAGGCATTCAGCAGCAAAGTAATGACTGGGCATGAGATGGCTGAAAGGGAAAAAAACACTATAAGAGGGAGCATTCACACTGCTAGACACTAGACCCCAGCCTTTGAACCATGAAGCTGATGGGGAAATAAATGCTTTGGCAGGGAGCAACTCGGATGAGGAGGTACCTAGGGTAGTCTGAGTCAATCTTTGTAGGAGCCATCCCTTCTCTGGTGAATGAGGGAGCTGAAGATGAACCATCAGCAAGCACCCTCAGCACCTAAACTGGCTGCCTAAGTTAGGATATGCAAGTCATGCCCTTTGCAAAAGGCTACCTGTTTTTACTCCTGGAAGGGAATGGAAATCCCACCAGAATCCCTTTGGTTTCATGTAGCCATAATATCAAATTCTGTATGGATTTCATTGTGACCCAGCATCAATTAATACCCATGTGTTGTAAAGTATTAGTCATAACTGGATTTATACTTTTCTCATAAAGTTGCTGAAATGTAACTAATTTTACTGTAATTGTGATCTTTAAAATTTGAATGGTATCTTTTATTGAATAGCTGTTGCAGGACATCATTAGCTTATGGACTTTAATATCTGGAATATAGTATAATTTACATGATTCCATTAAATGTCTATCAGGTTTCAAACTGGGTTTGAGGCTACTGCATTTGAATTACCAAAATATATACAAATTGGAAACTTAAAAAAAAAAAGGAACAGAGTACAGCTTTAATTTCTTTGTTCAAATCTACCATGAGGGTGAGGAAAATTTCTTTTTAAACAAAAGAATCAGATCCATTCCTTATGAAAACAAATGATTTAGAAAAACAAGGTTAGAATGCCACCTGGGGGCTTATATTGCCATCTGTCCTGGTTTCTGCTGGGATAGAATTAATTTTCTTCCTAGCAGCTGGTATAGCGCTGTGTTTTGAATTTAGTATGAGAATAATAATGATAACACACTGATGTTTTCAGTTGTTGCTAAGTACCCTGCTAGCCAAGGACATTCAACTTAAAAAAAAACCAAACCAAAACAGGCGCTGGGGGAGGAGCAAAGCTGGGACAGCTGGCCCAGCTGGCCAATGGGGTATTCCATACCATGTGATGTCATGCTCAGTATATGAATGGTAGGCGTGATATGCTGGGGAAGACAGTCTGGGTTACTCCTGCCTCGGGCAAGGGAAAACCCATCCGTGGGATTGCTTTTGCTCAAGGACCTGGGTGCACGTGGTGGGTAATACGAAAGGATGGGGAAGTCCGGTGTGTACCTCAAGGGGATTTGATTTTGGGTGAAAATAGCCAATGAACTGGATTTTATGATGTCAACTGTTATATGATATTGTATATCATTATTTCTATGGTTGCTATCAATGGTATAGCAGTAAAAATCACCCAGATTAAAGAAGAATGAACTAACTCCAATGAATCCGAGCAAAGTGCAACGATGATAGAACCGGATGAGCGCAGCAATACTGAAATGAGAACTGGCTTCAAGATGCAACAGCCCAACACCACACACCATCTCTCCGGCCCTGAAAGACTGTTATGACAGATAGAGCCCAAAGTCATGGACTAAATGAACTCAATGGACATTTTAGAGGGATGGCCCATAGACTAAGGGAAGCATATCTGTGTGTGCATATATATATAAATATATAAAGACAAGAAAGGTGGTGGTGATTAATTGGAATGTATTGAAAAATGTGAGACCTAAGCATGACGTAAATGGTATAGAATAAGGGGTGGATACTGTCCTGGTTTCGGCTGGGATAGAGTTAAATTTCTTCCTAGTGCTGTGTTTTGGATTTAGTATGAGAAGAATGTTGATAACATGCTGATGTTTTCAGTTGTTGCGAAGTACCCTGCTAGCCAAGGACATTCAGCTTAAAAAAAAAACAAAACTAAACAGGCGCTGGGTGGGGAGCAAAGCCGGGACAGCTGGCCCAGCTGGCCAATGGGGTATTCCATACCATGCGATGTCATGCTCAGTATATGAATGGTAGGCGTGATCCAGGAAGTAGCGATCGCTACTTGGTTATCAGTCAGCATGGGTGGTGAGCAATTGCATTGTGCATCACTCATTTTTGTATATTCTATCATTATGATCATTATTATTATTATTATTATTCTCCCTTTTCTGTTCTATTAAACTGTCTTTATCTCAACCCACGAGTTTTTCTCACTCTTACCCTTCCGATTCTCTCCCCGTCCCACTGAGGGGTGGGGGGAGTGAGTGAGCGGCTGCGTGGTATTTGGCTGCCTGCCAGGTTAAACCACGACACTCAACCCACGAGTTTTCTCACTTTTACTCTTCTGATTCTCTCCCCCATCCCACTGTGGGGGATTGAGCGAGTGGCTGTGTGGTGCTTAGTTGCTGGCTGGGGTTAAACCATGACACCATCACACTCCACTTAAGATCAGAGCAGCTTGCGATGTGTACTGTCAGATCCAAAAAATTCTTTGCTCCATTTTCTTCACAAAATACAGTAAGAATTTTAGGAACTTATGGAAGTGTTATTCCACTTTATGGTACCTTCTTCCTTAGTCCTTCAGCAAGAATATAATAGAAGAAATTGGCACTGAAGAAGCAAACCAATTTGCTTTGCATAAGGAAACACAGTAATATAGCTCTATGTAGGATACTCTGCTTCTTTTCACAAATAAATGTAAACCAAACACAAGATACACAGAAATAAGCATATTTATTCACAACATGCAGTAGAAAACACTAGATTACATCAGCCGTATAACAAAGAAGGCCACAGAGTTTGTGGAGGCAGAAAAGTGATCAGTCAAGCACAAATAAACTGTGTAATGCAGAAAATCAAAGGATTAAAAATGGAAATATACAGACCACATTTCTAATCCATTAAATTAGTATAAACGTAAGTCTTTCCTTGACTTTAAATTAGAGAATTATGAATCCAGTGTGGCAAAAGTGAGAACTGACCTAAATCTTTGCCAGAAATTACAACTAAATACAAATTCTTGCTGTTAGAAACATGTGGGTAACCTCTCCCCACTATTAGTATTCATCTGCACTTTTTGTGAACTTTTATGATTCAGACCAGTGTCACCCAACACTAAGAGGACAGAGAGGTTCTTTTAGGGATCCTTGGCAGAATGATGATGGCACTAAATCATAGTTACAATTAAAGCTTTGTTTTCTTAACAGGATATTATGATTACTATAGCACAGAATTTATGATTAGAATGGCACAGGATTTCTACAAGCAGAATCAATGTAGTACAATCTATAAGTAGTGTAATACAGAATTTATAATACAACTTAACTTATGATTTCTAATCACCTAGATCCTAACTTAACTTAACTTATGATTTCTAATCACCTAGATCCTAACTTAACTTAACTTATGATTTCTAATCACCTAATACAGAATTTATAATACAACTTAACTTATAATTTCTAATCACCTGGACCCTCTGCAGATCAAGTCAAATCTTAATGCGTGGTTTGCTGTATCAATATAACAATCATAATCTAGACTCAAAAATCATATAAAAGAATACGAGTCACTCACTCAATCCTCGGAGGAAGCAGATGATGGTGGAGGCATCCCTGGCCACTGAGGGGTCATGGGTCTCACTGTCCAGCAGCAGTTCCAGTCCAAGTTCCCCACTTAGGACTTGTAACTGCTTGATTTTATAGACAGTGCTCTGTGTGCTGTTATGCTTCCCTGTTCTGTGATGGGGTCATAAACACCACCTGGCTGGCGGGGTGCCTGGGACCTTCAAGGCCGGTAAGGAAGGGAGTAATTGGCCTGGTGCCCAGGAATCTTGAGGCCAGTAGGGAGGGGAAGAAGAAATCTGTTTGGTTTGTCTGCTTGGTTCACAGGACCTTCAGGGTCTGATAATGAGGGAAAGGGAAGGAATATGTGACCCACTCGGTCACAGAGAATGGCTGCTTGCTTCATAAAATGGCGTTAGTTATGCTAACCACATTACCAGGGGTCAGGAGCAGGGGGTACCGGTCACAGACCAGACAGGAGAACTTAATACACATTTTGCACAGTTAGATGTTAAATCTAAAGCCAAGGTGATCTCATTTCCTTGAGAATTTTACCAAGTCACCATTTAGTTTTGCCTCACTCAGGAACAATGCGATACCCTTTCCAATCCTTTCCAGTCTCTTGAAATTCTCCATGAAGGGCTGGATGGGAGCACTGCGCTACCTGAGTCCATCTCAGCTTATATGATGAGCTTCATCACAGTCGTAAGGCCCAAAAGCACTCAGGTACCTACTGCTGGATCCTTCCATTGAGTGAGCTGCTCTGGGGCCAAAGACCTGGGAACTTGGCCATGGTCCTTGTGGCAAGGTGGACCATGAAGGATGTCTATCTCTAGGGGCGGAGTTATTGTGTGTTTGCTCACATCATGCATCACCTGAACAACAGAGAAAGAAGACAGCATGCAAAGGGGATCCCATATAATTTGGCAACACATGAGTTTCTAATGTGGCTTCAAGGGTAGCTGGAGCTGTTGACTGGTAGGGATAACAAAGCTTTTTCTTGCAGCCCTCAAAATCCGGTAAAATGCAAAATTATTTATTTGCATTTATGAATCTGAATCCGTGCACTACTTTGGCCCATGAGCAACTCCAGCAACTCTTGATGGAACCAGCCGATCCCTTCTTCAGGGGAGAAACATTTCCACTCTCAGAGACAACACTGTGACTGGTGCTGCAGAAACCCTCTCAGGATACATAGATTCAAGTTAATTACCACCCGTGGTTGAACTTCCATTCCCTAGCAAGTTCCCAGAGGAGTTTAGCTCCAAGCTCACCTAAATCAAGCTAATATCCCAGGTCTAGCTCAATCTGAACTCAGGCCAGGAGGGGGAACTCAATGTGCTCAGGTGGCATTGCTGGATGATCTCCTACCCTCCTCCTGAAGAGGAGGGTAGGAAAGATAGGTGGTGATGTGACAAAATGCATGAAATCCTTGAAGGAATGCCCCCAAGTTGCCCTGGTGGCACGCTGCAGGTCTACCACAGTGACCTTGAGCTGGTGAGAGCCACAGGATACATTTTTTTCTCATCTCCTTTCATCACCTTCAGTCACTAAGTGAACTGGTTAGACAGCATGGCCTCAAGCACCAGAATGATGCAAGTGACACTTAGCTGTGTTATCCCCCATCTCCCAGGGCCACGTCGTACCTCTAAGAGGGCCTACAGATTGGAAGGGATAACTTCTCTGCAGGAATAATGGATATCTGAGCATTTGTATCACTCACCTGACCTGAGGAATGCAATGTAATGACCTGTTAGCCATTTCCTAAAAGGATGGATTTAGCAGAAATTGAATATAAGGAACAGCAGAATGGATTTTTAAGGCACATATGCTGGTCATGGAGGCGTATAACGTATGCTGTCCATTAAAATATCATCTGTTGGCTGAACTATTCTGCTTCTAACTCTGTTTCTTTAATATGTGAAGTGTTTTGGACTGTATTTGATCCTGGCAGAGTGTGAAATCCTTGCAGGCACTTTTCAACGGATATATTTATTAGACATAAGGAAAAATACTGTCTGAATTAGGAATGGATTTTGAAACTGAACCACAACAGACTATATCTCAAAGTTATTGTGCTGGTTTTGGCTGGGATAGAGCTAAATTTCTTCCTAGCAGAAACATGGGGCTATGTTTTGGATTTGTGCTGAAAACAATGTTGATAATTCAGGGATGTTTTCGTTATTGCTGAGCAGTGCTTACACAGAGTCAAGGCCTTTTCTGCATCTCACACCACCCCACCAGAAAGTAGGCTGGGGGTGCCCAAGAATTTGGGAGGGGACACAGCCGGGACAGCTGACCCCAACTGACCAAAGGGATATTCCATACCATATGATGTCATGCTGTCCTGGTTCCGGCTGGGACAGAGTTAACTTTCTTCTCAGTAGCTTGGGGGGTGTGCTGTGTTTTGGGTTTGGTATGAGAGGAGCGTTGATGGCCCATTGATGCTTTGGTTGTTGCTGGGTGGTGCTTCCACCGGGGAGACATTTGGTTTCTCTTTTCGGCCTCCCATGCCCTGCCATGTGCAGGGCAAGCTGGGGCGGGAGGGGGAGCACAGCCGGGGTGGTCGACCCAGCTGGCCAATGGGGTATTCTATACCATATGACATCATGCTCAGTATAAAAACCAGGGGTGTGGGGGGGCTAGCCCCCCGTGCATGACACGTGATCGGCAGTTGGTGAGCAGTTGCATTATACATTGCCTGTTTTGTATATTCTGTTATTGTTGTTGTTCTCATTGTTACTATTACTGTTCTACTTTGTTTTATCTCAATTATTAAACTGTTTTTATCTCAACCCGGCAGCTTTCCTACTTGTGCCCTCCCGATTCTCTCCCCCATCCCACCGGCGGTGGGGGGTGATCGAGTAGCTGCGTGGGGTTTATTTTTGCTGGCTGGGGTTAAACCACGACAGTCCTTTTGGGCGCCCAACGTGGGGCAGCGAAGGGTTGAGATAACAACAGATTAACTAGAGCATATTAAGGAATTTATATCTGTTAACATATTAATTTGTTCTGCACCATGCTCTTGTTTTTACTGTACCTGTTAAAGATTGGAGTTGGGTTTTGCAGTCTGCGGTGCTCTGCAGTGATTAATGATGTTGTGCCTGGGAAATTTGTTACTAAAACGCTGGCATTGGGGGTTATTTGTTATTTGGGATTGTAATGAAGCCGTTACTGTATTTTGGGTACCACCTCATGGAGACCATTAGCAATTATACCTTTTCCTCTGAGAGATATTTTATGGAGGAAATAGAGAATGGCACCCTCGCTACCTTCCTCTATGATGTCATCTCCTTCGTTAAAATAACTTGCCAGTACCTTGAACATCCCTGGGTAGTTAAGATACATCTATTGGTACTCCTTGGGAATATTGTAGTGGTTTTATCCAAGGTTAGTAAGCAATTTAAGAATGTCATCCAGAGATCTGCCCCAAGGCTGGATAGTTATGAGTGGCAGGGCGAGTGGGATAGCATGGGCAAATGTCAAGGACGGTGGGCACCGCCAGTGTTCTGGAAATTCACCCCTGAACAAGTGCAGAATCCTGAAAAATTAGTGGAATATTTGGAAAAAGTATGCTGTCACCCTGGCCATTCTAGGGAGACGCAAATCGCTACAATGTTCTGGGGCCTGGCCCACGCCTACCAAGCCCTGTTCAACACCACTCAGAACCCCCAAGGGGAAGGAAACATCTCTGCAGCTGATGACAAAGCAACAGGCCCTGTGGCTACCCCACCCCCCACAGCAGGCACTGCGGCTACTCCGCCCCCTGCGACAGAGAACCAACCCATGCTGGTATCAGTCGCCCCTATACAAAAAAGAAAATGCACAAGAAAATCAGCTCGTTTAGTAAGGGATGAAGATGAACCAGGGCCATCACGAGAACAGGAGGAGGAGGAGGCAGAACCCGTAAATGAGATGCTGACCACCCGATCCTTATCCCTGGGTGAGCTGCGAGATATGCGGAAAGACTTCAGCCGTCGTCCAGGTGAGCACATTGTCACCTGGCTGCTCCGATGCTGGGATAACGGGGTCAGTAGCCTGGAATTAGAGGGTAGGGAAGCCAAGCAGCTGGGATCCCTTTCTAGGGAAGGGGGCACTGACAAAGCCATTGGACAAGGGGCACAAGTCCTCAGCCTCTGGAGGCAACTGCTGTCAGGCATGAAGGAAAGGTATCCCTTCAAGGAAGATGTTATATGCCACCCAGGCAAGTGGACCACCATGGAGAGAGGTATCCAGTACCTGAGGGAATTAGCCGTGCTGGAGGTGATTTATGATGACCTGAAAAACGAGCAGTTATCCAAAGATCCAGATGAAGTCAAATGCACCCGACCCATGTGGCGGAAGTTTGTACGGAGCGCACCAGCGTCACATGCAAACTCATCGGCAGTAATGACCTGGAGAGACGGAGAGGAACAAACAGTGGATGAATCAGCTGGCCAACTCCGTCAATATGAAGAAAGTCTCTCTTCCTCCCTACGGGCCTGTGTCTCTGCTGTGGAGAAACTGTCTCGGGAGGTCCAGCAACTCAAAGAGGATATGTCCTACTCCCCACCTGCACGGGCCAGTGTCTCAGCCATTAGGAGGAAGCATCCCTCTGCTCAAGAGAGGAGACATCGTGGGTACACACCCCGGGGCACCCTGTGGTTTTACCTGCGTGACCACGGAGAGGACATGAGGAAGTGGGATGGAAAACCTACCTCAGTCCTACAGGCACGGGTACATGAGTTGCAAGGAAAAACAACCACAAAAGGGGGTTCTTCCAGGAAAACTGCTGCTCCAGTCTCCAGTGAGCAGTTCCCCAGACAGAGTAGAAGGGCTGATTCCACTTCCGACCTTAACAAAGGGACTTCTGATTCATACTTACAAGAAGTGGATAGCGAATATGATGACCAGGACTAGAGGGGCCCTGCCTCAAGCCAGGTGGAGGAAAGGGACAACCGGGTTTACTGGACTGTGTGGATTCGATGGCCTGGCACATCAGACCCACAGGAGTATAAGGCTCCAGTAGACACTGGTGCACAGTGTACCCTGATGCCATCAGGCTATAGAGGGGCAGAACCCATCTGTATTTCTGGAGTGACAGGGGGATCCCAAGAGTTAACTGTGTTGGAGGCCGAAGTGAGCCTAACCGGGAATGAGTGGCAGAAGCACCCCATTGTGACTGGCCCAGAGGCTCCGTGCATCCTTGGCATAGACTACCTCAGGAGAGGGTATTTCAAGGACCCAAAAGGGTACCGGTGGGCTTTTGGTATAGCTGCCCTGGAGACAGAGGAAATTAAACAGCTATCTACCTTGCCCGGTCTCTCGGAGGATCCTTCTGTTGTGAGGTTTTTGAAGGTCCAAGAACAACAGGTACCAATCGCTACCACAACAGTGCACCAGCGGCAATACCGCACCAACCGAGACTCTCTGATCCCCATCCATGAGCTGATTCGTCGACTGGAGAGCCAAGGAGGGATCAGCAAGACTCGCTCACCCTTTAACAGTCCCATATGGCCAGTGCAAAAGTCCAATGGAGAGTGGAGACTAACAGTAGACTACCGTGGCCTGAATGAAGTCACGCCGCCACTGAGTGCTGCTGTGCCGGACATGCTAGAAGTCCAATACGAACTGGAGTCAAAGGCAGCCAAGTGGTACGCCACAAATGATATCGCTAATGCGTTCTTCTCAATCCCTTTGGCGGCAGAGTGCAGGCCACCTGGAACCGACTGCCCCAGGGGTGGAAACACAGCCCTACCATTTGCCATGGACTGATCCACACCGCACTGGAACAGGGTGAGGCTCCGGAACACCTGCAGCACATTGATGACATCATTGTATGGGGCAACACAGCAGAAGAAGCTTTTGAGAAAGGGGAGAGAATAGTCCAAAACCTTCTGAAGGCCGGCTTTGCCATAAAACAAAGGAAGGTCAAAGGACCTGCACAGGAGATCCAGTTTTTAGGAATAAAATGGCAAGATGGACCTCCCAACGGATGTGATCAAGAAAATAACAGCCATGTCCCCACCAACTAACAAAAAGGAAACGCAAGCTTTCTTAGGTGTTGTGGGCTTTTGGAGAATGCATATTCCAAATTACAGTCAGACTGTAAGCCCTCTCTATCACGTGACCAGGAAGAAGAACGACTTGAAATGGGGCCCTGAGCAACAACAAGCCTTTGAACAAATTAAACGGGAGATAGTTCAGGCAGTAGCCCTTGGGCCAGTCCGGGCAGGACAAGATGTAAAGAATGTGCTCTACAATGCAGCCGGGGAGAATGGCCCTACCTGGAGCCTCTGGCAGAAAGCACCAGGGGAGACTCGAGGTCGACCTTTAGGGTTCTGGAGTCGGGGATACAGAGGATCCGAGGCCCGCTACACTCCAACTGAGAAGGAGATATTGGCAGCATATGAAGGGATTTGAGCTGCTTTGGAAGTGGTTGGTACTGAAGCACAGCTCCTCCTGGCACCCCGACTGCCGGTGCTGGGCTGGATGTTCAAAGGGAGGGTCCCCTCAACACATCATGCAACTGATGCGACGTGGAGTAAGTGGGTCGCGCTGATCACACAACGGGCCCGAATAGGAAACCCCAGTCGCCCAGGAATCTTGGAAGTGATCACGAACTGGCCAGAAGGCAAAGATTTTGGAATATCCCCAGAGGAGGAGGTGACGCGTGCTGAAGAGGCCCCACGATATAAAAAACTACCAGAAAACGAGAAGCAATATGCCCTGTTCACTGATGGGTGCTGTTGTCTTGTGGGAAAACATCGGAGGTGGAAAGCTGCGGTATGGAGTCCAATACGCCAAGTTGCAGAAACTGCTGAAGGAGAAGGTGAATCGAGCCAGTTTGCAGAGGGGAAAGCCATCCAGATGGCCTTGGACATTGCTGAACGAGAAAAATGGCCAGTACTTTATCTCTATACTGACTCATGGATGGTGGCAAATGCCCCGTGGGTGTGGTTGCAGCAGTGGAAGCAGAACAACTGGCAGCGCAGAGGTAAACCCATCTGGGCCGCCACATTGTGGCAAGATATTGCTGCCCGGGTAGAGAACCTGGTTGTAAAAGTACATCACGTAGATGCTCACGTACCCAAGAGTCATAGAATCATAGAATCATTTAGGTTGGAAAAGACCTCTTAGATCATCGAGTCCAACCATCAACCCAACACACCGTGCCCACTACACCATGTCCCTAAGGGCCTCATCTACACGTCTTTTAAATACTTCCAGGGATGGTGACTCCACCACTTCCCTGGGCAGCCTGTTCCAAGGCCTGACCACTCTTTCAGTAAAGAAATTTCTCCTAATGTCCAATCTAAACCTCCCTTGGCGCAATTTGAGGCCATTTCCTCCTGTCCTATCGCTAGTTACTAGGGAGAAGAGACCAACACCCACCTCACTACAACCTCCTTTCAGGTAGTTGTAGAGCACGATGAGGTCTCCCCTCAGCCTCCTCTTCTCCAGACTAAACAGTCCCACTTCCCTCAGCCGCTCCTCATAGGACTTGTGCTCCAGGCCCTTCACCAGCTTCATTGCCCTTCTCTGGACACGCTCCAGCACCTCCATGTCCTTCTTGTAGTGAGGGGCCCAAAACGGAACACAGTATTCGAGGTGCGGCCTCACCAGTGCCGAGTACAGGGGCACGATCACCTCCCTGCTCCTGCTGGCCACACTATTTCTGATACAGGCCAGGATGCTGTTGGCCTTCTTGGCCACCTGGGCACACTGCCAGCTCATGTTCAGCCGGCTGTCAATCAGCACCCGCAGGTCCTTTTCCTCTGGGCAGCTTTCCAGCCACTCTTCCCCAAGCCTGTAGCGTTGCCTGGGGTTGTTGTGGCCCAAGTGCAGGACCCGGCACTTGGCCTTGTTGAACCTCATACAATTGGCCTCGGCCCATCGATCCAGCCTGTCCAGGTCCCTCTGCAGAGCCTTCCTACCCTCGAGCAGATCAACACTCCCGCCCAACTTGGTGTCATCTGCAAACTTACTGAGGGAGCACTCGATCCCCTCGTCCAGATCGTTGATAAAGATATTGAACAAGACCGGCCCCAGTACTGAGCCCTGGGGAACACCGCTCGTGACCGGCCACCAACTGGATTTAACTCCGTTGACCACAACTCTCTGGGCTCGGCCGTCCAGCCAGTTTTTTACCCAGCGAAGAGTGTACCTGTCTAGGCCGTGAGCCGCCAGCTTCTCTAGGAGAATGCTGTGGGAGACAGCGTCAAAGGCTTTACTGAAGTCCTGGTAGACCACATCCACTGCCTTTCCCTCATCCACTAGGCGGGTCACCTGGTCATAGAAGGAGATCAGGTTGGTCAAGCAGGACCTGCCTTCCATGAACCCGTGCTGGCTGGGCCTGATCCCCTGGTTGTCCCGGACATGGCTCGTGAGCGCCCTCAAGACGAACCGCTCCATAATCTTCCCCGGCACCGAGGTCAGGCTGACCGGCCTGTAGTTCCCTGGATCCTTCTTCCGGCCCTTCTTGTAGATGGGCGTCACATTGGCAAGCCTCCAGTCGTCCGGGACCTCCCCAGTTAACCAGGACTGCTGGTAAATGATGGAGAGTGACTCGGCAAGCTCCTCTGCCAGCTCCCTCAGTACCCCCGGGTGGATCCCATCCGGCCCCATAGACTTGTGAACGTCCAGGTGGCGTAGCAGGTCGTTAACTGCTTCCTCTTGGATTATGGGGGGTTTATCCTGCTCGTCGTCCCTGTCTTCCAGCTCAGGGGGCTGAGTACCCTGAGGATAACCGCTCTGACTATTAAAGACTGAGGCAAAGAAGGCGTTAAGTACCTCAGCCTTATCCTCGTCCTCGGTGGCAACGTTCCCCCCCCGCATCCAATAGAGGATGGAGATTCTCCTTGGCTCTCTTTTTGTCATTAATATACTTGTAAAAGCATTTTTTGTTGTCTCTCACGACGGTGGCCAGGTTGAGTTCTAGCTGGGCTTTTGCCTTTCTAATTTCCACTCTGCACGACCTAACGAGATCCCTGTACTCTGCTTGAGTTGCCTGCCCCTTCTTCCAAAGGGGGTAAACTCTCCTTTTTTTCCTGAGTCCCAGACAGAGCTCCCCATTCAGCCAGGCTGGTCGTCTTCCCCGCCCGTTCTTCTTACGGCACATGGGGACAGCCTGCTCCTGCGCCTTTAAGACTTCTTTCTTGAAGTATGTCCAGCCTTCCTGGACCCCTTTGCCCTTCAGGACTGTCTCCCAAGGGTCCCTCTCGACCAGTGTCCTGAGCAGGCCAAAGTCCGCCCTCCGGAAGTCCATGGTAGCGGTTTTGCTGACCCCCCCCCTTACTTCACTAAGTATTGAGTATTCTACCATTTCATGGTCGCTAAGCCCAAGCCGGCCTCCGACCACCACATCTCCCACCAGTCCTTCTCTGTTTGTGAACAGGAGGTCAAGCGAGGCACCTCCCCTGGTGGGCTCGCTTACCAGCTGCGTCAGGAAGTTATCTTCCACACACTCCAGGAACCTCCTCGACTGTTTCCTCTCTGCCGTGTGGTATTTCCAGCAGACGTCTGGAAAGTTGAAGTCCCCCACGAGAACAAGGGCTAGCGACTAGGAGACTTCTGCGAGCCTCTGGTAGAATATTTCATCTGCCTCTTCATCCTGGCTAGGTGGTCTATAACAGACTCCCAGCAGGATATCTGCCTTGTTGGCCTTCCCCCTCATCCTTACCCACAAGCACTCAACCTCATCATCACTATCATTGAGCTCTAGACAGTCGAAGCACTCCCTAACATACAGGGCTACCCCACCGCCTCTCCTTCCTCGCCTGTCCCTTCTGAAGAGCTTATAGCCATCCATTGCAGCACTCCAATCGTGTGACTCATCCCACCATGTTTCCGTGATGGCGACTAAGTCATAGCTACCCCCCTGCACAATGGCTTCCAGCTCCTCCTGTTTGCCGCCCATGCTGCCTGCATTGGTGTAGATGCACTTGAGCTGGGCTATCGATTTCTCCCCCAACATTGGCGTGCGGTCCCTAGGCTCTTCTCTAGTGAGCCTGGTTTTATCCCCTTCCCCCTTCGAACCTAGTTTATAGCCCTCTCGATGAGCCCCGCCAACTCATACGCAAGAATCCTTTTCCCCCTGTGAGACAGCTGAACTCTGTCCGTTGCCAGCAGGCCCGGTGCCGTGTAAACCTCCCCGTGGTCAAAGAAGCCAAAATTCCGCCGATGGCACCAGCCCCTAAGCCACGTGTTGATCCGATGAGTTTTCCTGTTCCCTTCAGTATTCCTCCCCGCCACTAAAGGGATCGAGGAAAACACTACCTGTGCTCCCGATCCTCCCACCAGTCGCCCCAGTGCCCTGAAGTCCCTTTTGATCCCTTCGGGACTTCTCTCTGCAACCTCCTCACTGCCAGCCTGTATAACCAGTAGCGGGTAGTAATCGGAGGCCTGCACGAGACTAGGGAGTTTCCTAGTAATGTCTTTAACCCGGGCCCCAGGGAGGCAGCAGACTTCCCTGTGGGATGGGTCTGGCCAGCAAATTGGGCCCTCCGTCCCCCTCAGAAGGGAATCACCTGTGACAATTACCCTCCTTTTTTTCTTAGCAGAGGCAGTCGTAATGCGTGGGGTTGACTGACTCGCCTTGGGCAACCCCCTGGATGGGCCTTCATCTGCGTCCTCGTTTGTCTGGCCCTCAAGTTCCAGAGCCCCGTATCTGTTCTGTAAGGGCAGCTGGGAAGGTTGAGGCGAGGGAAGGCGGGCGGGGGTTCGCCTGGCACCCCGAGCAGGGACCTGTGTCCATTCCCCCCCGTCGCCTGGGTCCCCTCCTTCTGCCTGGTGGCAAGAGGGCAGGGGATCCTCCGCTTCTTGTGGAGCCTCTATGTGCTGTCCTTGCCTCAGGGATGGTAGGGTGCTGCTCCACCAATCTATCTCCCTCTCACACTCCCTGATACTCCTTAGCCTCTCCACTTCCTCCTTCAGCTCTGCCACCAGGCTGAGCAGATCATCCACCTGGTCGCAGCGCACACAGGCATTGTCTCTGCTGCCCTCCTGTACCAGTGACAGCCTCAGGCATTCCCTGCAGCCGGAGACCTGGACAGATGTATGTTTGCGTAGGGGCTCCGTCTGGGTCGCCACGTTTCTCCTGGCGATGGCTTTCGGCCGAGTGGATACCATGGACAGGTCCTCTTCTGGGGGGGCGACGACCAGGAGTTGAGCTAGCCTCTAGAGCCTGGAGAGAGGGCTGCGCCCTGCTCGCACGCCCTGCCGGCGCGAACTGCCGCGCGAACTGCCGCGCAAACTGCCGCGCAAACTGCCGCGCAAACTGCCGCGCCACGCCCTGGTCGCCGCGCTCCGGGTCGCTCGCGCTCCCTGGGGGCTGCTCTTGTATCTGAGGGGGGTTTGGCCGCCATCCCTCCTGTCCCCGCCCACGCTGAGTCAGAGCTGCCGCACGTCAGGAGCTCGCTCCTCCGGCTCGGGGGAGGGGGGCTGGGGCACCCTCTCGCTCCCTGCGCTTTTGCCTTCGCGGTCTTTGCCGCGGTTTTGCTGCTTCAGGAAGGGTCCTCCAGCGCAATCCTCCGCTCCGGAGCCCTTCGCCTTGGTGTCTTCGTCGGGCCACTGAAGAACACCAAAACAACCAGCAGGTGGATCAGGCTGCCAAGATCTAAGTAGCTCAGGTAGATCTGGACTGGCAACATAAGGGTGAATTATTTATAGCTCGGTGGGCCCATGACGCCTCAGGCCATCAAGGAAGAGATGCAACATATAGATGGGCTCGTGATTGAGGGGTGGACTTGACCATGGACGCTATTGCACAGGTTATCCACGAATGTGAAACATGCGCTGCAATCAAGCAAGCCAAGCGAGTAAGGCCTTTTTGGTATGGAGGACGATGGTTGAAGTATAAATATGGGGAAGCTTGGCAGATTGATTATATCACACTCCCACAAACCCGACAAGGCAAGAGCTATGTGCTCACCATGGTGGAAGCAACCACCGGATGGCTGGAAACATACCCTGTGCCCCATGCCACAACCAGGAACACCATCCTGGGCCTTGAAAAGCAAGTCCTATGGGGACATGGCACTCCAGAAAGAATTGAGTCAGACAACGGGACTCATTTCCGAAACACCCTCATAGACACCTGGGCCAAAGAGCATGGCATTGAGTGGGTCTATCACATCCCCTACCATGCACCAGCCCCTGGGAAAATCGAACGATACAATGGACTGCTAAAGACTACGCTGAGAGCAATGGATGGTGGGACATTCAAGCATTGGGATCCACATTTAGCAGAAGCCACCTGGTTAGTCAACACCAGGGGATCTGCCAATCGAGCTGGCCCTGCCCTATCAAAAGTTCTGCGTACTGTAGAGGGGGATAAAGTCCCTGTTGTGCACATAAGGAATATGCTGGGGAAGACAGTCTGGATTACTCCTGCCTCTGGCAAGGGAAAACCCATCCGTGGGATTGCTTTTGCTCAAGGACCTGGGTGCACTTGGTGGGTAATGCGAATGGATGGGGAAGTCCGTTGTGTACCTCAGGGGGATTTAATTTTGGGTGAAAATAGCCAATGAACTGAATTGTATGATGTTAGTTACTATATAATACTGTATGTCATCACTTCTATGGTTACCATATGCCATATTAACAGCATTACAGTAAGAATCACCCAGATTAATGAAGAATGAACTCCGATGAAACCGAGCAAAGTGCAACGATGATAGAACCGGATGAGCACAGCGATAATGGAACCAGAACTGGCTTCAGGATGCAACAATCCAACACCACACACCATCTCTCTTGCCCTGAAAGACTGTTATGATAGATGGAACCCGAAGTCATGGACTAAATGAAATCAATGGACATTTTAGAGGGATGGCCCATGGACTAAGGGAATGATATCTGTGTATGTGTGTATATATATATCGAAAGGCAGGAAAAGTTGTGGTGATTAATTGGAATGTATTGGAAAATGTGAGACCTGGGCATGATGTAGATGGTATAGAATAAGGGGTGGATACTGTCCTGGTTTCGGCTGGGACAGAGTTAACTTTCTTCCCAGTAGCTTGGGGGGTGTGCTGTGTTTTGGGTTTGGTATGAGAGGAGCTTTGATGGCCCATTGATGCTTTGGCTGTTGCTGGGTGATGCTTGCACTGGGGCTGGATGGGGGGAGCACAGCTGGGGTGGTGGACCCAGCTGGCCAATGGGGTATTCTATACCATGTGACATCATGCTCAGTATAAAAACCAGGTGGGGGGGGGGGCTCGCCCCCCGTTCGTGACACGTGGTCGGCGGTCGTTGAGCAGTTGCATTGCGCATCGCCTGCTTTGTGTATTCTGTTTTTGTTGTTGTTCTCATTGTTATCCTTACTGTTCTACTTAGTTTTATTTCAATTATTAAACTGTTTTTATCTCAACCCAGGAGTTTTCCTACTTGTGCCCTCCCGATTCTCTCCCCCATCCCACCGGCGGTGGGGGGTGATCGAGTAGCTGCGTGGAGTTTATTTTTGCTGGCTGGGGTTAAACCACAACAGTCCTTTTGGGCGCCCAACGTGGGGCAGCGAAGGGTCGAGATAACAACAGATTAATTAGAGCATATTAAGGAATTTATATCTGTTAACATATTAATTTGTTCTGCACCATGCTCTTGTTTTTACTGTACCTGTTAAAGATTGGAGTTGGGTTTTGCAGTCTGTTGGGCTCTGCCATGATTAATGATGTTTTGCCTGGGAGATTTGTTACTAAAACGCTGGCATTGGGGGTTATTTGGTATTTGGGATTCGTAATGAAGCCGTTACTGTATTTTGGGTACCACCTCATGGAGACCATTAGCAATTATACCTTTTCCTCCGAGAGATTTTTTATGGAGGAAATAGAGAATGGCACCCTCACTACCTTCCTCTATGATGTCGTCTCCTTCGTTAAAATAACTGGTCAGTACCTTGAACATCCCTGGGTAGTTAAGATACATCTATTGGTACTCCTTGGGAATATTGTAGTGGTTTTATACAAGGTTTGTAAGCAATTTAAGAATGTCATCCAGAGATCTGCCCCAAGGCTGGATAGTTATGAGTGGCAGGGTGAGTGGGATAGCATGGGCAAATGCCTAGGACAATGGGCACCCCCAGTGTTCTGGAACTTTACCCCTGAACAAGTGCAGAACCCTGAAAAATTAGTAGAATATGATAGGGATTAACTTCAAGTATGAAGGAAAGGAACAATGAAGAGATTTACAGTTCTTTGGTTGAAATGATGCAGATGGTTAGGAATACCTTGTGAATAGGCTGACCTGACACATAGTAGATAAAAGGGCCTTGAAACTTAGTATTCTAGATAAGGAGGCCAACCTTGTATCTTGAGATAAGAGGGTGGTGCTAGTGAGAATTACGCTACTTAAGCCAGGAGCTAGAACTAAGTATGTGTGAAGACTGAGACTTTTGCATATGTTAATGAATTCCGGGAAATGTAATGAATATGTATACTCTAACTGTATATAACTTCTATGGTTACTTGATTTGGCACGCACACTAGGTGGAGCGATCCCCTGTGCGTCCAGCGCTGCAATAAAGAATACCTGCTTTCTAAAACTCCAAATTGAGTCTTAGAGAGTTTTTCGGAGTCGTCTTCATTTCAGATTGGCGACCCAGGTGGGACTTCCTCTGCTTGCCTGCGGGACCCGCTGAGAAAAAGGACTCCCTTGGGTACCCCCAGAGACTTCTCCGGAGGGACTCCTTGCCTCATCCGGATCTCCGCAGGAACAGACAAAGGACTATCTATTTGATAAAGGTATTCTTTAACTTTTTGGCCAATTTGGGAGTAAGGGGATACCTGTAAGTCGTGAGGAGACGTCCTACGCGAGGTAAAGAGCATTGGTGCTCGCCCCTGGAAAAGTTGGGATTAAGGGGATACCTGTAAGTCGTGAGTGACTTGCGGAAACTGGACTCCACAATCTATGAGATTGTAAAGTAGGTATGTTTATTCAGCGCTGGGCAGCACAGGGGGTAGTCCCACCAAAGTCGTGCGCACCTCAGCGCGGCACTCACCATAAATATATACAGTAAAATATTACATATTCATAGATTTTCGTAATACGCCTATACATATGCATGACCTGTCCCCGCTTTGTATTAAAATGAGTTCCAAGAAGTCATTTCCATAGACCCCTCCCATCTGCGCTTGCGCATTGCCTCCTAGTGGTGGTCGTCGGGGGTCGTGGGGATGAAGGCTGATAGTTCCTCTTCGTCACCGCTAGTAACCTTTTGTTCTTGCACAGGCTCAGTTGTCTTCTTACTTTTGTCCATACCGCAGGGTCAGTTTTAGCTGGCTTGAGACAAGTTTTTAGGCTTTATCAGGAGCTGTCCTTGTGAGGCGTCTCAGTTAATTTACACCATAGCTAAGTCGGCCTTATCAGGCTGAGCCGGCCTTGTGAGGAACAAAGTATCAAGCCCCTACCTACTGATTCAATCTTCTACCTACTATTAATCATTCAACTACTAAAATTCCTCAATCCCTTCTCTCAGTGAGGAGACGTCCTACGCGAGGTAAGGAGCATTGGTGCTTGCCCCTGGAAAGGTTGGGGTTTGAGTCCCCATAAGGTGGTATCCTCAAGTGTCTTGGGGTCTCCTAACTGTAGTGATAGGAGTTGTATGTGGCATTGCCATAATTATAGTCATCTGTTGTAAAATCCGGTACTGTGTATTATGGTTTAAACTGATCTATGTGGACTTGTGGCAAATGGTTTACGGTTAACAATTTATGCTATATGTGAACTTGATTATTATTCTAATTGGTACAGTTTGTGGTGTGAGTGAGAAGCGTAACGGGCCCCTTTGTGTGACTGAGTGTCTGCATTGTATGTGTGAGACGCAGCGCAGCTGCGAAGCGAGTGCGGAGTTCTGATTCGCGGTTCCATGTTCTCCGCGAGGAGAGCGGCCGGAGACGAACGAAGCGGATGAAATGACATATGTATGAGTTTCTGAGAAAAATGTCCTCTACATACTGAAAATAGTTGTACCCCTATATTTATATTGGAGTATATTTGGTGTAATCAGAGAATAACTGTAAACGATGGGAATGAAATAATTTGTCCTACATGTCAAATTTGGTTTAATTAAGAGTGAAAAGGCTTCCCCTTCTCTATGCAATAAATGTAATAGTTGCCGGCCTATTATAGTAACCCGGTGTTTGAGGCACAAAAAGATGATTAAGATAGACTTGCGAGGCGAGTCAGTCTACTGCTTTGGGTGTTGGGGGTGGAGAAATTTTAGTAATTTTAAATCTAATTTTAACTACACTTTGTGTAGGCAAGCAGGATGGGGGATCAACAGAGTGGAGGCATTGTGAAAAAGAGTCCCCATTTGGTAAAATCTGAATAAGCCCGCGGTAACTATTGTAAATATTTGTCCATTTGCTGAGAGTGACATGACACAGGGGTTCGAGTCCCCTTCGATTGTTTTGTGTAAAGGTATTGTCTATTGTCATAGTGATTGAATATTTGTGTTGTTGTTATGTGAAAAGTTTGTTTGTTTATGTGATTTCCTGTGTGTAAAATGGGATGAAGTAATGTATGCAGATGTGTTTTTCACTTTGCAAAACCATCCGAAATGGCACAAGGAGTGCGGTATAAATTTAGCACCTGAAGACCCTTTTGTATCGGCATTAGAAAAGGAATGACAGAAGGATCAGGGAAAGTCGAAGTGGTGTTGTTCAGCATGTAGCATTGGGCAGAGATGTTTTGAGAACAAAGGAACAAGATAAAGAGGAAAAACTGGAAATGTTGATAATGCCCCGGGCTAGGTTGTTAGAAAGGGGGGCAGAGGGGGTGTTGACTCATCTCTGAGTGAGAGTGATTTAGAAATTGCTGAGAAAAAGGAAAGCAGAGGTTTTAGCCCTGTGGCAGGGAGGACTCGGAACAAAGGCGGCAGGGGTGCATTACCCATTCAGGCTCCTTTAGGGAGGCTGTGGGACCGGAAGGTCCGGTAGTAGTTAAAGTCCCCCTTACAATCACAGATTTGAATAATTGGAGACAAGCAGAGGGCAATTATCGAGATAACCCTGAAAAGAGTTTTTGAGACGTTAATAAAAACTCAAGATCCAGATTGGAGTGATTTAGATGCTGTGATGGGAGAGGTGTTTGACTTCGAATTTCTGGTAGACACGGGTGCCTCTTACTCTGTATTAAACCAAGAATTAATACCCGTGGATGAGGATTTTGTGACTGTAATAGGAGCTACTGGCCAACAAGAGAAAGCTTTCCTTTATACAGCCGCTTAAATACAAGTTAGGAAAACAAATAGGGATACATAAGTTTTTGTATATGCCAAATTCTGCAAAATCCCTGTTGGGGCGAGATTTATTAGAACAATTGGGAGCAGAAATAACATTCAAAAAGGATAAAATGGAATTTAAAGTTAAAAATGAACAATTAATCGAAGTCTTAAGTCTGGCTCTAATACAAACTGAAAAAGCAAAACAAATACCCCAAGAAATTTTAGATCAGGTATATCCAGGGGTGTGGGCCTCCGGGATACCTGGGAAAACCAAAAATGCAGCACCAATAAAGACAGAATTAAAGCCAGGGGCTGGCCCAGTTAGAATTAAACAGTATCCATTGAGGCTAGAAGATCGAAAGGAAATAAAAGAGATAATTGACAATTTCTTGCAATTCGGACTACTTGTGGAATGTGAGTCAAAGTATAATATTCCTATTTTACCTGTGAAAAAGCCGGATGGCAAAAGTTACAGATTGGTTCAAGATTTGAGAGCAATAAACAAAATTGTAGAAGATTTATACATTGCTAACTAAATTAAAGAATAGTCAAATGTGGTTTACCATACTGGATTTAAAGGATGCCTTTTTCTGTCTGGCTTTGGCAAAAGAGAGCCAAAAATTATTTGCATTTGAGTGGGAAAATCCCGATACAGGAAGAAAGACCCGATTAACCTGGACAGTGTTACCCCAAGGATTCAAGAATAGTCCTACTATCTTTGGTAATCAATTAACATGAGAGATTGAAGCTTGGAATCCCACGTCACAAGATGGTACTCTATTATAATATGTAGATGATCTTTTAATTGCTACAGAAACAGAAAAAGAATGTGTGCAATGGACTGTAAGCTTGCTTAACTTTTTGGGATTACGTGGATATCGAGTCTCTCAACAGAAAGCTCAGCTGGTACAATCACAAGTGACATATCTTGGATTTGAAATCTCGGGAGGACAAAGAGAACTCGGAGCGGAACGAAAAGAAGCTATTTGCCGCACACTGGAACCCAGGATGGTAAAAGAACTCGGAACCTTTCTTGGAATGACAGGTTGGTGCAGATTATGGATATATAATTATGGACTTTTGGTGAAACCACTGTATGAACTACTTAAAACTAGTTTGGATGGGGAAAGCAGAGGGCATTTCAACAGTTAAAAATGGAACTTATGAGAGCCCCAGCTTTAGGCCTCACAGATATTTCAAAACCCTTTTGGCTGTTTTCTCATGAAAGACAGGGCATAGCGCTGGGAGTACTTGCTCAACGATTAGGACCCTACAAGAGAGCGGTTGCATACTTCTCCAAACAATTAGATGAAGTGAGTAAAGGATGGCCCGGATGCCTGCGAGCAGTGACAGCGGTCATCCTCAACATTCAGGAAGCTCGCAAGTTTACTATGGGTCAGAAAATAACGGTATTGGTCTCTCATACAGTTTCAGCAGTATTAGAACAAAAGGGGAGTCACTGGCTTTCTCCTCGATTTTTGAAATACCAAGCTATTTTGGTAGAGCAGGATGATGTTAATATACAGACTACTAATATTGTAAACCCAGCATCTTTCCTCAGTGGAGATACCTCAGAACCTGTGATGCATGACTGTTTAGAGACAATGGAAGCTGTCTATTCAAGTCGACCAGACCTGAAAGAAGAACCACTGGAGGATGCTGAGGACTCATGGTTCACAGACGGGAGCAGCTTTGTGAAGCAAGGAGAACGTAAGGCTGGGTATGCTGTGACTACCACCCATAAGGTAATAGAGGCTAAATCTATACCTGTTGGTGATGTAGTAGGTACAGTATCTACTATTCCATACTGCTTGCTTCTGTAATTTTACTGTTCACTTCTGTAATTCTAAACAATGAAGACTTGTTGCTTAAAAGTTAGGTAACTAGCAGGTGTTGTGTTTGCAGGTGTGTAGAATTGTAACTAGTCTAAATTGTGTATCCTGGAAGCATCGTTAGGCTCTAGTGAAGAATAACCTTGGAAACTATAAACAAACGTGGTCCAAGTATGGCTCAGGGACAAATCGCGACCCTATAAGGTAAAGAGGAAATAAGTTCATGAAGAGTTCACTACCCTGCCGACCACCAGAGACCACCCGAGACCCTCAAGGAGACCCTAAAGGCTTTAGTGCGCATGTGTTTAAGATGATGTAATATTATAATTAGTTCTCGGAAATGTAATGAATATGTAAAAGAGAAATTCAAAATATGTATGAGAAGCATGGATATAAACAGAAAGGTGACTAGACCAGGTGTGCTTGATTTGTGGCAAGTCCACCGAGCACCCAGGCCTGAATAAAACAATATCTCTCCTGAGCGTGTGGAATTGGTTACTTGCACGCCGGGCACGAATCCGCTTTTCGGACAACAGTTTTTGGCGACCCAGGTGGGACTGCTGTGAAGCCTTGCCCGGATCGACTTGCCGGCTCTCGGTGGGGAGATCCTGCTCTCTGGACTCCAGCGCGCACCGACCTTTTGGTCGGGGACTCCGTGAGTATTCTCCCCAACCAGAGCAGGTGAGCGACTCAACGGTGCAACGCTAAGGTAAATGAGATATTTTTCTGGGGTATAAAATTGTGCATGCATGTATTTGGTAAGGAATTGTGGCCACAGGTAAAGAGGTATATTCATATGCGTTTGACAGTGACGACTGGAGTATATGAAGTTGTAGGCGCCAGGGGTAAACCGGTATATTCATATGCGTTTGACAGTGACGACTGGAGTATATGAAGTTGTGGTTAAGAACGTTCTTTTTAGGTAAAGGTATGGGAGCTCAACCATCAAAAGTAACACCTTGTTCCCCCTTAGGATGCATCATTAAACATTGGGGAAAATTTGGGGGTGATGCTTTGAGAAAGGATAAATTAATTGAATATTGTACTAGATGGTGGCCAATGTATAAATTGGAAGATGAGGAAAAATGGCCAGAATTGGGAACCTTGCAATATAATACTATTTTACAATTAATGTTATGAGGTACCTTATGTAATTTGTTTTTTTTCTTTGAGAAATGATCATGAAATTTGGAAAAAATGTAAACTTTTAGATTTAGATTCTAATGTAATGATGATGATGATGGAAAATAAGGAACCAAAAGTGCATTGTTGTTCTGCTTGTAGCATAGGAAAATGATGTTTAAAACTAGGAGAAGAAGAGGAGGATACACAAATGTTAGTACCACCAAATGAAAAGGAAACTTCTGAAACCGAAGCAAGAGGAAGCAATACTTTTAGTCCGATAGCTGGCAGGACTAGAACCCAGCAAGGGTCTGTATTGTTAGCACCCCTTCGCCAGGCAGTGGGCCCAAGGCGGGAGCCAGTATTTGTGAAAGTACCATTTACAACTTCTGATTTAATGAATTGGAAGGAGTTAGCAGGATCATATAGAAAGAATCCTGAAAAGGTGTATAGATCTTTTCGAACAATTATTGAAAATCATAATCCAGATTGGCAAGATATTCAAATTCTTTTGAATAATTTGTTTACTCCTGAAGAACAGAGGGTAGTATTAGAAAAAGCAAATATGGAAAATGAGAGAATAAATGCAAGAAAAGGTCCTGCTCATTTTATGCCAACTCAAGACCCAAATTGGAATCCTAATAGTAATGATGGGAAATTGATGATTAAACAGTATCAACAATTAATTTTGTATGGAGTAAAGAATGGAATATCCCGCCCAAAGAATTTGGCGAAATTGACTCAAATAATTCAAGGAAAAACAGAGGACCCATCCGTCTTTTATGAACGATTATGTGAGGCAACTAGGAAATGGACAGACTTAGATCCTGAGAGTGATGAGAATAGAGCAATATTTACTACTTTGTTTGTAGGGCAAGCTGCTCCAGATATTCAAAAGAAATTGCAGAAAGTGGATGGGATTACAGGAATGACTATATCACAGTTAATTGAAATTGCTTATAAGGTGTATAATAATAGGGAAGAGGAGGAAAAGAAAAATCAGGAAAAAGAAAAAATAAAAGACAGGAAACAAAAAGCTGCTATTCTAGCAGCTGCTTTTGTAAATGCCCAAGGATCAGCTGGAGGAAGAGGTAGAAGATATTTGAGAAGTAGAGGTAGAGGGTATTTGAGAGGAAAAGGCAGAGGAGGTAGAGATATGTTTAAACAATATACCCCATTAGGATTTAATCAATGTGCTGTATGTAAGAAACAAGGACACTGGAAGAGTGAGTGTCCAGAAAACAAAGAAGCAGTCGTGACTCAGTCACAGCAGATACCACCTGAAGCTGATTTACTTATGATGGGAGGAGATTCTGAATGATGGGGACCGGGGGTAGAAAATGATATTTTCCCAGCTGAGCCCCTGGTTCCAGTAAAGCTGGGAGATGAAGTAGTCGATTTTTTAGTAGATACTGGAGCAAAATATTTTGTTATAAATACATGTAAAGGACCAATGAGTAAATTTAATGTATCTATTGTTGGGGTCACGGGAAAGAAGGAGATAAGGCCTTTTTTGAAACCTTTAAAATGTAAAATTGGAGGAAAAACATTGATGCATGAATTTTTATATATACGGGAATGCACCATGCCTCTCTTAGGATGGGATTTATTGAATAAATTGGGAGCACAAATCAACTTTAAAAAAGGAAGAATCCAAGTTCATTTTCCTGAAGCTAATGCCTGGCAAGCTCAAGTTTATTTATTACAGACAAACACAGATGAATCTGAAGAAATTCCAGAAGAGATTAAAGATGCAGTTTACCCTTTTGTTTGGGCAACAGAGAAACCAGGAAGAGCGAAAAATGTGGAACTGGTAAAAGTTGAATTGAAAACAGGAGTTCGACCGGTAAGAAAGAAACAATATCCTATTAGTATAGAAGCCAGAAAAGGTTTGGAACCAATAATAAATAATTTTCTTAAATATGGACTTTTAAGAGAATGTCAATCTGATTATAATGCTCCTATCCTTCTAGTGAAAAAAAAAAAAGCCACATAACCAAGGCTAGTTCAAGATCTAGGAGCAATAAACCAGTTAGTGGTGGACATTCATCCAGTAGTCCCTAATCCATATACGCTGCTAACAACTGTCAACAAATCAAATGCATATTTCTCTGTTATAGATTTGAAAGATGCTTTCTTTTGTATACCTCTGGAAGAAAACAGTCAAAAGATTTTTGCTTTTGAATGGGAAGATCTGTCGACTGGGAGGAGGACTCAGCTCTGCTGGACCTTGCTGCCACAAGGGTTTAAAAATAGCCCAACCATCTTTGGAGCAGCTCTGAATAAGGAACTGGAACAGTGGTCCGGTAAGGAAGATCAAATCACCCTCCTTCAGTATGTTGATGACATCCTATTGGGAGCAGATACTATTGAGATCTGCAAAGAAAAGACTGTTAGCCTCCTAAACTTTTTGGGAATGGCCGGGTATAGGGTGTCAGAGAAGAAAGCACAAATTGCAAAACAAACTGTAATTTATTTGGGGTTTGAGATTTCCCAAGGACAGCGAAGATTGGGAAATGATAAAAAATAAGCCATTTGCAGGATGGCACCCCCTCAATCCAAAAGAGAGTTGAGAGGATTTCTAGGAATGGCTGGATGGTGTCGCCTTTGGATTCCAAATTATGGTTTGATGGCAAAACCATTGTATGAGGCAACCAAAGACCCTGAAGAATTGTTAGAACAATTTTAAATCCTGCCTCTTTAATGCCAAGTGAAAAAGAGAGTGATCTTAACCATGATTGTTTACAAGTCATTGAACAGGTATATGCCAGCAGGCCAGATCTGAAAGATGTCCCTCTCCAAACTCCGGATGAAGAATTATTTGCTGATGGAAGCAGCTTTGTTGCAAAAAGAGAAAGGAGGGCTGGCTATGCCGTGGTAACTTTAACTGAAGATTGAGAAATAAAAGCATTACCTCCAAATACATCTGCCCAGAAGGCAAAAATTATAACCCTGACAAAAGTCTTAAATTTGGCTAAAAGTAAAAGAGTCAACATCTATACAGATTCTAAAGATGCTTTTGGAGTTGTGCATGCTCATGGAGCAATATGGAAGGAACGAGGACTTTTGTCTGCCAGTGGTACCCTTATAAAATATGGAACAAAGATTTTAAATTTGTTGGAAGCAGTGCAGAAACCTAAAGAAGTTGCAGTGATTCATTCTAAGGCTCATCAAAAAGGGACTCAAAAGTAATACAAGGAAATCAGAAAGCAGATGAGGCTGCTAAACGTGTAGCATTAAATACTATGATTTATGTTTTAATTCCATCAAAAGAAATTCAGGTGGAATCCCTAAGTTATAGTGAGAAAGAAAATAAATTAGCTATGCTATTACATTGTAAGAACAATGATCAAGGATGGTGGATAACTTCACATGGACAATGTATAGTAACCCCTGAAATTATGAAGAAATTAATGGTCAAAACCCATGCTGAAACACATATGGGAGCAGAGACAATGGTGGAATCAGTAAAACGATATGCGACAGGAACTAAAATGTTATTGATTGCTAAAAGTGTGAGTAATGAATGTGAAATTTGTCTTAGGAACAATCCGAAAATACAAATCCGACCCCCTCCTGGAGAGGTAAAGAGAAGCATAACTCCTGGTGAATATTGGCAAATAGATTTTTCAGAGTTACTGCGATGTAACCAATACCGATATCTATTGGTATTGGTAGATACCTTCTCTGGATGGCCGGAAGCTTTCCCGTGTCGAACCAACAAGGCAAAAGAGGTTGTGAAACATTTGTTGAAAGAAATAATTTCAAGGTTTGGAGTCCCTTTAGGAATGTCCTCTGACAGAGGCCCACATTTTGCAGCGGAGGTTATTAAAAATGTGAGGAACCAAATATTAAAGAAACAAATTCCTAAAATATATCCAGAAGCTCAGTGGAAATAGATTGAAGCTTTACCATTTGCCTTGTTAAGAATTAGGGTGACCCCGAGAGTTAGAGAAAAAGTAAGTTTATTTGAAATTTTGTATGGTAAACCTTATGATCCTTAATCTAACAGGAAGATCTAAACAAATGCATGTAATAGGAGAAAAATGTTACACCAGAATAAAAAAAAAAAATATCCTAAACTGTGGACATCTATACCTAAGGGACCATTGAAATTAACTTTAAGGCGTACTTGATGAGTTATCAGAGCTGTTGTTAAATTATTTGTGATATTTAAAATATTTATTGTTAGGGGGAAAAAAAACCCAAATTAATTAAAAAATTGTAGTTTTAGGAGTAGAAGATATAAAGCCTGTTGATATTAATTATGATGATCAGTAAAGCTGAATCCTAATTTCTATTGCCAAAATAAGATAGAAATTCCAAATTTAAATTGGCACAGACAATTGTTCTTATTTGCAATACTGATCATCATCTTAATTATAATTATTTGTTGTATGATTTAATGTATGTCTTTTTGTAGACCAAATGCTTATAAGTAAATGATGTGAGACTCATGATGCTCAACATCATAAGTCTCAAAGGGGGGAATTGATGTAGTAGGTACAGTATCTACTATTCCATACTGCTTGCTTCTGTAATTCTACTGTTCGCTTCTGTAATTCTAAACAATGAAGACTTGTTGCTTAGAAGTTAGGTAAGTAGCAGGTGTTGTGTTTGCAGGTGTGTAGAATTGTAACTAGTCTAAATTGTGTATCCTGGAAGCATCGTTAGACTCTAGTGAAGAATAACCTTGGAAACTATAAACAAACGTGGTCCAAGCATGGCTCAGGGACAAACTGCGACCCTATAAGGTAAAGAGGAAATAAGTTCATGAAGAGTTCACTACCCTGCCGACCACCAGAGACCACCCGAGACCCTCAAGGAGTCCCTAAAGGCTTTAGTGCGCATGTGTTTAAGATGATGTAATATTATAATGAGTTCTCGGAAATGTAATGAATATGTAACAAGGAAATTCAAAATATGTATGAGAAGCATGGATATAAACAGAAAGGTGACTAGACCAGGTGTGCTTGATTTGTGGCAAGTCCACCGAGCACCCAGGCCTGAATAAAACAATATCTCTCCTGAGCGTGTGGAATTGGTTACTTGCATGCCGGGCACGAATCCGCTTTTCGGACAACATTGGGACATCTGCACAAAAGGCCGAAATAATTGCTTTGTCTCGAGCCCTAGAATTGTCAAAAGGGAAGAAAATTAATATATGGACTGATTCTAAATATGCCTTTGGAGTGGTACATGCCCACGGAGCCATTTGGAAAGAACGAGGATTGCTTACAGCCCAGGGAAAACAGATAAAACATGCAAAAGAAATTTTACAACTCCTAGAAGCTGTAAAATTGCCAGAGAAAGTGGCTATTATGACACCAAAAAGGTAACACTGAACAGGAAATTGGAAATAAATTGGCAGATCATGAGGCCAGGCAAGCCGCAGAAAAGACGGAAGTTTAGGCATTGGCTGTGATTCCAGACGGTAAATTTCAAGTGTTAAAATTAAATTTAGGCTCTGAAAAATATTCAAAGGAAGATAGGACGACTTAGGAGGGAAAGAAAAAGATGATGGATGGGTATATACACCAGATGAACGTATTATAATACCCTCCAGAATATTGTGGAAATTAATTTTAGATGAGCACAGCAAAACTCATTGGGGAGCAGATGCTTTGTACAAGGATCTAAACAAAAGAATAGTAGGTCATAATTTGTATACTGTGGTGAAACAAGTAACGCAGCAGTGTGAAATTTGTTTGAAAAATAACCCTAACACAACCAATAGGGTTCAGGTAGGGACAATTGGAAAGGGTAACATCCCAGGGCAACAATGGCAAATAGAATTTTCCGAACTCCCAAGAAAAAGGAGGGTATCGGTACTTGTTAGTGTTAACAGACACATTCTCAGGTTGGCCAGAAGCTTTCCCTTGCAGAACAAATAAAGCTCAAGAAGTCATCCGAGTATTGCTGAATGAAATTATACCTCGATTTGGAATACCAGCAGTAATATAATCAGATAGAGGTACTCACTTTTGCGCACAAATAGTTCAACAACTTAGTAAAATGCTAGGGATTGAGTGGCAGTTACATACGCCACATCGACCCCAAGCAAGTGGGCAGGTTGAGAAGATGAATCATTTGATAAAACAACAACTAGCTAAAATTTGTCAAGAAACTAATCTATATTGGTATCAAGCGCTTCCACTTGCGTTGCTTAGGATCAGAACAAAACCGAGAACTAAGGAAAGCATAAGTCCTTTTGAAATTGTTTGGAAGGCCATACCAATTGCAATATAGAGGAGAGGATTTGAATCAGTTAGGAGAAGGATATTTGCAACAGTATATGATTGCTCTAGGAAAACAATTGGGCCAAATAGAAAAGGTTGTCTTAGGAACCAGAGCTAGGGGCCTAGACCAGCCGGTTCACCCTTTTAAGCCAGGGGATTGGGTTTATGTCAAAGTTTTTGCAGGTCAACTGCTGGAAGAAAAGTGGAAGGGACTGTTCCAGGTGTTGCTGACGACCTTTACTGCAATCAAGATCAAGGAGCAGACACCCTGGATACACCATACTCGTGTGAAGAAAGCTCCACCTGGAGAATGGACTTCTGAGAGGACAGGACCATTAAAGTTGAAACTTTCTTGAATGCAGTAAATTACATTTGGGACTTTGACGTATTATACACTGATATTAGCTTTTGAGTAAGGAATGAAAACACTAAGAGACTTGATATTCCTTTGTTGCTTTTGGATAGAATTACTCCATGAGGGGTCAGGGAATCCATGGAAAGGAAACCTGCATATAGACTTGTTACAAAGAACAGTCCAGATCACTAATAAATCAGATTGTTGGGCCTGTACTCATTTTCTGGAGCATTCAAAGAAGGGAGTTCCCTTAATTGGAATCCCTATATCAGCTAGTATATCTTGGAACACTCTGTGGGTAAACACTTCTTTTAATGTAAGTAAGGAAATGAAAGAACAGGAATGGATAATTGAGACCCCAACTCCAGAACAAAAATATTGTACCTGTGTACAACAGTGTAACCCCCCCAGAGGAATGGGCAAAATCAGATGCCTAACAAAGACTGATTTTGTTGGAAATTATTCTAATTGTAATAAGACTATAAATATTGGGGGCTTAAGACTTGTTGAATCTTTTGAATGGCCGGTACCCGAAGGAAAGGGTTGGTATTGGATTTGTGGAAACAAGGCCCGTAAGGTCTTGCCACCAAATTGGTCAGGGATATGTGCTTTGGAGCAGTAGTACCACACATTACTGTAATTGAGAAATTAGAATCTAAAAATGTGGCTAAGAACATATCTTTGAAGGAGTAAGAGAAATGGAAATAACCCATTAGTAGAGAGACCCACTGGGTTCCATTCTTTCGCACAATGGTTTCTCCCATTGTTGTCCGAAAAGCGGATTCGTGCCCGGCGTGCAAGTAACCAATTCCACACGTCAGGAGAGATATTGTTTTATTCAGGCCTGGGTGCTCGGTGGACTTGCCACAAATCAAGCACACCTGGTCTAGTCACCTTTCTGTTTATATCCATGCTTCTCAAACATATTTTAAATTTCTCTTTTACATATTCATTACATTTCCGAGAACTCATTATAATATTACATCATCTTAAACACATGCGCACTAAAGCCTTTAGGGTCTTCTTGGGGGTCTCGGGTGGTCTCTGGTGGTCAGCAGGGTAGTGAACTCTTCATGAACTTACTTCCTCTTTACCTTATAGGGTCGCGATTTGTCCCTGAGCCATGCTTGGACCACGTCTGTTTATAGTTTCCATAGCTAAAATTAATTATCACTACTTCTAAAACACACCCCTGTTAGTTACCTAACTTCTAAGCAACAAGTCTTCATTGTTTAAAATTACAGAAGCGAGCAACATAGAATCCACAACAAACCAAACCATCCATCACCATAGTACTCTTAAATTAAAACACATACATCTTGATCTCCTCCAATCAAAACCCCACTCACTAGTTTCATCATTCTGGTTTCTTATTAACTGGTCTTTTAACCCAGTTCTGGGTGAGGGCTATACACAAGATGATAACACTTTGAAGATTAATGTTGATTAAAATTAACATTAACACCATGGTTAGGAGTTGGTGAATTAGAGAAAGCTATAGTAAATATATCTGCTATGATTGAGAAAATTGGGAACGAAACCTCTGATGCTATAAAGGCCTTGCAAGAAGTGTCTGAATTGGCAGAAATAACCCTTCAGAATAGAATGGCTTTGAACATGATGTTAACCTCTCAGTGAGGAGTATGCACAATGCTAAACACAAGCAGTTGTGTATACGTAGATCAAAGTGGTAGAATTTCTACTGATCTAGAGGAAATCTGGAAACAAACAAAAATACTTCATGAAATACAGAAGGATGACACTTCATATGGATTAGGGGAAACATTCAAATGGTTAACTTCATGGATTCCCGACCTTAGTCAATGAGTGAAAAAGTTGTTAGGTATTCTTATAACATATATGTAATAATACAGTGTTTTTGGAAATGTTGTTCTATAATTGGAAAGCAAAGTTCTGAGAAGGTGAGACTAATATAAGAGGAACTACAGTGAAGTTCTCCTTTTGTAGTTTCAAAGTAGCTTAATTTATTGAGGGATATAGCTTTAACTATATACCCTCAAAAGAAAAGGAGGGATTGATAGGGATTAACTTCAAGTACAAAGGAAAGGAACAATGAAGAGATTTACAGTTCTTTGGTTGAAATGATGCAGATGGTTAGGAATACCTTGTGAATAGGCTGACCTGACACATAGTAGATAAAAGGGCCTTGAAACTTAGTATTCTAGATAAGGAGGCCAACCTTGTATCTTGAGATAAGAGGGTGGTGCTAGTGAGAATTACGCTACTTAAGCCAGGAGCTAGAACTAAGTATGTGTGAAGACTGAGACTTTTGCATATGTTAATGAATTCCGGGAAATGTAATGAATATGTATACTCTAACTGTATATAACTTCTATGGTTACTTGATTTGGCACGCACACTAGGTGGAGCGATCCCCTGTGCGTCCAGCGCTGCAATAAAGAATACCTGCTTTCTAAAACTCCAAATTGAGTCTTAGAGAGTTTTTCGGAGACTTCTTCGTTTCAAATATTTGGAAAAAGTATGCTGTCACCCTGGCCATTCTAGGGAGACACAAATCACTACAATGTGCTGGGGCCTGGCCCACGCCTACCGAGCCCTGTTTAACACCACTCAGAACCCCCAAGGGGAAGGAAACGTCTCTGCAGCTGATGACAAAGCAACAGGCCCTGTGGCTACCCCACCCCACAGGGCAAGCACAGCAGCTCCCCCACCCCCCAGGGCAGGCACGGCAGCTACTCTGCCCCCTGCGACAGAGAACCAACCCATGCCGGTATCAGTCGCCCCTATACAAAAAAGAAAATGCACAAGAAAATCAGCTCGTTTAGAAAAGGATGAAAATGAACCAGGGCCATCACGAGAACAGGAGGACGAGGCGGCAGAACCTCTAAATGAGATGGTAACTGACTTGCGGAAACCGGACTCCACAATCTATGAGATTGTAAAGTAGGTATGTTTATTCAGCGCTGGGCGGCACGGGGGGTAGTCCCACCAAAATCGTGCGCGCCTCAATGCGGCACTCACCATAAATATATACAGTAAAATATTACATATTCATAAAGTTTTGTAATACGCCTATACATATGCATGACCTGTCCCCGCTTTGTATTAAAATGAGTTCCAAGAAGTCATTTCCATGGACCCCTCCCATCTGCGCTTGCGCATTGCCTCCTAGTGGTGGTCGTCGGGGATCGTGGGGATGAAGGCTGATAGTTCCTCTTCGTCACCGCTAGTAACCTTTTGTTCTTGCACAGGCTCAGTTGTCTTCTTACTTTTGTCCATACCGCAGGGTCAGTTTTAGCTAGCTTCTTGAGACAAGTTTTTAGGCTTTATCAGGAGCTGTCCTTGTGAGGCGCCTCAGTTAATTTACACCATAGCTAAGTTGGCCTTATCAGGCTGAGCCGGCCTTGTGAGGAACAAAGTATCAAGCCCCTACCTACTGATTCAATCTTCTAACTACTATTATTCAACTACTAAAATTCCTTAATCCCTTCTCTCAGTCCCCCCTTTTCTAAAAAGTTAGTAAATTCTTTTACTCTATACTAAACCCTATACTAATTTTCTTTATATTATCCCATTCTTCTCCAGGTCCTTTATAAGATCTCTGCCTGTTTCAATTTGTTGTAAGTGCTGATAGTCATACCTCAAGTGCCTTATTTGTTTTATCATTCGCCAATTTAAAACATACAGTATTGCAGATAAAGCAATACTAATAAAAACTAGAATTAGGAGAACAACAATAGGGTGACATAAGGTATTAAGAATACCTGTAGCAGTGGGCGACCATCCGAAAAGTATTTCCCACCATTTGTGTTCTCCATCTTTCTTTACCCACTTTAGAACTTTTTTATTTTGTCTATGTCATGATGCACCGTTATCAAGGTCTCCTTTCCATTGTTTTTAACTTCTTCTAGTATTCGTGTTAAATCGTGATGTTGTAGTAATTCCTTCGTTCGAGCTAAATCCATCCCGAGGGATGTAGGTATCAATTCATGGAATAATGTATAATTAGATAAGAACCTGATGGGATATAACTGGAGCTATATAATTAAAGTCACATCCAATGATTTTAGTAAAATTGCAAATGCAAAAATTTGAGTGATTTTTAGTGTCTACCTTCGTGTCCTCTACAGATATAAAACTACAAGTAGTTCTCAAACATACGCAACCTTTGCCAGTGTATATTAATATGTTGATGAATTTCTGTAGTGTTACCCCATTCCCCTCTCAAGTATACCTGGCTTCCGTGTATGACCACAGTAGATAGATTTAAGCCACTCAGATCAGACAATTTCCCCATGGATCCGGTATATTTGATATAAGCCTGAGACCAAAGCTGCTTAGTATTATCCTGGCTAGAAGTGCTTTCCCACCCCCAAATCATAATTATGACCGTGAAAAAAAATAATTTTCCCGGTTGGGCTTGCGTGACCTTCCATGGAGATTTGTTTGCCTTCTTCACTCTGGTATGACGGATCCAGGCATTCTGTTCTTTGATTTTGATTGCTATGAAGGAGGTGAGGAGTACTTGGAATGGTCCTTCCCACTGCGGCTCCAAAGTTTTCTCTGCAAGAGACTTTACATACACATAGTCTCCAGGTTGTATATTATGTACAGGCCCATCCAAACCCCTGCTTCGAGTCCCAACCACATATTTCTCAATCTTCCTGAGTTGTTTCCCCAATGCAACCATGTAGGAGGTCATGATTTCATCCCCGATTTGTGTGGACATCCCTTTCTGTACTCTATAGGGTCGTCTGTACAAGATTTCAAAAGGGCTCAGTCCTTCCTTTGCTCTTGGCCTAGTTCGTATGCGCAAAAGAGCCAAAGGAAGAGACTGAGGCCAGGCCAAGTTAGTTTCCTATCCCAATTTCACAATCTGCTGTTTAATTAAGTGGTTCATTTTTTCTACTTGGCCACTCGACTGAGGGCGATATGGGGTATGAAGCTGCCAATCTATGCCCAAATGGCGGCTAATTTGTTGTACTACTTTGGAGATGAAATGTGGTCCTCTGTCAGAAGATATGGTTGCTGGAACCCCAAAACGTGGTATTATTTCTTGTATTAATGTTCTAGTTACCTCCCGAGCCTTGGCTGTCCTGGTAAGGAATGCCTCTGGCCAACCTGAAAAGGTGTCAGTTAATACCAATAAATATCGATACCCCCCTTTTCTTGGGAGTTCTGAAAAATCAATCTGCCATTGTTGCCCAGGCCCGTTGCCTTTTCCAATTTGGCCCATTTCTGGTTTGGGGATATTCTTGGGATTCGTCTGGAGACAGAGATCGCACTGCTGTGTCACTTGCCTTACAGTAGTGTATAGATTCCTAGCTACGATTTCTTTGATTAGTTGTTTATATAGGGCCTCCGCTTTCTGTGCCGAGATATTTAGGGGCAAAGGCCTTAATTCTATTATCTCCTGACGAGTGGTAATAGCGTATCCCGCGTATCTTTTACCACTCAGGACATAGCTGCTTCCATCTGTGAACCAGTTTTCTCCGTCTTCTATGGGGCTGTCTTTCAGATCTGGCCGGCTTGCATATGTTGCTTCAATGGTTTCTAAGCAGTCACGATGCACTGGTTCTCCTGTGTTTCCCTCTAGGAAGGAAGCTGGGTTGGCAATGTTAGTGACTATTATTTCCACATCATCCTGTTCTACCAATATAGCCTGATATCTTAGAAATCTTTGTTGAGAAAGCCAATGTCCACCCTTTGCTTCCAGTACTGCAGATACTGTATGGGACACCAGCACAGTCATTTTCTGACCCAGAGTGAATTTTTGGGCTTCTTGTATGTTTAGTATTACAGCTGCGACTGCCCGCAAGCATCCAGGCCAGCCCTTCGCAGTTGTATCCAACTGTTTGGAAAAGTAGGTAACTGCTCGTCGATCGGGACCCAAATTCTGTGCTAGTATCCCCAGTGCAACCCCTTGTTTTTCGTGGGAAAAGAGGAGAAATGGCTTACTCACATCTGGGAGCCCCAAGGCTGGAGCTGACATCAAGGCTTTCTTTAGTTTCTCAAAGGCTCGTACAGCCTGGTTGTTCCATTCAAGGTGTCCCTGGTTGGTAGTTATTAGGGCATATAATGGTTTAACAAGCAGTCCATAATTATAAATCCACAGCCGACACCATCCAGTCATTCCCAAGAAAGTCCGTAACTCTTTCACTGTTCGAGGTCTCTGGGTTTGGCAGATTGCCTCTTTGCGGGCTTGTCCCAAGGTTCTTTCCCCAGCACTGATTTCATAGCCTAAATAAATCACTTTGCGCTGTATTACTTGGGCTTTCTTCTTAGACACCCGGTACCCTTGGAGCCCCAAGAAATTTAATAGACTCACCGTCCAGGTGATACAATCGTTCTCTGTTTCGGTGGCAATCAGGATATCGTCCACGTATTGTAGCAGTTTTCCCTTTTCAGACGGGATTTCCCACGATTCCAAGTCCTTTGCAAGCTGATTGCCAAAAATGGTAGGGCTATTTTTGAATCCTTGAGGCAACACCGTCCAGGTGAGTTGAGTCTTGCGACCGGTTTTGGGGTTTTCCCATTCGAATGCAAACAATCTTTGGCTGGCTTCATGGAGAGGGAGGCAAAAGAAGGCATCTTTCAAGTCTATAACAGTAAACCAGGCTAATTCAGGTGTTAGTGTAGTCAACAGAGTATATGGATTCGCCACCACGGGGGTAGAGATCCTCAGTTACCTTGTTTACGGCCCGTAGATCCTGGACTACACGATACGACCCGTCAGGCTTACGAACTGGTAATATGGGTGTGTTAAAATTAGACTCACATTCTTTTAATAGTCCGAATTGTAAAAATTTTTCAATTATTGGCCAAATCCCTTCTTTATCTTCTCTCTTTAGGGGATATTGCTTAATCCTTACTGGTTGTTGGTTTCCCTTTTTAAGTCTAACTTCAACAGGTAATGCATTCTTTGCTCTTCCGGGTACATCGGTAGCCCATACCCCAGGGTATACCTGATTTAAGACTTCCTCCCTAATTTCTCCTTTTATGGAAGGACTGGTTAAGAATAAACTCAGGATTTGAATGTATTCTTGATCTTTTACTTTCAGAGAAATTTCTCCTTTTTCGAATATAATTTTTGCACCTGATTGTTCTAGCAAGTCTCTTCCCAATAGGGCCTTTGGAGAGTCGGACATATATAAAACTCTGTGAATTCCCCATTGTTTTCCCAGTTTATATTTCAAAGGTTTACAGAAATACGCCTTTTCACTTTGGCCAGTTGCCCCCTTTACCATGATGTAATCGTTCTCCAGGGGCATCAAGCCTTGATTCAGTTTATTGGACATTCCCTTTTCCAATGACCAAATTCCTTGCACAGTGCACATTGATCCTAGCCTAACCGAGATGGTTCTCGTCTAGGCCTCCTTTCTTCCTCTTCCCTGACAGCTGCTATTATTCTCCTCCGTACCTGTTTGTATGCTTCTTCCCTGTTACTAAATACTCTCCATGCTTCATCTAGCAACACCTCCAAATTTCTACTTTCTGTAGTATGTAGCTTCTGGAGCTTGCGCCTAATGTCCCCTGTGGACTGACCCAAAAACAGAGAGAATAGTTGTTGTATTCCTACCTCGGATCCAGGATCCAGCGGTGTGTTACGGCGCATTGCATCCCTCAGTCGATCCAGGAATTCAGATGGGGACTCGGAGGGACCTTGCTTAACTGCATATAGAGCTGACCAGTTTATGGTTTTGGGTATAGCCTTTTCCATTCCTCTCGAAATCCACTCCTGATACCCCTGTAGTTTTACCATTTCTGCAGATCTGTTCGCATCCCATTTTGGATCTTGGAGAGGGAAATATTCCTTAACATCCCCTCCTGTAGTCCTATAGTATTCATCAGCCAAACTCCCTGCTGTTTTTAAAATCAATTGCTTTTCTGTTTCAGTCATATAGTCTAATAATAACTGTATGTCCTTCCAATCAGGGTTATGCTGTTTCACAATAAACTGAAAATGTTTAGCTACACCGATCGGATCGCTCCTATAATCCTTTGCAACCCTTTTCCATTCCCCTAAATCAGTAGTGGAAAAAGGTACCTTGATTAGCATCGTCCCGCCATCAGGCGCCACCGCCTCTCGAAGAGGTGCCTGTAAGACTACTGGGGCAGTTTTCTTTCTGGTGCGGGAAGATACAGGGCTGTCCGGGGGGGTGGAAGTTTCGTCCGAGTCCGCATCCTGTTCCTGTGGTCGAGGGGGAGGCTTAAACAGGTCAGTTAGATCTGGTTCCAGCACCTGGTGAATTTTGTTTGCTTTCAAACACCTCTGTCCAATACTGCATGCCGAGCAACACCGCTTCAGTTTACCTTTAAATTCTTTATTATTTTCTCGCTCAAGTGCGAGTACCATAGAGTCCTGTGGTGGCACCATTCCACAGTCCCTTTGCCACTCCGGATGGTTTTGGAGGGTGAAAAACATATCTGCATATGAAACTTCATCCCACTTCCCTTCTCTCCTTAGAAATAGCATCAATTGTAGGAGAGTATTGTAATCTATTGATCCATTAAGTGGCCATTTAGCCTCACTTTCTAATTTACACAATGGCCACCATTGATTACAATATTTAATAAGAATCTTTCTATTTTCCGTCCCTCCGATCCCAACAATATCTCTCCAATGAGCAAGCACACAGCCCAAGGGGCTTTTCTTCAAGACTCCCTTTTGAGTGTTACCCATTTCGTATCTTCCCTTTATTGATCTTTTCTTTTAGCCTTTAATAAGATGCCAGGACTGGTTTTCCTTCCCGCACTGTCTTAGTGATTTTATCGGAAGTTTTCTTATCATAGAACCCTCTAGATATACAATACTGCTTTTTCACAAAATTCCACAATGTTTTTGTACACAAAAGACAAAGGCTCGATCCTATCATTCACTTCGTTCATCTCCGGCTGCTCTCCTCGCGGAGATTACGGAACCGCGGATCAGAACTCCACACTCGCTTCGCAGCTGTGCTGCGTCTCACTCATACAACACAGACACTCAGTCACACAATAAATTGTTGCAACAGATGATAATATTTATGGCCATGCCACGTAATATTTATGGCCATGCCACGTACAACTCCTCAGCCTCTAGTTGTACTCCCACCCAGCAGCTGCAACCGTAAATTGCAAGGAGGTCCGCTTACCCTTCTCCTGCTTCTTATATACCAGTCATTAGCAGGTCCGTCCTGGCTCCCAACACTGGGATACAGCAGAAACCTCGGATCCACTCGATCTACTCCCAAGATCGCTAGCGGCCGCTCTATCGGTCAGTGAATCCCCTACCGTGCAGGGTACCCTCCTACCATACGGGGACTATGCTGCACGCCAGAAGTCTCTGTGCGATTTACCAGCAGCCCCAGCCATGCATACGACTTACAGACCCCTCTCCTAAAACATACCTTTCCTTTCCACGGACTCAGGAGGTTCTTGTCTACTCCCACGGTGAGCGGCTGACAGCGGAGTCCCCTCCGAGGAAATGCTTGGGGCGCGCCCAGGGGCGTCCGCTCCCCAGCCGATCCTGCGGTGAAGCAGAGAGTCTCCTGCCTGGCTCGCCAAAACTGACTTGCGGAAACCGGACTCCACAATCTATGAGATTGTAAAGTAGGTATGTTTATTCAGCGCTAGGCGGCACAGGGGGTAGTCCCACCAAAATCGTGCGCGCCTCAATGCGGCACTCACCATAAATATATACAGTAAAATATTACATATTCATAAAGTTTTGTAATACGCCTATACATATGCATGACCTGTCCCGGCTTTGTATTAAAATGAGTTCCAAGAAGTCATTTCCATGGACCCCTCCCATCTGCGCTTGCGCATTGCCTCCTAGTGGTGGTCGTCGGGGGTCGTGGGGATGAAGGCTGATAGTTCCTCTTCGTCACCGCTAGTAACCTTTTGTTCTTGCACAGGCTCAGTTGTCTTCTTACTTTTGTCCATACCGCAGGGTCAGTTTTAGCTGGCTTCCTGAGACAAGTTTTTAGGCTTTATCAGGAGCTGTCCTTGTGAGGCGCCTCAGTTAATTTACACCATAGCTAAGTTGGCCTTATCAGGCTGAGCCGGCCTTGTGAGGAACAAAGTATCAAGCCCCTACCTACTGATTCAATCTTCTAACTACTATTATTCAACTACTAAAATTCCTTAAACCCTTCTCTCATAACCACCTGATCCCTATCCCTGGGTGAGCTGCGAGATATGCGAAAAGACTTCAGTCCTCGTCCAGGCAAAGCACATTGTCACCTGGCTGCTCCGATGCTGGGATAACGGGGCCAGTAGCCTGGAATTAGAGGGTAGGGAAGCCAAGCAGCTGGGATCCCTTTCTAGGGAAGGGGGCATTGACAAAGCGATTGGACAAAGGGCACAAGCCCTCAGCCTCTGGAGGCGACTCCTGTCAGGCGTGAAGGAAAGGTATCCCTTCAAGGAAGATGTTATATGCCACCCAGGCAAGTGGACCACCATGGAGAGAGGTATCCAGTACCGGAGGGAATTAGCCGTGCTGGAGATGATTTATGATGACCTGAACAACGAGCAGTTATCCAAAGATCCAGATGAAGTCAAATGCACCCGACCCATGTGGCGGAAGTTTGTACGGAGTGCACCAGCGTCACGTGCAAACTCTTTGGCAGTAATGACCTGGAGAGATGGAGAGGAACAAACAGTGGATGAATTGGCTGGCCAACTCAGGCAATATGAAGAAAGTCCCTCTTCCTCCCTACGGGCCTGTGTCTCTGCTGTGGAGAAACTGTCTCAGGAGGTCCAGCAACTCAAAGAGGATATGTCCTACTCCCCACCTGCACGGGCCAGTGTCTCAGCCATTAGGAGGAAGCATCCCTCTGCTCAAGAGAGGAGACATCGTGGGTACACACCCCGGGGCACCCTGTGGTTTTACCTGCGTGACCACGGAGAGGACATGAGGAAGTGGGATGGAAAACCTACCTCAGTCCTACAGGCACAGGTACATGAGTTGCAAGGAAAAACAACCACAAAAGGGGGTTCTTCCAGGAAAACTGCTGCCCCAGTCTCCAGTGACCAGTTCCCCAGACAGAGTAGAAGGGCTAATTCCACTTCCGACCTTAACAAAGGGACTTCTGATTCATACTTACAAGAAGTGGATAGCGAATATGATGACTGGGACTAGAGGGGCCCTGCCTCCAGCCAGGTGGAGGAAAGGGACAACCGGGTTTACTGGACTGTGTGGATTCGATGGCCTGGCACATCAGAGCCACAGGAGTATAAGGCTCCAGTAGACACTGGTGCACAGTGTACCCTGATGCCATCAGGCTATAGAGGGGCAGAACCCATATGTATTTCTGGAGTGACAGGGGGATCCCAAGAGTTACCTGTATTGGAGGCTGAAGTGAGCCTAACCGGGAATGAGTGGCAGAAGCACCCCATTGTGACTGGCCCAGAGGCTCCGTGCATCCTTGGCACCGATTACCTCAGGAGAGGGTATTTCAAGGACCCAAAAGGGTACCGGTGGGCTTTTGGTATAGCTGTCCTGGAGACAGAGGAAATTAAACAGCTGTCCACCTTGCCCGGTCTCTCGGAGGATCCTTCTGTTGTGGGGTTGTTGAAGGTCCAAGAACAACAGGTACCAATTCCAGTCGCCCAGGAATCTTGGAAGTGATCACGAACTGGCCAGAAGGCAAAGATTTTGGCATATCCCCAGAGGAGGAGGTGACACGTGCTGAAGAGGCCCCACCATATAACAAACTACCAGAAAATGAGAAGCAATATGCCCTGTTCACTGATGGGTCCTGTCGCCTTGTGGGAAAGCATCAGAGGTGGAAAGCTGCGGTATGGAGTCCAGTACGCCAAGTGGCAGAAACTGCTGAAGGAGAAGGTGAATCGAGTCAGTTTGCAGAGGTGAAAGCCATCCAGCTGGCCTTGGACATTGCGGAACGAGAAAAATGGCCAGTACTTTATCTCTATACTGACTCATGGATGGTGGCAAATGCCCCGTGGGGGTGGTTGCAGCAGTGGAAGCAGAACAACTGTCAGCGCAGAGGTAAACCCATGTGGGCCGCCGCGTTGTGGCAAGATATTGCTGCCCGGGTAGAGAACCTGGTTGTAAAAGTACGTCACGTAGATGCTCACGTACCCAAGAGTCGGGCCACTGAGGAACATCAAAAGAACCAGCAGGTGGACCAGGCTGCCAAGATCGAAGTAGCGCAGGTAGATCTGGACTGGCAACATAAGGGTGAATTATTTAGAGCTCGGTGGGCCCATGACGCCTCAGGCCATCAAGGACGAGATGCAACATACAGATGGTCTTGTGATCGAGGGGTGGACTTGACCATGGACGCTATTGCACAGGTTATCCACGAATGTGAAACATGCGCTGCAATCAAGCAAGCCAAGCGAGTAAAGTCTCTTTGGTATGGAGGACGATGGTTGAAGTATAAATATGGGGAGGCCTGGCAGATTGATTATATCACGCTCCCACAAACCCGACAGGGCAAGCGCTATGTGCTCACCATGGTGGAAGTAACCACCGGATGGCTGGAAACATATCCTGTGCCCCATGCCACCGCCCGGAACACCATCCTGGGCCTTGAAAAGCAAGTCCTGTGGCGACATGGCACCCCAGAAAGAATTGAGTCAGACAATGGAACTCACTACCGAAACACCCTCATAGACACCTGGGCCAAAGAGCATGGCATTGAGTGGGTCTATCACATCCCCTACCATGCACCAGCCTCTGGGAAAATTGAATGATACAACGGGTTGTTAAAGACAACACTGAGGGCAATGGGTGGTGGGACATTCAAGCATTGGGACACACATTTAGCAAAGGCCACCTGGTTAGTCAACACTAGGGGATCTGTCACTCGAGCTGGCCCTGCCCAATCCAAACCCTTACGTACTGTAGAGGGGGATAAAGTCCCTATCGTGCACATAAGAAATATGCTGGGGAAGACAGTCTGGGTTACTCCTGCCTCTGGCAAGGGAAAACCCATCCGTGGGATTGCTTTTGCTCAGGGACCTGGGTGCACTTGGTGGGTTATGCGAAAGGATGGGGAAGTCCGGTGTGTACCTCAAGGGGATTTGATTTTGGGTGAAAAAAGCCAATGAACTGGATTGTATGATGTTAATTGCTATATGATATTGTATATCATCGCTTCTATGGTTGCTATCAACAGTATTGCAGTAAGAATCACCGAGATTAATGAAGAAAGAACTCCGATGAAACCGAGCAAAGTGCAACGATGATCGAACTGGATGAGCGCAGTGATAGTGGAACCAGAACTGGCTTCAGGATGCAACAATCCAACACCACACACCATCTCTCCTGCCCTGAAAGACTGTTATGACAGATGGAGCCCAAAGTCATGGACTAAATGAACTCAATGGACATTTTAGAGGGATGGCCCTTGGACTAAGGGAATGATATCTGTGTGTATATATATCAAAAGACAAGGAAGTTGGTGGTGATTAATTGGAATGTATTGGAAAATGTGAGACCTGGACATGACGTAGATGGTATAGCATGAGGGGTGGATACTGTCCTGGTTTTGGCTGGGATAGAGTTAAATTTCTTCCTAGTGCTGTGTGTTGGATTTAGTATGAGGAGAATATTGATAACACACTGATGTTTTCAGTTGTTGCTAAGTACCCTGCTAGTCAAGGACTTTTCAGCTTCCCATGCTCTGCCAAGTGCACAAAGGCTGGGAGGGAGCATAGCCAGGACAGCTGGCCCAGCTGGCCAACGGGGTATTCCATACCATATGACGTCATGCTCAGTATATTAATAGGAGGCATGGTCCAAGAAGTAGCTGTTTTGGGCATTGTTCGGCGAGTGGTGAGGAATTGCATTGTGCATCACTCATTCTGTATATTCTATCATTATTATTATTATTTTCCCTTCCTTTTCTGTTCTATTAAACTGTCTTTATCTCAATCCACGAATTTTACTTTTTTTTCCAATTCTCCCCCGCATCCCCCTGAGGGGTGGGGGGAGTGAGCGAGCGGCTGTGTGGTGTTTGGCTGCCTTCCGGGTTAAACCACAACAAATCACCATTCTTTTCTCATGACAGTATAACTTACAAGAAAAGCCAAAAGATGTAGTAACATACCAAGAAAAGGGAGTGTTCATCCCTTGCCTTTTTTGACTCCAGGCTTTTCCTGACCCTCCCCCACCAAAAATAAGAAGAGAGGATTAAAAATATTACATTTTCATAAATATTCTCTGAAGTATTCCCAAGGATGCTGTGAAACAATTTGAAATGCAATCTCATACCTGCAATGATCTATTTGCACTAGAAATTGTACTATATCTTGATGACCTTTCAACACAAGGAGCTTCTTGTAAGGATTCTGTATTTGTTCTTCACCAATTGTCTGTACAGAAGATTTCTAAAACTCATAAAATTAAAAAAAAAAATTAAAAAAATCAAATTTCTTTTGTACTGATATAATTATTTTCATCAGGTCTTTGTAATGTCTAACAATCTACAGACTCATGTGTGAATGTATAGTTATATTTGAAGTTAAATTTTTTCTGAAATATAATTCTGTCTTAATGAAAGTCATTACAAAAGATAATTTCTTATTATTTCAAGTAAATAATATCCTTCTATAGCATGTATTTTAAGTTATAGCATAGCATTTTCTGTTTTTTTTTTTTTTTTAAAAAAAAACATTTTCTACTGCTTTAATTACTGATACACCAAGACAAAAACCCAGTTTAGTCATGAGCTGTCATGTAGAGCCAGCTTCATGACTCAATTAACCATACATTCAGTTTTTCATTAAATTACACATCTTCTGAGAGGTCTGTGAACCTCTCACATCTTTCCTCTGCCATTCAGTTTTAAAATCCTATATAAAGATGACATCTTTAAAATAAGTAAGAATAAATACTGTTCTGTAATATATAAATCATCTGTTGGGACTCTATTCACAAAATACCAAAGCCAACAGCTTAGAATAACACAGAGAATGATTAATCACTTTATAGAACAGCATCTGCAATTACCTCAACTAGACTATTAATTAAAAGAACTATCAATCACTCAGAGCAAGCTGATCACCAGGCAGGGTCAACAAAATATTGCATAGGACTGCAGTGTCAAGGCATGAAAATTATTCTAATCTCAATCATCAATTTGTTTCAACAGAAAACTTTTTTGTGTTTAAGGTCTTCCGCATTCTGGAACAACTTGCTATTAGACATTATTTAAAAAAAAAAAAAATAATCTAAATACCTCAGTAGTAACTCAGTGACAGCACGCTCCTGCTTCCAGATTTATTTTACACGACAGCCAACATCATCTTACTTCCAGGACTGTCTCTTCTTTGAAGACTTCAACAGAACCTACATTGTAAAACAGCAATTACTGAACACTGTACCACATGTAGCATACATGAGAGGTAATCCTACGTGAAAGACAAATATATTATCCTCACAAAACTTAATATTTTCTTGCAGGAATAATAAGTTATTTTCTTAAGTTAAGAATTACAAAGTTAATAAATAGGGAGAGAAATCTATGTTCATTTTTAAAATGAAGAGGTTATCAAAAAGCTAGTTCCTGTGATTTTATCTTGGTTTTGTGTTTTCTGCTGCATTTCATGAAGCAACTGTTCCTTATTTTATGCAATAATGTGAGAATAGCAGTTCCCATTTAAAATAATGCAAGTATAGTCCACATAGTTATAATCTTTGCCTTCTGGCCAGTTCGTGATCACTTCCAAGATTCCTGGGCGACTGGGGTTTCCTATTCGGGCCCGTTGTGTGATCAGTGCGACCCACTTACTCCACGTAGCATTGGTTGCATGATGTGTAGAGGGGACCCTCCCTTTGAACATCCAGCCCAGCACCGGCAGTGGGGGTGCCAGGAGGAGCTGTGCTTCAGTACCAACCACTGCTGAAGCAGCTTGAACCCCTTCATATGCTGCCAATATCTCCTTCTCAGTTGGAGTGTAGCGGGCCTCGGATCCTCTGTATCCCCGACTCCAGAACCCTAAGGGTCGACCTCGAGTCTCCCCTGGTGCTTTCTGCCAGAGGCTCCAGGTAGGGCCATTCTCCCCGGCTGCGGTGTAGAGCACATTCTTTACATCTTGTCCTGCCTGGACTGGCCCAAGGGCTACTGCCTGAACTATCTCCTGTTTAATTTGTTCAAAGGCTTGTTGTTGCTCAGGGCCCCATTTGAAATTGTACTTCTTCCGGGTCACTTGATAGAGAGGGCTTACGATCTGACTGTAATTTGGAACATGCATTCTCCAAACACCCACAACGCCTAAGAAAGCTTGTGTTTCCCTTTTGCTAGTTGGTGGGGACATGGCTGTTATTTTGTTGATCACATCCATTGGGATCTGACGATGTCCATCTTGCCATTTTATTCCTAAAAACTGGATCTCCTGTGCAGGTCCCTTCACCTTCCTTTGTTTTATGGCTAAACTGGCCTTCAGAAGGATTTGGACTATTCTCTCCCCTTTCTCTAAAACTTCTTCTGCTGTGCTGCCCCACGTTGGGTGCCAAAAAGGACTGTTGTGGTTTAACCCTTCAGGCAGCCAAACACCACACAGCTGCTCGTTCACTTCTCCCACAACCAGTGGGATGCGGGGGAGAATTGGAAAAAAAAGTAAAATTCGTTGATTGAGGTAAAGACATTTTAATAGAACCGAAAAGGAAGGGAAAATAGTAATAATAATAATAATAATAATGATGATGATGATAGAATATACAAAATGAGTGATGCGCAATGCAATTGCTCACCACTCGCCAATCAATGCCCAAAACAGCGATTGCTACTTCCTGTTACTCGCCTACCATTCATATACTGAGCATGATGTCACATGGTATGGAATACCCCATTGGCCAGCTGGGCCAGCTGTCCCGGCTGTGCTCCCTCCCAGTTCTGAAGAGTCCTTGACTAGCAGAGTACTTAGCAACAACTGAAAACATCAGTGTGTTATCAACATTCTTCTCATACTAAATCCAAAACACAGCACTAGGAAGAAATTTAACTCTATCCCAGCCAAAACTGGGACATGATGGAATTATGTTTCTTGGTACAAATTCATTTGGTTGAAAGAAATTCCTTTAGCTAATTCAGCCCTTCTTTTTCAGACTGTTCCTGGGTTGAACTTTCCCTTCTGTAAATGCATATGTACACTTTCTCCCAGGAAAATATGCAGTAGTGTCTGCTTCTGTTTTGAGTGGATGCATGTGTTTTATGTTTTTGAATTGAGCATAGCTTTTATTTCACCTTTTGGTTCTTCAGAAGAATGTAATAGACTCCTACAGATACACTGATTGTAGCAACTGAGCATGACTTTCTCAACAATGTTGAATATTGCTATTCCTTTCTTTCTGATCTTTTGTCAAGTCTCCCATGTCTGTACTTTTTTAGAGTTGCCTAAAGCCATGTGTTTGTTATACTTTGTTTTGAAACTCTAGTGCTTAATTCACTTGAACTTTGGTTAATACAACTTTTTTCTGAACTTCTTGAATTCTGAAATTTTCACCACTTTATTCAGAATGACTACTTACTAAAATTTAACATATGCCTAATCTCTGAATTACACATCTCCTTCAATTTGCTATTGTTCAACTTGCTGTACTTCTTTGAAACCTTACAGTTCCTTTGTTTCTCTCTTCCTGTTTTTAACTTTGTGCGTTTTTTGTGTATTCCCTGACAATCTTTATCTGTTCTGTTCTTAGTTACTTGTAACTAGGTCCAACTTTATTGTGAACTCTGAGGAAGGAGTCATCTAAAAACTGGAAAACTGTTTATGAAGCAGAGATGAAGTCACTAGATTTACCATTGTCACTTTGGAAGTGAGACTGAGAGAATGAATTATGATAGTTTTACGTTACGACCTGCTTCTATCCTAGCTTTGTCTAAATTAGCCTTGCATGTTCTCTCATTTAACTTAATCCTGCAAGAGAGGAAATATTTAACTGCCCTAAAGTAAGGTTGTGAAGCTTTTAGTCAATAAGTGTAGTGACTCTTGGCTGATGTGGAGAATTAAATAGAAAACCTTTAGAACTAAGAACGTAAATAATAGGCAAGAGTGTCTCTGTTAAGGAGCTGTAGTAATTTATATCTTTTATGGATTAGGCACAGAAGGGGATTTCTAATATATTTATCAATACACTACACAAATATAACATGGGTAAGAGTTTGGTTTATATCCTTGCAGTGTACAGCAGGCATTTTGTGAAGGAAGATTCTCTCCTTCCTCATGCACATTGATCGGGCAGGTGGTCTCTTCCAAATTTGGAATGCCCACAGAATCTTATTTTCTAATCATCTTGTAAATATGTAAATATAAAATTTCACAGAAGACTTTTTTTTTTTTTAATATTTTCAGTTGGAAGGGACCTACAACGATCATCTAGTCCAACTGCCTGACCACTTCAGGGCTGACCAAAAGTTAAAGCATGTTTTTAAGGACTCCATGGAGAATCTTTAGCTTGTCAGTTTTCATTCTTAATGTCATAAATATACATCAGAAAAGTTACATGCATTTCCATAAAATTTATTTTTCTACATTAAAATAATCCACCGGAAGATTCATATAAAAATAGAAGATTCTTGTGGGTTTTTTGTTTGTTTGGGGTTTTTTCCCCCAGATAAGCTTATGAAATGTTTTTATTTAGTTTCTGCAGCTATTCCATTGTGTGCTTTTTGTCAACTGTTGTAAGCCAAGTTTCACGCTTCAGGTCTTCAGATAATATCATCTTATTGAGAATTTTGCAGGATTTTCTTGTTTTCTCAGTGGCTCAGCTAAAACCAGTGAGTGGAAAATTTTCTCAGATTGGTTTTTGAAGATACTAAATAAATCCTGTATTAATGTAACAGAAAGCTGTGTGGGTTTTTTTTTTTTTCCTCTTATATTTTTTGAACATGAAGTGAGGGTCATAGTGATTGGAAGATCACTAAAGAAGGCTAAGCCTCAGCAAGAGTCTTCCAAAAAATGGACTGAGATAAAATTGCATGTAATACTCTAGCATTTGACACATTAAACTAAACAGAGTTCATAACACATTTTATGAATAGCTTTTTTGTTGCTCGTTTGACCATTCCTTGCTCCTTCAGGAAACACACAAGGTTATAGAGGATGGTGATCATGAATGGAAAAGAATCAGGTGACCCATGAAACTCCACCTTGGTGAACAGAATGTATCTGTAGGTTAACTGACTCTATAATATACCTTTATATTTAAACAGAAATCCTGGTTAGAGGATGAAGAGGAAAAAACAGAAAACAGCACTCTATTGAACTTCCATGTTGATGAATTACACTCATGCCTTCTTTCAAACACCAGTTTTCTTCTCAAAATTTTGTTCAAGTCGCACACAGTTCCAATATTGGTTGAGAAAGGAATTGGAATTTAAAGGGTTCTTGCTGAAATGTGAGAGTCTTGCTATTTTAAGGTCTTGACCTTGTGACAAAACAAGGTATAATAGAGTTAAAGGCAACTAAAGATAAGAAATTAATGTTATCAGAGGTGTGCATGGAAGATAGGGTTTTGCTCTAATCTTTTTAAAGAAGGGGCTTGATTGGATATAAAATAATGAAAGATATGAAAAAAGTAAAGTTGGCACCTTTTTTTTTACTATAATAGAAAAAAACCAAGAGGGCGTTTGGAAGAAAGCGGGGGGAACCGTATGGCTTTATGCTTGGAAACATAGTCTGTTAGCAAGTTCAACAAACATCGTAATTGCAAAGTATGAGTATGTGCTGGTTTGGGCTGGGATAGAGTTAATTTTCTTCATAGTAGCTAGTATGGGGCTATGTTTTGGATTTGTGCTGGAAACAGTGTTGATAACACAGGGATGTTTTCGTTATTGCTGAGCAGTGCTTACACAGAGTCAAGGCCTTTTCTGCATCTCACACCACCCCACCAGCGAGTAGGCTGGGGGTGCACAAGAAGTTGGGAGGGGACACAGCTGGGACAGCTGACCCCAACTGACCAAAGGGATATTCCGTACCATATGACATCATGCTCAGCATATAAAGCTGGGGGAAGAAGAAGGAAGTGGGTGACGTTCAGAGTGATGGCGTTTGTCTTTCCAAGTAACCATTATGCGTGATGGTGCCCTGCTTTCCTGGAGATGGCTGAACACCTGCCTGCTGATGGGAAGCAGTGAATGAATTCCTTGTTTTGCTTTGCTTGCGTGCGTGGCTTTTGCTTTCCCTATTAAACTGTCTTTATCTCAACCCACGAGTTTTCTCACTTTTACCCTTCCAATTCTCCCCCCCATCCCACCGTGGGGGAGTGAGCGAGTGGCTGTGTGGTGCTTAGTTGCCAGCTGGGGTTAAACCACGACAGAGTCTAAAAGAAAGGACATATATGTAGTTAATGAAACCATTCACAGCTGGTAACAGAAAAAATCTCAGAAGTGATATAACTTCTCTTCTTCACGACTTTCTTGCACACAGTACAAATCTTAGTTCTCTAAATATTAACTGTTTAACCCCTGGTGAAGTGTCCTGGCTTTGGCTGGGATAGAGTTAATTTTCTTCCTAGTAGCTGGTATAGTGCTGTATTTTGGATTTAGTATGAGAATAATGTTGATAACACACTGATGTTTTAGTTCTTGCTGATCGGTGCTTACCATAAATCAAGGACTTTTCAGCTTCCCATGCTCTGCCAGGTGCACAAGAAGCTGGGAGGGGGCACAGCCAAGGCAGCTGACCCATACCATATGATGTCACGCTCAGTGTATAAACTGGGGGGAGTTGGCTGGGGGGCAGCGATTGCTGCTCGGGGACTGGCTGGGCATCGGTCAGCGGGTGGTGAGCAGTTGCATCACATGTTTTTCCTGGGTTTTGTTCCTCTCTCTCTCTTGTTGTTTTCCTCTTCGTTACAATTTATTGTTGTTGTTATTGTTGTCATTGTTATTATTATTACTATTATTATTTTATTTCAATTATTAAACTGTTCTTATCTCAACCCATGACTTTTCTTACTTCTGCCCTTCCAATTCTCTCCCCCATCCCACCGGGGGGTGGGAGGGTGAGTGAGCGGCTGCGTGGGTGTCGTGGTTTAATCTAGCAGGCAGCCAAATACCACGCAGCCGCTCACTCACTCCCCCCGCACCCCCAGTGGGACGGGGAGAGAATCGGAAGGGTAAGAGTGAGAAAAACTCGTGGGTAGAGATAAAGACAGTTTAATAGAACAGAAAAAGGGAAAATAATAATAATAATAATGATAGAATATACAAAATGAGTGACGCACAATGCAATTGCTCACCACCCACGCTGACCGATAACCAAGTAGCGATCGGTACTTCCTGGATCACGCCTACCGTTCATATACTGAGCATGACGTCACATGGTATGGAATACCCCATTAGCCAGCTGGGCTGGCTGTCCTGATTATGTTCCCTCCCATCTTGTGTATCTAGCTCAGTCAGTAGGCACGGGAGCTGTCCTTGGACTAGGAGGGCACTTAGCAACAACTGAAAACATCAGTGTGTTATCAACATTCTCCTCATACTAAATCCAAAACACAGCACTAGGAAGAAATTTAACCCTATCCCAGCCGAAACCAGGACAGTGGGGTTTATTTGCTGGCTGGGGTTAAACCACAACAGTCCTTTTTGGCGCCCAATGTGGGGCATGAAGGGTTGAGATAACGACAGATCTGACCAGAGCATGTTAAAATAAATTTGTTATAAGCATTTAATAGTCGCTGGTCACAATGTTGTTTTATTTGTTCACATGGTTGTGTTATGTAAATCCTTACATGCAGTATGTATTCCCTGCGGTGCTGTTTATCGCTTCTGGGAGATGGGTCAGGATTATCACTTTGCTGTACTGTGTAACATCGGCTTATGATATGATAATATTATTGGTAAATAACCTGATTTGGTATCTGTAGTTGGTATTGCTGTCATCTCCGTACTTCGGGCGCCATCTCTCGAAATTATTAATAATGACACCCTTCACCTTTTTTCCCGGAGAGCCAATCTATGGGGAAGACAGAGGGGGATGCTTTCCCCCATTCTTTCACCTTCCCTTTCGCCTTCAGGCTAGTTACACCAGCTCCCGAGAATTTCGAATATCCTTGGTATGTTCAAACAAGCATGTTCCTATTGCTATGTCTCCTGAATGTGTTTCACGTCTTGTTTAGGGTTAAACAACTGTTTAAAAAAATCACCCAGAGATCTGCTCCGAGGCTGGATGGTCATGGGTGGCACGGCATGTGGGAGAATATGGGCGGCTACTTAGAGAACTTCTTACCCCCAATGGTCTGGAACTTCACTCCCGAACAACTACAGGCATGCGGCTACTCCAACCCCCGCGACAGGCACTAAAGCTAAACCAGAGAACCAATCCGTGCTGGTATCAGTCACCCCTATACACAAGAAGAAATATTGGAAGCGAAAGTCAGCTCAGTTAGAAACAGATGAAGAAGCTTCTTCTAAGAGGGAGCAGGAGAAAGAAGTGGACGAGACAGACTACTCTAAAGCAGGGCTATCACGAGGACAGGAAGAGGAAGAGAGGTGGCCACTGCTCGGGGAGGAGGAATTGGAAGAACTCATAAATGAGGTGGTAACCACCCAATCCCTATCCCTGAGTGAGCTGCGAGATATACAAAAAGATTTCAGCTGTCATCCAGGAGAGCACATTGTAACGTGGCTGCTCCGATGCTGGGATAATGGGGCCAGTAGCCTGGAATTAGAAGGTAGGGAAGCCAAGCAGCTGGGATCCCTTTCTAGGGAAGGGGGCATTGACAAAGCGATTGGACAAGGGGCACAGGCCCTCAGACTCTGGAGGCGACTCCTGTCAGGCGTGAAGGAAAGGTATCCCTTCAAGGAAGATGTTATATGCCACCCAGGCAAGTGGACCACCATGGAGAGAGGTATCCAGTACCGGAGGGAATTGGCCATGCTGGAGGTGGCTTATGATGACCTGGACAATGAGCAGTTATCCAAAGACCCAGATGAAGTCAAATGCACCCGACCCACGTGGCGGAAATTTGTACGGAGTGCACCATCGTCGTATGCAAACTCATTGGCAGTAATGACCTGGAAAGACGTAGAGGGACTAACGGTGGATGAATTGGCTGGCCAACTCGAGCAATACGAAGAAAGTCTCTCTTCCTCCCTTGTCTTGGCTGTGGAGAAACTGTCCCGGGAGTTCCAGCAACTCAAAGAGGATATGTCCTACTCCCCACCTGCACGGGCCAGTGTCTCTGCCATTAGGAGCAAGCGTCCCTCTGCTCAAGAGAGAGGATATAGAAGGTACACACCCCGGGGCACCCTGTGGTTTTACCTGCGTGACCACAGAGAGGACATGAGGAAGTGGGATGGAAAACCTACCTCAGCCCTACAGGCACGGGTACATGAGATGCAAGGAAAAACAATCACACAAGGGGGTTCTCCCAGGAAAATTGCTGCTCCAGTCTCCAGTGAGCAGTTCCCCAGACAGAGTAGAAGGGCTGATCTTACTCCTGATTTTAATGAAGGAACTCCTGACTCATATTTACAGGGACTGAGTAACGAATACTATGACGAGAACTAGAGGGGCCCTGCCTCCAGCCAGGTGGAGGAAGGGGACAACCAGGTTTACTGGACTGTGTGGATTCGATGGCCTGGCACATCAGATCCACAAGAATATAAGGCTCTCGTAGACACCGGTGCACAGTGTACCCTGATGCCATCAGGCTATAAAGGGGCAGAACCCATTTGTATTTCTGGAGTGACAGGGGGATCCCAAGAGTTAACTGTATTGGAGGCCAAAGTGAGCCTAACCGGGAACGAGTGGCAGAAGCACCCCATTGTGACTGGCCCAGAGGCTCCGTGCATCCTTGGCATAGACTACCTCAGGAGAGGGTATTTCAAGGACCCAAAAGGGTACCGGTGGGCTTTTGGTATAGCTGCCCTGGAGACAGAGGAAAATAAACAGCTGTCCACCTTGCCCGGTCTCTCCGAGGACCCTTCTGTTGTGGGGTTGCTGAGGGTTGAAGAACAACAGGTACCAATTGCTACCACAACAGTGCACCGGCGGCAATACCGCACCAACCGAGACTCCCTGATTCCTATCCATAAGCTGATTCGTCGACTGGAGATCCAAGGAGTGATCAGCAAGACTCGCTCACCCTTTAACAGTCCCATATGGCCAATGCGAAAGTCCAATGGGGAGTGGAGACTAACAGTAGAGTACTGTGGCTTGAACGAAGTCAGGCCGCCATTGAGTGCTGCCATGCTAGAACTTCAGTTTGAAATGGAGTCAAAGGCAGCCAAGTGGTACGCCAGAATTGATATCGCTAATGCATTCTTCTCAATCCCTTTGGCAGCAGAGTGCAGGCCACAGTTTGCTTTCACTTGGAGGGGTGTCCAGTACACCTGGAACCGCCTGCCCCAGGGGTGGAAACACAGCCCTACCATTTGCCATGGACTGATCCACACTGCACTGGAACAGGGTGAGGCTCCAGAACACCTGCAATACATTGATGACATCATTGTATGGGGCAGCACAGCAGAAGAAGTTTTTGAGAAAGGGGAGAGAATAGTCCAAATCCTTCTGAAGGCCGGCTTTGCAATAAAACAAAGTAAGGTCAAAGGACCTGCACAGGAGATCCAGTTTTTAGGAATAAAATGGCAAGATGGACGTCGTCAGATCCCAATGGATGTGATCAACAAAATAACAGCCACGTCCTCACCAACTAGCAAAAAGGCAACACAATCTGCCTTAGGCGTTGTGGGTTTTTGGAGAAAGCATATTCCAAATTACAGTCAAATTGTAAGCCCTCTCTATCAAGTGACCAGGAAGAAGAACGACTTCAAATGGGGCCCTGAGCAACAACAAGCCTTTGAACAAATTAAACGGGAGATAGTTCATGCAGTAGCCCTTGGGCCAGTCCAGGCAGGACAAGATGTAAAGAATGTGCTCTACACCGCAGCCGGGGAGAATGGCCCTACCTGGAGCCTCTGGCAGAAAGCACCAGGGGAGACTCGAGGTCGACCCTTAGGGTTCTGGAGTCGGGGATACAGAGGATCCGAGGCCCGCTACACTCCAACTGAGAAGGAGATATTGGCAGCATATGAAGGGATTCGAGCTGCTTTGGAAGTGGTTGGTACTGAAGCACAGCTCCTCGTGGCACCCCGACTGCCGGTGCTGGGCTGGATGTTCAAAGGGAGGGTCCCCTCTACACATCATGCAACCGATGCTACGTGGAGTAAGTGGGTCGCACTGATCACACAACGGGCCCAAATAGGAAACCCCAGTCGCCCAGGAATCTTGGAGGTGATCACGAACTGGCTAGAAGGCAAAGATTTTGGAATATCCCCAGAGGAGGAGGTGACGCGTGCTGAAGAGGCCCCACTGTATAATAAACTACCAGAAAATGAGAAGCAATATGCCCTGTTCACTGATGGGTCCTGTCGTATTGTACGGAAGCATCGGAGGTGGAAAGATGCTGTATGGAGTCCTATACGCCAGGTCGCAGAAACTGCTGAAGGAGAAGGTGAATCGAGTCAGTTTGCAGAGGTGAAAGCCATCCAGCTGGCCTTGGACATTGCCGAACGAGAAAAATGACCAGGCTGCCAAGATTGAAGTGGCTCAGGTGGATCTGGACTGGCAACAGAAGGGTGAATTATTTATAGCCCAGTGGGCCCATGACACCTCAGGCCACCAAGGAAGAGATGCAACATATAGATGGGCTCATGATTGAGGGGTGGACTTGACCATGGACGCTATTGCACAGGTTATCCATGAATGTGAAACATGCGCTGCAATCAAGCAAGCCAAGCGAGTAAAGCCTCTTTGGTATGGAGGACGATGGCTGAAATATAAATATGGGGAGGCCTGGCAGATTGATTATATCACACTCCCACAAACCCACCACGGCAAGCGCTATGTGCTCACCATGGTGGAAGTAACCACCGGATGGCTAGAAACATATCCCATGCCCCATGCCACTGCCCGGAACACCATCCTGGGCCTTGAAAAGCAAGTCCTATGGCGACATGGCACCCCAGAAAGAATTGAGTCAGACAACGGGACTCACTTCCAAAACACCCTCATAGACACCTGGGCCAAAGAGTGGGTCTATCACATCCCCTGCCATGCACCAGCCTCTGGGAAAATCAAACAATACAACGGGCTGCTAAAGACTCCGCTGAGAGCAATGGATGGTGGGACATTCAAGCATTGGGATACACATTTAGCAGAAGCCACCTGTTTAGTCAACACCAGGGGATCTGCCAATCGAGCTGGCCCTGCCCTATCAAAAGTTCTGCGTACTGTAGAGGGGGATAAAGTCCCTATCGTGCACATAAGAAATATGCTGGGGAAGACAGTCTGGGTTACTCCTGCCTCTGGCAAGGGAAAACCCATCCGTGGGATTGCTTTTGCTCAAGGACCTGGGTGCACTTGGTGGGTAATGCGAAAGGATGGGGAAGTCCGGTGTGTACCTCAAGGGGATTTGATTTTGGGTGAAAATAGCCAATGAACTGGATTGTATGATGTTAAATACTATATAATACTGTATGTCATCACTTCTATGGTTGCCATATGTCATATTAACAGCATTACAGTAAGAATCACCCAGATTAATGAAGAATGAACTCCGATGAAACCGAGCAAAGTGCAACTATGATAGAACCGGATGAGCGCAGCAATACTGAAATGAGAACTGGCTTCAGGATGCAACAGTCCAATACCACACACCATCTCTTTGGCCCTGTAAGACTGTTATGACAGATGGAACCCAAAGTCATGGACTAAATGAACTCAGTGGATGTTTTAGAGGGATGGCCCATAGACTAAGGGAATGATATCTGCGTGTATGTATCAAAAGACAGGAAAGGTGGTGGTGTTTAATTGGAATGTATTGGAAAATGTGAGACCTGGGCATGACGTAGATGGTATAGAATAAGGGGTGGATAATGTCCTGGTTTTGGCTGGGAGAGAGTTAATTTTCTTCCTAGTAGTTGGTATGGTGCTGTGTTTTGGATTTAGTATGAGAATAATGTTGATAACACACTGATGTTTTAGGTGTTGCTGATCAGTGCTTACAATAATCAAGGACTTTTCAGCTTCCCATGCTCTGCTAGGTGCACAAGAAGCTGTGAGGGAGCATAGCCAAGGCAGCTGACCCATACCATATGATATCACGCTCAGTATATATACTGGGGGGAGTTGGCTGGGGGGCAGCGATCGCTGCTTGGGGACTGGCTGGGCATTGGTCAGTGGGGGGTGAGCAGTTGCATCAGATGTTTTTCCTGGGTTTTGTTCTTTTCTCTCTCTCTCTTTTTGTTTTCCTCTTCTTTACAATTTATTATTATTGTTGTTGTTATTGTTGTCATTGTTATTATTATTACTATTATTATTATTATTTTATTTCAATTATTAAACTGTTCTTATCTCAACCCACAAGTTTTCTTACTTCTGCCCTTCCGATTCTCTTCCCCATCCCACTGGGGGGTGGGAGGGTGAGCAAGCGTTTGTGTGGTGCTTAGTTGCTGACTTGGATTAAACCACGACACGAAGGCTTAAAATAAAAGGGAAAAAATTAGAAGGTAGGTATATTTGCAACTAACAACTGAATTAAATTTTATTGGAAGGTCTTGCTAGGTTCTAGGCTTTCTCAACTCATAGTATGTCCTTACTGGGTAAGCTTGTATGTGTGCTCCAGCTTCAGTGCAGCTGTGGTAGGTACAAATATAGGCAGATGTTTGCAGATATTCACTCTAGTCTAGGGAAAAGACTGAATTTAGGTCAGACTTTGTTAATGTGAGATTAACAAACTAATAACACGCTAAAATGAACCTGTTTTTTCCTCATATGGTATGCCCTTCAGCTGGATTTTTACCAGAAGCCATATTCAGCACCTTAAATGCACTCCCTTTGGGAGTTCTTTTAAGCCACTGGTTAAAATATCATGATAAATACTGGGCTCCACTGCTCCTGAGCTGAACTCAGATGAGTGGTTTGTAACTTGTTAGATGTCTTGCAGTCAGTTGGTTCTGACTGATGATATTTGATTTTAGAGTTCGGTGTTATGTGGTGTATAAGATATCATATTAAATTTTAAAACAACAAGAGAATTGGTTCTGTATTGTGGGATTCCATTTATAATAGCAAGTATTGGAAATCTTAAGCCTTGTTCTTGTATTAAGTATATGTTGATAAACACCTATTTAAATGTACTGACTTCAGTTTATAAACTAATTGGGATTTATGGATATGCATTTATTCTTTAGATTAAAGCCAGAGTCTGATATATCTTGTAAGTATTTTTCTTACATAACTGCTTACTGCTGTTCCACTACATTATGCTATATTGAAGATTTCACAACTTTTTTTTTTACTCTTTTTTTTTTTTTTTTTCAGGTTTTCATCTGCAGGAGATGATGGAGTCTTATTTCTGTGGAATGCTCAGGTTAGCTCTTTTTTTTGGGGGGGTAGCTTGTGTGCTCTGGAGAGGGTAGAAGTTGGGGAGAGGAGTTAGAAATATCTACTAGTGAAAAAGCAGAATAATTAAGAAGTATTGCACAGATTCATAGCAGAGCTGCTGTTTGAAAATGTAGAAGTGGAGGGAGTCCGTCAAATCTTAGCTTACAAAGGAGAGCTAGGAAAGTAAAAGCTGTGTGAACCCAAGAGAACAATAAGTTTTAAAAGTTAGAATGCTTTGGGAAGACAGTGATTTTTAGAGAAATTTGAGATGAAATAATGACATGAAAAGCAGAGGTGTATATGAACTTGTGACTTTAATTCTTCTTTTAAAATATGTTCGGTGTTTACTGTAAACACTAAGATGTTGACTACTGATTCAACAAATACATAGCAAGGTCCCAATCCTGCTAAGATTTATATCTATACTCTAGTTTTAAGTACATTTCAATGGCTCTATTTGCAATATCTTTTTGTAGTATAACTGGTTAGACTAAACGGAGAGCTAACACAAAACTGTGTTGGAAAGACACCAAAGTCAGTGAAAGTTAAACATTTCATGCAGTGCAGAAACAAGGCCGGCCTTGCTTGCTGTGATAAAAATCTTCTTATAACTTTTGAAAACCTTCCAAGACATTAGATTTATCATGGAAATAGTGCTCTGTAAGTGTGATACCAGTTGTTCTGCTCCTCTGCTCTGTGTCTCCATATCATTGACGAAATTATAGAGAAGGGATGAGCTTTAGACCTGTGTTAAGGAGGACTAGTATACAAGTTAGATTGTTCAATAGGAAGTCTAAAAGGGAGATATACTGTGCTGTCTAAACTGGGAGTATCAGACATTCAGATTAAGGAAGAAAGAAATCTCAGACTGTAAACTTTTGTGGAAACCTTCTGAAAGATTTATATGTGACATTTATGATGGTGGAATTTTAAAATACAGAAGGGGGAACTTGAAACTCTTCCTCTCTTTTCAGCAGTTTCAGTTAGTGCTTTGCTGTTGAAGGCCTTTTATAATTATATAATTTGGAAAAGGAAATTTTTTTTGAATATTCAAAAACATATATGTGAGTATATATACTCGGTGTTCTGAGCAGTTTGTGGATGTAAAACTCATTTAGATGTCGAGCTTAGGAACAGAGTTCAATTTTCTACTTCTGTAGGATTTTTATTATGTTTTTAAGCAAATCTTTTTGTAGTTTTAATTCAAAAACTTAACCCACAAGTGTAAAAAAGTATACAGTTATAACTACCCTGTATTTTAACTGCATTATTAAAATGTCAGTATACTTCTGCATGTTTGTTTGTTGGGTTTTGCCATCTAACTAAACAGAGCAGAAGTAGCTGCAGTTATCTAAACCACCATCTTGAAGCTATAGATAATGTACACACTAAATAAAGCTGTCAGAAAATTGGCAGTACTGTATTTGCCATAAATATAAGTCAAGTTTTTCTAATTAAAATAAAAAATTACTTTTTCAAGAGAGGGTTTGTCAACAATTCTGAATTACTGTAGTATCAGTTAAATAGGGTGAATGGCCAATATTTGCATTAAAATAAATGAGTTTAATACAGAACTTAGTTCTTAAAGGCTTTTAGAGGTTTTTTTTACACTTGGAGTAATTTTTATTATGTAGTATTCCTTTACATTTATACTTAATACGTTATTTAATTCAGGGTAAGATCTTGAAAAGTATTAAAGGTAGGAAGAAGTAAATCCATAAATGCCTTTAGAAAGGGAGATTTTAGACTCTTAGAAATTCTTGCTTGCAAAAGTAATTTTGTATTTATGTCATATGCTACAGTAGGCATTTTCCAAATTTTACCCTAAATTTTCCATGTTTTTATTTTTTCAGACCGGAGAGAAAACTTTTTGAACTTCATGGACACACACACAAAATTACAGCTGTAGCACCATTTTCTTCATCAGATGCTTCTGGAAAAAAAAAACATTTGATTTTAATGGCATCAGCTGATAGATCAGTTATTGTATCCTTAGATCTGGAGAGGATAAAAATTTCTGTGGGTTTTTTGTTGTTTTTTGTTTTTCAAGGTAGCATTGAGACTGGCTGCAGGTTGTTTAAATTTATTGGCTGATAATATCCAGTAGGAATAATTTTGAAAAGACAATCAGGACTTAGGAGACTGAGTCTCTGCATACCTATTTCCCAATCTGTCATTTAGTTACAAACACAGCAGTTAAATTTATAATATATAAAATCATTTTGGTTTCCTTAATGAATAAAGTCAGGTTTGGGACTGCACTAGTGGCAGACAGGTTCAGAAAGTGTCGTGTTTCCATTCTACTGTAAAGGTAATCTGAGGAAACCCTAGGTATGTCTGTAGGCTTGTTGTAATCTATTATGTATGGCTCATGGGCCATATGGGCAGGTATGTTAAAACGAACAGCAGTGTTTGGTTTAAGAATGGGTAACCCTTAAATAGTGAGCAGCCAAGAAGTGGGCACAATTCTTAATTTCTTTTTGGAACTCTTAATACCTCAATTTTCTTTTTGAAAGGCTGTAGAACAAAGGTCATTTTATGGCTTAGTTTTGTTACTGGATTGGAAAAGGTAACCTACAGTCAAACTAGTTCTTTAATGTTAATAGTAGAAAAATTCACTGAAAAATCAGGTTTTGCATTGTTGCTGGAAAAATGCAACATATAGTATGCAATTAATTCTGTATTTCTCAGGAAAGTGACACTTTAATACTGTATTTCATAGTACTTACAGCTTTATCTAGTTAAAGTTCATGATCATTTCACTGAAAAATTCCCTGTAGAACTTTTGCAGGAGACATATCTGATTTTTGTTCTGCAGTGTTTGACAGTTCTTCAAAGACTGGATGTATGGTTGTCTGGAGGGAGTGATCTATGTGTTTGGAACCGAAAATTAGATCTCTTGTGTAAGACCAATCATCTTACTGATGCAGGTAAAAATGTAAATGACTCATTATAGCTGTTAAAGTGCAAGTAAAATGGATCTGTATAATGATGCAAAACCAACTTGGCAAATTCTCTTTAATTCTAATGATAACATTATGTATTAGAGTCACTCTAATTTTTTTTAAATGTCAGACTTAATCGTTTCAAAATTAAGACTGCTTTTAATCTCCTGTGCTGTGTGAATTTTAGAATACATCAAATCTCAGTAACTACATTAGCTTGGACTTACAGGGCTAGACCTCAGTTACTGATTTATACATGTTCGCTGTAATGGGGACTAGATCCTTTGGCTGGCTTTCTCTGTGAAGGAGCTGGAGTTTTATTATTCCTAAGTAAAGCTTTGTAGTAGTAGAGCAGTCAAGATTTCTTTTTTTATTAAGAATCAGTACTTTTTATGTAGAAAATGCAGGTTTTGATAGAAATACAGTAAATGTAATTGAGATCTCAATGTCAATCATGCTTTTCTATTAATAAGCTTTGGTGGGTTGACCTGGTTGCCAGGTGCCCACCAAGCCGCTCTATCACTCCCCCTCCTCAGCTGGACAGGGGAGAGAAAATATGATGAAAGGCTCGTGGGTCGAGATAAGGACAGGGAGATCACTCACCAATTACCATCATGGGCAAAACAGACTCAGCTTGGGGAAATTAATTTAATTTATTGCCAATCAAAAGTTAGAGTAGGGTAATGAGAAATAAAACCAAATCTTAAAACACCTTCCCCCCACCCCTCCCTTCTTCCCAGGCTCAACTTCACTCCCGATTTTCTCTACCTCCTCCCCCCGAGTTGCGCAGGGGGATGGGGAATGGGGGTGGCGGTCAGTTCATTACGCATTGTCTCTGCCGCTCCTTCCTCCTCACACTCTTCCCCTGCTCCAGCACGGGGTCCCTCCCACGGGAGACAGTCCTTCACGACCTTCTCCAATGTGGGTCCTTCCCACAGGCTGCAGTTCTTCACAAACTGCTCCAGCGTGGGTCCCTTCCACAGGGTGCAGTCCTTCAGGAACAGACTGCTCCAGCGTGGGTTCCCCATGGGGTCACAAGTCCTGCCAGCAAACCTGCGCCAGTGTGGGCTCCTCTCCATGGGGTCACAGCCTCCTTTGGGTGCATCCACCTGCTCTGGCGTGGGGTCCTCCACAGGCTGCAGGGGGATAACCTGTGTGTCACCATGGTCTTCACCATGGGCTGCAGGGGTATCTCTGCTCTGGTGCCTGGAGCACCTCCTCCCCCTCCTTCTTCACTCACCTTGGTGTCTGCATAGTTGTTTTCTCTCACATATTCTCACTCCTCTCTCAGCTGCTGTTGTGCAGCAGTTTTTTCCCCTTCTTAAATATGTTATCACAGAGGCGCTATCACCATCGCTGATTGGCTCAGCCTTGGCCAGTGGCGGGTCCGTCTTGTTGCTGGCTGGAGCTGGCTCTGTTGGACGTGGGGGAAGCTTCTGGCATCTTCTCACAGAAGCCACCCCTGTAGCCCCCCACACCGCTTACCAAAACCTTGCCACGTAAACCCAATACATAAGCTTATATATTATCTGGCCACGTGAAGAAAATTGTTGCATATTATTGCCATGCTTCACAAAGATAGCTACAAAGCTGTGAATCAAATTCAAAGCTGGAACAGATATGTTCCTTATTTTTGTCATAGGATGGAGTAGTGGTAGGCAAAACCTGAATCTTTGAGGATATTAATACTTCTTTGGTTCAATATGAGTTATCATGCCAAATACCAGTTGGAAGTGGTGCTGTAGTACTTAGCATGAGATGCTATTGAAACTTTTGTACAAGGGGTCAATGGGATGTGCAGCATGGGCCCTCTTTTCCCTCCTAATCTCTTACTTTCTTTGTGGGGAAAGAGACAAGTTGGGAATATTCCCCAAGGAATAAGCAGAATGATGTGGCAGCACAGACTGTGGGAATTCTGTACAGGATGAAGGCAGAATAACAGCAAGCTGGACACTTTATTTTGTGCCCTATTCTGCTTCAGCTGGCTCTGCACGATATTATAGTATCATGCATACTGTAGTAGTATCAGTATCTAATAACTTTGGTACTGCATATGTTTAGAGTATCAATAATCACCACAGTGTCCTTAATATTATCCAGCATTAGGACACAAACATCTTAGCTGTATTTAAAATAAAAAGATTATTGGTTCCCAGCTTCACATCAGGTTTGATGTTCAGAATTCTGCTGGATTCAGGACCAAACCTCCTGACTCTGCCTCAATCTGAGGTAATCTGTTCATTTCCGATGCAGTTTTAATTTCACTCCAGGTAATATGCTTTTGTTTTGCTAATAACTTATATGTGGAAGGAAGATGATGAAGAACCTTATATTTATTAATAAGGAATTATCACTTTACTGTGTTTTTTGGGGGTCAATGAATATCATTTTCTCCCTTATCTCCTGTATTTTTTCAAAGATATCAGTGCTTTGGTTGAATTGCCTAAAAATTGTGTTGTGGCAGCTGTTGGCAAAGAGCTAAGTGAGTATGTTGCATTTCTGTTAAATGTTCATGTTCCTCTATAATTGGCTGTTTATCAGAATATGTGTACAGAGCACGCTGCTGGAATTGTATAGGAAAAGTAAATGGTGCTAGGGTGTGATAAGCAACCTTCTTCCTTTTTCCCTTATTTGACAAAGAGGCAGACAATACTGATCTCCTTCAGGAATTTTATTGAGATCTGCATGATAAAACTTTTCTATATTCTTTGTTATTACTGTTAATGCCACCTGTCCAGATCTGACTGTGGAGATCTACATTTGTCCTTCAGGAGAAAGTCTGGAACTCATTATCTGAGCTGTCAGATACCAGGCTTCCCTACACCCTCCTTATCCCAAGATCAGGAGTGTGAGATATTGCTGATGAAATACTATCCAAAGCTATAATGAGACAATGTGATGTTTTCTGTTGCTCACTTGGAGACAGGTTTTTCTATGTATGCAAACTGTAAATCATTAGCTAGCTGTTGGTGGAGAGTCTTTTAAATAAGAGTGTGTTATAAAATTATTGAAATGTTGAAATATGGAAAAAAAATCCAGGAGAGAAAGTAGATCACTGAGTCAACAAAACAACAGATTTTGCTCAATATGATTAAACACTTAGCTGATAAATAGCAATCCAATATTATGATAAAAGAATCGGGAGCAAATTAAAAATAGTCTTCTTGTGTTTAGACATTGGTGTATACTGTAAACTTCCATCTGAACTTCCCACAGTTCTTTTGTAGTGCCCTTGAGATAGCAAAAAAGAAATTCTAAGACTGGTTAAAATAAAGTCTTAATTCCTGGAGATTTTGATTGCCTTATTAGAGAATATTGCATCCTTTTTGTCGTGGTTTAACCTGGCAGCAGCCAAATACCACGCAGCCGCTCGCTCACCCCCCCCGCCGGGTGGGATGGGGGAGAGAATCAGAAGGGTAAAAGTGAGAAAAACTCGTTGGTTGAGATAAAGACAGTTTAATAGGGAAAGCAAAAGCCGCGCATGCAAGCAAAGCAAAACAAGGAATTCATTCACCACTTCCCATCGGCAGGCAGGTGTTCAGCCATCGCCAGGAAAGCAGGGCTCCATCACGCGTAACGGTTACTTGGGAAGACACACGCCATCACTCCGAACGCCCCCCCTCCTTCTTCTTCACCCAGCCTTATATGCTGAGCATGACGTCATATGGTATGGAATAGCCTATTGGCCAGCTGGGCCAGCCGCCCTGGCCACACTCCCTCCCAGCCCCCTGCACATCTGGCAGGGCATGGGAAGATGAAAAGTCCTTGACTAGCGTAAACAATACCTAGCAACAACCAAAACATCAGCGTGTCATCAACATTATTCTCACACTACATCCAAAACACAGCACTATACCAGTTAATAGGAAGAAAATCAACTCCATCCCAGCCAAAACCAGGACACTTTTGAATAATAGCTTTCAGTCAGATGAGTTCTTAAGAAAGATGTTTCACTTTGAGCTTACTTATCCATAAAGATGTCTAATACTTTTCATTTCTGCTTTCTACAACTTCTGATGTTGACTGATTCTCTGAATTTCAAAGTTACTAGGCTGAAATGTTTTATCCTATAGTTGATGTAGTACGAGACGTTAATAAAAACACTGTAATAAATTATTCCTTTTTTTTTTATGTTATGAGTGGTCATAAGTGGCTTTATACATCTTTTACTGTCTCATTTATAATATGTTTTAGTCTGTGTCTTTCTGAAAATGATGTATTTTATTTAAGCATAGCTACATTTTACTCTGGTCGTGGTTTAACCTGGCAGGCAGCCAAATACGACGCAGCTGCTTGCTCACTCCCCCCCACCACAGTGGGACGGGGAGAAAATTGGAAGGGTGAGAGTGAGAAAAACTCGTGGGTTGAGATAAAGACAGTTTAATGGAACAGAAAAGGGAAAATAATAATAATAATAATAATTATAATAATAGAATATGCAAAATGAGTGATGCACAATGCAATTGCTCACCACCCGCACTGACCGATAACCAAGTAGCGATCGCTACTTCCTGGATCATGCCTACCATTCATATACTGAGCATGATGTCACATGGTATGGAATACCCCATCAGCCAGCTGGGCCAGCTGTCCCGGCTATGCTCCCTCCCAATGCTTGTTTTGTTTTGGTTTTTTTTTGTTTTTGTTTTTGTTTTGTTGGTTTTTTTTAAGCTGAATGTCCTTGATTAGCAGGGTACTTAGCAACAATTGAAAACATCAGTGTGTTATCAACATTCTTCTCATACTAAATCCAAAACACAGCACTAGGAAGAAATTTAACTCTATCCCAGCCAAAACCAGGACAGTATCCACCCCTTATTCTATACCAGTTACGTCATGCCTAGGTCTCACATTTCCTAATACATTCCAATTAATCACCACCAACTTTCTTGTCTTTTGATATATATATATACACAGAGATATCATTCTCTTAGTCTATGGGCCATCCCTCTAAAATGTCCATTGAATTCATTTAGTCCATGACTTTGTGCTCCATCTATCATAACAGTCTTTCAGGGCAGGAGAGATGTTGTGTGGTGTTGGATTGACTTGCAGAAACCGGACCCCACAATCTATGAGATTGTAAAGTAGGTATGTTTATTCAGCGCTGGGCAGCACGGGGGGTAGTCCCACCAAAGTCGTGCGCGCCCCAATGCGGCACTCACCATAAATATATACAGTAAAACATTACATATTCATAGAGTTTCGTAATACGCCTATACATATGCATGACCTGTCCCCGCTTTGTATTAAAATGAGTTCCAAGAAGTCATTTCCATAGACCCCTCCCATCTGCGCTTGCGCATTGCCTCCTAGTGGTGGTCGTCGGGGGTCGTGGGGATGAAGGCTGATAGTTCCTCTTCATCACCTCTAGTAACCTTTTGTTCTTGCGCAGGCTCAGTTGTCCTCTTACTTTTGTCCAAACCGCAGGATCAGTTTTAGCTGGTTTCCTGAGACAAGTTCTTAGTCCTTATCAGGAACTGTCCGGCTCCAGCGTGGCCTTACCCACAGCCACAGTCCCTTCAGAAGTAAACCTGCTCCAACACAGCCTTACCCATGGCTGCAATCTCTCCAGGGGTGTACCTCCCCTGTCATGGGCTTATCCATGGCCACACGCTTTGAGGTGCTCCAGCATGACCTCATGCACAGCCACTGATGCTTCAAGGTGTACCTGCTGCAGCATGGACTTATCCACAGCCACAGATGCTTCGAGGTGTATCTTCTCCAGCGTGGACTTATCCTCATGTCACAGTCCCTTCGACTCGAGTTCACACTGGAGTTCCAGCCTGTCCAGCACAGCAGCACAGAAACAGCAGCGATGCCCTGGCCGTCTGCCAGCCCAGGCGCATCCCCATTGCTGTTATCAACATGTTCCCAGGCACAGCACAGTAAGATGATCAGCGGTACAGCAGTACAGCAAGCAGCGAAAGCAAAAAGAAGCCACTAACGACCACTAGACTCTAGTATACAGTAAGGCAAGCAAGCCCCATGGCAAGCACAGGAGCCTGCCAATTAATAGCTAAACAGCAATAACAGCTATAAATTCGATCTAGCACATTCCAATCAAACCTGTCGTTATCTCGAACCCTTCGAGCCCCACGTTGGGCGCCAAAAAGGACCGTCGTGGTTTAACCTGGCAGGCAGCCAAATACCACGCAGCCGCTCGCTCACCCACCCCACCCCCAGCGGGACGGGGAGAGAATCGGAAAGGGTAAAAGTGAGAAAAACTCGTTGGTTGAGATAAAGACAGTTTAATAGGGAAAGCAAAAGCCGCGCACGCAAGCAAAGCAAAACAAGGAATTCATTCACCACTTCCCATGGGCAGGCAGGTGTTCAGCCATCGCCAGGAAAGCAGGGCTCCATCACACATAACGGTTACTTAGGAAGACAAATGCCATCACTCTGAACGTCCCCCCTCCTTCTTCTTCACCCAGCCTTATATGCTGAGCATGACGTCATATGGTATGGAATAGCCCATTGGCCAGCTGGGCCAGCCATCCTGGCCACGCTCCCTCCCAGCCCCCTGCACATCTGGCAGGGCATGGGAAGATGAAAAGTCCTTGACTAGCGTAAACAATACCTAGCAACAACCAAAACATCAGTGTGTCATCAACATTATTCTCATACTACATCCAAAACACAGCACTATACCAGTTAATAGGAAGAAAATCAACTCCATCCCAGCCAAAACCAGGACACCATGAAAAAAATAATTTTCCCGGTTGGGCTTGCGTGACCTTCCATGGAGATTTGTGTGTCTTTTTCACTCTGGTGTGATGGATCCAGGCGCTCTGCTCCTTGATTTTGATTGCTGTGAAGGAGGTGAGGAGTACCTGGAATGGTCCTTCCCACTGCGGCTCCAAAGTTTTCTCTGCAAGAGACTTTACATACACATAGTCTCCAGGTTGTATATTATGTACAGGCCCATCCAAACCCCTACTTCAGGTCCCAACCACATATTTCTCAATTTTCCTGAGTTGTTTCCCCAATGCAACCATGTAGGAGGTCATGATTTCATCCCCGGCTTGCGTGGTCATCCCTTTCTGTACTCTATAGGGTCGTCCATACAAGATTTCAAAAGGGCTCAGTCCTTCTTTTGCTCTTGGCCTAGTTCGTATGCGCAAAAGAGCCAAAGGAAGAGACTGAGGCCAGGCCAAGTTAGTTTCCTGTCCCAATTTCACAATCTGCTGTTTGATTAAGTGATTCATTTTTTCTACTTGGCCACTCGACTGAGGGCGATATGGGGTATGAAGCTGCCAATCTATGCCCAAATGGCGGCTAATTTGTTGTACTACTTTGGAGATGAAATGTGGTCCTCTGTCAGAAGATATGGTTGCTGGAACCCCAAAATGTGGTATTATTTCTTGTATTAATGTTCTAGTTACCTCCCGAGCCTTGGCTGTCCTGGTAGGGAATGCCTCCGGCCAACCTGAAAAGGTGTCAGTTAATACCAATAAATATTGATACCCCCCCTTTTCTTGGGAGTTCTGAAAAATCGATCTGCCATTGTTGCCCAGGCCCATTGCCTTTCCCAATTTGGCCCATTTCTAGTTTGGGGGTGTTCTTGGGATTTGTCTGGAGGCAGAGATCGCACTGCTGAGTCACTTGCCTTACAGTAGTGTATAGATTCCTAGCTACGATTTCTTTGATTAGTTGTTTATATAGGGCCTCTGCCCCCCAATGCCTCTTCTTATGTTCTTCCCTTATCAGAGACCATGTTAGATAGGAGGGAATGATTAGTTTCCCTTGTGGGGTGAGAGCCCACCTGCCCACCCCTCTTTATTATATGACCCTTCTAGATCTGCAATAAGCTTCTGATCTTCTTTTGTATATTCTGGCTTACCTTCTAGGGAGATTCGCCCGTCAGGGACTAAAGCCCCTTCTATTTTTACCTTTGCCTTGGCTGCCTGTTTTGCCTCTCTGTCCGCCAGCTCATTTCCCCTTTCCAATTCCGAGCTCACTTTCTGGTGTGCCTTGATGTGTATAATTGCCACTTTCTCAGGGAGTTGTACTGCCTCCAACAGTCTCAAAATTTCCTCTGCGTGTTTAATATTCTTTCCTTGAGAGCTCAATAACCCTCTTTCTTTCCAGATTGCCCCATGTGCGTGCACAACTCCGAAGGCATATCTTGAGTCTGTATAAATGTTTACAATTTTTCCTTGGGCCAATTCCAAGGCACGGGTTAGAGCGATTATCTCCGCTTTCTGTGCCGAGGTATTTAGGGGCAAAGGCTTTGATTCTATTATCTCCTGACTAGTGGTAATAGCATATCCCGCGTATCTTTTACCACTCAGGACATAGCTGCTTCCGTCTGTGAACCAGTTTTCTCCGTCTTCTACAGGGCTGTCTTTCAGATCTGGCCGGCTTGCATATGTTGCTTCAATGGTTTCTAAGCAGTCATGATGCACTGGTTCTCCTGTGTTTCCCTCTAGGAAAGAAGCTGGGTTGGCAATGTTAGTGACTGTTATTTCTACATCATCCTGTTCTACCAATATAGCCTGATATCTTAGAAATCTTTGTTGAGAAAGCCAATGTCCACCCTTTGCTTCCAGTACTGCAGATACTGTATGGGACACCAGCACAGTCATTTTCTGACCCAGAGTGAATTTTTGGGCTTCTTGTATGTTTAGTATTACAGCTGCGACTGCCCGCAAGCATCCAGGCCAGCCCTTCGCAGTTGTATCCAACTGTTTGGAAAAGTAGGCAACTGCTCGTCGATAGGGACCCAAATTCTGTGCTAGTATCCCCAGTGCAACCCCTTGTTTTTCGTGGGAAAAGAGGAGAAATGGCTTACTCACATCTGGGAGCCCCAAGGCTGGAGCTGACATCAAGGCTTTCTTTAGTTTTTCAAAGGCTCGTACGGCCTGGTTGTTCCATTCAAGGTGTCCCTGGTTGGTAGTTATTAGGGCATATAATGGTTTAACAAGCAGTCCATAATTATAAATCCACAGCCGACACCATCCAGTCATTCCCAAGAAAGTCCGTAACTCTTTCACTGTTCGAGGTCTCTGGGTTTGGCAGATTGCCTCTTTGCGGGCTTGTCCCAAGGTTCTTTCCCCAGCACTGATTTCATAGCCTAAATAAATCACTTTGCGCTGTATTACTTGGGCTTTCTTCTTAGACACCCGGTACCCTTGGAGCCCCAAGAAATTTAATAGACTCACCGTCCAGGTGATACAATCGTTCTCTGTTTCGGTGGCAATCAGGATATCGTCCACGTATTGTAGCAGTTTTCCTTTTTCAGACGGGATTTCCCACGATTCCAAGTCCTTTGCAAGCTGATTGCCAAAAATGGTAGGGCTATTTTTGAATCCTTGTGGCAACACCGTCCAGGTGAGTTGAGTCTTGCGACCGGTTTTGGGGTTTTCCCATTCAAATGCAAACAATCTTTGGCTGGCTTCATGGAGAGGGAGGCAAAAGAAGGCATCTTTCAAGTCTATAACAGTAAACCAGGCTAATTCAGGTGTTAGTGTAGTCAACAGAGTATATGGATTCGCCACCACGGGGGTAGAGATCCTCAGTTACCTTGTTTACAGCCCGTAGATCCTGGACCACACGGTACGACCCGTCAGGCTTACGAACTGGTAATGCATTCTTTGCTCTTCCGGGTACATCGGTAGCCCATACCCCAGGGTATACCTGATTTAAGACTTCCTCCCTAATTTCTCCTTTTATGGAAGGACTGGTTAAGAATAAACTTAGGATTTGAATGTATTGTTGATCTTTTACTTTCAGAGAAATTTCTCCTTTTTCGAATATAATTTTTGCACCTGATTGTTCTAGCAAGTCTCTTCCCAATAGGGCCTTTGGAGAGTTGGGCATATATAGAAATCTGTGAATTCCCCATTGTTTTCCCAGTTTATATTTCAAAGGTTTACAGAAATACGCCTTTTCACTTTGGCCAGTTGCCCCCTTTATCATGATGTAATCATTCTCCAGGGGCATTAAGGCTTGATTCAGTTTATTGGACATTCCCTTTTCCAATGACCAAATTCCTTGCACAGCGCACATTGATCCTCGCCTAACCGAGACGGTTCTCGTCAAGGCCTCCTTTCTTCCTCTTCCCTGACAGCCGCTATTATTCTCCTTTGCCCTTGTCTATATCCTCCTTCTCTGTTACTAAATACTCTCCATGCTTCATCTAGCAACACTTCCAAATTTCTACTTTCTGTAGTGCGTAGCTTCTGGAGCTTGCACCTAATGTCCCCTGTGGACTGACCTAAGAACAGAGAGACTAGTTGTTGTATTCCTACCTCGGACCCAGGATCCAGCGGTGTGTTACGGCGCATTGCATCCCTCAATTGATCCAGGAATTCGGATGGGGACTCGGAGAGACCTTGCTTAACTGCATATAAAGCTGACCAGTTTATAGTTTTGGGGATAGCCCTCTCCATTCCCTTTCGAAATCCACTCCTGATAGCCCTGTAATTTTTCCATATATGCAGATCTATTAACACCCCACTTTGGATCTTGGAGAGGGAAATATTCCTTAACATCCCCTCCTGTAGTCTTATAGTGGTCATCAGCCAAATTCCCCGCCTTTTTTTAAAATCAGTTGCTTCTCTGTCTCAGTCATATATTCTAATAATAACTGTATGTCCTTCCAATCAGGGTTATGCTGTTTCACAATAAACTGAAAATGTTTAGTTACACCTACCGGATCACTCCTGTAATCCTTTGCAACCCTTTTCCATTCCCCTAAATCAGTAGTGGAAAAAAGGTACCTTGATTAGCATCGTCCCGCCATCAGTCCCTACCGCCTCTCGAAGAGGTGCCTGTAAGGCTGCTGGGACAGATTTCTTTCTGGTGCAGGAAGATACAGGGCTGTCCGGGGGGGTGGAAGTTTCGTCCGAGTCCGCATCCTGTTCCTGTGGTCGAGGGGGAGGCTTAAACAGGTCAGTTAGATCTGGTTCCGGCACCTGGTGAATTTTATTTGCTTTAATACACCTTTGTCCAGTACTGCATGCCGAGCAACACCGCTTCAGTTTACCTTTAAATTTCTTATTATTTTCTCGCTCAAGTGCGAGTACCATAGAGTCCTGTGGTGGCACCATTCCACAGTCCCTTTGCCACTCCGGATGGTTTTGGAGGGTGAAAAACATATCTGCATATGAAAATTCATCCCACTTCCCTTCTCTCCTTAGAAACAGCATCAATTGTAGGAGAGTATTATAATCTATAGATCCATTAAATGGCCACTTAGCTTCACTTTCTGATTTATACAACGGCCACCATTGATTACAATACTTGATAAGGGTCTTTTTACTTTCTGTCCCTCCACTGGGATGCAGCGGAAACCGCGGATTCACTCGATCTACTCCCAAGATCGCTAGCGGCCGCTCTATCGGTCAGTGAATCCCCTACCGTGCAGGGTACCCTCCTACCATACGGGGACTATGCTGCACGCCAGACGTCTCTGTGCGATTTACCAGCAGCCCCAGCCATGCGTACGACTTACAGGCCCCTCTCCTAAAACATACCTTTCCTTTCCGCGGATTCAGGAGGTTCTTGTCTACTCCCACGGTGAGCGGCTGGCAGCGGAGTCCCCTCCGAGGAAGTGCTCGGGGCGCGCCCAGGGGCGTCCGCTCCTCAGCCGATCCCGTGGTGAAGCAGAGAGTCTCCTGGCTGGCTCGCTGTCCTGGTTCTGGCTGGGACAGGGTTAACTTTCTTCCCAGTAGCTTGGGGGTGTACTGTGTTTTGGGTTCGGTGTGAAAGGAGCGTTGATGGCCCATTGATGCTTTGGCTGTTGCTGGGTGATGCTTGCACCGGGAGGGGGGAGCACAGCCGGGGTGGTGGACCCAGCTGGCCAATGGGGTATTCTATACCATGTGACGTCATGCTCAGTATAAAAACCAGGTGTGTGGGGGGGCTCGCCCCCCGTTCGTGACACGCGGTCAGCGGTCGGTGAGCAGTTGCATTGTGCATTGCCTGCTTTGTGTATTCTGTTATTGTTGTTGTTCTCATTGTTATCCTTACTGTTCTACTTAGTTTTATTTCAATTATTAAATTGTTTTTATCTCAACCCGGGAGCTTTCCTACTTGTGCCCTCCCGATTCTCTCCCCCATCCCACCGGAGGTGGGGGGGTGATCGAGCGGCTGCGTGGAGTTTATTTTTGCTGGCTGGGGTTAAACCACGACACTCGCCAAAACTGACTTGCGGAAACCGGACTCCACAATCTATGAGATTGTAAAGTAGGTATGTTTATTCAGCGCTGGGCAGCACGGGGGGTAGTCCCACCAAAGTCGTGCACGCCCCAATGCGGCACTCACCATAAATATATACAGTAAAACATTACATATTCATAGAGTTTCGTAATACGCCTATACATATGCATGACCTGTCCCCGCTTTGTATTAAAATGAGTTCCAAGAAGTCATTTCCATAGACCCCTCCCATCTGCGCTTGCGCATTGCCTCCTAGTGGTGGTCGTCGGGGGTCGTGGGGATGAAGGCTGATAGTTCCTCTTCGTCACCTCTAGTAACCTTTTGTTCTTGCGCAGGCTCAGTTGTCCTCTTACTTTTGTCCAAACCGCAGGATCAGTTTTAGCTGGTTTCCTGAGACAAGTTCTTAGTCCTTATCAGGAACTGTCCTTGTGAGGGCCTCAGTTAATTTACAAAACAAAGTATCAGACTAATCCTTTAACTACTATCAATCACTCGACTACCTTAACCCCTTCTCTCAGGATTGTTGCATCCTGAAGCCAGTTCTGGTTCCATTATCACTGCGCTCGACCGGTTCGATCATCGTTGCACTTTGCTCAGTTTCATCGGAGTTCATTCTTCAGTAATCTGGGTGATTCTTACTGCAATACAGTTGATATGACATATAGCAACCATAGAAGTGATGACATACAGTATTATATAGCAATTAATATCATAAAATTCAGTTCGTTGGCTATTTTCACCCAAAATCAAATCCCCTTGAGGTACACACCGGACTTCCCCATCCTTTCACATTACCCACCAAGTGCACCCAGGTCCTTGAGCAAAAGCAATCCCATGGATGGGTTTTCCCTTGCCCGAGACAGGAGTAACCCAGACTGTCTTCCCCAGCATATTTTTATGTGCAGGACAGGGACTTTATCCCCCGCTACAGTACGTAAGGGTTTTGATTGGGCAGGGCCAGCTCGAGTGACAGATCCTCTGGTGTTGACTAACCAGGTGGCTTCTCCTAAATGTGTATCCCAATGCTTGAATGTCCCACCACCCATTGCCATCAGTGTTGTCTTTAGCAGTCCATTGTATCGTTCAATTTTCCCAGAGGCTGGTGCATGGTAGGGGATGTGATAGACCCACTCAATGCCGTGCTCTTTGTCCCAGGTGTCTATGAGGGTGTTTCGGAAATGAGTCCCGTTGTCTGACTCAATTCTTTCTGGGGTGCCATGTCGCCATAGGACTTGCTTTTCAAGGCCCAGGATGGTGTTCCTGGTTGTGGCATGGGGGACGGGATATGTTTCCAGCCATCCTGTGTTTGCTTCCACCATGGTGAGCACATAGCGCTTGCCCTGTCGGGTTTGTGGGAGTGTGATATCATCAATCTGCCAGGACTACCCATATTTATATTTCAACCATCGTCCTCCATACCAGAGAGGCTTTACTCACTTGGCTTGCTTGATTGCAGCACATCTCTTCCGGGATGGCCTGAGGTGTCATGGGCCCTCCAAGCTATAAATAATTCACCCTTATGTTGCCAGTCCAGATCCACCTGAGCCACTTCAATCTTAGCAGCCTGATCCACCTGCTGGTTGTTTTGGTGTTCTTCAGTGGCCTGACTCTTGGGTACGTGAGCATCTACATGACGTACTTTTACAGCCAGGTTCTCTACCCGGGCAGCAATATCTTGCCACAACGCGGCAGCCCAGATGGGTTTACCTCTGTGCTGCCAGTTGTTCTGCTTCCACTGCTGCAACCACCCCCACGGGGCATTTGCCACCATCCATGAGTCAGTATAGAGATAAAGTACTGGCCATTTTTCTCCTTCAGCAATGTCCAAGGCCAGCTGGATGGCTTTCACCTCTGCAAGCTGACTCGATTCACCTTCTCCTTCAGCAGTTTCTGCGACCTGGCGTATAGGACTCCATACAGCAGCTTTCCACCTCCGATGCTTTCCCACAAGGCGACAGGACCCATCAGTGAACAGGGCATATTGCTTCTGATTTTCTGGTCGTTTATTATACAGTGGGGCCTCTTCAGCACGTGTCCCCTCTTCCTCTGGGGATATTCCAAAATCTTTGCCTTCTAGCCAGTTCGTGATCACTTCCAAGATTCCTGGGCGACTGGGGTTTCCTATTCGGGCCCGTTGTGTGATCAGTGCGACCCACTTACTCCACGTAGCATCGGTTGCATGATGTGTAGAGGGGACCCTCCCTTTGAACATCCAGCCCAGCACCGGCAGTCGGGGTGCCACGAGGAGCTGTGCTTCAGTACCAACCACTTCCAAAGCAGCTCGAATCCCTTCATATGCTGCCAATATCTCCTTCTCAGTTGGAGTGTAGCGGGCCTCGGATCCTCTGTATCCCCGACTCCAGAACCCTAAGGGTCGACCTCGAGTCTCCCCTGGTGCTTTCTGCCAGAGGCTCCAGGTAGGGCCATTCTCCCCGGCTGCGGTGTAGAGCACATTCTTCACATCTTGTCCTGTGCGGACTGGCCCAAGGGCTACTGCCTGAACTATCTCCTGTTTAATTTATTCAAAGGCTTGTTGTTGCTCAGGGCCCCATCTGAAGTCGTTCTTCTTCCTGGTCATGTGATAGAGAGGGCTTACGATTTGACTGCAATTTGGAATATGCATTCTCCAAACACCCACAACGCCTAAGAAAGCTTGTGTTTCCTTTTTGCTAGTTGGTGGGGTCATGGCTGTTATTTTGTTGATCACATCCATTGGGATCTGACGACGTCCATCTTGCCCTTTTATTCCTAAAAACTGGATCTCCTGTGCACGTCCCTTGACCTTACTTTGTTTTATGGCAAAGCCGGCCTTCAGAAGGATTTGAATTATTCTCTCCCCTTTCTCAAAAACTTCTTCTGCTGTGCTGCCCCATACAATGATGTCATCAATGTACAGCAGGTGTTCTGGAGCCTCACCCTGTTCCAGTGCGGTGTGGATCAGTCCATGGCAAATGGTAGGGCTGTGTTTCCACCCCTGGGGCAGTCGGTTCCAGGTGTACTGGACGCCCCTCCAAGTGAAAGCAAACTGTGGCCTGCACTCTGCCACCAAAGGGATTGAGAAGAATGCATTAGCGATATCATTTGTGGCGTACCACTTGGCTGCCTTTGACTCCAGTTCGTATTGAAGTTCTAGCATGTCCGGCACAGCAGCACTCAGTGGCGGCGTGACTTCGTTCAGGCCACGGTAGTCTACTGTTAGTCTTCACTCTCCATTGGACTTTCGCACTGGCCATATGGGACTGTTGAAGGGTGAGCGAGTTTTGCTGATCATCCTTGGCTCTCCAGTGAACGAGTCAGATTATGGATAGGAATCAGGGAGTCTCGGTTAGTGTGATATTGCCGCTGGTGCACCGTTGTGGTGGCAATTGGTACCTGCTGTTCTTCAACCCTCAGCAACCCCACAACAGAAGGGTCCTCCGAGAGACCGGGCAAGGTAGACAGCTGTTTAATTTCCTCCGTCTCCAGGGCAGCTATACCAAAAGCCCACCGGTACCCTTTTGGGTCCTTGAAATACCCTCTCCTGAGGTAGTCTATGCCAAGGATGCACGGAGCCTCTGGGCCAGTCACAATGGGGTGCTTCTGCCACTCATTCCCTGTTAGGCTCACTTCGGCCTCCAATACAGTTAACTCTTGGGATCCCCCTGTCACTCCAGAAATACAAATGGGTTCTGCCCCTTTATAGCTTGATGGCATCAGGGTACACTGTGCCCCGGTGTCTACGAGAGCCTTATACTCCTGTGGGTCTGATGTGCCAGGCCATCAAATCCACACAGTCCAGTAAACCCGGTTGTCCCTTTCCTCCACCTGGCCGGAGGCAGGGCCCCTCTAGTTCTGGTCATAGTATCCGCTTCTCACTTCTTGCAAACGCGAGTTAAGAATTTCTTCATTACAATCCTAAGTAAGATCAGCCCTTCTACTCTGTCTGGGGAACTGTTCACTGGAAACTGGACCGTCGTGAGACAGGTTTTTCCTGAAAACTGGAGCAGCAATTTTCCTGGGAGAACCCCCTTGTGTGATTGTTTTTCCTAGCAACTCACGTACCCGTGCCTCTAGGGTGAAGGTAGGTTTTCCATCCCACTGCCTCATGTCCTCTCCGTGGTCATGCAGGTAAAACCACAGGGTGCCCCGTGGTGTGTACTTTCAATATCCTCTCTCTTGAGCAGAAGAACGCTGAGTCCTAATGGCTGAGATACTGTTCCGTACAGGTGGAGAATAGGACATATCATCTTCGAGTTGCTGGACCTCCCAGGACAGCCGAGACAAGGGAGGAGGAGACAGTTTCTTTGAAATCTCGGAGTCTGCTAAGCACGTCATCCACTGTTGGTGCTTCTTCCTCTTTCCAGCACAGTACTGCCAACGAACTGGCATGCGACGCTGGTGCGCTCCGTACCATCTTCCGCCACATGGGTCGCGTGCACTGGACTTCATCTGGATCTTTGGGCGTTTGGTCATGGTTCAGGTCACTATAAACTACCTCCAGCACGCCTAATTCTCTCAGGTACTGGATACCTCTCTCCATGGTGGTCCACTTGCCTGGGTGACATATAACATCTTCCTTGAAGGGATACCTTTCCTTCACGCCTGACAGGAGTCGCCTCCAGAGGCTAAGGGCTTGTGCCCCTTGTCCAATTGCTTTGTCAATGCCCCCTTCCCTAGAAAGGGATCCCAGCTGCTTGGCTTCCCTACCCTCTAATTCCAGGCTACTGGCCCCATTATCCCAGCATCGGAGCAGCCAGGTAACAATATGCTCGCCTGGACAACGGCTGAAATCTTTCCGCATATCTCGCAACTCACCCAGGGATAGGGATCGGGTGGTTTCTGTCTCGTTTATGAGTTCTTCCTCTTCCTCCTCCCCTCCTCGTGATGGCCCTGCTTTTCCATCATCCTTTTCTAAATGACCTGACTTTCGCTTCCAAGATTTCCTCTTCTGTACAGGGGCAATGGATACCATAAGGGTTGGTCCTCTGGTTCAGCTGTAGTACCTGTCATGGGGGTTGGAGTAGCCGCACTGCCTGTCCCGGGCATTGGAGTGGCCGCAGTGCCCGTCATTTTGTCATCAGATCGAGAGACCTTCTCTCCCCCTTGAGGGTTCTGAATGGGGTTGAACAGGGATCAGTAGGTGTGGGCCAGGCCCCAGCACATTGCAGCAATGTGGGTCTCTCTGGAATTCCAGGGTGACAGCATGCTTTCTCCAAATATTTTACTAGTTTTTCAGGATTCTGCACTTGTTCAGGGGTGAAGTTCCAAAACACTGGAGGTGCCCACTGTCCTAGGCACTTGCCCATGCTATCCCATACACCCTGCCACTCATAACTATCCAACCTCGGGGCAGATCTCTGGCTGGTATTCCTAAATAGTTTTTTAACCTTAAACAAGGCCTGAAACACATTCAGGAGACATAGCAATAGGAACATGCTGGTTTGAACATCCCAAGGATATTCAAAATCCTCAAGAGCTATTGTAATCAGCCTGGAGGAGAAGGGGAAGTTGAAGGAAGCTGTCTCCCCCGTAAATTGGCTCTCCGAAGAGAAGGGGTAAAAACTGTAATTATTAAGAGTTTCCAAAAGATAGCTCCCAAAGAACAGGGATGACGGCAGTGCTGAGTACAGTCTCCTGACCAATACTTTTATCATACCATAAGCCAGTGTCATACAGTGTAGCAAAGCGATGACCTTAATCCATTTCCCAGAGATGATAAACCCCACATAAAAACTGATAATCAGCAGTACAGACAGCCAGTAAGGTGCTACATACCAAACCTCCAGGAACAGATCCAACAACTCTGAGAGCAAATAAACCAACATTGTGAACAGCGACTACTAAACCGATATAATGAATGCTTATAACAAATTTGTTTTAACCCGTTTGTGTCAGATGTGTCGTTACCTCAACCGTTCGTGCTCCACGTTGGGCGCCAAAAAGGACTGTCGTGGTTTAACCTGGCAGGCAGCCAAATACCATGCAGCCACTCACTCACTCCCCCCCACCACAGTGGGACGGGGAGAGAATCGGAAGGGTGAGAGTGAGAAAAACTCGTGGGTTGAGATAAAGACAGTTTAATAGAACAGAAAAGGGAAAATAATAATGATAATGATAGAATATACAAAATGAGTGATGCACAATGCAATTGCTCACCACCCGCGCTGACCGATAACCAAGTAGCGATCGCTACTTCCTGGATCATGCCTACCATTCATATACTGAGCATGACGTCACATGGTATGGAATACCCCGTTGGCCAGCTGGGCCAACTGTCCCGGCTATGCTCCCTCCCAATGCTTGTTTTGTTTTGTTTTGTTTTGTTTTGTTTTGTTTTGTTTTTTTAAGCTGAATGTCCTTGATTAGCAGGGTACTTAGCAACAACTAAAACATCAGTGTGTTATCAACATTCTTCTCATACTAAATCCAAAACACAGCACTAGGAAGAAATTTAACTCTATCCCAGCCAAAACCAGGACAATGATAAAGCTTGTTTAGACAATTTCTCTCTCTCTCTTTGAAGTAATTTTTAGGTTGATTGCTTCTAATGATGGGTATGAAGGTTGGAATGTCCTTGAAGTATAATGCCTTGTTGATCATCAGGATAACATCTTGTCATTTTCAATGGCAAAAGTGGCTTCATGATGTTACTAGTTTCATTAGTTATCAGTGGGATATTTCAAGTATGGAGTTTTTGTTGGGACCAAACTTGTAACTGGAATGAAACTTCATAACTCATAGATGTACCTTCCTGTGTAGCTGCAAAGGTAGTGAAATATGACAATATAATGGCTTTATTTGTGGATTAACAGTGAAATGAAACCAGGCAGGTTACAATGTAGAAAAGGCTCAAAAGAGGCAGTGTCAATGACAAGAATGGAACTCTGGGTCTTCTTCCTGTTGGGAAAGTTTAAAATGCTATTTTTCTTGTTCCTTCTGATTCTTAAAATGGAATATACAACACCATGTCCTTTGCAGTTGTAGTCCCATGGTAACTGAAAGTTCTGGGTGTGCGGATGTGGGCCTGCATATAGATCCATTATTTAGAGGCTCTGGAAGAGGATGCAATTTCTGCTGCTCATTAGGGCAGTACTGAGCTATTACCCGAAATTCTGTCTACTCTTCTACAGCTACCCACCCCTTCTATGTTGTCTTTTCTCTTTTTTATGGAGCGCCCTCTGAGCCTGGGACAAGTTATTCCTGATGTGATAGAGAGTGTATATTTGTCCCTGGGCTTATTTGTGTCAGCCTGGTTGGCACAAAGGGGCTGTGGTACAGAGGTGATAAGAAGCTGGAAAGAAGAAAACTTGGATTCTGCGATAGTTGCTTCTGGGGTTTCCTGTTGCCATTATTTTCTCCTGTTTTGATTATGAAGGGGAAACAATATTGGGTGTGCTGGTTTTGGCTGGGATAGAGTTAATTTTGTTCATAGTAGCTAGTATGGGGCTAAGTTTTGGATTTGTGCTGAAAACAGTGTTGTTAATATAGAGATGTTTTTGTTATGGCTAAGAAGTGCTTACACATAGTCAAGGCCTTCTCAGCTTCTCATGCTCTACCAACTGAGAAGGCTGGAGATACACAAGAAGCTGGGACGGGGCACAGCCAGGACAGCTGACCCAAACTGGCCAATGGGATATTCTGTGTCATGTGACGTCATGCTCAGTATATAAACTAGGGGAAAGCTGGCTGGGGGGCTGCTGCTCAGGGACTGCCTGGGCATCGGTCTGCGGGTGGTGAGCAATTGGTTTTGGTTTTTTTTTCATTTGCATCACTTGTCTTTCTTGGGTTTTATTTCTCTCTCTTTTTGTTATCTTTCTTTTCATTACATATTATTATAATAATATTATTTTTATTATTTTATTTCAATTATTAAACTGTTCTTATCTCAACCCATAAGTGTTTTTACTCTTCTGATTCTCTCCCCCATCCCACTGGGTGGGGGGAGCGAGCGAGCGGCTGTGTGGTGCTTAGCTGCCTGCTGGGTTAAACCACAACATTGGGCCTAAAAAGACAATATGCTACCTGTATTAAGTATTGTTGAAGCAGTTCCTTTATATGTGTGATGATTAACAAATTCATGAGCAGCTACTTCAATCTTGCCATTAACTCATCCATTTAGTTTGTGATCAGTATTTCTGCTTGTGGCGGATATACTTTGCTGTGTCAGAGAGGTAAATGTGTCTCTTAAAATGGGCTCTCTTACCCTAACTTTCTAGGGTTGTAACCTTGTGTGAAATGAATTTTTTTTTTAATATCATATGATTTCTATGATGTGTGGGGTTTTTTTGTTTTTTTGTTTGGTTTTTACCCTCTAGACTTGACTTTTGTGACAGGTTCTCACATGGGTGAGTTAATAGTTTGGGATGTACTTGACTGGACAAAGCAGGCATCTGAGTGCAACTTCTGGCACTCCTCTGTCCATCCAGATGCACAGCCGGAAATAGAGTTATTCCAAAGCCCAAACAAAACTTCAGTTCAACACTTAACATCTGATGAAGAGGTAAAAAGCTTTAAACAGAGTAAACTACTTCAAGTGAGCTAGCATGATCTTACCACAGAAGGCCGAGTGTTTTGTGTTTTCAATTTGGTTGTTGTTGTAAGTAATGTGCGAGGCTTCTTTAAAATGTCCACAGTTATTTTTATACAGTCGACAACTTTTATATAAAATTTTGGTCATTGAGCTAACTGAAGGTTATAATATGTTGATGGTATGGGAACTAACATAATGGACTGTCACAACAGCATTTCTTTTTGACTGACAAATGAAGATTTTTTAGTTGTTTACAGTACAACTGGAAAAAAAAAACCAAGAGGTGTGTATTTTGATGACATCATACATCTTTCATATTCCATGGTTCTGGAATTGCAGTTTCCAGAATAATGTGCTGCTTGAACAGTTACAGCTGAAGGTATTATGAAGTGAATTAAAGAATAGGCATACGTCTGTGTGCAGTAGTAAATAAATATTGCTGCTTCTGCTCAGATGGGCTATATTCAATTGTAAAGAGCACAAAGGTGGGTCCAAAATGCAGTCTACTGTAATCATGGTTTAAGGATAATCCAAGAGTGCTTGGTCAGAATATTCTGCAGAACCCAGTTATCGTTCAGGAAACATTAAAAATCCTCAGGTTGTTATTTACTTTTGTGAAATGTTACCAACTGTTAGTGGCAAAAGAAAAGATGTTTCATAGTTGGGGTACAGTGGGATTCTGTTTAAGGGCCTGTAGGTGCATTGCTGGGGAATGATTAAGAAAGGGAATCCTGGAAATGGATTCAGAGATGCAAGCTATAACAGAATAAAAACTGGAAAAGCCTGAATGTAGGCTGAGGGCCAAGTAGGCACTCAGTGAACTTGTCTGTTAGTGAAAAGAGCATTCCTAAAACACTGGAGAGAGAAACATTGTGTGTGTGTATGGGGGAAGAGGTGTAGTTGTCCCTAAAGGTAGGATTTCCTGTGGTTTTGTTGTGGGTGCTTAGTTCTAGAAGGAGCAAAAAGCTGATCCTGTTCAGGAGAAGTTCTGTGATTTGGCATCAAAACATTCTAACTCCCTGCTTTGAAAGCTGCACAAGATAGGATTTAAGGGGAAAAAAAGAACTCAAATATAGGGAAAAAGAATTTTGGGAAGTTCAGAAATAGTTAAAAACATTGAATGTGGAATCTGAGGCTACTGAGGGCTTTCTTCTGCTTTTGGAACTGAACTAAACACAAATTGCTGCAGAATTTCTGAGTATATTTTTTATTTATTGTGAGACTTCTGAATGGTGGGAAGAAAAGGTGGTTCTAGTGCTACATCCTGAAATAGAAAGTGCTTTTAGGGCAGATCTGTCTGTATTGTAAAGTTCCTACTTAGAAAGTGGTGAAGAAATGTATTCCTCTGATGAATTACTTTGTTACCTGCTATCTAAAAGCAAACACTGTTCTTCATGTTAAAAAAAAAAATTAAAAAAATTTGTTGTTTTCTCTGTTAAGAATTTTGTCAGCAGTCTTGGTAGTTAGGTAGTTGGAGAAGATGCACTTGTCTAATTTGACACTGAGCTTGTAGGCAAAACATCATTCAGAAACAAATGGGATGGTAAAGGTTTGGCAATACTAAGAAACAGTTCTAAGGAGTGCATCTGCTGTCCTGATATGTGTGTATGTTTTTAACTTGCCTTTAACTTGTTTTTAACTTGTTTTTTTTAACTTGCCTTTTAACTTGTTTTTAACTTTTAACATCTTAAATGGGTGTACAATTCATGCTTCATCATCTGTGTCGTGGTTTAACCCCAGCCGCCCACTGAGCACCACGCAGCCGCTCGCTCACCCCCCCCGCCGGGTGGGATGGGGGAGAGAATCAGAAGGGTAAAAGTGAGAAAACTCGTGGGTTGAGATAAAGACAGTTTAATAGGGAAAGCAAAAGCCGCGCACGCAAGCAAAGCAAAACAAGGAATTCATTCACCACTTCCCATCGGCAGGCAGGTGTTCAGCCATCGCCAGGAAAGCAGGGCTCCATCACGCGTAATGGCTACTTGGGAAGACAAACGTCATCACTCCGAACACCCCCCCTCCTTCTTCTTCACCCAGCCTTATATGCTGAGCATGACGTCATAAGGTATGGAATAGCCTATTGGCCAGCTGGGCCAGCCGTCCTGGCCACGCTCCCTCCCAGCCCCCTGCACATCTGTCAGGGCGTGGGAAGATGAAAAGTCCTTGACTAGCGTAAACAATACCTAGCAACAACCAAAACATCAGTGTGTCATCAACATTATTCTCACACTACATCCAAAACACAGCATTATACCAGTTAATAAGAAGAAAATCAACTCCATCCCAGCCAAAACCAGGACAATCTGTTATTTTCTTGGGGTTTGAGATGACCAGGGTTTTGCCAGGGCTTGTGTAAAAGAAAGTGTGATCTGTGAAGAGCACCTTTTGCAAAGCTATAAGACTATATGAAACTCAAGAGCCTGTCTCAAGGTGGAAAACTGTAAGGGAGAAAAGGCTGAGATATAGGAGTGGAAGAGTGATTGAATTGACTCTCATACAAAACTGGGAAAATAATAAAAATGAGCTCAATGTTTTTTCCTTGATTTGGTAGAGTGCTATCAGAAATCTGAGCTTAATTTCAGAGCTATCAGAGCTCCCACCACAGATGTGCATAAGAAGAAAAAAAACTAAAACAAACAAACAAACCCCCAAAACCACCACCCTGGACAAAGAGCTTTGAACGGTATCAAAACACCATTGAATATATATAGGAAATTTTCGTCAAAGACACTGGGTTACCAGTTTTACAAAATGTTGACAAGTGTGTAGTGTGAACTGCTTATGAGACATTAATGTTAGGGCTGTGTAGATGGAAGCAGGCCATTCAGGGAAAAGATCCAGCATTCCATCACCTAAACAAAGTACGTTCAAAAACCCCAAAAATTTACTGAATGGGAGCGTTTTGCACTCCCCTGTTTGGTACCAAATATTTATCGTGTGTGCATACACACGACTGTACGTTTGTCCTCTCTAAAACAATTACAAGTAATGAGAGAGTCCAGGTACAATGACCTGTAAACTGTTTGTGGCTTCTTAGGCCGTGATGGTTATCAGATGGAATCCCTGAAGTTTTCTGAAGAGATCTGAATGCAAAATGCTTCCAGGTCTTCACAGTATTCTGTAATATCTTTCTGTGAGAGTATGCTGGTTTTGGCTGGGGTAGAGTTAATTTTCTTCACAGTAGCTAGTATGGGGCTATGTTTTGGATTTGTGCTGGAAACAGTGTTAATAACACACAGAATCATAGAATCATAGAATCATTAATGTCGGAAAAGACCTCTAAGATCATCGAATCCAACGGTCAACCCAACACTACCATGCCCACTAAACCATGTCCCTAAGCGCCTCATCTACATGTCTTTTAAATACTTCCAGGGATGGTGACTCCACCACTTCCCTGGGCAGCCTGTTCCAAGGCCTGACCACTCTTTCAGTAAAGAAATTTCTCCTAATGTCCAATCTAAACCTCCCTTGGCGCAACTTGAGGCCATTTCCTCTCGTCCTATCGCTAGTTACTTGGCAGAAGAGACCAACACCCACCTCGCTACAACCTCCTTTCAGGTAGTTGTAGAGCGCGATGAGGTCTCCCCTCAGCCTCCTCTTCTCCAGACTAAACAACCCCAGTTCCCTCAGCCGCTCCTCATAGGACTTGTGCTCCAGGCCCTTCACCAGCTTCGTTGCCCTCCTCTGGACACGCTCCAGCACCTCCATGTCTTTCTTGTAGTGAGGGGCCCAAAACGGAACACAGTATTCGAGGTGCGGCCTCACCAGTGCCGAGTACAGGGGCACGATCACCTCCCTGCTCCTGCTGGCCACGCTATTTCTGATACAGGCCAGGATGCCGTTGGCCTTCTTGGCCACCTGGGCACACTGCCGGCTCATGTTCAGCCGGCTGTCAATCAGCACCCCCAGGTCCTTTTCCTCTGGGTAGCTTTCCAGCCACTCTTCCCCAAGCCTGTAGCGTTGCCTGGGGTTGTTGTGGCCCAAGTGCAGGACCCGGCACTTGGCCTTGTTGAACCTCATACAGTTGGCCTCGGCCCATCGATCCAGCCTGTCCAGGTCCCTCTGCAGAGCCTTCCTACCCTCGAGCAGATCAACCCTCCCACCCAACTTGGTGTCGTCTGCAAACTTACTGAGGGAGCACTCGATCCCCTCATCCAGATCATTGATAAAGATATTGAACAGGACCGGCCCCAGTACTGAGCCTTGGGGAACACCGCTCGTGACCGGCCGCCAACTGGATTTAATTCCATTCACCACAACTCTCTGGGCTCGGCCGTCCAGCCAGTTTTTTACCCAGCAAAGAGTGTACCTGTCTAAGCCGTGAGCCGCCAACTTCTCTAGGAGAATGCTGTGGGAGACAGTGTCAAAGGCTTTACTGAAGTCCAGGTAGACCACATCCACTGCCTTTCCCTCATCCACTAGGCGGGTCACCCAGTCATTGGAGGAGATCAGGTTGGTCAAGCAGGACCTGCCTTCCATGAACCCGTGCTGGCTGGGCCTGATCCCCTGGTTGTCCCGGACATGGCTCATGAGCGCCCTCAAAACCAACCGCTCCATAATCTTCCCCGGCACCGAGGTCAGGCTGACCGGCCTGTAGTTCCCCGGATCCTCCTTCTGGCCCTTCTTATAGATGGGCGTCACATTGGCGAGCCTCCAGTCGTCCGGGACCTCCCCAGTTAACCAGGACTGCTGGTAAATGATGGAGAGTGGCTCGGCAAGCTCCTCCGCCAGCTCCCTCAGTACCCTCGGGTGGATCCCATCCGGCCCCATAGACTTGTGAGCGTCCAGGTGGCGTAGCAGGTCGTTAACTGCTTCCTCTTGGATTATGGGGGGTTTATCCTGCTCTCCGTCCCTGTCTTCCAGCTCAAGGGGCTGAGTACCCTGAGGATAACTGGTCTGACTATTGAAGACTGAGGCAAAGAAGGCGTTGAGTACCTCAGCCTTTTCCTCGTCCTTGGTGGCAACGTTCCCCCCCGCATCCAATAGAGGATGGAGATTCTCCTTGGCTCTCCTTTTGTCATTAATATACTTGCAAAAGCATTTTTTGTTGTCTCTCACGACAGTGGCCAGGTTGAGTTCTAGCTGGGCTTTTGCCTTTCTAATTTCCTCTCTGCCCGACCTAATGAGATCCCTGTACTCTGCTTGAGTTGCCTGCCCCTTCTTCCAAAGGTGATAAACTCTCCTTTTTTTCCTGAGTCCCAGCCAGAGCTCCCTGTTCAGCCAGGCCAGTTTTCAGGGATGTTTTCATTATTGCTGAGCAGTGCTTACACAGAGTCAAGGCCTTTTCTGCCTCTAACACCACCCCACCAGCGAGTAGGCTGGGGGTGCACAAGAAGTTGGGAGGGGACACAGCCGGGACAGCTGACCCCAACTGACCAAAGGGATATTCCGTACCATATGACGTCATGCTCAGCATATAAAGCTGGGGGAAGAAGAAGGAAGGGGGGGACGTTCGGAGTGATGGCGTTTGTCTTCCCAAGTAACCGTTACGCATGATTGTGCCCTGCTTTCCTGGAGATGGGAAGCAGTGAATGAATTCCTTGATTTGCTTTGCTTGTGTGCGTGGCTTTTGCTTTACCTATTAAACTGTCTTTATCTCAACCCTTGAGTTTTCTCACTTTTACTCTTCTGATTCTCTTCCCCATCGCACCATGTGTGGTGCTTAGTTGCCGTCTGGGGTTAAACCACAACAGAGAGAGTTCATTTTCTGTGCTCCACTCAGTGGAGCCCAAATGCATGAGCAAGACCTCTTTGTGTGGCTTCACTTAAATTTTCAAAAAAAATGGCAAAAATGCAGAACATCTTCCTGTATTCTCAGTCTTTCTTGATAAAACAAGAGTCTGTCAAAACACAGAGCATTATTTTAGTGTAAGCATATAAATGCTTAATTGCAGAAATGTCTTGATTTGTTGGTATCCTTGGTTACTGTTTAAAGGTACAGGATGAAAATACAGAAATGAAACAACTGCTCAGAGTGTAGCAGGATATCTCTCATTGCCTCAAAAAAAATCCATATTTTTTCTATAACTTGCTATTTTCTTATGTTTGGGATAAAGCAGTAACATGAGGACAAAACCAAGACAGATAACGATGGCTAGATGACATCACAGTACTGCTGAAAATCTATTACGCGCAGGGTGATCTTTCAGTGTCTGTTTCTTTAAGTTGTTCCATTGAATTTTCTTTTCAGTGTGTGTTTGCTGCTGTTGGGAAAGTCATATACATATATAATCTTCAAATGAAATGTGTGATTACCTGCCAGACGACTGCTCACAGCTCCTCTGTACTGCACATTGAGAAGCTTCCAAACAGGTACGAGTCACGGTACATTTTGTAATGCAGTAAAGAAATGCAGAACTTGAAAGGGTGGCTAGAGACAGTCTGCAAAGCTACATCTAATTTCTAGGGCAGGGATTTGATCTTTAGTTTGATCTGCTTTTATTAGATAGAGCTTGTAAAACTGATTTTTGAAAATACATCGTAATTCAATGTGAAATAACTATAATCCAGTATGCTTGTGTCCTGGTTCCGGCTGGGACAGAGTTAACTTTCTTCCCAGTAGCTTGGGGGTGTGCTGTCTTTTGGGTTTAGTGTGAAAGGAGCGTTGATGGCCCATTGATGCTTTGGCTGTTGCTGGGTGGTGCTTGCACCGGGGAGGGGGAGCACAGCCGGGGTGGTGGACCCAGCTGACCAACAGGGTATTCTATACCATGTGACATCATGCTCAGTATAAAAACCAGGTGTGTGTGGGGGACTCGCCCCCCCGTTCGTGACACGCGGTCAGTGGTCCGTGAGCAGTTGCATTGTGCATCGTCTGCTTTATATATTCTGTTATTGATGTTGTTCTCATTGTTATTATTACTGTTCTACTTTGTTTTATTTCAATTATTAAACTGTTTTTATCTCAGCCTGGGAGTTTTCCTACTTGTGCCCTCCCGATTGCTGGCTGAGGTTAAACCACGACAGTCCTCTTTGGCGCCCAACGTGGGGCAGCAAAGGGTTGAGATAACAACAGATTATTTAGAGCATATTAAGGAATTTATATCTGTTATCATATTAATTTGTTCTGCACCATGCTCTTGTTTTTACTGTACCTGTTAAAGATTGGAGTTGGGTTTTGTAGTCTGCTGTGCTCTGCCGTGATTAATGATGTTTTGCCTGGGAGATTTGTTACTAAAACGCTGGCATTGGGGGTTATTTGGGATTTGGGACTTGTAATGAAGGCGTTTCTGTATTTCGGGCACCACCTCATGGAGACCATTAGCAATTATACCTTTTCCTCTGAGAGATTTTTTATGAAGGAAATAGAGAATGGCACCCTTGCTACCTTCCTCTATGATGTCGTCTCCTTTGTTAAAATAACTTGTCAGTACCTTGAACACCCCTGGGTAGTTAAGATACATCTATTGGTACTCCTTGGGAATATTGTTGTGGTTTTATCCAAGGTTACTAAGCAATTTAAGAATGTCATCCAGAGATCTGCCCCAAGGCTGGATAGTTATGAGTGGCAGGGCGAGTGGGATAGCATGGGCAAATGCCTAGGATGGTGGGCACCCCCAGTGTTCTGGAACTTCACCCCTGAGCAAGTGCAGAATCCTGAAAAATTAGTAGAATATTTGGAAGAAGTATGCTGTCACCCTGGCCATTCTAGGGAGACACAAATCACTACAATGTTCTGGGGCCTGGCCCACGCCTACCGAGCCCTCTTTAACACCACTCAGAACCCTGAAGGGGAAGAAAAGGTCTTTGCAGCTGATGACAAAGCAACAGGCCCTGTGGCTACCCCACCCCCACGGGTGGCATGGCAGCTACTCTGCCCCCTGCGACAGAGAACCAACCCATGCCGGTATCAGTCGCCCCTATACAAAAAAGAAAATGCACAAGAAAATCAGCTCGTCTAGTAAGGGATGAAGATGAACCAGGGCCATCACGAGAACAGGAGGAGGAGGAGGCAGAACCCGTAAATGAGATGCTGACCACCCGATCCTTATCCCTGGGTGAGCTGCGAGATATGCGGAAAGACTTCAGCCGTCGTCCAGGCGAGCACATTGTCACCTGGCTGCTCCGATGCTGGGATGATAATTCCAGTAGCCTGGAATTAGAGGATAGGGAAGCCAAGCAGCTGGGATCCCTTTCCAGGGAAGGGGGCATTGACAAAGCGATTGGACAAGGGGCACAAGTCCTCAGCCTCTGGAGGCGACTCCTGTCAGGCGTGAAGGAAAGGTATCCCTTCAAGGAAGATGTTATATGCCACCCAGGCAAGTGGCCCACCATGGAGAGAGGTATCCAGTACCTGAGGGAATTAGCTGTGCTGGAAGTGATTTATGATGACCTGAACAACGAGCAGTTATCCAAAGACCCAGATGAAGTCAAATGCACCCGACCCATGTGGCAGAAGTTTGTACGGAGCGCACCAGCGTCACATGCAAACTCATTGGCAGTAATGACCTGGAGAGACGGAGAGGAACAAACAGTGGATGAATTGGCTGGCCAACTCCAGCAATATGAAGAAAGTCTCCCTCCCTACGGGCCTGTGTCTCTGCTGTGGAGAAACTGTCTCGGGAGGTCCAGCAACTCAAAGAGGATATGTCCTGCTCCCCACCTGTACAGGCCAGTATCTCAGCCATTAGGAGCAAGTGTCCCTCTGCTCAAGAGAGGAGACATTGTGGGTACACACCCCGGGGCACCCTGTGGTTTTACCTGCGTAACCACGGAGAGGACATGAGGAAGTGGGATGGAAAACCTACCTCAGTCCTACAGGCACAGGTACATGAGTTGCAAGGAAAAACAACCACAAAAGGGGGTTCTTCCAGGAAAAATGCTGCTCCAGTCTCCAGTGACCAGTTCCCCAGACAGAGTAGAAGGGCTGATTCCACTTCCGACCTTAATAAAGGGACTTCTGATTCATACTTACAAGAAGTGGATAGCGAATATGATGACCAGGACTAGAGGGGCCCTGCCTCCGGCCAGGTGGAGGAAAGGGACAACCAGGTTTACTGGTCTGTGTGGATTCGATGGCCTGGCACATCAGATCCACAGGAGTATAAGGCTCTCATAGACACCGGGGCACAGTGTACCCTGATGCCATCAAGCTATAGAGGGGCAGAACCCATTTGTATTTCTGGAGTGACAGGGGGATCCCAAGATTCCCCTCTACACATCATGCAACCGATGCTACGTGGAGTAAGTATGCTGTCACACTTTTGTTGCCAGTCCAGATCCACCTGAGCCACTTCAATCTTAGCAGCCTGGTCCACCTGCTGGTTCTTTTGGTGTTCTTCAGTGGCCCGACTCTTGGGTACGTGAGCATCTACGTGACGTACTTTTACAGCCAGGTTCTCTACCCGGGCAGCAATATCTTGCCACAATGCGGCAGCCCAGATGGGTTTACCTCTGCGCTGCCAGTTGTTCTGCTTCCACTGCTGCAACCACCCCCACAGGGCATTTGCCACCATCCATGAGTCAGTACAGAGATAAAGTACTGGCCATTTTTCTCGTTCAGCAATGTCCAAGGCCAGCTGGATGGCTTTCACCTCTGCAAACTGGCTCGACTCACCTTCTCCTTCAGCAGTTTCTGCGACTTGTCGTATAGGACTCCATACAGCAGCTTTCCACCTCCGATGCTTTCCCACAAGGCGACAGGACCCATCAGTGAACAGGGCATATTGCTTCTCGTTTTCTGGTAGTTTATTATACAGTGGGGCCTCTTCAGCACGTGTCCCCTCCTCCTCTGGGGATATGCCAAAATCTTTGCCTTCTAGCCAGTTCGTGATCACCTCCAAGATTCCTGGGCGACTGGGGTTTCCTATTTGGGCTCGTTGTGTGATCAGTGCGACCCACTTACTCCACGTAGCATCGGTTGCATGATGTTTAGAGGGGACCCTCCCTTTGAACATCCAGCCCAGCACCAGCAGTCGGGGTGCCAGGAGGAGCTGTGCTTCAGTACCAACCACTTCTGAAGCAGCTTGAACCCCTTCACATGCTGCCCATATCTCTTTTTCAGTTGGAGTATAGCGGGCTTCGGATCCTCTGTATCCCTGTCATGAATGAGTGGTTTTGAGGCCGCTTAAAGAATCACTGGCAAAGGTATCAGCAAAAGTGTTTTTAATAGAAATTTATAAAAGCACGACTTAACAGAATTTGATGGCAAGGTTCACTCTATTACTCATTACATGGATTAAGTATACACAGGGAAAATCAGTCAGAATTGTGTTGGAATGATTTATAGAAAGACCGAGGAGAAAAAGGGTAAGGAAGGCCCTCCCGTTGAGTCACGAGATTCAGTGAAGACCTGGCTGGGTCCAATCGTAGTCTCAGACTTGGACAACGGTTTATGCCTAAGGGATTATATTTGTTTAGCAGCAATTTAAAGTGCATTTGCAGTTTTAAGGTAGATCATTAGATTTTGACAGCACTTAATCATTGTCTAATTTAGCAGTTACAAAGCGAGCTAATTAAGTTTACTACAGTTACTAAAGCGACTTGATTACAGATTATGCTTATTACTGGTTATCTAAATCAATACACACAAACACACACACATGCAAAAGATCTAGATCAATTCACACATATAGGCCCAAAGCTAGGTAAAGGTACCTGTTAAAAATCCCCCTCGAGTCTGTGAAATACTCATGTTAAATGTCTTGGCATTTCTCAACGGACGAAGGGTTGAGCCCCGAAGAGTGTATCAGCTGAGGAGTGTTTCAGCCCAGGTCCCGGCAGTCCTCCGAATATCACAAACTGAAGAGTTTGCGAACTCTGAGAGGCGTCCCACTCAAAGGGCCACTCTGGGCGCAGCCCGCTGTGGTCCAGGAGAGCTCAAAGGGCCTCGCTTGGGACCGCTGTTTATAGGTTTGCAAGATGATTGGCTTTAGTCAACAGTAAATTTCCATCCTGGCCACTCTCCGGGGTGGTCCAGGGTAGTAATTATGGTATTGTTCCACGGTAACCATGGTATCGTTCCACTTGAGCTATGACCCAGGTAGGGAATGCTTCAGGGCTGTCAGAGATGACAAATTATCCCCTGCTCTTGTTCCCTACCTTCATCAGGTAGCCGGTGTTCCTGGTATGATCAGTGTCGCTCCCCACCTTAGCCATGCAAGAGTGCCTGGTGCAGTCAAGGGACGCTCAACCGCCCAGCTTATTACACAGTGGCTAAGGCCTAACAGGAGTTCCTGAGATCGTAGAGTGGCCCAGGGGAAGGGGGGAAATGCACCATCACAATCCCGGACTCCAAAACCCTAGGGGTCGACCTCGAGTCTCCCCTGGTGCTTTCTGCCAGAGGCTCCAGGTAGGACCATTCTCCCCAGCTGCGGTGTAGAGCACATTCTTTACATCTTGTCCTGCCTGGACTGGCCCAAGGGCTACTGCCTGAACTGTCTCCTGTTTAATTTGTTCAAAGGCTTGTTGTTGCTCAGGGCCCCATTTGAAATCATTCTTCTTCCTGGTCACTTGATAGAGGGGGCTTACAATCAGGCTGTAATTTGGAATATGCATTCCCCAAAAGCCCACAACGCCTAAGAAAGCTTGTGTTTCCGTTCTGCTGGTTGGTGGGGACGTGGCTGTTATTTTGTTGATCACATCCATTGGGATCTGACAACGTCCATCTTGCCATTTTATTCCTAAAAACTGGATCTCCTGTGCAGGTCCCTTGACCTTACTTTCTTTTATGGCAAATCCGGCCTTCAGAAGGATTTGGACTATTCTCTCCCCTTTCTCAAAAACCTCTTCTGCTGTGTTGCCCCATACGATGATGTCATCAATGTATTGCAGGTGTTCGGGAGCCTCACCCTGTTCCAGTGCAGTCTGGATCAGTCCATGGCAAATGGTAGGGCTGTGTTTCCACCCCTGGGGCAGTCGGTTCCAGGTGTACTGGACGCCCCTCCAAGTGAAAGCAAACTGTGGCCTGCATTCTGCCGCCAAAGGGATTGAGAAGAACACATTAGCGATATCATTTGTGGCGTACCGCTTGGCTGCCTTTGACTCCAGTTCATGTTGAAGTTCTAGCATGTCCAGCACGGCAGCACTCAACGGTGGCGTAACTTCGTTCAGGCCATGGTAGTTCCGGTCCCAGCCAGAACCAGGACAAACAGATTTGCTTGTAGTGGGGGGTGAAAAGAGCATTTAAAAAAGGAAAACTAGGGAACTCAATATTCACCATACAGGCGTAGAGAGGCTTACAGGCTTGTTAAGAAGACATAATGTCTTGTGGTTAACCAACTGATAATAAGTGTGGGAGGGAAACTGAAGAAGACATTGGGTGTACAAGCCTTCCAAGGTCTGATATGGGAAGTTAGAAGGTCCAATTGAAGCAGTTCTGTGCCATAAAGCTTATTTAGTTTCCAGTTGTATCAGCTGGTCTAACAAAAATATTTCATTCTAAGGAATTCCCTAAGTAGTTGTTCATATCTGCAGTTATCTCCCTTGCACCAGGGCCATGCTCTAGCACACTTCTTGTTTTGTGTGCTGATGGGGCTGAGGGAAGGGTCAGGAAGAAAGTCAGTACTGCATTGTCTACAGAACCTGACTTTCTTACTTCTGTCGGTATTATTACACAGTTCCTCTGGAGGCTGTGGCACAGATGTGTATTTTCTTGCTATCTAAATGGAACATGTGGCGGACTGTCTTTACACTCCAGTTTGGGTGATGGTTTTAAATCTGAAGGAGAAAATCAGTGGGCAGTATAAAAACAGGCAATTCAGCATCAGAAACTTTTTTGTTACCTGTATGCCAGCACTCTAGTGCGTTAGTGCAGGAAACACAGGAAAGAGATTGGCACCTCGTTTCTCTCCCCTTTGCATAAGTAACAGTCAGTTTAGGAGGACAGAGCAAAGGTAAACATCACTGTACTGCATCTGCCTTTGCTGTTCAGTTAGTTCATTTAGGCAGTCCCTGGATTTCTTGCTAAATCCATATATTGTCTCATCCAGGTAAGTAATTCAACGTTTGCCATATTATGTCTAGTAAGGACAAAAGACAAAGTGGCTATGTTTCCCTCCCTGCTCAAGATAGAATCACAGAATCATTAAGGTCGGAAAAGACCTCTAAGATCATCGAGTCCAACTGTCAAATAATGAATAATCCAGATGTAGAAGTGCTGCGTAGTGCAATGCTTCTGTCATTTTGCCATGCATACTGTCCTGCTTTTAGATTTTCAGTGACTCTCATAGTTGTCTTTTTAGCTAGAGGAAATAAATTGTATTTGTGATTTTTTCCAAAATAAAAGTTTTGTGTCCACCCCTGCTCCCCCCAGGGTTTTTCAACATATGGGGATTTGGAAGGGCAAACAAGCAGGCAAACCAAGCTGCTAAGAAGGTGCAGGAGAATACAGCTATGTATTTCTTGGAGCTGGTTGGTGATTTGGTTGGTCATTCATCAGCTGTGCAGGTAGGTCAGCTTTAGTAAGAACAAGAAAAAGTGAATTTCACTTATTAATGTAATTTTGGAAGTGTTTCTTAAATAGCTGTAACTTTTTACTATCTGGCTCTGGAGGCTGGGAATGTGTTCATCACACTGTGGAGTTGTGTGGGATGCCTGAGCTTTAGGTCTTTCTAAATTGACCAGAAACTTAGTGACCAATAATAACACATTGATTGTGTGGTATATTTAGTGCAATGTGAAAACAATAATATATAGTGACTTAAAGTCCTCATTAGAACTCAAACACTGACTGATGCCTGAGGATTGTGTGTGTAGATAGCATAAATTGTGTGTGTAGATAACACAAATAAAATTGTGTGTGTAGATAGCATAAATGCTACAGATAATCTGGTGGAGTATTGGGTTTCTTTATAGACTGCAAATGGGACAGCTGGGAACTGGATGTTTGTTCCAGATTTCATCTTAAGTTTGCAATCTAAACAAGGGCTCATATAAAACAAAACCCATTCAGGAATTTCTTAGTCTTCTGTGCTGTGAGCCTTAAGGAGGTCTTTTAATTTTAGATCAGGTACCATTCCATGCTTCTGTCTGCCTAACAGAGTATGTTTTTATTTTAAATGGCATTTTCCCTCCACACCTGTTTTCAATGTTTTTGTGTTTGACAAACCTATTGGAGTAACAAATCACTTTCTTACAATGGACTTTTATAGACATTCTTGGCAGGAGCAGGGGGAGGGGCAGATTGAGAAGAGGGGGGTGGTTCTGGAGTAATTTTGCTCACAGGTATTCATGAGACTGACTGGATTTCAGAACTGGTACTGCCAAAAGCTGAAAGCTTTTAGCCTTGCAGAAAGGATCATCTTAGCTATTAGCTTTCTGTCCCTCTCTACCATCTTTCTTTCTGTAAAACTGTTGAAGGAGGCCCTATTAGCAGTATGGAAAGTAGCTATCTAAGAAAGAGGACATAGTGTGTAATTCAGCAAGAGGCGCACAGCAAAGGAGGTGAGAGAGACAGGTTTGGTCTTTACTGGGATGCTGCAGGGCCAAGGAGTAACTGAGATGATGGTGGATGTGATTTTCTGCAGTGTTCTACATATGGAAAAATACCATTTTTAAACTGGGCAGACTGGAGCAGTTGAAGCTGGAAATGTTGAGTGGTGGATGAAATGTGATGGTCAAAGATGTGGGCTTGGCCAGAGTATTTCTACTGGAACCACGTAGCTAGTAAGTGGCTGTTCCCAGAGCAGGTAGGCTGTAGCACAGTCCTTGGCCTGAATGCTTCCCCTGGGCAGATCCCTTCAGCTGAAAAGTCAGGACACTGCAAGCATGTGATAGTGGCATCGCGTGACCTGGTTCCACTGGCTGTTGTGTTGAACTGCAATTAGTGGCTGATTGTAGGCAGCCTTGTGGTGGGTTCCAAAGTCAGGGATGACTAAGTGACTTCTCAGCTCCATTGCTTTTGCAAAATCCCTCCACTGCTGCTGTACTTTTCTCCTGTGTCGAAGTTCTCGCTGGTCTGGCTTCCTCTGTGTGACCAGGCACACGCTGATGTCTCTGTCACAGGTATTTACTCTTTGAACCTTCCAGGCCTCGTGATGGTAGCCTGTGGTATTGTGTGGGAAGGGGACAGTGTACCCAAGTGAACAGAACAGTGGCTTCTATTCCTAAGCAGAAACCAGGAGATCAGAGTTCATGCAAGTCAATCCCTCTTCTACTGCTGACTTGGAACAAGTTTCTTCAATTTTCTGTACCTTAGCTTCCCTATCTGTAAAGCTTTGGAAAAGGCTGTAAACTGAGATCTTTCAATGTGAAATGCTATTTAAGAGTTGTTTTCATGTAGGGATTTTATGACGTCTCAAACGTACAGAAAGTATATGTTGTAATTTTGCACACCTGATGTTCAAACAGAACCATTTCAGACACATGTATTTTAGTCTAGCTGTACACTGAACATTTAAGCAAGCTAACAATATCATGAGCATCATGGTAATAACAATGGTTACATTGCAGATGTTCCTGTACTTTGGTGAACTGGGACTGGCTACGTGCTCTCCTGACCACCTCATTATTTTGTGGAAGGATGGTGAACGAGAATCTAGACTCTGCAGTTTAACACTATTTCAGAAATTGGCGCAAAATGGTGATTTGCAGCTCAAACTTTAAATTGCTCTAATACAGGCTAAATATGCATAAACTGGACGTGCATTAAATGTAAGTGTAAAGGAAAGTCTGAGCTACTGGGAATGTGACTATCAATAAGGTTTACACTTAACGTCATGTATTATATTGGAATTTTTATTAGTTGCTACTACTCTTCTCAAAGGAGAATTTTGCATGTTGAAACTTACTTGGCTTACTCTGTCGGGAGAAATGGTGTTCTCTTAAAAGACTGAAGATAATGATGACTCAATAAATAGTTTCTAATATTATTCCTAATGTTTAAAAACATCATGGGTGGATGTCAAAATTAAGATTTGTTAAAAACCTTAGATGGATCATAACTAAAGCAGCTGGGGGCATTCCACAGTGTTATGTGCAGAAAGGAGGCACAGAAACAAATCTGAGGCTTCCTGCTTTATGTAACTTATTTCTTGAAGCTGGAATTCAGTCACTGATGGCTCAGATTTATATATCTACAAAAAAACCCCAAACAAACAGTTCTCAAATAGAATTTTTGCATTTGAAGTTACTATCCTGCACCAAGGGTAAGAGGAAGAAAGAAAAGTAGGTGATACTAGCTTGTCAGGTTTTAATTTTTGGCAAAGCAAGGTAGTAGTATAGAGATACTCCTCGCTTGCAGCAGCTGCAGTTTTACTGTGGGTTAACCTACACTACTGGAGTTTATATAGCACCATTGCCATGTCTAGCATGAAGTGCAATTGGTTTACCTTAATCTTTCCATAGTGCATTCATCAAATTCATTTGTCTGTAATAAAAAGCACTGGCCTTACCATGGATTTCCAGGATGTAAAATACTTCCATAACCAGCAGCAGTTGATGTGTTCAGGACTAGCAAAACACTTCTGCCAGATGAATACTAAATTCTCAGCTGAAGTTTGACTGCAGAGAAATCTGCACCAAGTTTGTAAAGACAAATAGTATTTTAGAGTTTTAAAATACAAAGCCTCTAAGTACACAGTGCCTTTTTCAAGTCTGAGATAGAAGCAGTAATCTGAAAGCTAAACAGGAGTGGGAAAAAAACACCCCCAAACTATAACAACCCCTCCCCCAAACTGACAAAACCCCAAAAGCCAAAATAAGCAAAGTTAAACCCAGAACAGTTGTTCAACTGTTTCTTATAATCATCTGATGAAAAAGTCACCTTTGGGGGGGGATGTGATACCAAGACTGCTACAAAGAAAGCGGGAGGGAGGATAAGATAATGAGCGGTAAGTTATTTTTGGAACAGAGAGGAGCTAGGGAAAGGAGGAGTTTGGGAGTTTAGTGGTTGTAAAGCCATGTAGAATAGGGTGCCACTGTCCTAATGTCTACTCAGAAGATCCAGCACTTGAACAGTTTAGGAGTAATTCTCATGGAACTTTTCAGTGCTATCTCTTGCCTTTGATTCAGTGAAAATTGTTTTCAGTACAGGAGACTTCAGGGCTGTAATTCCGGACTTAAGAGCCAGTGGCTGCAGTAAGTGCAATTAAAACAAAGGGCTAAGCTGATCTCGACAAGAGCAGAAGCAAAAGGAGGAAGCTCCAGCTTCCTAGAAGAAACCAAAGAGCCTTTTAGACTTGCTTCCCCAAGCCCCTGTGGGCACTTGCCTTTCCCCCCACCACCACCCAGAAGCCAGGCTTTGCCTCTGGAGTCTGACCATAATCATCCCTGGAAGGCAGAGCAGAGGGATACTAAAATTTTGGACTGTATTTTTTCCCACTTTAGTCAACTTGTACAGCTAATCATATTTGAGTGTAGAGCCCAAAATGGCATATCTCAAAAACACAAAACAGATGGTGAAATTGTTAAATTACCCTCTCCTTTTGATTCAGGAAGGTTAAGTTAGTGTTAAACCTTGAGCTGCAATGTTCTTTGCTTAGGGTGGCTATACTGTAGACCAGCATAGGAAAGGTGTTTGGATTACAGCTGATGATATGCTGTTGTGGTTTAACCCAGCAGGCAGCCAAACACCACACAGCCGCTCGCTCACTCCCCACCCCTCCACAGTGGAATGGGGGAGAGAAACAGGAAAAAAAAAGTAAAATTTGTGGATTGAGATAAAGACGGTTTAATAGAACAGAAAAGGAAGGGAAAATGATAATAATAATAATAATAATGATGATAGAATATACAAAATGAGTGATGCACAATGCAATTGCTCACCACTCGCCGAGCAATGCCCAAACAGTGATCACTACTTCCTGGACCATGCCTCTTATTTATATACTGAGCATGACGTCATATGGTATGGAATACCCTGCTGGCAAGTTGGGCTAGCTGTCCTGACTATGCTCCCTCCCAGCCTCTTGTGCACCTGGCAGAGCATGGGAAGCTGAAAAGTCCTTGACTACCAGGGTACTTAGCAACAACTAAAAACATCAGTGAATTATCAACATTCTTCTCATACTAAATCCAAAACACAGCACTAGGAAGAAATTTAACTCTATCCCAGCCGAAACCAGGTATATGGTATTAAATATACCTTTGGGTATTAAACGTGGGGGGATGAAGGCATGTGTCCTGGTTTCAGCTGTAGTAGACTCCCGTGGCCTGAACGAAGCCACACCGCCACTGAGTGCTGCCGTGCCAGACATGCTAGAACTCCAATACGAACTGGAGTCAAAGGCAGCCAAGTGGTACGCCACAAATGATATCGCTAATGCCTTCTTCTCCATCCCTTTGGCGGCGGAGTGCAGGCCACAGTTTGCTTTCACTTGGAGGGGCGTCCAGTACACCTGGAACCGACTGCCCCAGGGGTGGAAACACAGCCCTACCATTTGCCATGGACTGATCCACACTGCACTGGAACAGGGTGAGGCTCCCGAACACCTGCAATACATTGATGACATCATTGAATGGGGCAACACAGCAGAAGAAGTTTTTGAGAAAGGGGAGAGAATAATTCAAATCCTTCTGAAGGCCGGATATGCCATAAAAGAAAGTAAGGTCAAGGGACCTGCACAGGAGATCCAGTTTTTAGGAATATAATGGCAAGATGGACATCATCAGATCCCAATGGATGTGATCAACAAAATAACAGCCACGTCCCCACCAACTAGCAAAAAGGGAAACACAAGCCTTCTTGGGCACTGTGGGTTTTTGGAGAATGCATATTCCAGATTACAGTCAGATTGTAAGCCCTCTTTATCAAGTGACTCGGAAGAAGAACGATTTCAAATGGGGCCCTGAGCAACAACAAGCCTTTGAACAAATTAAACAGGAGATAGTTCAGGCAGTAGCCCTTGGGCCAGTCTGGGCAGGACAAGATGTGAAGAATGTGCTCTACACCGCAGCCGGGGAGAATGGTCCTACCTGGAGCCTCTGGCAGAAAGCACCAGGGGAGACTCGAGGTCGACCCTTAGGGTTTTGGAGTCGGGGATACAGAGGATCCGAGGCCCGCTACACTCCAACTGAGAAGGAGATATTGGCAGCATATGAAGGGGTTCAAGCTGCTTTGGAAGTGGTTGGTACTGAAGCACAGCTCCTCCTGGCACCCCGACTGCTGGTGCTGGGCTGGATGTTCAAAGGGAAGGTCCCCTATACACATCATGCAACCAATGCTACGTGGAGTAAGTGGGTTGCACTGATCACACAATGGGCCCAAATAGGAAACCCCAGTCGCCCAGGAATCTTGGAAGTGATCACGAACTGGCCAGAAGGCAAAGATTTTGGAATATCCCCAGAGGAGGAGGGGACACGTGCTGAAGAGGCCCCACTGTATAATAAACTACCAGAAAACGAGAAGCAATATGCCCTGTTCACTGATGGGTCCTGTCGCCTTGTGGGAAAGCATCGGAGGTGGAAAGCTGCTGTATGGAGTCCTATAGGACAAGTCGCAGAAACTGCTGAAGGAGAAGGTGAGTCGAGCCAGTTTGCAGAGGTGAAAGCCATCCAGCTGGCCTTGGACATTGCTGAACGAGAAAAATGGCCAGTACTTTATCTCTGTACTGACTCATGGATGGTGGCAAATGCCCTGTGCGAAGCAGAACAACTGGCAGCGCAGAGGTAAACCCATCTGGGCTGCCGCATTGTGGCAAGATATTGCTGCCCGGGTAGAGAACCTGGTTGTAAAAGTACGTCACGTAGATGCTCATGTACCCAAGAGTCGGGCCACTGAGGAACACCAAAACAACCAGCAGGTGGACCAGGCTGCTAAGATTGAAGTGGCTCAGGTGGATCTGGACTGGCAACATAAGGGTGAATTATTTATAGCCCAGTGGGCCCATGACACTTCAGGCCACCAAGGAAGAGATGCAACATATAGATGGGCTCGTGATCGAGGGGTGGACTTGACCATGGACGCTATTGCACAGTTTACCCATGAATGTGAAACATGTGCTGCAATCAAGCAAGCCAAGCGAGTAAAGCCTCTTTGGTATGGAGGACGATGGCTGAAATATAAATATGGGTAGTCCTGGCAGATTGATGATATCACACTCCCACAAACCCGACAGGGCAAGCGCTATGTGCTTACCATGGTGGAAGCAACCACAGGATGGCTAGAAACATACCCTGTGCCCCATGCCACCGCCCGGAACACCATCCCGGGCCTTGAAAAGCAAGTCCTATGGCGACATGGCACCCCAGAAAGGATTGAGTCAGACAACGGGACTCACTTCCGAAACACCCTCATAGACACCTGGGCCAAAGAGCATGGCATTGAGTGGGTCTATCACATCCCCTACCATGCACCAGCCTCTGGGAAAATCGAACGATACAATGGACTGCTAAAGACAACACTGATGGCAATGGGTGGTGGGACATTCAAGCATTGGGATACACATTTAGCAGAAGCCACCTGGTTAGTCAACACTGGGGGATCTGTCACTCGAGCTGGCCCTGCCCAATCAAAACCCTTATGTACTGTAGAGGGGGATAAAGTCCCTGTTGTGCACATAAGAAATATGCTGGGGAAGACAGTCTGGGTTACTCCTGCCTCGGGCAAGGGAAAACCCATCTGTGGGATTGCTTTTGCTCAAGGACCTGGGTGCACTTGGTGGGTAATGCGAAAGGATGGGCAAGTCCAGTGTGTACCTCAAGGGGATTTGATTTTGGGTGAAAAAAGCCAATTAACTGAATTGTATGATGTTAATTGTTATATGATATTGTATATCATTATTTCTATGGTTGCTATCAATGGTATTGCAGTAAAAATCACCCAGATTAATGAAGAAGGAACTCTGATGAAACCGAGCAAAGTGCAACGATGATAGAACCGGACGAGCGCAGCAATAATGGAACCAGAACTGGCCTCAGCATGCAACAATCCAACACCACACATCATCTCTCCTGCCCTGAAAGACTTTTATGACAGATGGAGCCCAAAGTCATGGACTAAATGAACACAATGGACTGTTTAGAGGGATGGCCCATAGGCTAAGCGAATGATATCTGTGTGTGTCTATATCTATATCTATATCTATATCTATATCTAAAGACAAGAAAGGTGGTGGTGATTAATTGGAATGTATTAGAAAATGTGAGACCTGGGCATGACGTAGATGGTATAGAATAAGGGGTGGATACTGTCCTGGTTTCGGCTGCGATAGTGTTAAATTTCTTCCTAGTGCTGTGTTTTGGATTTAGTATGAGAAGAATGTTGATAACACACTGATGTTTTCAGTTGTTGCTAAGTACCCTGCTAGTCAAGGACTCTTCAGAGACTGGGTGGGGAGCAAAGCCGGGACAGCTGGCCCAGCTGGCCAATGGGGTATTCCATACCATGCAATGTCATGCTCAGTATATGAATGGTAGGCGTGATCCAGGAAGTAGCGATCGCTACTTGGTTATCGGTCAGCACGGGTGGTGAGCAATTGCATTGTGCCTCACTCATTTTGTATATTCTATCATTATTATTATTATTATTATTATTATTATTATTATTATTATTATTATTATTTCTTTTTCTGTTTTATTAAACTGTCTTTATCTTAATCCATGAATTCTACTTTTTTTTCCTCCCGATTCTCCCCCCATCCCACTGAGGGGTGGGGGGAGTGAGCGAGCGGCTGTGTGGTGTTTAGCTGCCTGCCAGGTTAAACCACAACAGCATGTTAAGCCTTTCTGCCTGTCAGTCTGTAGCTAATGCATTGTTTCAGCTGGTTTTCATCAGCAAGTGTTGCATTTTGAAAGGTGCAAGCTGCAGGGGAGATCAGTTTCTCATTGGCTCTTTTTTCCTTGTTTAAATTGAGAAATAATTGTTTAGTTCTATATAAACTGTGTTTAGACATCGTTACTAAAACTTTACAGTGAAAGCTTATAAAACTGTTAGGTTTTTGTTTTTTGGGGTTCTTTTTGTTTTTTGGTTTTTTTTTTGAGAGACTACTGGTATCATCAGTTATAACTAGAGAGAGGAACATCATCTTTTTGTTAGCTCTTGTTCTCATGGTATAGGAAGAACTATTTCATTTTTATGTGACTGTTTTGAAGTGAATACCTGGTAGAGAAACAGACCTATTTAACTGAACAGTTCTAGTCACAAAACTCACTGTGCATTTTACAGGGATCTAATTCAGCCTTAAATAGTCCTACATGCATGTATAAATATTTATATAAAAAGTGCCATTTTTCTATTACCAATGGAGTGTATCTGAGATCTCCTAAGGGTCTCTTCCTTTAAAGATGGTTGAGTTGAAAGTATTAAATTGAGTTCTTTGTTTTACACATGAACTTTGAGCATAACAGTGAACACAGTAAGGCTATAATAGCCCACTCCTGTTAAATAAAAGTTTGTCACTTGCTGTTGAGAAGTGCAGCGAGCAGAATTAGGGTGACCAGGTTATAAATTTTACTTCCAGCTAGTGTCCTTTTAATTTTTTTTTCCACCGTGCAGTAAAGCAGAATTCTATATGTTGTTCACCTCATGAAAGTAAATATCTTTATCAGACCTACCCTTAATACTTGTACAACTCTGAGGAGGCTGTTTTAAGTATCCGTGCACTGAGAAGAGCATGAAACAACAAGCTGTTAGTCAACTGGACAGGTTAGAGTCTAGTAGACCTGACAGAACTGGCACATGATGACTAAGCTATGCTGATTTCTTCTGCTCTTACAGAGGACATCTCTCCACACAAATTACTATTTTGCTTAATCTCTGATTGGGGGAAGAAACACAGGATCTTGCAACAACTATACTGATTTCACATTAAAGCCTTAACTCATGAACCAGAACCGAGGCTGAACTTCCACCATTCACATTTCCCTCCTTGTAATAGAAGTGTGATAAAAATAATGAATTTAAATGTTTTACATGGCTGGGGTCTTACAGTGTTGCTGTATTTAACAAATTAAATTAAGATGACAAAGCTTTGAATCTTGTGAAATTCTTTTCTCTAATGCAAGCTGCAGTGAGCATTCAGTCATCAGAATAGTTAAGGTACAACCACTGAGAGCACGAGTTCTAAATAAAAGGAATGGTAAAAGCAAACAGTTTACAGTATAAAAAACAGGGGTTCAACTTACCTGAATAAAAATCCATTGAAAAATGTTGTACTACATAATAAGAAATAATGAATAAACATACTTTACCAGAAACACCATTCTTCAAATATACACAATGCAGCATTTTAATACACAACAACTTGCCTTATCTATGACAAAAATAAGATTCTATTACAATTCTAACAAAAATATAGCTTATATATATTTCTCTGCACATACATTTTATGAATGTTTCCTTTTGTTTTCAGAACTTGGTACAAAACATACAAAAAAGATTGGCACATTATGTAAGCTACCTGCAGTAAACAACAATCACTATCACTTTTCTTCCACAGCAGTCTAAGCTCTGGAGGTTTTTTTGTTTTTTTTTTTTGTTGTTGTTTGGTTGGTTTTGTTGTGGTGTTTTTATTTTTTGTTTGTTTGTTTGTTTTATCTGGATCAATTCTTGATACAGCATAGGGGAGGTAAAGAGTATGTCTCAAGACCTTTCCTTTTAATTAGTGGACTACTTCAACTGAAGTCACAGGTTTGACACTCTTGCCTGCAGCCTGGAGTGCACAGTGTTAAAAATCAGCAGTTCTGCTACTATTTATTAACTGAATAATCTGAAAATAGTCTAAAATTTTAACTCATGTTCTGCACATGATTAAAATGAGATGTACAAAAATATGCATTTGTGCTTTGGAAGCTTTAGCATAAATTTCATATCTTAAAGCTAATGAAAAACTATATTTGATTTCTAACTTATTTACATCTTCTGAAATACTTTTTACATCGTAAAACAAAACAGTATTTTATTAGGAAGGAAAAATTATAATGCTGTTATAAATTATAACCTGGAAACTTTTTTAAAAAGCTACAGGTTCATCCTATAAATAAGTAGCACAATATATGGCCTTGTCATAAAATTTAGATCAGTTTAATAAAATTGATGACCATGTATACAAACACTTTATAAAAAAGGATGTTGATCAATTGCCACAATAGTTTATATGTAAAATTTGACAAAACATCACACAGTAACATTTCTAAGATGGCAGAGAAACATGTGGATGGCACCAATTATACAGAACATGCTTATTTTCCTCCATTATATGACCAATTTTAAGGGAATTTGACTCCTCATACCAAGATTTTATATGAAAAAGAAGAGAGAGCAGGTGGTGCTCTGACAGTCTCTGTAATAAAGAAGAAGGTTGCTTTAAATGGTGCAGGGTTTGTTTTTACTGCATCCCATTTCTCGAAGGTTACTTGTTCTGCTGTGCATGTTCTCTTTAGAACTATGGTTCAGAGATCTGAAGAACATCGACAGAATTGGAGCAAATTTATGCTAGATAAGTGGGAAGGGTTTTATGCTTATTTGTCAACCTATTCTTATTCTACTGGTGATTAGATTATCCCTCTGAGAAGCAGTTGTGTGAAGTGTTAGTGACTACAGTTGTATCAGTTACAAGGTTTGACAAATGCATATTCAGTATTAGAAATTAGTTTCAGAAGTACCTTTTCTTCCACAAAATGTTATTTCCAAAGAGCACTTATTCGTCTGTGAATTATATAGCCTTTTTGAAAACATTTTTCTGTAGGATTCAGAGAAGCTTAAAAGTGATGGATAAAATATTTCCTTCTTGCCCTGCAGTCTTAATTTCACTGGAAAGGAAACACCATCCCTCTTGTATCCAAGTTAGTAAGTGATTCACAGTGAAACTGGTAGATCAAAAGGTCTATTTTTCTTGCCTTAGTGTCAGTTGTTTTCTGATGGAAGCCTGAGACTCTTGCACTTTAACTCATCCAGTGTTTTCCAGTGTTTGTAGTTATTAGCCAAGTGTTGCATCAAAACAGGCAGATGTGCAAATGCTGAAATGAACAGGAGGAACAGTTGTACTACATATACAGAATGTGCAGAAGAGCAGCCCAACCTCATCTGAAATTCGTATTCTCCTAATCTCTTTTGCTCCTTCAGTTGTAAGCTAATGCTAAAAGGGGAAAGATTTTTTTTCAGTCTGTTTCTCTTTCAAGAAAATCCCTTTCTTAAAGTATGAGGACTTTATAAATTATGCTAGCATGCAACCACTGCGATCTCAGTTTCTGCTGCTCAGAAGAAATACATTGCTAAAGGAAAAAAAAGGACCTAGATGAAAAAAAGCTTAGTTTTAAGCCATTACTCCTTCCTTCTTTACATAGATTGTTTGGTAAGCACTCAGCTTTCGTGATACTGGTGTTGTGTGCAGTGAAAACGGCTTCAACAGCATTGTTGCTTAGATCCTATGCTGTACTGAATACTGAATGCTTATATACAGGTAGTGCCCCTGAGAAAAATGAACTAATGGCCAGCTTGAGATTATTCATTTTAGTCTCTAGAAATCTCTGTCTCAGAGCAAGGAAGAAAAAAGCAGAAGTACTTACCATCCCATGCATCGAACATATCTGTTATAAAATAATCAATGAAGGAAATCCGAGACTTGGGGATGCTGCAGGTGTTTCTATCAAATACTGGCATTACAACAGGCAGACCCCATCTCTTCTCTTCATCAGTCTAAGAAAACAAAACGCCAGTTAGCCTCTAGAGCTTTGCTGGCTTTCATGCTGGAATAGCAAAGGCCAGGGGATTAGATGAATTGCAGTAAGAGATTTGAGACAAAACTTAGAACCCCTGAGGTGAACTGGCTTAGGTTCATGTGCTTTATTTCATCTGGAACAGGAACTGAAATCAACATCTCTTCCCTTTTACAAGTACTCTATTACTGTAGTGCTGTGATTGCTCTTAGTTCCGGTGAGGCAGAACGCTCTAATCTGGTGATTAGGGCACACCAGCTAAAAATGGAAAATGGGGTTTCAGAGTCCCTTTAGCAGAGGACAGATTTGAACTCTCCTTTTCCATGTCTCTGGTGGCTGTTCCAAACCATTTCTTTTTTAAGTAAGAGGGATGGTGCTGTCACTACTTTCTCTGCTTGTATCGGGCTATAAGATGAATAGAAGTCAGGGTATGCCCTTGTGCTGGTTTTGGCTGGGGTAGAGTTAATTTTCTTCATAGAAGCTAGTATGGGGCTATGTTTTGGATTTGTGCTGAAAAGAGTGTTGATAACACAGGGATGTTTTCATTATTGCTGAGCAGTGCTTACACAGAGTCAAGGCCTTTTCTGCTCCTCACACCACCCCACCAGTGAGTAGGCTGGGGGTGCACAAGAAGTTGGGAGGGGACACAGCCGGGACAGCTGACCCCAACTGACCAAAGGGATATTCCATACCATATGACATCATGCTCAGCATATAAAGCTGGGGGAAGAAGGAGGAAGGGGGGACATTCGGAGTGATGGCATTTGTCTTCCCAAGTTACCATTACGTGTGATGGAGCCCTGCTTTCCTGGAGATGGCTGAACACCTGCCTGCTGATGGGAAGTAGTGAATTAATTCCTTGTTTTGCTTTGCTTGCGTGCGTGGCTTTTGCTTTCCCTATTAAACTGCCTTTATCTCAACCCAGAAGTTTTCTCACTTTTACTCTTCCGATTCTCTCCCCCATCCCATTGTGGGGGAAGTGAGTGAGTGGCTGGGGTTAAACCATGACAGCCCTTTAACTCTGTGCCCGCAAATGGAAGAGGGCTGGTTTTGTTCCTCTCAGTATGGTGAAGGAGCCAATCACCTCAACAGTCTTAGAATTTAATTACAAAAACCCATTTTAAGTAGTTTAGGCAGTACCTAATGTTGGAAGTGGCAGCAGAGCAGTCCCCAAAATTACCAGATGAGGTGAATGAAGAGCAGAACAGTTCTCAGCACCTTGCATTGCTGCAGGTAGACTAGTGTCTAAGATTGACAATTTAAAGCTAGCTCATGATACCTTGCTAGGGAGCTAGACTGCTAGGGTGATACAACCTAAGTGATCCTTGATCTTACCCAGGAAGTGATCAAATTTATTCACTACAATTAAAATGAAATTCAGACACGTCCCAGGTACTAACTACTACTTTCAGTAATAACTGTCACATCTATAATCTGAATTTGGATGGTAGGCATGCCCACTTTTCTGTCTCTCCAGTCGTAGTTGCTGATTTCTACGCCATTAGTGGCAAATAAAAGCTAAAAATCTATCAGTTGTTCAAATAAAGGACTAGAAGAGTGTTTCACTTTCAGGAAGCTGGTACATTTGTGTTAGAAAAACCAAATATTAAGAAAGGAAGTTGAGCTTCCAGTTCTGTTCTGAGGGATCACGTGATAAACATTTATACTGCCCACGTGTCTGCAGTGCTGGCCTGCCACATCATCTGCCTACTGTGACAATAGTTCAGGTACCATCTTAGAAGAGAAAGGGCCAGCCTGATGAGTCAGTTGAGGGCTTCGTCAGGCATGGATCTTCATGCTCTCTTCAGGGAAGGTATTGGGACTAGAAGCTAGAATGGTGATGGTCTTGAATTTCAGCCAATTAAATTGACTAAGGTTAATCAAATCATTTTGGTTTGACCAGATGGAGAAATTTAAAAGTGTAAAAACCTCCTTTCCACCATTCTGTACTGCAAGCTTCAGGGTAAACAAAATAGCTAACTTTGAGGTGAATTCTTCTGCATGAAAGTGAGGGGCCAGTTCTGACTGGGGATGAAAAGCATACATCTGGACTCCATGGCGATGCCAGGCAGACTCCGTGTGGAACAGCAGACCAGCCAACATGCACTTCCTTACATAACATAATAATCAAATTATGAAAATATATGTACCTGTGCAAAATACTCCTCTGAAATCCTCCCTGCCCATTCAATACATAGCTCTAGGGGATGACATGGATTTGCTACATCTGCACATTTAATCATCATGTGCTTGATCAGTGTCTGGTTATCTGGAAAATTCTTTATATTGGCTGTACATTCACAGTCACTGCCTTCACTCTGTAAAAGAGAGTTGGTTACAGGGGCCAGTGGCCAGCATCCCTGCTAGCAGTAAGAACATCATTATTAGCTCCACAGCACTTATGCACCCAGTCCGATGCCTTCTAATTCCATGCAAAGCACCAGGAATTCAGAGGAAAAAGTGATGTCTGAGGACAGCAGCCTTGCTAAGTAACTAATGATAGCCCCATTACATGAGACAGTTGGGGAGATTCTCAGACTTAATAGCAAAGTTTGTGAAATAAAGGAGTCACAGGCTCTTTATCAGCTAGGGTGAGTTACCCTTCTCTGCATCCCAGCCTTGCCCTCTTGGAACAGGACCAGTGTGGTGGAGGCATCCACCAACTGCAAGCTGATAAATCACCCTCACTGCTAAGCGTTTAAATTTGGGGGCGGTGATGGTAGGGGCTGCTTCATTTAGGGGAGTTTCTAGAGTTCAGTTTTCATGCCCAGATGGGAAAACTGAGGCAGGCACAGAGGGGTGAACCAACTTGCACAACTGACTGTTTCTTTTAGAGGCAGAAAAGCAGGTCTGTGCCATTCAGTTCCAGTATGTTTTCAAATAAAACTGCCGCCTTTGTGCTGGATTTTGAACCCTCGGCCTGGAATACTTTTTGGTTTTAGGCACCAGCTAAGATTAAGTCTCAGATAATCTTTGAGATTAACAGTAGGAAAATGCAAGAGAGGCAGACTGACTGCAGAAAGGCTTTGCTTGTTAGACAGTAAAATACTGAACTGCTTATTGACTGCTCTGGAGAGCAGGTGGAGGGGACGGAGTAGTTGTTACAAGTCTGTTGTAGCATCATCTTCTGGGTCTTGAACAGTTTAGAAAGGCACAGGTATATTATGTTCCTTATTGAGTAATAAAAAGCCTCCACCTCAGCTCACCATGGCATTAACACTATTCTCAAAATAATATATTTGTGTAATTATGGCCTCCCTTTGCTGCTAAATTCAACTCTGAGTCAAAAATTGAACATAAATACTTTTTTACCACCACTGCTAAATTAATGTCTTTGTGGTTTATGGGGCGATATTTTGCAGTGACTCTTGCCAATTCTGGCATTAATCTTCTAACTTTATGTTTAACAGTTAATTTTTTTTCAGCATGGGTAGCCCAGCAAAGAGCTGCCAAATTAACCCTGCTCCTTAACTGCTGTTCAAGATCAAAAATAGGAAGAGCCACCGTTAATAATAAGGAATAGAACAACCTAATACTGGGGGAAAAAAACAAGTCTGTAATACAAGTGGTTCTGTGCTGCACTTTTATTGCTCTCCAACTCTTGTACATATTAAAATAGCCTCTGCTAAGATAAAGGAGATAATTCTCTGGTAAGATAAAGGAGAGTGAATCAAAGAAAATGTTTTCTATAGGTTAAAAATGCTGATTGCAGTATAATGTATGGAGAACATTTAAAAGCTCTTTAGCAACTGCTAGAACAAATGCATTTGTGGGATAAAAGGGAGATTCCCAGAAACGTGTTCAGAGCTTGGAAACATCGTGGTTTCAGTGAGGCTTGTGAATCTAAAGCCTACAGGCCAATGTGGGGATGCCAGAAAACAGAGAGATTTTAAAAGGGGGGAGGTGGAGGAAACACTTCAGAAAACGCTTAAGCTGTCAAGAGGGAGAAATGAAGCACTGTGAGAACCCAGATTTCCCAGTGCCACCTCAGAGAGCTTTTTTAGAAATTGATGGGCTCAGAGCAAGCTGCTATCTGGTCCACGTGTAAGTACAGAGAAATACAAGAGCAGCTAATTCTACGCCACCCACCAATGTGGACCTTTCTTTCCTCTGTGCTTTGATCTAAAGTGGAATCTCCGCTGTCCTGGCTTAGCCCATGCCATGAGGGCAAACCTATGAAACAGTGCTAGGCGATGTGCTGGAAGCACAGTGCAGAAACAGTGATAGGAGCCCCCAGCGGTGCCCAAACCATGTCCCTCTGTGCCGTGGGACTTCTGGCACTGAAGATGTATCAGGCTAATTCAGACCCAGTGCCATGTCCAGTGAGCCCTCCAGAGCTTGGAAGTGATGGGGAGTACAGTGCAAAGTGTCCACAGAGCCAGTGAAGTTCAGCAGCATTTGTGATTTCCAGATCAAACTGTTGGGAGAACAGAGCTCAGTGGTCCCTAGAAGCAGGTCAGTTCAACTGGCGTAATGCTGTCCCTAAAGTCATAAACCCCACCAGTCCTGACTGGTTTCTGCACCCATGACAGTTTACAGTGCAAAAAGTCCAGTTACGGAAAACTGACAGAAGCTGTTTTATTTATTTTTAATACCACTGACCTTCCATTTGGTCTGATTTTTTTTTCCCCCCAGTGTTTATAACAAAGCATGATTTTCACCAAGCTGTGATAAGATGTTCTTTGCTTAGGTGAGTAACACTGCCCTAGAGAACCCTGTCAGACACTGAGCATTCAACCTTGAGAGGCAACAAGAGAAGGTAAAAAGGGGCCTGGGCTGGGAAACTCGAAGGTGTCTCATGAAATATGCCCTGGCTGGCGATGGAGCATTAGGGTGCAAGTAACTGATAGGAATAGTGGTCTGGACATCTCTTGGTGCAATCAAGAATGGGGCTGGGGTGGAGAGGTCTCAAGAAGCAATGGAGTTATTCCTTATGGCTTGAAGGCTCCAGATTATATAGACACAAAACCATCAGGGCAGTTTCCTCAGTTACAACCCCAGGCTTAAGCAAATCCCACTGTTCGGAGGCAGGACCATAGGCATAAGTGCTGACCTGGCTCCATGAACAGAATTTTGCATGTACAAAAGCATCCACTCGCATGTTTTCTGAATACAAGATGGCTTTGAAGGCAAGGCTTATAAAATGAAGTGTTTAAATGAGCTAAGGGCAGAGCCAGACACAGAAAACTTAAGAAAATAAAAAGTATTTTTTCACACTGAGGTGTGAGGTCACAAATCCAATTGTGTCTTTTGGGCATTACCACAGTGCAAATCAATACAACATGAATGAAAATGATACTTAAAGTTGTCTCGGAAGAACTTCACTGAAATGTCTGAAGGCGTAAAGTCCTGCAAACACTTACGTATGAGCTGGTCTCCTCAGTTGCCATTGGCTTGTTGATGCTGTTTGCAAATTTGTTCACATGCTCAAAGTGCTTCGTCATCCCTGTTGCCAAAACCATATCAATAATGGCCTGGCGCAATGTCCAGTAGTGATTTCTAGGAAAGAAAAATAGTTCTTGCTCACAAGCCTGCCAGACAGAACTCCATCCTTTCCTCGTCCCTTCCCAGACAGCACTGCAAAATGCTGCTTAGGGGCTAATCCACACAAACTGGCACCTTCATAGTTATGAATAGTCTAGTGTTGGAGGAATGGACTAGACCACTCCTCTCCAGGTTCCTCCAGCTCTGAATTCCTGTATCACCTTTTTTCTGTTATTTTTACCTAATGAAAAACAATCCCCTGAAGTCAATAAAAAATTAAAATTCAATTTCATAATGCTGTAATACTGAGACAACTTCTCCAGGAATGGCACCAATATATTTCCATCACACTGTACATTAGCTTGGAACTCAAATCTCAGATTTTTCAACAAACTCATTACCTGTTTGGGGTCAGGCCCTGATCCCTTTCCCTCCCACCCTGCCCCTGCAAAAGCTACATTGATGCAATGGAAACTCCCAGGCTATGCATACGCCCAGCAGCAGGGTTGCCTCCAAGTCTCCCAGAGCTTCAACTCTCTCTGACACCACCCCTTTCCATCCCATGTGAATGCAGCAGTGCCAGCAACCACAAGGCCATGCACAGACACAGCTTGCAGCATCTGGCTGCTTGGGTGGAAACGCATGGCCCAAAAAGCCGTTTCCAGGCTCCTGCAATGAAAAGGCAGTGGGTCAGATGCAGCCTTGAGGCTACCAACTGGATCATGCCAATGTCATCCATAAAAGATTATATCAAACATCTTTATATGCTTCCAAACAATACAAATTGGAGCACTGAGGGGGAGAATTAAAGCCTTTTTAAAAATAATGTCTACATAGAATTCTGGAAGAGGTTAAATATTAATGTCTCTATTCAAATTATATTTTCTGGTTTAGAAGGTAGGCTCTCAATCTGCCCCAAACTAAAATCCCCAAACGAGCAATCCACACACACACACTCCCCTTCTCCAGCAGACCCACCTATCAATATTGAAAATGTTGCATTTGCTGTCTTTAGCCATAAGCTGAAATGCCAGTGCTGTGTGATGACTCTCTAATACAGCCGTATCATTGTAAAGGACAACTAATTCACTGCTTGCATTGCACAGGAAAGAGTTGGTCCATTCAGGGTGATCTACATCATGAATGGTGGCAGCTATTAATGCAGCCACCTCATCTAAATGGTCAAGGCTTTGCTACAGGAAGAGAGAAAAATTATGACATGTCACAAAAATTACAGTAAATAATTTCTGATCATTTCCAGGTACCCACCAATACGTAAGTGTAAGCTTGAGTGCAGGGATCCTACCTCCTTGCAATCGTTTTCCACTCACTGTGCCCACAGGTTACCTACTCCAAAACTCCCCCTCCCACCATCACCCAAACCCTCTTTCCTTAATAAAGTTTTTTACTGTGCTGTCACCTAAGCAATATCTTTGCATTAGATCCTCTAATGGTGGATGGATCCTCTAGTGGTGTCGTTCCACTTTGTGCGCTTGTCTGAATGACTGTACTGACTCGACTCCTACAGATCTTGTGTGTTTTGCAAAGCTTTATTAAGAACTGTTACTAACAGCCAGTTACCAAGAGAGAGAAGAGAACCAGGGTTTTTCCCCCCCATTATTGCTACTTAAAAATGTAAATTCCTTACTCGTATAAACAGACTTTAGAGAAACCGTGTGGGCCTACAGGCATCACAGGAAAAGACTTTATGAAGCCAGGACCATTAAGTAAACATCTGACTTTTGAATGACACACACAAAATGGCAAGCACACCAAAATCCTAGCCCAAAGGACTCCTAGGTGACACTTATACCTTAACTCTCTCCTTCCCAAGGAAGAAGGCAGTAGCATGCAGGACATCCACTGCGTGCATGGAGTTGTGGTATGAGTTGGAGGAGTGGTAGTTGGCTTCGATCACCTGCAGCCATGCTCGCAGTGTTGCTTCTGAACAGTTTAAAAACTGAGAGACCCCAAACCAGGCAAAAACTTTTAAGCCCAAATACACTAATGGCCTGAAAAACAATAGAAGAAAAAAGCACCACTGTAAAATAGGAACTTTTGACGTTCTAAAGAATGATGGTTTTGACAAAGAAACCAACAAGATCTTAAAAATAAAAAGTGGGGGGAATGTTAAACATTTTTTAATTGTACATCTATAACCTCTCAAAAGCCTGGCCAACAAGGTTACAAATTATTACATCTACCATCCTTTCAGACATTATTTTAATATGTTTTGTAGAAATGGTGCAGTTCCACTACAGTTTCACCAATTCTTGTGGCTTCAGAAAAAAATTCTTGAAAGCTCAGTTCGTGTTTTGAATATCTGTCAATTTATCAAAAATACATTTTTTTTCTGAGGAGAAAAAGCACACTTTGAACATGACACAGGCACATCCCAAAGTATAAAAAGCCATAAGACAAAGCGTCAAATGTTTACTGTTTCAAATAATCCTGGGACTTCAGGGGGTCCAGATTTCTACTTCCTCACTATTTGAAGTTGGCAATATGCTGCTTCTCAGAGAAGCTCTTAGCATCAAGTTACTATTTCATGTGAACCATTCCAGCTTTAGGAGGACTGGATCACTTTCTAGAACTGAGGCAGGAGTCTGTCATAGGCAAACCCCCCCCCCCCCAAATTCCAAATGCTAACAGGCAGTGGATAATTGGGTGTATGTGTGTGTGTGGCAGGGGTTAATGTCTAAAACTGAACTTCTGAACTCTCAAGCAGAAGCTTGCTACTTTCTTGCTCCAAGTGGTATGGACTGGACTAAACAGAAGTGGCATGTCCTGAATCCTTCAGTTAGCAAAGAGATGTGAGACAAAACCACCAATTAGGAGGGCTGATCACATGCTGTGTTTCTGCACACAGACTATTTAAATTGGGAAAACCGTCAGCTTGGGGTTCTGAAAAAGAAAAGAGCTGGTGCTGTAAAAGTTTGGTTCCCAAAAAGAAGAATCGGTCTCAGAAAGAAGGGTGCCTGGAAAGAAGGAGGTGAAGACTCTGGCTGGAGGAAAGATCCTGGAAGTGGGGGAAGATCCTGGAGCTCAGAGAGCTGCGTGGAGATGAATGCCAGGGGATGCCTAGGGACCTTGGCCAGTAATGCCGGAGGCTGGTACCTGCGAGCTGCTGCTGAGCATGAACCAACCCAGCTGTCTGCCTGACCTTCCCATACCAGCAGCAATCTCCAGGCTGGGGAGGGAATTTGAGGTCTGGTGAATGTAATGCTGGGGGAGGAGAGCGATGAGCCAGTGTGGGAAACAGTAAGTAGGGTAAAGTCTCTAATCTTGTTGGTTCTTAAATCCAGATCCGCTCTGGGTGGTTGTTTATTCTGTGTTGCCTGTGACAGAGTCCTATCAGTCACATTTTTCATTCCTGCAAGATGATCTATGGGGCTCCTGAGCTGAGAAAGGCATAACCAAAAGCCAACATCTGCAAATTAAAACCAGGCAAATACAAATTCAGAAAATGGCCACTTTCTTCAAACAGAGTACAAGAGACCTGGTAGTCTCTCCAATTCTTTCCATCTTGGAATGAAAATCACTTTTCTCTCTGGATGACATGTTTATTTTTGTGGTCTGCATGACATCAAAACTACTGGTGCCTCCTTTCATTATAATCTTTAAAATCTCAGGCTCTTGAGCTTATTGCTGGTTTATCCTCTATCCCAGTCTTTTATCCCTATAATCAAAAGCCACAGTTACCTCAGAGCTTCCTAAATCATAGAGTGATTTAGGTGAGGGATGGGATAGGCTTGCTTTTTCCAGCATGACCATTTGTGCAGCAGCAGGAAAAAGGGGCATCTGTGGGACATCCAGAATGTAACAACACTGGACTGTGCCAAATGGTGTGACCTGGACAGAGTAGATGGGAGTCAAACAAGGTAAAAGTTGAACAGGAAACAATCTTGGAGGGCTGCAGATGCTGTCAGAGAAGACAACGGTCTGTACAGGGCTCTCCACGGCCTGTGCATGCATCTTGATCATGGTGTGTGCCTGGCTTGTTAAATGGGACAAGTGATATCAACACACACACAAAAAAAAGAAAGACAGCTCTCACAGATTTGCTGTGTCTTGCTTCAGTTTTTCCAGAGCAAAGCACTTTCTGCTACAGCTCCTCAACAACCTTTTTGCGGGCACCCAGGGAAAGGAGTCCAGTACCTTTTATTTGTAACAGCTTCCAACTCAAAAATATTGAAGTCCCAGCTTTCCTCATTATCCAGGAGCTGTGCAATACAGGGTGGAACATCACTGATGGTATTTGGCACTGAAAGGTGACTGTGGCTCAGATTCATATCTGTTGAAATGGAATTTGGGAATTACATCATTTCTGGATATTTTTTCCACATGTGGAATTCCATTTAGAAAACAACTTTTTTCAAGAAAAACAACTCTTTTCCTTACATGAAAAATTCTGTAAAAGCCTATAATATATATGGTTTATATTATTATAGATGATTTGAACATAAACCAAAAAGATCAGTGAACATCTCTTTGAGTGCCAATCTAGTTATTTTCTACATTTTGAAATGCATTATTTTAATTATTTGAACCTGCTTCAACTCCAAAATGGAGGCAGTCTAGCACTTGTTCTACAGTCACTTAGATAACCATTTCCAAAGACATACATCCCACTGCAAAACAGCATGGAGCTCTATGTCACTAGCATCTACAAATTAAGTAACACATGCAAAGGGAAGTTTAAAATGGTGGCTTACTCTTAGAAAACACATACTTGTTTCCCAACAGTCTTCTCAAGCCATCCTGAAAAAGCAGGTTTATCGTAAATTGTAAGCAAACAGAGTATCCATGCATCATTAATTGCAAAAACACTACATGCAATTTTTCTTTAGGTACTGTTCCTGGGTACTGAAAACACTGCTCCTATTGTAACACTATAAGCACACCATCCTTGTTTTAAGGCCTTTCAAAACAGACATGGAAGGTTCCAAGGAACACTAGTATAAGATCTCCAGAAAGGATATTATTAACTATACAGTGTACTGCCCTCCTTGACCCTTTCATTGGCACCCGCAGGATTTCATAATTCAAATTAACCACTATAATATCTTTTTCATTTTCTTTATATTATTTTGACAAGGATTAGCTCAGTGTGCATTAAAAAAATGAGGTAATCCATGATGAAATCTAGGCAGTCTGTCTCTGGAAGACAGTGTTGGTACTGTTCTGGGACCAAAGTCAGAACCTGATGAAAGTAAAACTCACTCTTACTGTTCTCATCTAGTTGTCAGGTGGAACAGCTGTAGAACAATCCCTCTAATCCCATCTAAGCTTCTAGGGTTTCTAAAAAGTATCTCCTTAAGACAAATCAGATTGGACCGCATTCACTTATATATGAGGATGAATGCACCCAATGGACTGAGACAGCCATATCTTACTACATCTTGGTGCCTACTGTTGGTAGAGAGGCCAAAATACTTAAGTGAAATGGTGATGGATTACAACTCCCCTTCCCATTGCTTGTGAAATTTTAGCACAGCAGAGCACTGAACTGTGATGTAGTACACTGGTAGCAGTAATTTCATCTTTATTAATTTTTACTCACAGTCATCAGACCTCTAACAAGATCACTTGCGTGAGGATCTTCATCTTTGGTACCTAGCTGAGGGGAGTAAAGTTCTGTTGTCCGCAAGATTTCCAGAACTCTGTCCAAGGCCTCTGCTACTGTGATGGGGCTGTTTTCCTGGGCAGCATTAATTATGTTAATAACCTGAAAGCAGATTAGGGAGGTGAACGAGGAAGAGTGAATGCTACTTTGTTCTTTTCTTATTACAAAATCTTTATTATTGGCTGGATTATGCTACTTCCCATTTAGCAAATGTTATTTAATTCCCCCCAACTCTTTAAGTACAACTCTGAAAATGTAAATTTGTGCTCTGATTCCCTGCTACCCATCTGCTGTTTGTAACTGGCAAACTCCTGGGAAGTGAAAGCAGAAGGGTGTGAAATATCTGAAATAGTTGCAGGTGGGTAGACCAAAAACTAGCCATGTCACAGTCCTTCAGCATAGCCAGGGCTGCTCAGAAGCAATCATTCAGTCCCTGGAGGAAAAAAAAGAACTCCTGGATGTGACTCATTCCAATATTGGATGTAAAGCCTTAATTTTCTCAATGTGAAAACAAGGGCAAGAGAGCAGCAACAGCTGGGCTGTGGTTGAAGGAGAAGAGGATGGCTCTTCTTTGCCTCCCACAGTGTGTCCCAGCTGCATTCTGGGAATGCAGCAATGACACAGCAGTGCCAAGGACTGCTCCTGGCACTGCCAGGATTGAGAGGGAGAAAGCCCCAGTGCTGTCTTCTCTGGCAACTAGAAGCTGCTGCAGGGGCACTACAGGCCTCCCTGCAGGTATGCTTGGGGAGAAGGAAAAGGAAAGGAGTCAGCTGCTGTAACAGGCACAGTAGTGCTGGTGCTGGGAAGTAAAGAGCTTGATGATAGGAAGAGAAGATGGGGAGAGAGTTAAAAATGGTTTGAGGGTGGGAGATGGCAGGCACCCTGGTTTGTGGGAGAAGTGATTATGCAGCTGGTTTGCGACAGCAGAGTTTGTGCAACATGGATAGTGAAGTGCAGGAAAGTGAGGGGACAGAATGTGGTGCAGATGCTCCCTCCTCTGCATGCTATCTTATAAATATCAATGGTAAAAGCAAAGGTGGGACTGGAAGCACATGTCCTCCTACACATGCACAGCCCAACAGAGCAGGGTCCCCTTCCTGCCACAAGCAGTGCACCTAGCAAGGACACCCTTTTTCCCTTTTTTTCTCTTTTTCCTTATGAATAGGACTTGGAATGAGATGATGAGATGCAGAAAGTTGTAAGAAAAAAAAAGAAAAAGATTGATTTATATCATTCTGTTAAATACAAGGTGCAGAAAACCCCTGGCTGTCCTGCCACAAACTACATACTTCCCTATAAGGGCAACTCCAAACTCTGAGTTTGTGGAAAAGGCAATGCTCAGGACTCACCTTTGTGATAGGAGCTTCTATTGTCATTGAGTGGATCCTTGCCATGGAAGAATACCATCGGGTCTGTAAACTTGGAGCTGTCATTAAAGAGAGTACCGTTTACATGCCACAGAGTGTAAATCAGATGACACCATTTAAAGAGTGCTGAAGGCTGTCATTAGGGAACAGCACGACAGAATCCAGCCTCACCTCCCATTTCTCCTGCATCTCCCCTCCTGCAAGTTCTTGCTTTACTGTTTCATTTCTTGCACTTTTGTCTACCTCCTTTGCAGCCACCTCTCACTTCTGCTGTCAATTTTTCCATACATCCTTCACTTCAGCTACACTGAAATAAAGCTATACTTATGCTATATTATATGTCATGCCCAGCGCTTGCCACTCTTCCTTTGTTTGCAATGGATCTCTGTCAGACATGGCTTCTCCTGTGAGAGTATGTGTGTGTCCCCCTCATCTCAGTGATGCAGCTGCTCTAATGAAACCCATTCCTGCTCCCTATGAGCTGTGCTTCTCTTACTACATACTGGGGCAGAAAGAAATCTCTGCCACCACCATCCTAGCCCTGGCAAGCAATCACAAACGGGATCAGGAGTAGAAGTACTGCTCTCAGGTAACCAGCAGCAATAGATCCCTTCATGTCCCACACTAATGAAACCAAAATACTGGTTCAGGAGCACAAGCTGCAGCTTTCCAAGAGAGACAGAACTAATGCTTCACCACACACTCTTAACAGGCTGCCCCCCATCCTGTGGCACAGCTACTCCTCCTCTCTGTGAAGGCACTGCACACTGCCATGCATCATATAGTGATGCTGGTACTCATCTGGGGCGCTGCTTTGCAATTCAGAATAAAGAAATTTTACAGAAGTTATAAAAATTTGGAGTAATCTGTTTAATTAGCTGTGAATCTGTCTGGTTCCCCTTTCATTCTGCATTTTTATTGCCTAGGGCAAGTCTGTTCTTTATTTCTAACCTCATTCTTGACAGTTTTCTACTTTCTTACCATCACTACTTTGAGATGTTATTGACTTAACATCAGTTGAGTCTTTCCTTCTGTTCTTGCATTTGAAGGAATAGGATTCTGTAAATACAAAACAAAAGCTTTAAAAATGCATCAAGTAATAAATGCCTCTACAGAGGCATCTCCATCCAAAATTCTGAACATTTAATTAAATGATCTTAACAATACCACATAAGTGGGGGAAATACTGTAATCTCTACACATCAGAACAAGGGACTCAGTGTCTATCTTGTCTAAGGTCACCTGGAAAGTTGTTTCACAAGAAAGGCAAGACAACTTATGGAACAGGGGACTTGCTTCAACTAACTTCAGCTGCCTAAAAGCAGCAGTCTTTCAGGCTGTCTTTGTCTAAGGTAGTTGTCAAAGATCCTGCTTTAGGAGAGATGTCTCAGGCAGGTGGGTTGAACCCCTCCTGCAAGTCCCTTTTGCTCTCCACCAACCACTGAACAAGCCCGAGTTTAACTGCCAAGAAATTTAGCCAAGTGAGAAAAATCCCATCTCAGTCTACACTCTTCCAGCCCAAGCACAATTCCACCATCTTCATACTCAGGTAGCTTTGCTTTTAATTGCAATAATTGTTCGTACCCTGTGTTTAAGAAAAATCCAACATACTGAGAATGATTATAAACAATCAATTCAGTTGCTGTGAAAATTAACCATGCACCAAGCTGTCATTCTTGAACCTGCCATTTGCTAAAGCAAGAGAAATCATCACATCCAGACAAATGCAAAAGCCGGATGAAATGCCTAGACAGAGCCTCAAAAAAAAAAAAGAAAAAAGGATTCTGTAAAATTCCATTTTCCTCCAAAACATTACAGTCTGCATTCTCCCTTATGTTTAAAAACAGCAACCCTGCATCTATGCACCTCTTTGCAAGAGTCTCTATACCCAGCGTATATGAAATGCCACTCAAAGATCAGAGACCCCAAAAAACTTTCAAAAGGAGATAACCACTGTGGGAAGAATCAGAAATATAATAAAATTGATATTCTTAACCTAAGGACAAACTTACATAACCATGTTACAAGACAGAACATATGCAGCCTGTCTTTAACAAAACAAAATGTTAGTTTACAATCCTCCAGAATTAAAAATATATCAATCTTAAAAATGACTGAAATACAGTTTCTGTCTTAAATCTTTTCTTCATCACAAATTTACAAGAAAGCTGGGGACTTTTTATTTTATTGTAGTCCAGACTAGAGAAACTGAAAGCATTTTCCTCTGTCAACACCTAAGAGCTGGGCATAACTACTGCATGTTAAATTATTTTATTCATTGTCGTGGTTTAATCTGGCAGGCAGCCAAATACCATGCAGCCGCTCACTCACTTCCCCCGCCCCCCAGTGGGACAGGGAGAGAATCGGAAGGGTAAGAGTGAGAAAAACTCGTGGGTTGAGATAAAGACAGTTTAATAGAACAGAAGAGGGAAAATAATAATAATAATGATAGAATATACAAAATGAGTGACGCACAATGCAATTGCTCACCACCTGCGCTGACCAATAACCAAGTAGCAATCGGTACTTCCTGGATCACGCCTATCGTTCATATACTGAGCATGACATCACATGGTATGGAATACCCCATTAGCCAGCTGGGCCGGCTGTCCTGATTATGTTCCCTCCCATCTTGTGTACCTAGCTCAGTCAGTAGGCATGGGAGCTGTCCTTGGACTAGGAGGGCACTTAGCAACAACTGAAAACATCAGTGTGTTATCAACATTCTCCTCATACTAAATCCAAAACACAGCACTAGGAAGAAATGTAACCCTATCCCAGCCAAAACCAGGACAGTATCCACCCCTTATTCTATACCATTTACATTGTGCTTAGGTCTCACATTTTTCGACACATTTCAATTAAACACCACTATCTTTCTTTTTATATACACATTATATATATGCACACACAGCTATCATTCCCTTAGTCTATGGACTATCCCTTTAAAATGTCGACTGAGTTCATTTAGTCCATGACTTTGGGCTCCATCTGTCATAACAGTCTTTCAGGACCAGAGAGATGGTGTGTGGTGTTGGGCTGTTGCATCCTGAAGCCAGTTCTCATTGCGGTACTGCTGCGCTCGTCCAGTTCTATCATCGTTGCACTTTGCTCGGTTTCATTGGAGTTAGTTCATTCTTCGTTAATCTGGGTGATTTTCACTGCTGTACCATTGATAGCAACCACAGAAATAATGATATACAATATCATATAACAATTGACATCGTACAATTCAGTTCATTGGCTATTTTCACCCAAAATCAAATCCCCTTGAGGTACACACCGGACTTCCCCATCCTTTCGCATCACCCACCAAGTGCACCCAGGTCCTTGAGCAAAAGCAATCCCACGGATGGGTTTTCCCTTGCCAGAGGCAGGAGTAACCCAGACTGTCTTCCCCAGCATATTTCTTATGTGCACAACAGGGACTTTCTCTCCATCTACAGTACGTAAGGGTTTTGATTGGACAGGGCCACCTCGATTGGCAGATCCCCTGGTGTTGACTAACCAGGTGGCTTCTGCTAAATGTGTATCCCAATGCTTGAATGTCCCACCACCCATTGCTCTCAGTGTAGTTTTTAGCAGTCCATTGTATCGTTCGATCTTCCCAGAGGCTGGTGCATGGTAGGGGATGTGATAGACCCACTCAATGCCATGCTCTTTGGCCCAGGTGTCTATGAGGGTGTTTCGGAAGTGAGTCCCGTTGTCTGACTCAATTCTTTCTGGGGTGCCATGTCGCCATAGGACTTGCTTTTCAAGGCCCGGGATGGTGTTCTGGGTGGTGGCATGGAGCATGGGATATGTTTCCAGCCATCCGGTGGTTCCTTCCACCATGGTGAGCACATAGCGTTTGCCGTGGCGGGTTTGTGGGAGTGTGATATAATCAATCTGCCAGGCCTCCCAATATTTATATTTCAACCATCGTCCTCCATACCAGAGAGGCTTTACTCGCTTGGCTTGTTTGATTGCAGCGCATGTTTCACATTCATGGGTAAACTGTGCAATAGTGTCCATAGTCAAGTCCACCCCTCGATCACGAGCCCATCTGTATGTTGCATCTCTTCCTTGATGGCCTGAGGTATCATGGGACCACCAAGCTATAAATAATTCACCCTTATGTTGTCAGTCCAGATCCACCTGAGCCACTTCAATCTTAGCAGCCTGGTCCACCTGCTGGTTGTTTTGGTGTTCTTCAGTGGCCCGACTCTTGGGCACGTGAGCATCTACGCAACGTACTTTTACAGCCAGGTTCTCTACCCGGGCAGCAATATCTTGCCACAATGCGGCAGCCCAGATGGGTTTACCTCTGCGCTGCCAGTTGTTCTGCTTCCACTGCTGCAACCACCCCCACAGGGCATTTGCCACCATCCATGAGTCAGTACAGAGATAAAGTACTGGCCATTTTTCTCGTTCAGCAATGTCCAAGGCCAGCTGGATGGCTTTTACCTCTGCAAACTGAGTCTACTCAACTTCTCCTTCAGCAGTTTCTGCGACTTGTCCGATAGGACTCCATACAGCAGCTTTCCACCTCCGATGTTTTCCCACAAGGCGACAGGACCCATCAGTGAACAGGGCATATTGCTTCTCATTTTCTGGTAGTTTATTATACGGTGGGGCCTCTTCAGCACGCATCACCTCCTCCTCTGGGGATATGCCAAAATCTTTGCCTTGTGGCCAGTTCGTGATCACCTCCAAGATTCCTGGGCGACTGGGGTTTCCTATTCGGGCCCGTTGTGTGATCAGTGCGACCCACTTACTCCACGTAGCATCGGTTGCATGATGTGTAGAGGGGACCCTCCCTTTGAACATCCAGCCCAGCACCGGCAGTCGGGGTGCCAGGAGGAGCTGTGCTTCAGTACCAACCACTTCCAAAGCAGCTTGAACCCCTTCATATGCTGCCAATATCTCCTTCTCAGTTGGAGTGTAGCGGGCCTCGGATCCTCTGTATCCCCGACTCCAGAACCCTAAGGGTCGACCTCGAGTCTCCCCTGGTGCTTTCTGCCAGAGGCTCCAGGTAGGGCCATTCTCCCCGGCTGCAGTGTAGAGCACATTCTTCACATCTTGTCCTGCCCGGACTGGCCCAAGGGCTACTGCCTGAACTATCTCCTGTTTAATTTGTTCAAAGGCTTGTTGTTGCTCAGGGCCCCATTTGAAATCCTTCTTCTTCCTGGTCACTTGATAGAGGGGGCTTAGAATCAAGCTGTGATCTGGAATATGCATTCTCCAAAAACCCACAACGCCTAAGAAAGCTTGTGTTTCCTTTTTGCTAGTTGCTGGGGACATGGCTGTTATTTTGTTGATCACATCCATTGGGATCTGACGACGTCCATCTTGCCATTTTATTCCTAAAAACTGGATCTCCTGTGCAGGTCCCTTGACCTTCCTTTGTTTTATGGCAAAACCGGCCTTCAGAAGGATTTGGATTATTCTCTCCCCTTTCTCAAAAGCTTCTTCTGCTGTGTTGCCCCATGCTATGATGTCATCAATGTATTGCAGGTGTTCTGGAGCCTCACCCTGTTCCAGTGCGGTGTGGATCAGTCCATGGCAAATGGTAGGGCTGTGTTTCCACCCCTGGGGCAGTCGGTTCCAGGTGTACTGGACGCCCCTCCAAGTGAAAGCAAACTGTGGCCTGCACTCTGCTGCCAAAGGGATGGAGAAGAACAAATTAGCGATATCATTTGTGGCGTACCACTTGGCTGCCTTTGACTCCAGTTCGTATTGAAGTTCTAGCATGTCCGGAACGGCAGCACTCAGTGGCAGCGTGACTTCGTTCAGGCCACGATAGTCTACTTTTAGTCTCCACTCTCCATTGGACTTTCACACTGGCCATATGGGACTGTTAAAGGGTGAGCGAGTCTTGCTGATCACTCCTTGGCTCTCCAGTCGACGAATCAGCTCATGGATGGGGATCAGGGAGTCTCGGTTGGTGTGATATTGTCGCCGGTGAACTGTTGTGGTAGCGATTGGTACCTGTTGTTCTTGGACCTTCAAAAACCCCACAACAGAAGGATCCTCTGAGAGACCGGGCAAGGTGGACAGCTGTTTAATTTCCTCCGTCTCCAGGGCAGCTATACCAAAAGCCCACCGGTACCCTTTTGGGTCCTTGAAATACCCTCTCCTGAGGTAGTCTATGCCAAGGATGCACGGAGCCTCTGGGCCAGTCACAATGGGGTGCTTCTGCCACTCCTTCCCGGTTAGGCTCACTTCGGCCTCCAACACAGTTAACTCTTGGGATCCCCCTGTCACTCCAGAAATACAAATGGGTTCTGCCCCTTTATAGTTTGATGGCATCAGGGTACACTGTGCACCAGTGTCTACTGGAGCCTTATACTCCTGTGGGTCTGATGTGCCAGGCCATCAAATCCACACAGTCCAATAAACCCGGTTGTCCCTTTCCTCCACCTGGCCGGAGGCAGGGCCCCTCTAGTCCTGGTCATAGTATCCGTTTCTCACTTCCTGCAAACGCGAGTTAAGAATTCCTTCGTTACAATCCAAAGTAAGATCAGCCCTTCTACTCTGTCTGGGGAACTGTTCACTGGAAACTGGACCGTCATGAGACAGGTTTTTCCTGAAAACTGGAGCAGCATTTTTCCTGGGAGAACCCCCTTGTGTGATTGTTTTTCCTTGCCACTCACGTACACGTGCCTCTAGGGTGAAGGTAGGTTTTCCATCCCACTGCCTCATGTCCTCTCCGTGGTCACGCAGGTAGCACCACAGGGTGCCCCGTGGTGTGTACTTTCTATATCCTCTCTCTTGAGCAGAAGAACACTGACTCCTAATGGCTGAGATACTGGTCCGTACAGGTGGAGAATAGGATCTGTCGTCTTTGAGTTGCTGGACCTCATGGGACAGTTTCTCCACAGCTGAGACAAGGGAGGAGGAGACACTTTCTTCGTATTCCCAGAGATTGCTAATCATGTCATCTACCGTTGGTGCTACTTCCTCTATCCAGGACAGTACTGCCAACGAACTGGCATATGACGCTGGTGCGCTCCGTACTAATTTCCGCCACATGGGTCGCGTGCACTGGACTCCATCTGGATCTTTGGGTGTTCGGACATCGTCCAGGTCACTATAAACTACCTCCAGCACGCCTAGTTCTCTCAGGTACTGGATACCTCTCTCCATAGTGGTCCATTTGCTTGGGTGACATATAACATCTTCCTTGAAGGGATACCTTTCCTTCATGCCTGACAGCAGTCGCCTCCAGAGGCTGAGGACCTGTGTCCCTTGTCCAATTGCTTTGTCAATGCCCCCTTCCCGAGCAAGGGATCCCAGCTGTTTGGCTTCCTTCCCCTCTAGTTCCAGGCTACTGGCCCCGTTATCCCAGCATCGGAGCAGCCAGGTAACAATATGCTCGCCTGGATGACAGCTGAAATCTTTCCGCATATCTCGCAGCTCACTCAGGGATAGGGATCGGGTGGTTTCTGTCTCGTTTATGAGTTCTTCCTCTTCCTCCTCCTCTCCTCGTGATGGCCCTGCTCTTCCATCATCCTTTTCTAAACGATCTGACCTCCGCTTCCAAGATTTCCTCTTCTGTACAGGGGCAACGGATACCAGCAAGGGTTGGTCCTCTGGTTCAGCTGTAGTGCCTGTTGCTGGGGTTTGGGTAGCTGCAGTGCTTGTCATGGGGGTTGGAGTAACTGTAGTGACCGTTGCCGGAGTTTGAGTGGCTGCAGTGCCTGTTGCAGGGGTTGGAGAAGCTACGGTGACTGTTGCCTGAACCACATTCAGGATACATAGCAATACGAACATGCTTGTTTGAACATCCCAAGGATATTCAAAATTCTCAGGGAATATTGTGGACATCTTCATGAAAAGGATAGAAGAAAAAGGAGTTTCTGACGATATGGAAGGGAAGATGAACAAGTGGGAGAAAGTGTCCCATCCTGTCTCCCCCTTAAATTCATTCTCCGAGGAGAAAAAGGTACAATTAGTAACAGTTTCTAAGAGGTGGTTCCCGAGGTACAGAAATGACGGCAGTGGTGAGTACAGATACCAGATTAGACTTGTGACCAATGATTTTATCACCTCATAAAACAGCAGCAAAATGATTATCTTGGCCCAGTTCCGAATAATGATAAACAGCACAAACGGGAACATATACTGCAAGCAAGGTATTACATGACCCAACATTGAGAGCCAGCCCCACAACTTTGACAGCCAATACATCAACATTGTGACCAATCAATATAACGAATGCTTATAACAATTTTGCCTTAACACACTTTTGTCAGATCTCTCTCTGGGGTCAGATCTATCGTTATCTCAACCCTTCGAGCCCCACGTTGGGCGCCAAAAAGGACTGTCATGGTTTAATCTGGCAGGCAGCCAAATACCACGCAGCCGCTCACTCACTCCCCCCGCCCCCCACAGTGGGACGGGGAGAGAATCGGAAGGGTAAGAGTGAGAAAAACTCGTGGGTTGAGATAAAGACAGTTTAATAGAACAGAAAAGGGAAAATAATAATGATAATGATAGAATATACAAAATGAGTGATGCACAATGCAATTGCTCACCACCCGCGCTGACCGATAACCAAGTAGCGATCGGTACTTCCTGGATCACGCCTACCATTCATATACTGAGCATGATGTCACATGGTATGGAATACCCCATTAGCCAGCTGGGCCGACTGTCCTGGCTATGTTCCCTCCCATCTTGTGTACCTAGTTCAGTCAGTAGGCATGGGAGCTGTCCTTGGACTAGGAGGGCACTTAGCAACAACTGAAAACATCAGGGTGTTATCAACATTCTCCTCATACTAAATCCAAAACACAGCACTAGGAAGAAATTTAACCCTATCCCAGCCAAACCCAGGACATTAATATACTTGTAAAATCGTTTTTTGTTGTCTCTCACGACAGTGGCCAGGTTGAGTTCTAGCTGGGCTTTTGCCTTTCTAATTTCCACTCTGCACGACCTAACGAGATCCCTGTACTCTGCTTGAGTTGCCTGGCCCTTCTTCCAAAGGTGGTAAACTCTCCTTTTTTTCCTGAGTCCCAGCCAGAGCTCCCCGTTCAGCCAGGCCGGTCGTCTTCCCCGCCCGTTCTTCTTGCGGCACATGGGGACAGCCCGCTCCTGCGCCTTTAAGACTTCCTTCTTGAAGAACGTCCAGCCTTCCTGGACCCCTTTGCCCTTCAGGACCGTCTCCCAAGGGACCCTCTCGACCAGTGTCCTGAGCAGGCCAAAATCCGCCCTCCGGAAGTCCATGGTAGCGGTTTTGCTGGCCCCCCTCCTTACTTCACTAAGTATTGAGAATTTTATCATTTCATGGTCACTAAGCCCAAGACGGCCTCCGACCACCACATCTCCCACCAGTCCTTCTCTGTTTGTGAACAGCAGGTCAAGCGAGGCATCTCCCCTGGTGGGCTCGCTTACCAGCTGCGTCAGGAAGTTATCTTCCACACACTCCAGGAACCTCCTCGACTGTTTCCTCTCTGCCGTGTGGTATTTCCAGCAGACATCCGGAAAGTTGAAGTCCCCCACGAGAACAAGGGCTAGCGACTGGGAGACTTCTGCCAGCCTCTGGTAGAATATTTCGTCTGCCTCCTCTTCCTGGCTAGGTGGTCTATAACAGACCCCCAGCAGGATATCTGCCTTGTTGGCCTTCCCCCTCATCCTTACCCACAAGCACTCGACCTCGTCATCACTACTATCGAGCTCTAGACAGTCGAAGCATTCCCTAACATACAGGGCTACTCCACCGCCTCTCCTTCCTCGCCTGTTCCTTCTGAAAAGCTTATAGCCGTCCATTGCAGCACTCCAATCGTGCGACTCATCCCACCACGTTTCCGTGATGGCGACTAAGTCATAGCTACCCCGCTGCACAATGGCTTCCAGCTCCTCCTGTTTGCCGCCCATGCTGCGTGCATTGGTATAGATGCACTTGAGCTGGGCTATCGATTTCTCCCCCAACATTGGCGTGCGGTCCCTAGGCTCTTCTCTAGAGAGCCTGGTTTTATCCCCGTCCCCCTTCGAATCTAGTTTAAAGCCCTCTCGATGAGCCCGGCCAACTCACACGCGAGAATCCTTTTCCCCCTGGGAGACAGCTGAACTCCGTCCGTCGCCAGCAGGCCCGGTGCCGTGTAAACCTCCCCGTGGTCAAAGAAGCCAAAATTCTGCCGATGGCACCAGCCCCTAAGCCACGTGTTGATCCGATGAGTTTTCCTGTTCCCTTCAGTATTCCTCCCCGCCACTAAAGGGATCGAGGAAAACACTACCTGTGCTCCCGATCCTTCCACCAATAGCCCCAGTGCCCTGAAGTCCCTTTTGATCCCTTCGGGACTTCTCTCTGCAACCTCATCACTGCCAGCCTGTATAACCAGTAGCGGGTAGTAATCAGAGGGCTGTACCAGACTAGGGAGCTTCCTAGTAATGTCCTTAACCCAGGCCCCAGGGAGGCAGCAGACTTCCCTGTGGGATGGGTCTGGCCTGCATATTGGGCCCTCCATCCCCCTCAGAAGGGAATCACCTGTGACAATTACCCTCCTTTTTTTCTTAGCGGAGGCAGTCGTAATGCATGGGGTTGACTGCCTCGCCTTGGGCAACCCCCTGGATGGGCCTTCATCTGCGTCCTCGTTTGTCTGGCCCTCAAGTTCCAGAGCCCCGTATCTGTTCTGTAAGGGCAGCTGGGAAGGTTGAGGTGAGGGAGGCCGGGCAGGGATTCGCCTGGCGCCCTGAGCAGGGACCTGTGTCCATTCCCCTCTGTTGCTTGGGTCCCCTCCTTCTGCCTGGTGGCAAGAGGGCAGGGGATCCTCCGCTTCTTGTGGAGCCTCCATCTGCTGCCCTTGCCTCAGGGATGGTAGGGTGTGGCTCCACCAATCTATATCTCCCTCTCACACTCCCTGATACTCCTTAACCTCTCCACTTCCTCCTTCAGCTCTGCCACCAGGCTGAGCAGATCATCCACCTGGTCACACCTCACACAGGCGTTGTCTCTGCTGCCCTCCTGTACAAGGGACAGGCTCAGGCATTCCCTGCAGCCGGAGACCTGGACAGATGTATGTTTGCGTAGGGGCTCGGTCTGAGTCGCCACATTCCTTCTGGCGATGGCTTTCGGCCGAGTGGAAACCATGGCTAGGTCCTCTTCTGGGAGGGTGATGACCACTAGTTGAGCTAGCCTCTAGAGCCTAGAGCGGGGGCTGCGCCCTGTCCGCTCGCCTTCCCTGCACGATCTGCCTGCGCAAACTGCCGTGCAAACTGCCGTGCAAACTGCCGCGCCGCGCCACGCCACGCCACGCCCTTCTGCTGCGCCACGTCCTGTTTGCCCGCCCTGTTCGCCGCACTCCCTGGGGGCTGCTCTTGTATGTGAGGGGGTTTGGCCGCCGTCCCTCCTGTCCCCGCCCACGCTGAGTCAGAGCTGCTGCTCGTCAGGAGTTCCCTCCTCCGGCTCGGGGGAGGGGCTGGGGCACCCTCTTGCTCCCTGCGCTTTTGCCTTCGCGGTTTTTGCCGCGGTTTTGCCGCTTCAGGAAGGGTCCCCCGGTGCGATCCTCTGCTCCGGAGTCCTTCACCTCATTGGCTTCCTTGCCTATAGCATGAAATCCATGGTTGCAACCTGTGAGTTTGTCCTGGTTTCGGCTGGGATAGAGTTAATTTTCTTCCTAGTAGTTGGTATAGTGCTGTGTTTTGGATTTAGTATGAGAAGAATGTTGATAACACACTGATGTTTTAGGTGTTGCTAAGTGGTGTTTACAGTGGTCAAGGACTTTTCAGCTTCCCATGCCCTGCCAGGTGCACAAGAAGCTGGGAGGGAGCACAGCCGGGACAGCTGACCCAACTGGCCAAAGAGATATTCCATACCATATGACGTCATGCTCAGTACATAAACTGGGAGTTGGTCAGGGAGAGGCGATCGCTTCTTGGGGACAGGCTGGACATCAGTCGGCAGGTGGTGAGCAATTGCATTGTGCATCACTCATTTTGTATATTCTACCATTATTATTGTTATTATTATTTTCCCTTCCTCTTCTGTTCTATTAAACTGTCTTTATCTCAATCCACGAATTTTACTTTTTTTCCGATTCTCTCCCCCATCCCACTGGGGGTGGGGGAGTGAGCGAGCGGCTGTGTGGTGTTTGGCTGCCTGCCGGGTTAAACCACAACAGAGTTAAAAGGAGAGTACGGCAAGGTTGTGTCCACATCATTTTGTGACACAGCATGCTACAGGGTCCTTACAGGGATTATTCAGGAAAAAAAGGAAAGGAATTATACAAATTCTCTTTTCCATCATTCTTGCACCCCTTACATCTTTTTTTCCTTTTTGCTATCATGGGGAGAAAGGGAAGAGGGTGAACGGGAAAGACAAGAGAACAGAAAGGCAAAAAAACAAAATTCAGGAGTGACTTACTGAGGTGAATGAGAAGAAAAAAAAGAGGGGGAAATCCTGCACTCATGTTCCACATAAATCTTCTTCGAGGGACTGTAAGGAACCACTCACCCCCAGAAAACCGATTTTAAAAGCTTAAACACCTCTCTTGTAATCATGCTGGAACTCTCAGAGAAATCATCTCATCCAAACAGAGTAAGATTGAGGAAGCTCATCAGATATGGTACAGTGACACAAAGCATCTGAGCTGCTCGTTCTGGTCCCAAACTGGAGCTTCTCTCAGAGCCCTTGGATATACCTCTCTCTACTGCACAACTGGCAGAAAACCTTGGCACAGTCCTCTAAATGCTCTACTAAAAAAAAAAAAAACCAAACCACATTTCAGTTCTGAATACTTCTCTTACCCCTTCTGCAGGCATGACCTGAAAGAGTCATGTAAAGTAAGTTATGAGGGCAGTTACACAGTTAATTTTGAACTGATATGTTCTTAAGAGGAGAAACACCACCTCTTGTAAATTTATGAATGTGCAAACACTGGACTCTATCCTACCAGGTCTCAATTCACCAAGGCAGCATTAATCATTACCTAGGCTTCAGCACACGGGAATAGTCACATGAAAGTCAATCCCCATTCATAAATCTTTGCTGTAAGAACACTTACTACACTCTCAGATGTGTGTTTTTTGTTTTGTTGTTTTTTTTTTTCCCCTGCATAAATCTAACATACTTAATCTTTGTATGTGATAAATCTGGCACAGAAATCCACGAAGGTTCCTACACAGTGATCTCTAATCATACTGTGATATCCCTTACGGAGACTGTCGGTAATGCAAAGAATATGTCTACATTTTTTAATGTCAAACAATGTATAATAATGTAAGGATGTTTGTAAGTCTGCATACAGTGTCTGAATGCTGAGATCAAGCATAATTATGGTGATGCAGTGAAACATTAAACATTTGCATCAAAATTTGAATTGTGCCAGCTTTTACTGCCCTGTAACTAAATAAATAGTTTGTTTGATTTCCTTTTAGCCTTCCATAAAGAATTATCTTTGGCTTGAAAAGAAACCTAATATTTGCAGCAGGCCTTGAGGGGGGTCGGCTCCCCCCCGGCAGGTACTTGCTGTCCAGAGCCACAGCCTCGCACCTGCCTGTCAAAGGCTGCTGGCTCATGAGCGCAGCCCAGCACAGAAGGTCATGGAGCCACAAAGTGTATGTCAGTACGCAAACTGACAGCGCTGCAGTGTGGGTTCCTGAGCCAGAAGCCAGGTGGACGTCCTACATAAAGCCTGAATCTCAACAGACCCATGCGCTCACCATTTAGTGCAGTGTTGGAAAAGAAAGAATTTAGGCTGGTCTCAGGGTTTATCTCACAATGTACCAATCCTTCAAGGAAATCAGGGGAGGGGAATGGCAGCCTGAAAGCTTCATGAACTGCACTGCCACCATCATCTGGATAGGACAAAATGGCTCAGCAAGATGTGGAAGCTCAGCACTATATATTCTGGATGTTCCTAATGGGCTGAGACCTCCTGGCCGCAAGAAGCTGTAGTTGAAACGCTGACCTCTCAACACTTGTATGTGGCTCTTTGCCTGAAAGGAAGCCAAGTCAAACCCAAACTATTGGGCTTATTCAAGCCCCACCATGAGGAAAAGTCAAGCAGCACCCTGTTGCACTCTAAGCAATCTACAGTGCCTGCAGGCACATGATCAACTTGCCCAGCTGCTGTGTTGTCAAGGAAGAGGTAAGTTCCTTTTTCAGGAATGTACTGATATCAAACAACAGATGAAAGCAAGGGACTGCCTTTCAGCAGAACCTGAGGATGACTTCTGGGGGGTCTAAATGAATAGATGGGGTAGGTTACTAGCTCTGAAACCGAAGAACAGAAGTGTCTGTGAGGGACTTGCCTGTATTTGGGACTTTGCTCTATATTATCCTTTGATAAGGTCTCATTTTACCCCAGTGCAGCACATCTGCAATGCATCAGGAGTAGGGGAATGGGAAAATGGCTACATCTCAGAAAAAGCTCTAACTATGGTCTTATCTCAACTCCAGTTGCAGGCAGAGTGCTATTAACTGTCTAATTCCTCAGTCCCCAAAAACATTCCTTTCCATCTCACGAATGCAGAAAGCCTACACAGCTAGACATTTGCTCTCCTTTCCCTGACAACTTTTCCAACAGGATGGTGCACTACGTTTGAAAATGCTGCAGTGAACTGAGAATTACAAATACAGGGGGTACCGTAAAAATAACCGAATTAAATTCAATAGCTAATTTAAAACCCCAGGAGCCACTGTATCAACACTATATTTCCATTAATTCAATAACAAACTTAATTTTAATTTTCATCAAGCCTTCATGGATTTTTAGTCTATCCCACTAACTGCTGCAGAAAATGAATCCTTCATGAAAAATTCAGGTTGAGCTTGAGCAGCCACGTAGGAGTTGTGTTTTCTGTTTGGTTGAACCTCTCTTTGCCACCAGAGGGTGCAAACCTGCAGTGTCCAAATGTGGATCAGGGTTAATACCATCACATTAGTACTGCTACAAAAATAACTGTAAGAATTCTTATGAATATAGTATAGATATTCTTATACCTCACCATCACTGCCCATCTAAAATGGAAAAAAAAAACCACAAAAAAACCCAAAAAAATACACAAAAAACCCAAAACAAAACTTCAAGACACTGTTTGAATATTCCATGCAATGCGAGAGCATCCAGCACTCTACTACAGGCAGGAGAGATTTCCACCACAGAAGTGAAACAGAATAATTACCTAGTTCTGTTGGATGTACCTTGTTTTTTCCCTTATGGACCTTAAAGCTCCACAGACCATGTTTTCTGTTAGGCTGTGATCTTTAACCTTTGTGGTAGATCTCTACATCTGTTGAGAACCCTTCAAAGGCTATATTCCCTGGGATCACCAGATGTGTAAGGCTTCCCAGACCTATAGCTCATTGCATTAGGGCTTTATTTACCAATAACTGCTCATGAATCAACACTAAAAAGCATGAATTGAAGGTGCTATCCAAAAGTGCCAGTACAGTGCCAGTAGTATAGAGAATATGAATGTGGCCTTGTACACTAAAATTTGATTCTTAAGCTTGCTTGCTTCAGCAGTGTATTGGGTTTACGTGGCAAGGTTTTGGTAGCGGAGGAGGGGGCTACAGGGGTGGCTTCTGTGAGAAGATGCCAGAAGCTGCCTCCATGTCCGACAGAGCCAGTGCCAGCCGGCAACAAGATGAACCTGCTGCTGGCCAAAGCTGAGCCAATCAGCGACGGTGGTAGCGCCTCTGTGATAACATATTTAAGAAGGGGAAAAAACTGCTGTGCAAGAGCAGCTGGAAGAGAGGAGTGACCATATGTGAGAGAAACAACTCTGCAGACACCAAGGTCAGTGAAGAAGGAGGGGGAGGAGGTGCTCCAGGCGCTGGAGCAGAGATTCCCCTGCAGCCAGTGGTGAAGACCATGGTGAGGCAGGCTGTCCCCCTGCAGCCCATGGAGGTTAATGGTGGAGCAGATATCCACTCTGCAGCCCATGGAGGACCCCACGCCAGAGCAGGTGGATGCATCCTGAAGGAAGCTGTGACCCCGTGGAGAGCCCACGCTGGAGCAGGCTCCTGGCAGGACCTGTGACCCCTCAGGGGACCCACGCTTGAGCAGTCTGTTCCTGAAGGACTGCACCCCGTGGAAAGGACCCACGCTGGAGCAGTTTGTGAAGAACTGCAGCCCGTGGGAAGGACCCACGTTGGAGAAGTTCGTGGAGGACTATCTCCCGTGGGAGGGACCCCACGCTGGAGCAGGGGAAGAGTGTGAGGAGGAAGGAGCGGCAGAGACAACGTGTGATGAACTGACCGCAACCCTCATTCCCCGTCCCCCTGCACTGCTCGGGGGGAGGAGGTAGAGAAAAACAGGAATAAAGTTGAGCCTGGGAAGAAGGGAGGGGTGGGGGGAAGGTGTTTTAAGATTTGTTCTTATTTCTTATTATCCTACTCCATTGTTAATGGGTAATAAATTACTTTCCCCGAGTGGAGTCTGTTTTGCCCGTAACGGTAATTGGTGAGTAATCTCCCTGTCCTTATCTCGACCCACAAGCCTTTCGTTATATTTTCTCTCCCCTGTTCAGCTGAGGAGGGGAGTGATAGAGCGGCTTTGGTGGGCACCTGGCATCCAGCCAGAGTCAACCCACCACAAGCAGCCCAATGCACGGAGCGATGATAAACAGAAAACAAAAGGACTTTTATCTATATTCCTACTGCTGCTTTTTTCAGATGGCTGCAAGTTTTTAATTGTTTTGTACTGATTAGCTTGCATTAAGAGTATCACACCTACACTTCCCTGTACCAGTCTTTCAGCTGTGTGTATATCATAGAAAAACATCAAAGTGTATCTCACTTTCAAATCAACATCAAAGCAGCTGTAAATGAAACAATAACAACTGTGAGGTTTTATTAATGAATTAAAAAGAAATACATGTAACTTTAGCACTGCTTCTGTTAAAAAAATCTCTTGCACTCTAGCCTGAGCACTTTTAAAAATCTTGCTACTGTAAATGATACTTTGCTGCTAATACTGAAATGCATGTTTTAGTCCTAAGATGATGTCAGTTTAAAACATTTCGAGCGGAAATGTTTTAAAAGGCTCAACTTTATTCCTGTTTTTCTCTACCTCCTCCCCCCGAGCAGTGCAGGGGGACAGGGAATGAGGGTTGCGGTCAGTTCATCACACGTTGTCTCTGCCGCTCCTTCCTCCTCACACTCTTCCCCTGCTCCAGCGTGGGGTCCCTCCCACGGGAGATAGTCCTCCACGAACTTCTCCAACGTGGGTCCTTCCCACGGGCTGCAGTTCTTCACAAACTGCTCCAGCGTGGGTCCTTTCCACGGGGTGCAGTCCTTCAGGAACAGACTGCTCAAGCGTGGGTCCCCTGAGGGGTCACAGGTCCTGCCAGGAGCCTGCTCCAGCGTGGGCTCTCCACGGGGTCACAGCTTCCTTCAGGATGCATCCACCTGCTCTGGCGTGGGGTCCTCCATGGGCTGCAGAGTGGATATCTGCTCCACCATTAACCTCCATGGGCTGCAGGGGGACAGCCTGCCTCACCATGGTCTTCACCACTGGCTGCAGGGGAATCTCTGCTCCAGCGCCTGGAGCACCTCCTCCCCCTCCTTCTTCACTGACCTTGGTGTCTGCAGAGTTGTTTCTCTCACATATGGTCACTCCTCTCTTCCAGCTGCTCTTGCACAGCAGTTTTTTCCCCTTCTTAAATATGTTATCACAGAGGCGCTACCACCGTCGCTGATTGGCTCAGCTTTGGCCAGCAGCAGGTTCATCTTGTTGCCGGCTGGCACTGGCTCTGTCGGACATGGAGGCAGCTTCTGGCATCTTCTCACAGAAGCCACCCCTGTAGCCCCCTCCTCCGCTACCAAAACCTTGCCACGTAAACCCAATACACTGCTGAAGCAAGCAAGCTTAAGAATCAAATTTTAGTGTACAAGGCCACATTCATATTCTCTATACTACTGGCACTGTACTGGCACTTTTGGATAGCACCTTCAATTCATGCTTTTTAGTGTTGATTCATGAGCAGTTATTGGTAAATAAAGCCCTAATGCAATGAGCTATAGGTCTGGGAAGCCTTACACATCTGGTGATCCCAGGGAATATAGCCTTTGAAGGGTTCTCAACAGATGTAGAGATCTACCACAAAGGTTAAAGATCACAGCCTAACAGAAAACATGGTCTGTGGAGCTTTAAGGTCCATAAGGGAAAAAACAAGGTACATCCAACAGAACTAGGTAATTATTCTGTTTCACTTCTGTGGTGGAAATCTCTCCTGCCTGTAGTAGAGTGCTGGATGCTCTCGCATTGCATGGAATATTCAAACAGTGTCTTGAAGTTTTGTTTTGGGTTTTTTGTGTATTTTTTTGGGTTTTTTTGTGGTTTTTTTTTTCCATTTTAGATGGGCAGTGATGGTGAGGTATAAGAATATCTATACTATATTCATAAGAATTCTTACAGTTATTTTTGTAGCAGTACTAATGTGATGGTATTAACCCTGATCCACATTTGGACACTGCAGGTTTGCACCCTCTGGTGGCAAAGAGAGGTTCAACCAAACAGAAAACACAACTCCTACGTGGCTGCTCAAGCTCAACCTGAATTTTTCATGAAGGATTCATTTTCTGCAGCAGTTAGTGGGATAGACTAAAAATCCATGAAGGCTTGATGAAAATTAAAATTAAGTTTGTTATTGAATTAATGGAAATATAGTGTTGATACAGTGGCTCCTGGGGTTTTAAATTAGCTATTGAATTTAATTCGGTTATTTTTACGGTACCCCCTGTATTTGTAATTCTCAGTTCACTGCAGCATTTTCAAACGTAGTGCACCATCCTGTTGGAAAAGTTGTCAGGGAAAGGAGAGCAAATGTCTAGCTGTGTAGGCTTTCTGCATTCGTGAGATGGAAAGGAATGTTTTTGGGGACTGAGGAATTAGACAGTTAATAGCACTCTGCCTGCAACTGGAGTTGAGATAAGACCATAGTTAGAGCTTTTTCTGAGATGTAGCCATTTTCCCATTCCCCTACTCCTGATGCATTGCAGATGTGCTGCACTGGGGTAAAATGAGACCTTATCAAAGGATAATATAGAGCAAAGTCCCAAATACAGGCAAGTCCCTCACAGACACTTCTGTTCTTCGGTTTCAGAGCTAGTAACCTACCCCATCTATTCATTTAGACCCCCCAGAAGTCATCCTCAGGTTCTGCTGAAAGGCAGTCCCTTGCTTTCATCTGTTGTTTGATATCAGTACATTCCTGAAAAAGGAACTTACCTCTTCCTTGACAACACAGCAGCTGGGCAAGTTGATCATGTGCCTGCAGGCACTGTAGATTGCTTAGAGTGCAACAGGGTGCTGCTTGACTTTTCCTCATGGTGGGGCTTGAATAAGCCCAATAGTTTGGGTTTGACTTGGCTTCCTTTCAGGCAAAGAGCCACATACAAGTGTTGAGAGGTCAGCGTTTCAACTACAGCTTCTTGCGGCCAGGAGGTCTCAGCCCATTAGGAACATCCAGAATATATAGTGCTGAGCTTCCACATCTTGCTGAGCCATTTTGTCCTATCCAGATGATGGTGGCAGTGCAGTTCATGAAGCTTTCAGGCTGCCATTCCCCTCCCCTGATTTCCTTGAAGGATTGGTACATTGTGAGATAAACCCTGAGACCAGCCTAAATTCTTTCTTTTCCAACACTGCACTAAATGGTGAGCGCATGGGTCTGTTGAGATTCAGGCTTTATGTAGGACGTCCACCTGGCTTCTGGCTCAGGAACCCACACTGCAGCGCTGTCAGTTTGCGTACTGACATACACTTTGTGGCTCCATGACCTTCTGTGCTGGGCTGCGCTCATGAGCCAGCAGCCTTTGACAGGCAGGTGCGAGGCTGTGGCTCTGGACAGCAAGTACCTGCCGGGGGGGAGCCGACCCCCCTCAAGGCCTGCTGCAAATATTAGGTTTCTTTTCAAGCCAAAGATAATTCTTTATGGAAGGCTAAAAGGAAATCAAACAAACTATTTATTTAGTTACAGGGCAGTAAAAGCTGGCACAATTCAAATTTTGATGCAAATGTTTAATGTTTCACTGCATCACCATAATTATGCTTGATCTCAGCATTCAGACACTGTATGCAGACTTACAAACATCCTTACATTATTATACATTGTTTGACATTAAAAAATGTAGACATATTCTTTGCATTACCGACAGTCTCCGTAAGGGATATCACAGTATGATTAGAGATCACTGTGTAGGAACCTTCGTGGATTTCTGTGCCAGATTTATCACATACAAAGATTAAGTATGTTAGATTTATGCAGGGGAAAAAAAAAAACAACAAAACAAAAAACACACATCTGAGAGTGTAGTAAGTGTTCTTACAGCAAAGATTTATGAATGGGGATTGACTTTCATGTGACTATTCCCGTGTGCTGAAGCCTAGGTAATGATTAATGCTGCCTTGGTGAATTGAGACCTGGTAGGATAGAGTCCAGTGTTTGCACATTCATAAATTTACAAGAGGTGGTGTTTCTCCTCTTAAGAACATATCAGTTCAAAATTAACTGTGTAACTGCCCTCATAACTTACTTTACATGACTCTTTCAGGTCATGCCTGCAGAAGGGGTAAGAGAAGTATTCAGAACTGAAATGTGGTTTGGTTTTTTTTTTTTTTAGTAGAGCATTTAGAGGACTGTGCCAAGGTTTTCTGCCAGTTGTGCAGTAGAGAGAGGTATATCCAAGGGCTCTGAGAGAAGCTCCAGTTTGGGACCAGAACGAGCAGCTCAGATGCTTTGTGTCACTGTACCATATCTGATGAGCTTCCTCAATCTTACTCTGTTTGGATGAGATGATTTCTCTGAGAGTTCCAGCATGATTACAAGAGAGGTGTTTAAGCTTTTAAAATCGGTTTTCTGGGGGTGAGTGGTTCCTTACAGTCCCTCGAAGAAGATTTATGTGGAACATGAGTGCAGGATTTCCCCCTCTTTTTTTTCTTCTCATTCACCTCAGTAAGTCACTCCTGAATTTTGTTTTTTTGCCTTTCTGTTCTCTTGTCTTTCCCGTTCACCCTCTTCCCTTTCTCCCCATGATAGCAAAAAGGAAAAAAAGATGTAAGGGGTGCAAGAATGATGGAAAAGAGAATTTGTATAATTCCTTTCCTTTTTTTCCTGAATAATCCCTGTAAGGACCCTGTAGCATGCTGTGTCACAAAATGATGTGGACACAACCTTGCCGTACTCTCCTTTTAACTCTGTTGTGGTTTAACCCGGCAGGCAGCCAAACACCACACAGCCGCTCGCTCACTCCCCCACCCCCAGTGGGATGGGGGAGAGAATCGGAAAAAAAGTAAAATTCGTGGATTGAGATAAAGACAGTTTAATAGAACAGAAGAGGAAGGGAAAATAATAATAACAATAATAATGGTAGAATATACAAAATGAGTGATGCACAATGCAATTGCTCACCACCTGCCGACTGATGTCCAGCCTGTCCCCAAGAAGCGATCGCCTCTCCCTGACCAACTCCCAGTTTATGTACTGAGCATGACGTCATATGGTATGGAATATCTCTTTGGCCAGTTGGGTCAGCTGTCCCGGCTGTGCTCCCTCCCAGCTTCTTGTGCACCTGGCAGGGCATGGGAAGCTGAAAAGTCCTTGACCACTGTAAACACCACTTAGCAACACCTAAAACATCAGTGTGTTATCAACATTCTTCTCATACTAAATCCAAAACACAGCACTATACCAACTACTAGGAAGAAAATTAACTCTATCCCAGCCGAAACCAGGACAAACTCACAGGTTGCAACCATGGATTTCATGCTATAGGCAAGGAAGCCAATGAGGTGAAGGACTCCGGAGCAGAGGATCGCACCGGGGGACCCTTCCTGAAGCGGCAAAACCGCGGCAAAAACCGCGAAGGCAAAAGCGCAGGGAGCAAGAGGGTGCCCCAGCCCCTCCCCCGAGCCGGAGGAGGGAACTCCTGACGAGCAGCAGCTCTGACTCAGCGTGGGCGGGGACAGGAGGGACGGCGGCCAAACCCCCTCACATACAAGAGCAGCCCCCAGGGAGTGCGGCGAACAGGGCGGGCAAACAGGACGTGGCGCAGCAGAAGGGCGTGGCGTGGCGCGGCGCGGCAGTTTGCACGGCAGTTTGCACGGCAGTTTGCGCAGGCAGATCGTGCAGGGAAGGCGAGCGGACAGGGCGCAGCCCCCGCTCTAGGCTCTAGAGGCTAGCTCAACTAGTGGTCATCACCCTCCCAGAAGAGGACCTAGCCATGGTTTCCACTCGGCCGAAAGCCATCGCCAGAAGGAATGTGGCGACTCAGACCGAGCCCCTACGCAAACATACATCTGTCCAGGTCTCCGGCTGCAGGGAATGCCTGAGCCTGTCCCTTGTACAGGAGGGCAGCAGAGACAACGCCTGTGTGAGGTGTGACCAGGTGGATGATCTGCTCAGCCTGGTGGCAGAGCTGAAGGAGGAAGTGGAGAGGTTAAGGAGTATCAGGGAGTGTGAGAGGGAGATAGATTGGTGGAGCCACACCCTACCATCCCTGAGGCAAGGGCAGCAGATGGAGGCTCCACAAGAAGCGGAGGATCCCCTGCCCTCTTGCCACCAGGCAGAAGGAGGGGACCCAAGCAACAGAGGGGAATGGACACAGGTCCCTGCTCAGGGCGCCAGGCGAATCCCTGCCCGGCCTCCCTCACCTCAACCTTCCCAGCTGCCCTTACAGAACAGATACGGGGCTCTGGAACTTGAGGGCCAGACAAACGAGGACGCAGATGAAGGCCCATCCAGGGGGTTGCCCAAGGCGAGGCAGTCAACCCCATGCATTACGACTGCCTCCGCTAAGAAAAAAAGGAGGGTAATTGTCACAGGTGATTCCCTTCTGAGGGGGATGGAGGGCCCAATATGCAGGCCAGACCCATCCCACAGGGAAGTCTGCTGCCTCCCTGGGGCCTGGGTTAAGGACATTACTAGGAAGCTCCCTAGTCTGGTACAGCCCTCTGATTACTACCCGCTACTGGTTATACAGGCTGGCAGTGATGAGGTTGCAGAGAGAAGTCCCGAAGGGATCAAAAGGGACTTCAGGGCACTGGGGCTATTGGTGGAAGGATCGGGAGCACAGGTAGTGTTTTCCTCGATCCCTTTAGTGGCGGGGAGGAATACTGAAGGGAACAGGAAAACTCATCGGATCAACACGTGGCTTAGGGGCTGGTGCCATCGGCAGAATTTTGGCTTCTTTGACCACGGGGAGGTTTACACGGCACCGGGCCTGCTGGCGACGGACGGAGTTCAGCTGTCTCCCAGGGGGAAAAGGATTCTCGCGTGTGAGTTGGCCGGGCTCATCGAGAGGGCTTTAAACTAGATTCGAAGGGGGACGGGGATAAAACCAGGCTCTCTAGAGAAGAGCCTAGGGACCGCACGCCAATGTTGGGGGAGAAATCGATAGCCCAGCTCAAGTGCATCTATACCAATGCACGCAGCATGGGCGGCAAACAGGAGGAGCTGGAAGCCATTGTGCAGCGGGGTAGCTATGACTTAGTCGCCATCACGGAAACGTGGTGGGATGAGTCGCACGATTGGAGTGCTGCAATGGACGGCTATAAGCTTTTCAGAAGGAACAGGCGAGGAAGGAGAGGCGGTGGAGTAGCCCTGTATGTTAGGGAATGCTTCGACTGTCTAGAGCTCGATAGTAGTGATGACGAGGTCGAGTGCTTGTGGGTAAGGATGAGGGGGAAGGCCAACAAGGCAGATATCCTGCTGGGGGTCTGTTATAGACCACCTAGCCAGGAAGAGGAGGCAGACGAAATATTCTACCAGAGGCTGGCAGAAGTCTCCCAGTCGCTAGCCCTTGTTCTCGTGGGGGACTTCAACTTTCCGGATGTCTGCTGGAAATACCACACGGCAGAGAGGAAACAGTCGAGGAGGTTCCTGGAGTGTGTGGAGGATAACTTCCTGACGCAGCTGGTAAGCGAGTCCACCAGGGGAGATGCCTCGCTTGACCTGCTGTTCACGAACAGAGAAGGGCTGGTGGGAGATGTGGTGGTCGGAGGCCGGCTTGGGCTTAGCGACCATGAAATGGTAGAATTTTCGATACTTGGTGAAGTAAAGAGGGGGGCCAGCAAAACCGCTACCATGGACTTCCGGAGGGCGGACTTTGGCCTGCTCAGGACACTGGTCGAGAGGGTCCCTTGGGAGACGGTCCTGAAGGGCAAAGGGGTCCAGGAAGGCTGGACGTTCTTCAAGAAGGAAGTCTTAAAGGCGCAGGAGCGGGCTGTCCCCATGTGCCGCAAGAAGAACGGGCGGGGAAGGCGACCGGCCTGGCTGAACGGGGAGCTCTGGCTGGGACTCAGGGAAAAAAGGAGAGTTTATCACTTGTGGAGGAAGGGTCAGGCAACTCAGGAAGAGTACAGGGATCGCGTTAGGTCGTGCAGAGAGGAAATTAGAAAGGCAAAAGCCCAGCTAGAACTCAACCTGGCCACTGTCGTGAGAGACAACAAAAAATGCTTTTATAAGTATGTTAATGACAAAAGGAGAGCCAAGGAGAATCTCCATCCTCTATTGGATGCGGGGGGGAACGTTGCCACCAAGGATGAGGAAAAGGCTGAGGTACTCAACGCCTTCTTTGCCTCAGTCTTTAGTAGTCAGAGTGGTTATCCTCAGGGTACTCAGCCCCCTGAGCTGGAAGACAGGGACGACGAGCAGGATAAACCCCCCATAATTCAAGAGGATGAAGTTCATGACCTGCTATGCCACCTGGACGCTCACAAGTCTATGGGGCCGGATGGGATCCACCCGAGGGTACTGAGGGAGCTGGCGGAGGAGCTTGCCGAGCCACTCTCCATCATTTACCAGCAGTCCTGGTTAACTGGGGAGGTCCCGGACGACTTGAGGCTCGCCAATGTGATGCCCATCTACAAGAAGGGCCGGAGGGAGGATCCGGGGAACTACAGGCCGGTCAGCCTGACCTCGGTGCCGGGGAAGATCATGGAGCGGTTCATTTTGAGGGCGCTCACGAGCCATGTCCGGGACAACCAGGGGATCAGGCCCAGCCAGCACGGGTTCATGGAAGGCAGGTCCTGCTTGACCAACCTGATCTCCTTCTATGACCAGGTGACCCGCCTAGTGGATGAGGGAAAGGCAGTGGATGTGGTCTACCTGGACTTCAGTAAGGCCTTTGACACTGTCTCCCACAGCATTCTCCTAGAGAAGCTGGCGGCTCACGGCCTAGACAGGTGCACTCTTCGCTGGGTAAAAAACTGGCTGGACGGCCGAGCCCAGAGAGTTGTGGTGAACGGAGTTAAATCCAGTTGGCGGCCGGTCACGAGTGGTGTTCCCCAGGGCTCAGTACTGGGGCCGGTCCTGTTCAATATCTTCATCAATGATCTGGACGAGGGGATCGAGTGCTCCCTCAGTAAGTTTGCAGATGACACCAAGTTGGGCGGGAGTGTTGATCTGCTGGAGGGTAGGAAGGCTCTGCAGAGGGACCTGGACAGGCTGGATCGATGGGCCGAGGCCAACTGTATGAGATTCAACAAGGCCAAGTGCCGGGTCCTGCACTTTGGCCACAACAACCCCAGGCAACGCTACAGGCTTGGGGAAGAGTGGCTGGAAAGCTGCCCAGAGGAAAAGGACCTGGGGGTACTGGTTGACAGCCGGCTGAACATGAGCCGGCAGTGTGCTCAGGTGGCCAAGAAGGCCAACGGCATCCTGGCCTGTATCAGAAATAGTGTGGCCAGCAGGAATAGGGAGGTGATCGTGCCCCTGTACTCGGCACTGGTGAGGCCGCACCTCGAATACTGTGTTCAGTTTTGGGCCCCTCACTACAAGAAGGACATGGAGGTGCTGGAGCGCGTCCAGAGGAGGGCAACGAAGCTGGTGAAGGGCCTGGAGCACAAGTCTTATGAGGAGAGGCTGAGGGAACTGGGGTTGTTTAGCCTGGAGAAGAGGAGGCTGAGGGGAGACCTCATCATGCTCTACAACTACCTGAAAGGAGGGTGTAGCGAGGTGGGTGTTGGTCTCTTCTCCCAAGTAACTAGCGATAGGACAAGAGGAAATGGCCTCAAGTTGCGCCAAGGGAGGTTTAGATTGAACATTAGGAAAAATTTCTTTACTGAAAGAGTGGTCAGGCCTTGGAACAGGCTGCCGAGGGAAGTGGTGGAGTCACCATCCCTGGAGGTATTTAAAAGACGTGTAGATGAGGCCCTTAGGGACATGGTGTAGTGGACATGGTGGTGTTGGGTTGATGGTTGGACACGATGATCTTAGAGGTCTTTTCCAACCTGTATGATTCTATGATTCTATGATTCTATGATTGTTTTTCAGTGATAGACTTTCAAAGTTCTTCCAAAATTTGTGCAGATTTCTCCTTTGACTTGTTACTACCTGCTTCCAGAAAAACTTATGCAAGGGCGGTGGTTTCAACAGTCAAATTTTACAGAATGCCAATGTCCTGGTTCCAGCTGGGACAGGCTTAATTTTCTTCCCAGTAGCTTGGGGGGTGTGCTGTGTTTTGGGTTCGGTGTGAAAGGAGCGTTGATGGCCCATTGATGCTTTGGCTGTTGCTGGGTGATGCTTGCACCGGGAGGGGGGAGCACAGCCGGGGTGGTGGACCCAGCTGGCCAATGGGGTATTCTATACCATGTGACATCATGCTCAGTATAAAAACCAGGTGTGTGGGGGGGCTCGCCCCCCGTTCGTGACACGCGGTTGGCGGTTGGTGAGCGGTTGTGTTGTGCATTGCCTTCTTTATGTATTCTGTTATTGTTGCTGTTCTCATTGTTATCCTTACTGTTCTACTTAGTTTTATTTCAATTATTAAACTGTTTTTATCTCAACCCGGGAGCTTTCCTACTTGTGCCCTCCCGATTCTCTCCACCATCCCACCGGAGGGGGGTGATTGAGCGGCTGCGTGGCGTTTATTTTTGCTGGCTGGGGTTAAACCACGACAGTCCTTTTTGGCGCCCAACGTGGGGCACGAAGGGTTGAGATAACGACAGATTATTTAGAGCATATTAAGGAATTTATATCTGGTAACATATTAATTTGTTCTGCACCATGCTCTTGTTTTTACTGTACCTGTTAAAAATTGGAGTTGGGTTTTGCAGTCTGTTGGGCTCTGCCATGATTAATGATGTTTTGCCTGGGAGATTTGTTACTAAAATGCTGGCATTGGGGGTTATTTGGTATTTGGGATTCGTAATGAAGCCGTTTCTGTATTTCGGGTACCACCTCATGGAGACCATTAGAAATTATACCTTTTCCTCCGAGAGATTTTTTATGGAGGAAATAGAGAATGGCACCCTCGCTACCTTCCTCTATGATGTCATCTCCTTCGTTAAAATAACTTGCCAGTACCTTGAACATCCCTGGGTAGTTAAGGTACATCTATTGGTACTCCTTGGGAATATTGTAGTGGTTTTATCCAAGGTTAGTAAGCAATTTAAGAATGTCATCCAGAGATCTGCCCCAAGGCTGGATAGTTATGAGTGGCAGGGCGAGTGGGATAGCATGGGCAAATGCCTAGGGCGATGGGCACCCCCAGTGTTCTGGAACTTTACCCCTGAACAAGTGTAGAACCCTGAAAAATTAGTAGAATATTTGGAAGAAGTATGCTGTCACCCTGGCCATTCTAGGGAGACGCAAATCACTACAATGTGCTGGGGCCTGGCCCATGCCTACCGAGCCCTGTTTAACACCACTCAGAACCCCCAAGGGGAAGGAAACGTCTCTGCAGTTGATGACAAAGCAACAGGCCCTGTGGCTACTCCACCCCCCACGGCAAGCACAGCGGCTCCCTCACCCCCCAGGGCAGGCACGGCAGCTACTCTGCCCCCTGCGACAGAGAACCAACCCATGCCGGAATCAGTCGCCCCTATACAAAAAAGAAAATGCACAAGAAAATCAGCTCGTCTAGTAAGGGATGAAGATGAACCAGGGCCATCACGAGAACAGGAGGAGGAGGAGGCAGAACCCGTAAATGAGATGGTGACCACACGATCCCTATCCCTGGGTGAGCTGCGAGATATGCGAAAAGACTTCAGCCGTCGTCCAGGCGAGCACATTGCCACCTGGCTGCTCCGATGCTGGGATAATGGGGCCAGTAGCCTGGAATTAGAGGGTAGGGAAGCCAAGCAGCTGGGATCCCTTTCTAGGGAAGGGGGCATTGACAAAGCAATTGGACAAGGGGCACAAGTCCTCAGCCTCTGGAGGCGACTCCTGTCAGGTGTGAAGGAAAGGTATCCCTTCAAGGAAGATGTTATATATCGCCCAGGCAAGTGGACCACCATGGAGAGAGGTATCCAGTACCTGAGAGAATTAGCTGTGCTGGAAGTGATTTATGATGACCTGAACAACGAGCAGTTATCCAAAGACCCAGATGAGGTCAAATGCACCCGACCCATGTGGCGGAAGTTTGTACGGAGCGCACCAGCGTCACATGCAAACTCATTGGCAATAATGACCTGGAGAGATGGAGAGGAGCAAACAGTGGATGAACTGGCTGGCCAACTCCGGCAATATGAAGAAAGTCTCTCTTCCTCCCTACGGGCCTGTGTCTCTGCTGTGGAGAAACTGTCTCGGGAGGTCCAGCAACTCAAAGAGGATATGTCCTGCTCCCCACCTGCATGGGCCAGTGTCTCAGCCATTAGGAGCAAGCGTCCCTCTGCTCAAGAGAGGAGACATCGTGGGTACACACCCCGGGGCACCCTGTGGTTTTACCTGCGTGACCATGGAGAGGACATGAGGAAGTGGGATGGAAAACCTACCTTCACCCTAGAGGCACGTGTACGTGAGTTGCAAGGGAAAACAACCACAAAAGGGGGTTCTTCCAGGAAAACTGCTGCTCCAGTCTCCAGTGAGCAGTTCCCCAGACAGAGTAGAAGGGCTGATTCCACTTCCGACCTTAACAAAGGGACTTCTGATTCATACTTAAAAGAAGTGGATAGCGAATATGATGACCAGGACTAGAGGGGCCCTGCCTCAAGCCAGGTGGAGGAAAGGGACAACCGGGTTTACTGGACTGTGTGGATTCGATGGCCTGGCACATCAGACCCACAGGAGTATAAGGCTCTCGTAGAAACCGGTGCGCAGTGTACCCTGATGCCATCAAGCTATAAAGGGGCAGAATCCATTTGTATTTCTGGAGTGACAGGGGGATCCCAAGAGTTAACTGTATTGGAGGCCGAAGTGAGCCTAACCGGGAATGAGTGGCAGAAGCACCCCATTGTGACTGGCCCAGAGGCTCCGTGCATCCTTGGCATAGACTACCTCAGGAGAGGGTATTTCAAGGACCCAAAAGGGTACCGGTGGGCTTTTGGTATAGCTGCCCTGGAGACAGAAGAAATTAAACAGCTGTCCACCTTGCCCGGTCTCTCAGAGGATCCTTCTGTTGTGGGGTTGTTGAAGGTCCAAGAACAACAGGTACCAATCGCTACCACAACAGTGCACCGGCGGCAATACCGCACCAAACGAGACTCCCTGATCCCCATCCATGAGCTGATTCGTTGACTGGAGAGCCAAGGAGTGATCAGTAAGACTCGCTCACCCTTCAACAGTCCCATATGGCCAGTGTGAAAGTCCAATGGAGAGTGGAGACTAACAGTAGACTATCATGGCCTGAACGAAGTCACACCACCACTGAGTGCTTCTGTGCCGGACATGCTGGAACTTCAGTACGAACTAGAGTCAAAGGTACGCCACCACTGATATCGCTAATGCACTCTTCTCCATCCCTTTGGCAGCAGAGTGCAGGCCACAGTTTGCTTTCACTTGGAGGGGCGTCCAGTACACCTGGAATCGACTGCCCCAGGGGTGGAAACACAGCCCTACCATTTGCCATGGACTGATCCACACCGCACTGGAACAGGGTGAGGCTCCAGAACACCTGCAATACATTGATGACATCATAGTATGGGGCAACACAGCAGAGGAAGTTTTCGAGAAAGGGGAGAGAATAGTCCAAATCCTTCTGAAGGCCGGCTTTGCCATAAAACAAAGTAAGGTCAAGGGACCTGCACAGGAGATCCAGTTTTTAGGAATAAAATGGCAAGATGGACGTCGTCAGATCCCAATGGATGTGATCAACAAAATAACAGCCATGTCCCCACCAACTAGCAAAAAGGAAACACAAGCTTTCTTAGGCGTTGTGGGCTTTTGGAGAATGCATATTCCAGATTACAGCCAAATCGTAAGCCCTCTTTATCACGTGACCAGGAAGAAGAACGACTTCAGATGGGGCCCTGAGCAACGACAAGCCTTTAAACAAATTAAACGGGAGATAGTTCAGGCAGTAGCCCTTGGGCCAGTCTGGGCAGGACAAGATGTGAAGAATGTGCTCTACACCGCAGCCGGGGAGAATGGCCCTACCTGGAGCCTCTGGCAGAAAGCACCAGGGGAGACTCGAGGTCGACCCTTAGGGTTCTGGAGTCGGGGATACAGAGGACCCGAGGCCCGCTACACTCCAACTGAGAAGGAGATATTGGCAGCATATGAAGGGATTCGAGCTGCTTCGGAAGTGGTTGGTACGGAAGCACAGCTCCTCCTGGCACCCCGACTGCCGGTGCTGGGCTGGATGTTCAAAGGGAGGATCCCCTCTACACATCATGCAACCGATGCTACGTGGAGTAAGTGGGTCGTGCTGATCACACAACGGGCCCGAATAGGAAACCCCAGTCGCCCAGGAATCTTGGAAGTGATCACGAACTGGCCAGAAGGCAAAGATTTTGGAATATCCCCAGAGGAGGAGGTGACACGTGCTGAAGAGGCCCCACTGTATAACAAACTACCAGAAAAAGAGAAGCAATATGCCCTGTTCACTGATGGGTCCTGTCGCCTTGTCGGAAAACATCGGAGATGGAAGGCTGCGGTATGGAGTCCTATACGCCACGTTGCAGAAACTGCTGAAGGAGAAGGTGAATCGAGTCAGTTTGCAGAGGTGAAAGCCATCCAGCTGGCCTTGGACACTGCCGAACGAGAAAAATGGCCAGTACTTTATCTCTATACTGACTCATGGAATGTGGCAAATGCCCTGTGGGGATGGTTGCAGCAGCGGAAGCAGAACAACTGGCAGCGCAGAGGTAAACCCATCTGGGCTGCCGCATTGTGGCAAGATATTGCTGCCCGGGTAGAGAACCTGACTGTAAAAGTACATCACGTAGATGCTCACGTACCCAAGAGTCGGGCCACTGAAGAACACCAAAACAACCAGCAGGTGGATCAGGCTGCTAAGATTGAAGTGGCTCAGGTGGGTCTGGACTGGCAACATAAAGGTGAATTATTTATAGCTCGGTGGGCCCATGACACTTCAGGCCACCAAGGGAGAGATTCAAAATATAGATGGGCTTGTGATCGAGGGGTGGACTTGACCATGGACACTATTGCACAGGTTATCCACGAATGTGAAACATGCGCTGCCATCGAGGAAGCCAAGCAAGTAAAGCCTCTTTGGTATGGAGGACGATGGTTGAAATATAAATATGGGGAGGCCTGGCAGAGTGATTATATCACACTCCCACAAACCCGACAGGGCAAGCGCTATGTGCTCACCGTGGTAGAAGTAACCACAGGATGGCTGGAAACATATCCTGTGCCCCATGCCACCACCCAGAACACCATCCTGGGCCTTGAAAAACTAGTCCTATGGCAACATGGCACCCCAGAAAGAATTGAGTCAGACAACGGGACTCACTTCCGAAACACCCTCATAGACACCTGGGCCAAAGAGCATGGCATTGAGTGGGTCTATCACATCCCCTACCATGCACCAGCCTCTGGGAAAATTGAACGATACAACGGGTTGTTAAAGACAACACTGAGGGCAATGGGTGGTGGGACATTCAAGCATTGGGACACACATTTAGCAAAGGCCACCTGGTTAGTCAACACTAGGGGATCTCTCACTCGAGCTGGCCCTGCCCAATCCAAACCCTTACGTACTGTAGAGGGGGATAAAGTCCCTGTTGTGCACATAAGGAATATGCTGGGGAAGACAGTCTGGGTTACTCCTGCCTCCGGCAAGGGAAAACCCATCCGTGGGATTGCTTTTGCTCAGGGACCTGGGTGCACTTGGTGGGTGATGAGAAAGGATGGGGAAGTTCGGTGTGTACCTCAAGGGGATTTAATTTTGGGTGAAAATAGCCAATGAACTGAATTGTACGATGTTAGTTATTACATAGTACTGTATGTCATCACTTCTATGGTTACCATATTCCATATTAACAGTATTACAGTAAGAATCACCCAGATTAATGTAGGATGAACTCCGATGAAACTGAGCAAGGGGCAACAATGATAGAACCGGACGAGCGCCCAGAAGTGGCCTCCGCATGCAAGAGCCCAACACCACACACCATCTCTCCTGCCCTGCAAGACTGTTATGACAGGTGGAACCCGAAGTCATGGACTAAATGAACTCAACGGACGTTTTAGGGGGATGGCCCATGGACTAAGGGAATGATATCTCTGTGTGTGTATATATCAAAAGGCAGGGAAAAGTAGCAGTGACTAATTGGAATGTATGGGAAAATGTGAGACCTGGGCATGATGTAGATGGTATAGAATAAGGGGTGGATATTGTCCTGGTTCCGGCTGGGACAGGGTTAACTTTCTTCCCAGTAGCTTGGGGGGTGTGCTGTGTTTTGGGTTTAGTGTGAAAGGAGCGTTGATGGCCCATTGATGCTTTGGCTGTTGCTGGGTGATTCTTGCACCGGGGAGGGGGAGCACAGCCGGGGTGGTGGACCCAGCTGGCCAATGGGGTATTCTATACCATGTGACATCATGCTCAGTATAAAAACCAGGTGTGTGTGGGGGCTCGCCCCCCGTTCGTGACACTTGGTCGGCGGTCGGTGAGCAGTTGTGTTGTGCATTGCCTGCTTTGTGTATTCTGTTATTGTTGTTGTTCTCATTTTTATTATTACTGTTCTACTTAGTTTTATTTCAATTATTAAACTGTTTTTATCTCAACCCGGGAGCTTTCCTACTTGTGCCCTCCCGATTCTCTCCCCCATCCCACCGGAGGGGGGTGATCGAGCGGCTGCATGGCGTTTATTTTTGCTGGCTGGGGTTAAACCACGACAGCCACCTATGAACTTCTTCCAATAGTAGAAGTTTTCCAATAACGTATTAATAAGGATAGGCTTGTTATACTGAAGAAGGGGCAACTAGAAATAGTAGTGACCTTCTAAATACCTTTTATGCACAAGTGTCTTTAGCCACATCATGGATAAAAGCACATTAAAATTCTAGATAAAACAAGATACATAACCCCTCCACCAAAGAACATGGAAACGTATCATGTTTCCCAAGCACACCCTCAGTCTAAAATGTTGCCAGCTACTTCCTATGCTCCCTACTTTCTGTCTCACTCCTACAGACTACAGGCTAAAGATAGATTTCACTTCTTTGCTCACAGAAGTCCAAACTTCTTTACAGGCCATGTATTAGAGTATTTTTGAGGCAAAACGTGATACAATCATTTGCTTCATACACTTTCAGAGGGAGTGAACCAGGAGCAGGTGACAACAAATAGCTCCCCATGCCACCAGATTTGTTGCAGGACCTGCTTGGGTGGATATGTGCCTGGACTGCAGACACCGGGGTCAACTGCTACTGCTGATTTACTTCCTCCCATCGCTGAGGATGGCTTGGATTACACCCCTCCACAACACACATTCTGTTGAGCATGCGATGTCTATGAAGGCTATACTTTATTCAATAATCACATATTGGCAAACCTTGCGACAGGTGAGCATAGGTCATTATTAGACACAAGTGTGCCAGATCAGAATGGCAAGAGCAGCTCTAGAAAAAAGCTCCTGAACTCCCTTCAAACTATGGTCTATGCTGCTCCACAGTATCACAGACACAACTGTCACATCCACGTTCCAGAGAATAAAAGCCTGCCTTTCTCTACAAAAGGAGAAAAGCCCATCAGAAAAAAGCTAAACTTGAAGCAAATGCTAAAGTTTTCTTGTTTGCTCCAACAAGCAATGAGAATCTCGTTGACAATATAGATCACATCCTCTTGGAAAAATATCAATTTCTAAAACAAAAAATACCAATTTACTAAAAGTGATGAAAATTATGACATGAAAGAAATACAATACCTGTTTGTTGTTTTCATTAGTACGATGCAGCCTTTTGAGGGACACAGTGTGTCTTATTTTCCTAGCAACAGAAATAATCAATTGTTACCATATCAAATGGTTAAGAGAGAAGTTAAGTGATATACTGCTATTTTCTAAAGCAGAGTTCTCGATGCCCTCATGAAACAAGATACCAAACCCAACACCAAACAGACGACTGAGCAACAAGCACTCCTTCAGTGTTACAGCTGTGTTTTTGTCCCAGGACACCTGATTCTTTTGCTCCTGCAGGAAGTCACCTGCACATCTGGGAGCAGAATTTGGCAACATGTCCATAATACGATGTAAAGGTGCAAGCACATACAAGCATGCACACAAACAAGAGGATCGCCCAGCTGCTGATCCTTCCAACTGACAACAGTTTGGATACTGTAGAATAACTTCATAAAGAAATGCATGGTAACAAGAACCTAAACATCAACTTTCAGGTATCTATAGTAGTAACACTATTAATTGTTATGACTTTACAGTTCTTTTAGCCAGCATATGATGACATCAAAATGGACAAACATCAGCAAAGAACACAGCCTTCTCAACTTCGCTTATTCTTTTCACATTGCTAGAAGTCAGTAGTTATATCATCACCCTGCTACTAAATACATGGAGGTTCATGTCAAACTTACAGATGGGGAAAGCAGAGAGAAGACCCTAAAAAACAGAAAGCAGTTATGCTCTGGACAAGTTAGTTACCCTCCTTGACCGATCACAGGTGTTATCTTCACATGCTGCTGGATACTGTCTCCTGATTTTCTTCTTGCATAGTAAACCCCTTGCCATTCCTAAGCAAACACACACAACAGAGACAGCATCTAAGAATACATAACTTGCAGACAATTATTCATTTATTATTACACAGTCCTTACATAGTAAATAATTACATATTGTTTCATGGTTGTATTTTTTTTAAATAGTGTAAAATGTATTAATACAGAGTAGCACCTTTAACAGACATTTGCTTATCTAAGGACAGTGTAAATTTTTTTCATATGTTTCTTTTGTGAGAGAGTATATGATTTTTACAAAGAACTTTAGGAATCATCTATTTTGAGGGGTTACAAACGTTCTTTCTACGTACCACCATAAGCAGTGGTGGCTGCAACACATTCAGAAAATATCTCCTTGGGAGCAGCAGAACCAAACTCTGTGCTGAACACCATACAGCTTCGAAGTTGTCAGTCCTCAAGCGATATGTATGCTAAATTTCAGAAACCCTTGACCTAAGGATGTCCCCTTCAACTAACCTCAGGTAACCAATAGCCTATTCTCACTCCATGACTGTTTTACCATGACCATGGACACCCAAGGCACTCCAGATCAGCAAAAGGAAGAGACAATTTCTTCATGGCATCTTTTATCCAATTCTCCTATGCAAATGCCCATTTGTCTGACTGGCCATTCATTTTTCCTCCATCTCCACTGCTACAGAAAACATCAAGAGGACTGCAGGCTAACCAAGAGCCATATATGCACCATCCTTAAGCAGTCCACTGATGCAGAGATAAAAGATATCCTCCGGTATGGACTGGGGAAGAAAGGAAGATAAAGTAGAAGACTTGTCTCTCCTTACCACCTCAAAGAAGAGAGATTTTAAGGCGGGAACTACTTGGCAGCAGAGTAGGATGAAGTAGGAAAACGGGTGGTAGATACCTTCTCTGTCACAGGCAAAGATGGGGACCACTACCTTCCAATGCAGAGGACACACAGGGCCTTTGACCAGGCAGTGCTAGCAGCTGGGCAGCCTATGTAAATGAGGAGGAGCAAAGCAAGAGTGGTCTGCAGATACTGCTAATGAACTAAGGTTGTGGCGAATAAGGACACGGACTCCGTCTGAGAGGGCACGAAGACGAAGACGAAAATCCCCTTATTATACAGCACAAGCGCCTTTTTATACCTCACATTATGCCACGTATGCACTTCAAAGAATTCCCTAGTACATCCCCTAAGCAAAGGTCATCTCGACACTCTTCCGCTAATTTCCTTACCTTTGTCACGCCCTCAGAACCGTTAACTGCCACCTCTTATCTCCCTTTTTCCCACGGCTTCTTTCACTTTCCATCTTCCCATGGCTTCTTGTTTACCAACGCTATGATACTGCTTGTACTCTCAGGCATTGATTCCTCCACATAAGGTGAACTTGCAAACTCCAGAAAATGACCCCCTGTCCTGGTTTCAGCTGGGATGGAGTTGATTTTCTTCCTATTAACTGGTATAGTGCTGTGTTTTGGATGTAGTATGAGAATAATGTTGATAACACATTGATGTTTTAGTTGTTGCTAAGTAGTGTTTACGCTAGTCAAGGACTTTTCATCTTCCCGTGCCCTGCCAGGTGCGCGGGGGGCTGAGAGGGAGCGTGGCCAGGATGGCTGGCCCAGCTGGCCAACGGGCTATTCCATACCATATGACGTTATGCTCAGCATATAAAGCTGGGCGAAGAAGAAGAAGGGGGGGACGTTCGGCGTGATGACATTTGTCTTCCCAAGTAACCGTTATGTGTGATGGAGCCCTGCTTTCCTGGAGATGGCTGAACACCTGCCTGCCGATGGGAAGTAGGGAATAAATTCCTTGTTTTGCTTTGCTTGCGCACATGGCTTTTGCTTTCCCTATTAAACTGTCTTTATCTCAGCCCACGAATTTTCTCACTTTTACCCTTCTGATTCTCTCCCCCATCCCATTGTGGGGGGAGTGAGTGAGCAGCTGTGTGGTGCTCAGTGGCCGGCTGGGGTTAAACCACGACACCCCCAAAGCTCAGACCATTGCTGGAAGTGACTCAAAGGTTCAATGAACCCCAAAAGTTCATGAAGCAGAGGGTGGGGCAGGGAAGGGCGAGAGGTACTTCTGCAACCCATAGGAGATGGGATGAGACTGTTGCGTGTATTAGGGGAACATATGGCCAGGAACATATAGCCTTTCTGTGGCTTGTCACCACCATGACAGGAGTCCACAGTGCACTGCAGATATTCTAACTATAGTTAGAAGAACAAACACCACTGGGTGCTGATATATTTTAGTCACAACTGATTATGCCACATGGTTCTTAGAGCATGCAGTTAATGAAGGCTCTGCAGTTATGATAGAACTGTTAAACCTTTTGGTTGGATGATGCAGCTACCCAAGAGACTGACTGAGGGACAAATTGTTATCTTCCAACTAACAAAAGCTCCATGTGCTCTAACCAAAACAGAAACACGGAAAATGTTCTTATGTTGATCTTAAACCAACAGATTGGTAGAGGGGTTCAGTCAGATCCTAAAAGCAAAGCTAAAGAAATCTGTAGTCACTTGTCTGAGGCATGGGTTATTGTGCTCCTAAGACATCTGAGGAGCAGAATTATGGTCATACATGTGCAACTCATGAAAACCGCACCTTGTGTTTTTAAACCTAGAGCATTAAAAATAAAGCAGAACAGAAATCGAAAGCAATTTTGCACAAGTTTATTTTCTTTACTTACCTTTCCTTTTTTAATAAATGTGTTGATAGTGTCTAAAAGATCCACACAGTTTTTATTGCTTTTTGGTAGTTCAGTAAGTTCCTTGCCAATAAGCTCTCCCTTGTGATATCCCATCATCCGTTCAAAGGCTGGATTAACATACTGCCAAAACAAAAGTACTTTAGGATAATATGAAGAACATACTTAAAAGATAATTACTCACATATAACTATCAAAGTGTTTCAAGATATACACCTAAAGCCATAACCACATATCCCTACAATTCAGTGTTTTTAATATAAAAATACTACGTAACGGTGAAATATTTTATTCAAGTAAGGAGTTGAACACAGAAGGTGATATGTAAACTGTTATCAGAACACACAGAAAGAGAACAAAACCCTCTACTGTACAGGTTATCTAGTTCTGCTACAGATTTCATGCTGGTTTTACCATAAGCAACATTACTTTACTGGAAATTATTATTTAAATAAAGTTACTAAAGGAAAGGTCTTTTAAAAATTCAGCAAGCATCAACATGCAGCATCCAGAAATAAGGCAGTTCATTGTATAGGGCTTTCTAATGGGCAACAGAACTAAATTACTGAAATAGAACAGAAACTACTGGAGCAAAGATCTCTTTGGGGTTCCTCTCTCCAAGTTCTACAAAATGGTTAACTTCCCCCCCCTACCTGAATGACATGATCTTCACTGGTTATTTCTATAGCTTCCTGACAATGGTCTAATGCTGTAAACACTTCATTACAAGCCCTGAAATTAGTAAATTATTCACATTAGTTTTATTGTTAGAACATTTTGCTCACTATAAATATATTATTACATTGTACTTATCAGTAGATGAATCACAAAGTAGCATGTTGTTTTGACTAAACCATGCCACCATCTCCATCATACTTTTTTTCAGGAAATTCAGCTTCAGACATCCCTGTTGTTCACATGTTTTTACTGCAGATCACATTGTAAAATTGCTCATGGGTACTGCAGCATCTTAATAGTATGTTTCTTTCTCCAAACATGCTCTAGACAGCAGGAACTAACAATTAGCAGTAAAAATAACAAACAGCTTTTACATCAGAATAGAAAGTTTGGTGATCATTAAAGATAGGGAACACAAAAATCACCACAGCAGATATATGAACAGTTTTCCACACAGCAAATACATCTCCACTATCAAAAAAGTTGTAATGCAATATAATTGGAGGAAATAATTTAAGCCATCTCAAAGTCCTAATCAGAAAAATATCACTTTTCCCATTTTTTTCAGGGCTATCCTTGAACTAATGCAGGAAAACATGGTGGGGTTTGAATTAATACTGATGACTAGCAAATCATTAGCAGAGAAGCATTCTGCCTCTGGATTAAGAAATACAGGACATTGCTAGTTCTGCTCATCATGAAAGTGACTCAAAAACAAATAGGATGCACAAAGAAATACACACAAAAGACATATACATGCAACCACGTGGATGAAGATTTGTAGGAACAAGTGTTGTATATAGAAGAGAACAGCTATATTTTGGTTCATACAATAAAAGGAGCTCCCAATGTAATTTTACAAGGGATGTTCTAGCAGTCCAAGCCAGCTCCACAGTGTGATTTTGTGCTGTGTGAAACAACTAATTTATCTCAGTGATAAATGCCTGTCTGGTACACCAGCCACTAACAATTGTCATTAAGTAAGCTTTCTGCAAGAAAACACATAGCTATGTTTGCACTATTTAAACCTTAGTATTTTCATTTGATCTGGCAAGCAATCCAGCAAAATTACAAGTTTAAATGGGCCATATTCTCTTTGATTAATATACACCTCCCACAGATGTCCAACCAAGCTTCAAAACAGAGAACCAGAGAAGCTATGCAAAGTCCCTGCTTGGAACAGAAAGACACTTCTGACCACCGAAATGACCTTATATACTGCTTTCTTGGGCTGGTCCTACTTTTTCACAGTGTTTCTCTTGTTTCTGAACACCTGAAATATCCTGGTTTTAATTCCATCGACTAACTTTCTGAAAATATTCTCTCTTGTCTTTTACATTTACAAATCTCTATTGAAGACCTATTGAGACAGCAAACAGATCAGAGACCCAGTGGGATAAACATACAGTGCACCACTTTTTTCCCCACTTAATTAAACCGTACAGATGAAAACAAATTATAACCAAATAGCATTACCAAACACTAGTTCTGCTTAGTTTTTCATGGCAAATTCATTTAGAGCACCTGCCTAATCAGGCAGAGGTAGGAGGAAATCCTCTGTTGCAAGACATCAGCTTCTCCAAGTTACAAGTAAGCCTTTTCAGAAAGTTTATCTTTTTTAAAAGACTACTTCACGCCCCCAGATGTTAGTACAAACATTGCTTGTAAGCATTATTTGTGCTTGTTACATGAAAAGGAGTATTTAACTATTTAACTATTCTGGGCCTGCATCTATTAAACTGTTTAAACTATTTAACTATTCTGGGTCTTCATCTGGCAGTGGCAGTAGCAAACCCAAAAATACCACATCTGGATATTTTTCATAGTATTTTGCAATGCTGCCAACGTTTTCGGAAACAGTCACGTTCAGAGGTGATGTGAATATATTATACACACACATAAATATGTTATTATCAATATACAAAAGACATGATAAAGAATACATTTTATATAATGATATTATTTACATAAATTAAAAGGAAGTAGGCTCACAGTTTATGTAACTACATTCAAGAGAGCAAAAGCAAGCAGAATTACAAGTGGGTGGTATACCACTGTTTCCATAAACAATATGGATGAAAGAACTGTCAGTAGATTAAATGCCTCTAGAGACTGGCATTGTTTCCTTCAAATTTTAATGGATTTCAAGACTTTTTTGGTGATGGCTTTAAATAAACTAGAAGAAAAATATGGTAGCCAATATCAGTCATGTTCCCTGTGTTTGAGTTTTAATTATTTGCATTCATAATTGATACTACTCATGTAGAGATGCTCAAACTGTATTTGCATCCTGTTCTTTAAATGAGTTATTCTATATGTTAAAGCAAGAAGTTTTGAATGAGAAGGATATAAAGTTTATTTGAAAAAGAAATGAATGAAAACAAAACATACAGCAAGAGACCATTGACACATATGTTAATACTTTAATGAAAAAAAAAGGATTGTTTTAATTCCTGTACATTTTGGTAAACAGTAAGAGACAGGTGGAAACACCAAAAAGCTTCTACATACAGAATACAAAGCGATGAATGCTGTAACACCCTCAGATAAGAAAATAAGGAGGCCATTTGCATAAATTTACAGTTTCTGGCAGGAATCTGACTTTGAACATTGCTGGGCAACAAAGTTCTATAACTGGAGTATTGGCTAAACTGTGAGAAGCGTAATCTTTAAAACTGTATCCAACAGCTTGAAAAAGTTTCCTTTTAGACTATAGCATGCCTGTTATTACAAAATCTAGTTTATTGGACTTAAACATAAGCTACAGGCATTGTGTGTGTGAATGACAGCTTAATGTTTATATATAAACTGATGTTTCTGACCTATACTGACTTAGTTCAGAAGTCACACATTTCACATTGCATTTACAACTAAACAACAAACCAAGTCAGGACCACTGTAACACCTAATTAACTTCTAAAATTTCAGACCTGCTTTATTTTCCTGCCGAGTCTTGGAAAACACCTATTAAAAATTGTGTAAGCCCAAATCCTATTTTTTTCCCTGAAAATTTTACTATAATTGCATTTTGCATGCACAAACACGTATTCACTTGAACATGGAGTCACTTTGAGATAGGTTTGCAAAGAAGGTCTTAGGAAAATCTACTTCTTAAACAGACACTGAAACCTGTAGAGAAATAATAGTATTTTCTGTAGATGGACCTGGAATTCATTTATGACATGCAGAGCACTACACCTTCTTTGGATGACATTCAACTTCAAAGGCTCTTTTTTCATACAGTTGAATTGCAAACATATTTACATGCATGTATAAGCACCTGTATTAAATATAAAATTAGCCACATTAAAGAAAAAGTGATAATGGAATGAAAGCCATTTAATTTCTCACTAAGATAAAAATCTGTGCTCCTGGTCTGCCAAGTCTTGCCCAAGCAAGAAAATAAAAACTCAGGGTATGAGGAGCCGGCTCAAGATTGTGTTCAGATTGCCTCCTAGTGGTGGTCGTCGGGGATCGTGGGGATGAAGGCTGATAGTTCCTCTTCGTCACCGCTATTAACCTTTTGTTCTTGTGCAGGCTCAGTTGTCCTCTTACTTTTGTCCAAACCGCAGGGTCGGTTTTAGCTGGTTCTTAAGGCAAGTTCTTAGTTCTTATCAGGAACTGTCCTTGTGAGGGCCTCAGTTAATTTACACAACAAAGTATCAAACTAATCCTTTAACTACTATCAATCACTCGACTACCTTAACCCCTTCTATCATTAACTCTGCGCTGCCAGTTGTTATGCTTCCCACAGGGCATTTGCCACCATCCATGAGTCAGTATAAAGTACTGGCCATTTTTCTCGTTCAGCAATATCCAAGACCAGCTGGATGGCTTTCACCTCTGCAAACTGGCTGGACTTACCTTATCCTTCAGCAGTTTCTGCAACTTGGCATATAGGACTCCATACAGCAGCTTTCCACCTCCGATGCTTTCCCACAAGGCGACAGGACCCATCAGTGAACAGGGCATATTGCTTCTCGTTTTCTGGTAGTTTGTTATACAGTGGGGCCTCTTCAGCACGCGTCACCTCCTCCTCTGGGAATATTCCAAAATCTTTGCCTTCTGGCCAGTTCGTGATCACCTCCAAGATTCCTGGGCGACTGGGGTTTCCTATTCGGGCCCGTTGTGTGATCAGTGCGACCCACTTACTCCACGTAGCATCGGTTGCATGATGTGTACAGGGGACCCTCCCTTTGAACATCCAGCCCAGCACCGGCAGTCGGGGTGCCAGGAGGAGCTGTGCTTCAGTACCAACCACTTCCGAAGCAGCTTGAACCCCTTCATATGCTGCCAATATCTCCTTCTCAGTTGGAGTGTAGCGGGCCTCGGATCCTCTGTATCCTCGACTCCAGAACCCTAAGGGTCGACCTCGAGTCTCCCCTGGTGCTTTCTGCCAGAGGCTCCCGGTAGGGCCATTCTCCCCGGCTGCGGTGTAGAGCACATTCTTCACATCTTGTCCTGCCCGGACTGGCCCAAGGGCTACTGCCTGAACTGTCTCCTGTTTAATTTGTTCAAAGGCTTGTTGTTGCTCGGGGCCCCATTTGAAATCGTTCTTCTTCCTGGTCACGTGGTAGAGGGGGCTTATGATTTGACTGTAATTTGGAATATGCATTCTCCAAAAACCCACAACGCCTAAGAAAGCTTGTGTTTCCTTTTTGCTAGTTGGTGGCGACATGGCTGTTATTTTGTTGATCACATCCATTGGGATCTGACGACGTCCATCTTGCCATTTTATTCCTAAAAACTGGATCTCCTGTGCAGGTCCCTTGACCTTACTTTGTTTTATGGCAAAGCCAGCCTTCAGAAGGATTTGGACTATTCTCTCCCCTTTCTCAAAAACTTCTTCTGCTGTGTTGCCCCATACGATGATGTCATCAATGTATTGCAGGTGTTCTGGAGCCTCACCCTGTTCCAGTGCAGTGTGGATCAGTCCATGGCAAATGGTAGGGCGGTGTTTCCACCCCTGGGGCAGTCGGTTCCAGGTGTACTGGACACCCCTGCAAGTGAAAGCAAACTGTGGCCTGCACTCTGCCACCAAAGGGAATGAGAAGAAGGCATTAGCGATATCACTTGTGGCGTACCACTTGGCTGCCTTTGACTCCAGTTTGTATTGGAGTTCTAGCATGTCCAGCGCAGCAGCACTCAGTGGCAGCGTGATTTCGTTTAGGCCACGGTAGTCTACTGTTAGTCTCCATTCTCCATTGGACTTTCGCACTGGCCATATGGGACTGTTAAAGGGTGAGCGAGTCTTGCTGATCACTCGTTGGCTCTCCAGTCGACAAATCAGCTTATGGTTGGGAATCAGGGAGTCTCGGTTGGTGCGATATTGCTGCCTGTGCACTGTTGCGGTAGCGATCGGCACCTGTTGTTCTTTGACCCTGAACAAACCTACAAAGAAGGGTCCTCCGAGAGACCGGGCAAGGTGGACAGCTGTTTAATTTCCTCCGTCTCCAGGGCAGCTATACCAAAAGCCCACCGGTACCCTTTTGGGTCCTTAAAATACCCTCTCCTGAGGTAGTCTATGCCAAGGATGCATGGAGCCTCTGGGCCAGTCACAATGGGGTGCTTCTGCCACTCCTTCCCGGTCAGGCTCACTTCGGCCTCCAATACAGTTAACTCTTGGGATCCCCCTGTCACTCCAGAAATACAGATGGGTTCTGCCCCTTCATAGCTTGATGGCATCAGGGTACACTGTGCACCGGTGTCTACGAGAGCCTTATACTCCTGTGGGTCTGATGTGCCAGGCCATCCAGTAAACCCGGTTGTCCCTTTCCTCCACCTGGCTGGAGGCAGGGCCCCTCTAGTTCTGGTCATAGTATCCATCTCTCACTTCTTGCAAACGCGAGTCAAGAATTCCTTCATTACAATCCAAAGTAAGATCAGCCCTTCTACTCTGTCTGGGGAACTGTTCACTGGAAACTGGACCGTCGTGAGACAGGTTTTTCCTGACAACTGGAGCAGCAATTTTCCTGGGAGAACCCCCTTGTGTGATTGTTTTTCCTTGCAACTCACGTACACGTGCCTCTAGGGTCAAGGTAGGTTTTCCATACCACTTCCTCATGTCCTCTCCATGGTCACGCAGGTAAAACTACAGGGTGCCCCGTGGTGTGTACTTTCGATATCCTCTCTCTTGAGGAGAAAAACGCTGACTCCTAATGGCTGAGATACTGGTCCGTACAGGTGGGGAGCAGGAGCTGTCCTCTTCGAGTTGCTGGACATCCTGGGACAGTTTCTCCACAGCCGAGACAAGGAAGGAAGAGATACTTTCTTTGTATTGCCGGAGTTTGCCAACCGCGTCATCCACCGTTGGTGCTTCTTCCTCTTTCCAGGACAGTATTGCCAACAAATTGGCATACGATGCTCGTGCGCTCCATACCAACTTCCACCACGTGGGTCGCGTGCACTGGCCTTCATCTGGATCTTTGGGTACTTGCTCGTTGTCCAGGTCACTATAAACCACCTCCATCACTCCGAATTCTCTCAGGTAGTGGATATCTCTCTCCTTGGTGGTCCACCTGCCTGGGTGACATATAACATCTTCCTTGAAGGGATACCTTTCCTTCACGCCTGTCAGCAGTCGCCTCCAGAGGCTGAGGACCTGTGTCCCTTTTCCCACTGCTTTGTCAATGCCCCCTTCCCTAGCAAGGGATCCCAGCTGTTTGGCTTCCTTCCCCTCTAATTCCAGGCTACTGGCCCCATTATCCCAGCATTGGAGCAGCCAGGTAACAATATGCTTGCCTGGACAATGGCTGAAATCTTTCCTCATATCTCGCAACTCACCCAGGGATAGGGATCGGGTGGTTTCCGTCTCGTTTATGAGTTCTTCCACTTCCTCCTCCCCTCCTCGTGATGGCCCTGCTTTTCCATCATCCCTTTCTAAACGACCTGACTTTCACTTCCAAGATTTCTTCTTATGTATAGGGGCAACTGATACCAGCGACGGTTGGTCCTCTGGTTCAGCTGTAGTACCTGTCACGGGGGTTGGAGTAGCCGCAGTGCCTGTCACGGGGGTTGGAGTAGCTGTAGTGTCTGTCCTGGGGGTTGGAGTGGCCACAGTGCCCGTCGTTTTGTCATCAGATCCTGAGACCTTCTCTTTTCCTTGTGGGTTCTGAATAGTGTTGAACAGGGCTCGGTAGGCACGGGCCAGGCCCCAACATGTTGTAGCAATCTGGATCTCTCTGGAATTGCCAGGGTGACAGCATATGTTTTCCAAATATTTTAGTAGTTTTTCAGGATTCTGCACTTGTTCAGGGGTGAAGGTCCAAAACACTGGGGGTGCCCACTGTCCTAGGCACTTGCCCATACTATCCCACTCACCCTGCCACTCATAACTATCCAGCCTCAGGGCAGATCTCTGGGTGGTATTCCTAAATAGTTGTTTAAGCTTAAACAAGGCCTGAAACACATTCAGGAGACATAGCAATAGGAACATGCTGGTTTGAACATCCCAAGGATATTCAAAATCCTCAAGAGCTATTGTAATCAGCCTGGAGGAGAAGGGGAAGGTGAAGAAAGGTGTCTCCCCCATAAATTGGCTCTCCGAGGAGAGGGGGTAAATAGTGTAATTATTAGTAGTTTCCAAAAGATAGCTCCCAAAAAACAGGAATGATGGCAGTGCTGAATACAGTCTCCTGACCAATACTTTTATCATACCATAAGCCAGTGTCACACAGTGTAGCAAAGCGATGACCTTAATCCATTTCCCAGAGATGACCAACCCCACATAAAAACTGATAATCAGCAGCATAGACAGCCAGTAAGGTGCTACATACCAAACCTCCAGGAACAGATCCAACAACTCTGAGAGCAAATAAACCAACATTGTGACCAGCGACTACTAAACTGATATAATGAATGCTTATAACAAATTTGTTTTAACCCGCTCGGGTCAGATGTGTCGTTATCTCAATCCTTTGTGCCCCACGTTGGGCGCCAAAAAGGACTCTCGTGGTTTAACCTGGCAGGCAGCCAAACACCACGCAGCCGCTCGCTCACTCACTCCCCCCCTGCAGTGGGATGGGGGAGAGAATCAAAAAAACCCAAAAAACTCGTGGGTTGAGATAAAGACAGTTTAATAGAACAGAAAAGGAAGGGAAAATAATAATAATAACAATAATAATAATAATAACAACGACGATAGAATATACAAAATGAGTGATGCACAATGCAGTTGCTCACCACCCGCCATCCCAAGCAGCATTTGCTACTTCCTGGACAATGCCTCTTATTTATATACTAAGCATGATGTCGTATGGTATGGAATACCCCATTGGCCAGTTGGGCTAGCTGTCCTGGCTATGCTCCCTCCCAGCCTCTTGTGCACTTGACAGAGGATGGGAAGCTGAGAAGTCCTTGACTAGCAGGGTACTTAGCAACAACTGAAAACATCAGTGTGTTATCAACATTCTTCTCATACTAAATCCAAAACACAGCACTAGGAAGAAATTTAACTCTATCCCAGCCGAAACCAGGATAACAAGCCATTACATTATGATCCTCTGAAGACAAGGTGATAGGGATACTATTAGTCTATATAAATGAAAAGTTATCAAATACTTACATAGGCCACATAAAACATCACTAACCCATTTTAGGTAAAATAATATTAAACTTACTCTATAAGGCTTGCTAATAATGTACTTTCTGTTATTAGATAACTATTATACATAACATTCTTATAAAGTAAAATAAAACTATTTCACAAAGCAGTAATACTTACATGCATGGAAGCACAGCAAGTATTACAGTGTGTTCCGATGGCTTTGTGGCATGAATAGACCTAAGAAAACAAAAATTTCTCAGTTACACCACATACTTTCTCAGTGTTACTCTCAATATCTTCACAGACAATATAAATAAAAACCAGGACTGAAAGACACCACTGAATTTAGAAAATAGGACATCACATAGCCAAAACCTACCTATCCCTGCTTAGACAATCCATTTCCATTTTGCTACCAGATTCCTCAGATTTTGCTCAACGCAGTGGAAAACAGAGGCAACAGGTCCAAAAACATAGGGCATGAACAGCAACTTTTCAAATCCACTCTTACAACCTAGCAAAGGTTTGCCCTGCTTACCTAGCTTATTTGGGGCAGACTGCCCTGAATGCATGGGTTGAGAAGAGTCAGTATATACAATGCATTTTCAGTACCTATTAGCTGATTTAAACAAGAATCTCCACCACCTTCTCCCATCTTTACCATTGTCCTTTGTCCTGGTTTCGGCTGGGATAGGGTTAAATTTCTTCCTAGTGCTGTGTTTTGGATTTAGTATGAGGAGAATGTTGATAACACACTGATGTTTTCAGTTGTTGCTAAGTGCCCTCCTAGTCCAAGGACAGCTCCCATGCCTACTGACTGAGCTAGGTACACAAGATGGGAGGGAACGTAATCAGGACAGACAGCCCAGCTGGCTAATGGGGTATTCCATACCATGTGACGTCATGCTCAGTATATGAATGGTAGGCGTGATCCAGGAAGTACCGATCGCTACTTGGTTATCGGTCAGCGCGGGTGGTGAGCAATTGCATTGTGCATCACTCATTTTGTATATTTTATCATTATCATTATTATTTTCCCTTTTTTTCCCTGTTCTATTAAACTGTCTTTATCTCAACCCATGAGTTTTTCTCACTCTTACCCTTCCGATTCTCTCCCCGTCCCGCTGGGGGTGGGGGGAGTGAGTGAGCGGCTGCGTGGTATTTGGCTGCCTGCCAGGTTAAACCACGACATCCTTCTAGATACTGTAAAATTTTCTTTAAAGGGTGGGAAGGGCTTTTGGGGCATGCAAGTAAGAAAAGAGGGTATAGCAAATGTATATGATAGACTATCATTTATGAAATGCTGAATTTTACCACTTTACATATTATTGAGAAACTGAAAAAAAATATGACCAGCTATCTGAAGAACACTCCATTCACCTTTCACTGGCAAAAGATAACTTTTTTCAAACATGTCATACTATCTTGAATAAACAGTCTTTATATTCATTTATTGGTCTTTTAGAAGAACTTCCATCAGCACAAGTATTTGAGCTTTAAAATACTCCTTGTCATAAACATGGCAAATTTCAGCTCATGACGGACTGAGAAGCACAGTATGGTGTATGATACAAAATGTATGCTTCAGCTTTAAAAGTGTATTTTAGCAAAGAATCCTAATACTAAGTGCTTGCAAGCTTAGAGCTACTAAGACAGTGTCATGTGGACCATAAGAATGATGTGAACTTTTGTGAAGAGCTCTCAGTGCCTGACCCAGTGGACAAACAAACACATTCCTTTGAAGCCCTGCAGCTTCAGACTTTGCTGCAGCAGTAAGCCAGGAAAGAAGCAGACACAGACAGCATGGAATAATTTCACAACAGCTCTGGCTTATACTCTGATAGAAGCCCATGACCTAAAGAGATAATTCTACAGGTCAAATGTCAGCCTTGCCAAAAGTGTATTTTTCATATTGTACTCCTCTTACAGATGTATGCAAACCTCCTGGCCTCAATCCCCAAACTTCCATTTTACTATAGCTTTGGAGGTTCATTTTTTGTTTGGTTGGGGTTTTTTTCTATTTTTTTGCTTTGTTTTTATAATCAAGAGGTTTGGGTTTGTACAATACTGTCCTGGTTTCGGCTGGGATGGAGTTGATTTTCTTCCTATTAACTGGTATAGTGCTGTGTTTTGGATGTAGTATGAGAATAATGTTGATAACACATTGATGTTTTGGTTGTTGCTAGGTAATGTTTACGCTAGTCAAGGACTTTTCATCTTCCCATGCCCTGCCAGGTGTGCAGGGAGCTGGGAGGGAGCGTGGCCAGGACGGCCGACCCAGCTGGCCAATGGGCTATTCCATACCATATGACGTCATGCTCAGCATATAAGGCTGGGCGAAGAAGAAGGAGGGGGGGACGTTCGGCGTGATGGCGTTTGTCTTCCCAAGTAACCGTTACGCGTGATGGAGCCCTGCTTTCCTGGAGATGGCTGAACACCTGCCTGCCGATGGGAAGTGGTGAATGAATTCCTTGTTTTGCTTTGCTTGCGTGCGTGGCTTTTGCTTTCCCTATTAAACTGTCTTTATCTCAACCCACGAGTTTTCTCACTTTTACCCTTCTGATTCTCTCCCCCATCCCATTGTGGGGGGAGTGAGCGAGCGGCTGTGTGGTGCTCAGTTGCCAGCTGGGGTTAAACCACGACAAATATATTCTGAAGTTCAAGAAAAGCATAAGGTCCTTTAGGTTACCTGCAGATATCTTCCGCATCAAAATATCTGGAGTTCCTGTGATCTATAACAATTATTTCCTGGTGCTTATCAAGAAAACATTCAAGCGCTGACTCTCGAGTCTGGGCAATATTGCACCTGTATCCAGCTCTGTCACAAGCCCACCAGAAGCCATCACTTTGGTTGTCTTCTTTTGCAAAGATCAGCAAAACCTGCAAAGCATGCAAAACAGCAGCACCACATTAAACATACAAAATAGTTCTCTGCACGGTGCAAATCTTAAACACTTCTGCTATACAAAAGATTGAGTCTACTTCGAAATGGAAAGATTGAACTATAGACTGTAAAACAGCTGACACAGTAGCACGACTTTCTTAATAGATCGAATGATTATCAGTAGAGAGTTAACTGTGTAGGACTGAAATTTTCTGCTTTCAAATAATCTGTGTTTGTTCTGGATGTAAATGTGCCTGTTGTTAGTTTAGGTGATGACAGGTTACCTTGCCTTGCTCATTCTTTGAGCATCACAGCTTCAGGAGCATTACTACTGTTAAGGTAGTTTTGTCACACGTGCACCCATCCATTAGGACTGAGACCACAAAAACAGCTGCCAGATGATGAGTCTCTTCTAACTCATGTTCAAATTCAATCAGCAGCCACTCAGAGTAGGTGGGTAGATGTTCAAACATCATTGCCACTCTCATCAGGCCATCCCAGCTACACAGTTTTAACTGTCTGAAATATAACTGCCTTAATTATCACTCTTCAGGGACAAACAATTAACATAACATGGTTTTCTTCATTTTCTCCTTTGATGTACAACAAAATGGAGTTAAGCCATATTCTTTCAAAACTGAAAAGAACAGCAGACAAGCAGGTATGGACAGGGCCAGGTAGGGGAAAAAAAACTGATTCAAACATCACAATTTTTACCCAATAAATTGTCCTTAATTATGTAAATATATGAAGTAGTTTTGACAACATCAACTGAACACTTAAGGAACTGCTCACACAAGATCAGGTAGGATGCTTGTTGAGGTGCTATTCTAAAAATCAAATTGACGCTGTAGGAAGTCTGTTTGCTAACTGACACACAGAATATAGGCTGAAAATAGCTGTATTTGTGTGCTTCTTGTGTTAAAGATAGAGTGTTTTTAGGAGGGAACACATTTTTCAGTCTTGCCCTATAATGCATATTATCAGCGTACAAATTACACAGCTAGCAACATGAGTCATGTAGACACTCCCCTTCACAATTTGCACATATTTACCATAGCAATTGATCACTAACCATGCCACCCTGTGTGACTGATGAAGAAAAAGGTTAATTTAGCGCAAATATGCTGTGAAAAAGAAAGGCCTCAATAAGTCAGAAGTTTATCCACAGCTATTAAAATTGGACAGAAAGGCAGCAGCCAGAGAATAATCTATGCATAAAGCAAAATCCTGTTCATTTCACAAATAAAAGTCATCCCCCAACCTCACTGAAACAACCTGAGCAAAATATGCAAAATTTTGCCCAAAATGCCCATGAGAAAGGTCAATAACTTTTCATCTGTGCTGTTCTATGCGGCTGTGGTGTCACCACATGAAATTCAATGCCATCAACCTAGAAGCTAGACAAAGTGACCATAACTTTTTCGCTTATCTTGAGCTGTCTGGATTGTTGAATTTTAAACAATAAACAAAGCAATTAATGTTACTGTGGCAGGACTATCAGTCAAGGCTTCGTTGAACAATGGAAAAAATTATATGCTTGGAATTTCCATAAATATGAAGAAATAACATCTGGGAATTTTAATTTATTAGAAAGAGTATTTTTAATTGCAGTTAACAATAAGCAGATTTGGGTTACCAACACTTAACATCCAAGGTAACTGTTGTCACTCTACCTAATCCCTGATTCTTTTCCAGCTATTGAAGTGTTCGAAAGCAGATACATGGTTAAGCTGCAGACTAGATACAATCTTCTGTTTGGTTCCAACTGCTATTAGTTTTATTTTGTTCCTAGTTTGATCGATACAATGTGGTCAGAAAACAGGTTTTTTGGGGCACATTTTTTGATATCTTCCTTCTCTCAACATTCCCAGTTTGGAAATAAAGGATTGCAAAATTCAATCATTTACCAGCGGTAAAATAATGGAGCTTAATTAAACCACCCAATCCCTCACTGGTAGCTAATTATCAGTGTGTGAATCCTGAGAATATTAACTTAAAAAGGTTTTTTTTAAAGTATTACTACCATGCCTTCTCATTAAAATGTATATGAAGCTTACCATAAACCATCAAAACATAACGTAACTAGAATTATGTAAGTATATTGCAAGATATGCTCTCAAAGTCAAGATAAAAATATAACAATCCGTATAAACAACACAGTCAAGGAAAAACTTGAATTCAATCTGTGTTTCTTGGCAAAAAAACAGGTAGCTATTTTTTGGTGTATAATTTGTCAGTTTTACTGTTAAAAGATCATTTTACTCAGTGCTGCCCTGGCTAAGGAGCACTGCGGACTTCTGCGGAGACATTTACATTTTTTGGTGATGTATTGGAATTCTTACCATCTTTTTAAGTATTTGCTTCGCACAACTACTGCATGTCTTGTTCCCAGTTTATCATACAAATACAGAAAATGGACAGAGATCTTCTTTAAAGACCTCAAAATAAAACAAGATACAACAGCTGAGTACAGACACATAGGGTACCGTAAGAAAACTGAGAAAATTACAAAAAGCAAATTATGAAGTCATAAAACAAGTTACCTAATTATTTTCATGTTATTGCAGGTATCCCAGCAAAAGAATTTTAAGGTGGAAAACTATCGTGGTTTAACGTTGACAGGCAGCCAAATACGACGCAGCCGTGTGCTCACTCCCCCCCAACCCCCCAGGGAGAGACGGGGAGAGAATCGGAAAAGGTAAGAGTGAGTAAAACTCGTGGGTTGAGAAAAAGACAGTTTAATAGAACAGAAAAGGGAAAATAATAATGATAATGATAGAATATACAAAATGAGTGATGCACAATGCAATTGCTCACCACCCGCGCTGACTGATAACCAAGAAGCGATCACTACTTCCTGGAACACGCCTACCATTCATATACTGAGCATGATGTCACATGGTATGGAATACCCCGTTGGCCAGCTGGGCTAGCTATCCTGGCTGTGCTCCCTCCTCCCAGCCTCTGCGTTTGGTAGAGCATGGAGCTGTCCTTGACAGGGTACTTAGCAACAACTGAAAACATCAGTGTGTTATCAACATTCTTCTCATACTAAATCCAAAACACAGCACTAGGAAGAAATTTAACCCTATCCCAGCCGAAACCAGGACAGTATCCACCCCTTATTCCATGCCATTTACGTCATGCCTAGGTCTCACATTTTTTTCAATACTTTCCAATTAATCACCACCACCTTTCTTGTCTATATATATATATATATATACACAAAAACAGATATCATTCCCTTAGTCTATGGGCCGTCCCTCTAAACTGCCCACTGAGTTCATCTAGTCCATGACTTTGGGCTCCATCTGTCATAACAGTCTTTCAGGGCCGGAGAGATGGTGTGTGGTGTTGGATTGTTGCATGCTGAAGCCACTTCTGGTTCCAGTATTGCTGTGCTTGTCCGGTTCTATCATCGTTGCACTTTGCTTGGTTTCATGAGAGTTAGTTCCTTCTTCATTAATCTGGGTGATTTTTACTGCAGTACCATTGATAGCAACCACAGAAATAATGATATAAAATATCACATAGCAATTAACATCATACAATGCAGTTCATTGGCTATTTTCACCCAAAATCAAATCCCCTTGAGGTACACAACGGACTTCCCCATCCTTTCGCATTACCCACCAAGTGCACCCAGGTCCTTGAGCAAAAGCAATCCCACGGATGGGTTTTCCCTTGCCAGAGGCAGGAGTAACCCAGACTGTCTTCCCCAGCATATTTCTTATGTGCATGACAGGGACTTTATCTCCATCTACAGTACGTAAGGGTTCTGATTGGGCAGGGTCAGCTCGAGTGACAGATCCCCTGGTGCTGACTAACCAGGTGGCTCTTGCTAAATGTGTGTCCCAATGCTTGAATGTCCCACCACCCATTGCTCTCAGTGTGGTCTTTAGCAGCCCGTTGTATCATTCGATTTTCCCGGAGGCTGGTGCATGGTAGGGGATGTGATAGACCCACTCAATGCCATGCTCTTTGGCCCAGGTGTCTATGAGGGTGTTTCGGAAATGAGTCCCGTTGTCTGACTCAATTCTTTCTGGGGTGCCATGTCGCCATAGGACTTGCTTTTCAAGGCCCAGGATGGTGTTCCGGGCGGTGGCATGGGGCACAGGATATGTTTCTAGCCATCCGGTGGTTGCTTCCACCATGGTGAGCACATAGCGTTGGCCGTGGCGGGTTTGTGGGAGTGTGATATAATCAATCTGCCAGGCCTCCCCATATTTATACTTCAACCATCGTCCTCCATACCAAAGAAGCTTTACTCGCTTGGCTTGCTTGATTGCAGCGCATGTTTCACATTCATGGATAACCTGTGCAATAGCGTCCATGGTCAAGTCCACCCCTCGGTCACAAGCCCATCTGTATGTTGCATCTCTTCCTTGATGGCCTGAAGTGTCATGGGCCCACCAAGCTCTAAATAATTCACCCTTATGTTGCCAGTCCACATCCACCTGAGCCACTTCAATCTTAGCAGCCTGGTCCACCTGCTGGTTGATTTGGTGTTCTTCAGTGGCCCGACTCTTGGGTACGTGAACATCTATGTGACGTACTTTTACAGCCAGGTTCTCTACCCGGGCAGCAATATCTTGCCACAATGCGGCGGCCCAGATGGGTTTACCTCTGCGCTGACAGTTGTTCTGCTTCCGCTGCTGCAACCATCCCCACAGGGCATTTGCCACATTCCATGAGTCAGTACAGAGATAAAGTACTGGCCATTTTTCTCGTTCGGCAATGCCCAAGGCCAGCTGGATGGCTTTCACCTCTGCAAACTGGCTTGACTGACCTTCTCCTTCAGCAGTTTCTGCCACTTGGCATATAGGACTCCATACAGCAGCTTTCCACCTCCGATGCTTTCCCACAAGGCGACAGGACCCATCAGTGAACAGGGGATATTGCTTCTCGTTTTCTGGTAGTTTGTTATATGGTGGGGCCCCTTCAGCACGCGTCACCTCCTCCTCTGGGGATATGCCAAAATCTTTGCCTTCTGGCCAGTTCGTGATCACTTCCAAGATTCCTGGGCGACTGGGGTTTCCTATTCGGGCCCGTTGTGTGTTCAGCGCGACCCACTTACTCCACGTAGCATCGGTTGCATGATGTGTAGAGGGGGCCGCCCCTTTGAACATCCAGCCCAGCACCGGCAGTCGGGGTGCCAGGAGGAGCTGTGCTTCAGTACCAACCACTTACGAAGCAGCTCGAACCCCTTCATATGCTGCCAATATCTCCTTCTCAGTTGGAGTGTAGCGGGCCTCAGATCCTCTGTATCCCCGACTCCAAAACCCTAAGGGTCGACCTCGAGTCTCCCCTGGTGCTTTCTGCCAGAGGCTCCAGGCAGGGCCATTCTCCCCGGCTGCGGTGTAGAGCACATTCTTTACATCTTGTCCTGCCTGGACTGGCCCAAGGGCCACTGCCTGAACTATCTCCCGCTCAAAGGCTTGTTGTTGTGTTTGGTAGAGCATGGAGCTGTCCCTGACAGGGCACTTAGCAACAGCTGAAAACATCAGTGTGTTATCAACATTCTTCTTATACTAAATCCAAAACACAGCACTAGGAAGAAATTTTACTCTATCCCAGCTGAAACCAGGACAAAAACACATAGTGGCTCTGAATTATGTTCGGGGGGAGCTCTTGTTACATCTAAAATTGGCATGGGAGAACAGTTAAATACTGGGCGTCATCATGCTTCAGTTACAGCTCAACAGGAAAGATCAGTAGCAGCAGAACAGAAATGGAGATTGATGTCAATGATGTCAAAGAGATGATGACCAATGAATGTCTTAAGAGGGGAGAAAATTCAGTATTTGAATGGGGGTAGGATTACATGGTAAAAAAAAAAAACTTTACAGCACTTCTCTGAAAGAAAGCAAGAGGCATTTGCTACGACCAGACAAGGAGGAATTGCACTTACTAATATACAAGTCAAGGGCAGTGAGGAAAAAAGTGTAAGCGTTTCAGTGTCCTCAGTAAGCTCATGAATGCAGAAAAGCACCACAGTAACACTAGTACACAACCAGGTTCATACACGTGTATGAAAAGTTGTAAGGAGATGATGAAAAACTTCACCTTAAATGCTGGTAGGAGTCATTATTATAATTTCTGTGCCTTGCCTCACCTTTCCCTTCTTCCCACGCCAAACCCTTAACCCTTTTGTCATTAGGGAAATTACCAGCACATACATGGTTTCACTCTAATACCAAATAAAAATAAAACTGCAATAATTTTTCCATTGATCAGTGCCTTAAAAAAATCCAGATTGTATGATGACACATGACATAGTCTGTCGTTCTCTCTCTGGCCTTATTTTAACAGTTATTAACGGTTGCAGATGGAGATTGGCTTCTCGGTTTGCAAGGTTCTCCACAGAAAGTGAAAATGGGTTTTATCTATGGTCCAGTCTCATGAGCTAAGCTCACATTAATCAACTGCTGAAAAAGTTTAACTGCATGCGTGAATGGGACTGGATACAAGTCAGCTTCTTGGTCATTAAGGAATCATCCTCTATCAAAGGGCCAAATCCAAGAGAAGTTTCAAGACTGATCATATCCATTGATTTTCCCAGATTATCATCTGGCCTGTTTTAGTGTTATCTCCTGATCTTTAAAACATGTAGGGCACTGGCTTAAAAACTGTATATAAAAGGACTACATCCAAACCTTTATCAGCCCTAGTAAACACTTTGCAAAAGGATAAGACAGCTTTTTTATGTGCACTAAATGTTTACAAACCACCTTTCTCCTGTGTCCTCTGGAGAAACAGTGCATTTACATGAACTTTTGTCCAGGTCGTTTCTAAGGTCTCAGAACCAAACTATGCCTATTTGCAAGCCTTGGTGCAAAATCGGGACAGACACGCAAGCTGTGTGTTGGGAGGGCGTTTGGAGGGTAGGAGCTGGTAGGTTTGCTTTGGACTCTTCCCCTTTCCCCTTAAGGCTGGCAGCACCTGGGTCATGATCTAGTACAAACCAAATCAGATTTGTCCTCTAACACAGATGGTCATAAAGTCCAGTGAGGAATCTATTAAATGGTTTATGGCAGGTCACAGTCACAACTAAGGTCACCTCTCAGACAAAAAATATGGGCCATTTCCATGCTGGCACAGATGTCTCGGTGCCAAATAACAGCTTAAAACACACACCAGAATAAAATGAACATTGCTAAGAAAAGCCCTGGTGACAATTGTTTTAACAAACTAAATTAACTTATCAGACAATTGTGAATATGATTAAGTACCCACAAATAGACATTTAAAATGCAATATTCAGTAGTTGTTTGCACTGCACAGAGAAATACGTAGCTCTATTGTCAAGATGGAATAAAAGATTAACACACATTTTTTTAAAATGCATGGATGTGTGCAATACTTGCCAAATTAGCTGAGGTAATGTGGCTTGTTCCACAAACAAAGGAGGTGAGTTTACATAAAGTGTTTTCCCTTTACTTTAAATAAGTTAGTGTATGGCAATGTCTTTACAGAAAACTCTTCATTTAACAGTTTTACTTAAGGTCTACTTTCTGCTTTACTTAAAGTCTTCTATGGTAGCACCATAGATTCTCTCTTGTCTAATGTAAGGACAAAATAACATCCACACCTGACAAGATACCAAGAAGAATGTCAAACACTTTTTAAAACAAAACCCACAACACTTTCTCTTCTTATATGAAGAATCTTCACTTATATCATAACAGCTAACACTGGTACTATGATATTTTGGCAAATCCATTTTCAACAAAGTACAACGCTGATATAAGCACTGAGAGTATTTGTACTTGCTAAATATCTTCTAGACCATCTTTCTGAAGATGATCACAGTTTAAAGAACATTTTTCTGTGAAGAGTTCCACACTTTTATGTTGAAAATCCTTGCAGAAATGAAGACTGGTCTACTGCTGAAGCCACCGTTCCACAGTCATCTTATAACATAAACAAATAGTTTCATCAGATCAAGTCATTAAGACTGAATTCTTAATACAGAAATAAAAATGTAAAGCTTTATGATGCATATACATATGATTTATTCTCCTTGAGAAAAGCATTTCTTCCACATGTAGGTTTTTCCTCTCATAGCCAGATATGAAAAAAAATCCAAAAAAAACCAGAAAAGGTGACTGGTGACTAAATATCTCTGTATTTTACAGAGTTAAGTGACCCAAAAAGTTAATTCAAATGAACGTTGCATCACCCGAGCAATGTTAACGACTAAGATGATATCATTTGCTATCACCTGAGAGCTCTAAAACACACTATAAGCTAAAAAAAAAACACCTCTTGGCATCTGTCTGTTTACTGGCGCAGGAACAAAATGTACAGAAACGGTAGCAAGTACAGGTAAGAGCTGTTGCTTGTTAAGCCAAAGTTCAATCTTTCTTGTTGGAACTGGTGTGATTTCTTGGATTTGTGACCTGTAAAAGCAAAGTTCTCTGTCCTGTTGTGCAAAACCCAGTAAAACTCTCCTGGTACCTAAACTTTATAATGGAGCGCTCTGCTATGGTATACGAGAACTGAATGGTTTTTAACATCCAGAGAGGCACCTGTTTCCCCTGCTAATGCACACACACACACACATTCCTATTCACATGACATATAAAAGGAATGATTTAATGTTAATGGAAATCTAAGCACCTTGTTTACCAATTTAATTTACTCATAGATCTCTTCTCAGGCAATCAGATAAACAAAAACACCAATTACCCATCTCACAGTCCTTGCACAAGTAAAATGAAAACATTATACTTAACTATAGGGGTTGAACCTTAATTTCTTCACCCATTAACACTGTATTGACTGTATCAAGAAACTGAAAGAAAATCTTACCTGAATTGGCTCTTGTGTCAGTCTCATGGGCCCAATTTGTACCTCTGTAGTTGAAGCCTGCTAAAGAAGAGTTCTTAACAAGATAGCATTTTACACTGAAGAATGAAAGACCAAACAGAACCATGAAAGACTCTCAAAGAAAAGCAGGCATATGACTAGCAGCCTTGATTTAGTTGCTTTGAAGTGTATCTTTTATGAACATATTTTACCAAACTCCTAATTTTGTTTTATTTGTCTCTAAGTTAAAAATCGTAGGGCTTTAAATAATGAAAAAAGAAACATCTCTTCCTTTCCCCAACAGAGTACCTTGGTTACACAAAAGGACTTATATTTTGCTTGAGACTATGGAAAGCTATTTTTTTCTGGCCAAAAATTGCCTTATTCATTTGAATGTAATACAGAACTTCAAGGTCTTGTGACATATATTTGATAATAATATTTTAATGGGTTTGGTTAGAAAAAAAATGATTTTTCAGACAAAATAACTTGTTTGGATTGCAGATTTAAAATTGTTTTCCAGAACCATAGCCTTTAGTTTGTAGGAAAAAACATTGCTCCCATGCGATTCATGACATTTTCAGAAAACATGAGAGCACATCATAATTTAAAGCTACCGCAAGAAAGCCAGCTGCTTTGTTGCCATATTTCCTAGGAGTTGGACTACCTTAATGCTTTTTGTGTCTTGATACATTTCAGTACACTTCTGTAGACTACTGATTTGTTTCACTTCAGATCATTAGTTACAGAAGGTTGTTAAGCAACTGAAGAATACCTATGACCTCCCACAGATGCATGTACTTAAGGAAAAGAGTCTTTGAACCCTTAAAATATTGCTCCCCTCATGCATATGGAGGAATATTTGCAAGTTAGCGATCTCCGAAAGGGCAGATTCTCTGCTTTCCTAGTACCAGTTACCCCAGGTGTCTGGTGTAGGTGAGTTAAAGCAATTGCCCTCCAAGACGTGTATTTGAACAAAACCCTAATTGTAGGCAGATCCCCAGGACTTTCCCTGACACCCAGGAATCCTGGAACCTTATTTCTGCAGCATTTTGCTCTGCGGTGCTCGTTAGTTCGAGCCTTTTGTCCAGGTATTACCTTATTCTTAAATTTAGTATTTTTCAAAGGAATGTGTATAAATATTCAAAATGGATGAAGTTACCAGTATTCAGCTTTTTTCCTTAGAGAATACAGTACCGTGTTAAGTATTAACAGCCTTGCCCTGCATGTGAGACAGTGGAATTATGTATAGCTACAACTGACACATTGGACTTTCATGCACCACTGAGCATCGATTCTTCTCAGCCCAACAACGTACATCAGAAGGTGGTAACAGGCAGTACTCCAAAAGATTAAACTATAAAGCCTGCTACTGTTTTCCAAAGCAAAACCTGCCTCCAATATAAGTGTAGTTAACCTCTCCTTTTCTCACACAAAAGCTTTACTTCCCACTTGAGCACCTGCCATACTGGAATGGAACTTAATGCAAGTAAGAGTATCAGAATAGAAATGAAAGTTAGCATCAATCATCAACCACAAGGTTATGAGTAAGGTTAGAGAAACAGAGTTCTCTGAAAGCTCCCGGCCCCTGTTCCCCCCCCAAAAAAAAGAAAAACAGCACATTCACACTCCAGTGATATTATATAGGAAACTCTTACATACATTTTTTATCATTATTCACTTTGATTTAAAAAAAAAATATGTTTTAAAGTAGTCTCATTAAATGAATCTGTAAGAATATACAACAGACTTGGGTCAGTATCAGCACAAAAGCTTCTTTTTTTAAAAATGCACAGCTCTGTCCCAAAAGGTATTGATCAAGAGCCTGGGACCCTTCACAAAAGACAGGAAACAGATATCTATTTTATTATTCATTTATTAATGCTACTAGGGAATTGACACTGTAAATCATAGAATCATAGAATCATAGAATCATTAAGATTGTAAAAGACCTCTAAGATCATCGTGTCCAACCGTCAACCCAACACACCATGCCCACTACACCATGTCCCTAAGCGCCTCATCTACACGTCTTTTAAATACTTCCAGGGATGGTGACTCCACCACTTCCCTGGGCAGCCTGTTCCAAGGCCTGACCACTCTTTCAGTAAAGAAATTTCTCCTAATGTCCAATCTAAACCTCCCTTGGCGCAACTTGAGGCCATTTCCTCTCGTCCTATCGCTAGTTACTTGGGAGAAGAGACCAACACCCACCTCGCTACAACCTCCTTTCAGGTAGTTGTAGAGCATGATGAGGTCTCCCCTCAGCCTCCTCTTCTCCAGACTAAACAACCCCAGTTCCCTCAGTCGCTCCTCATAAGGCTTGTGCTCCAGGCCCTTCACCAGCTTCGTTGCCCTCCTCTGGACACGCTCCAGCACCTCAATGTCCTTCTTGTAGTGAGGGGCCCAAAACTAAACACAGTATTGGAGGTGCGGCCTCACTAGTGCCGAGTACAGGGGCACGATCACCTCCCTGCTCCTGCTGGCCACACTATTTCTGATACAGGCCAGGATGCCGTTGGCCTTCTTGGCTACCTGGGCACACTGCCGGCTCATGTTCAGCCGGCTGTCAATCAGCACCCCCAGGTCCTTTTCCTCTGGGCAGCTTTCCAGCCACTCTTCCCCAAGCCTGTAGCGTTGCATGGGGTTGTTGTGGCCCAAGTGCAGGACCCGGCACTTGGCCTTGTTGAACCTCATACAATTGGCCTCGGCCCATCGATCCAGCCTGTCCAGGTCCCTCTGCAGAGCCTTCCTACCCTCCAGCAGATCAACACTCCCGCCCAACTTGGTGTCATCTGCAAACTTACTGAGGGAGCACTCGATCCCCTCATCCAGATCATTGATAAAGATATTGAACAGGACCGGCCCCAGTACTGAGCCCTGGGGAACACCGTTCGTGACCGGCCGCCAACTGGATTTAACTCCGTTCACCACAACAATCTGGGCTCGGCCGTCCAGCCAGTTTTTTACCCAGCAAAGAGTGTACCTGTCTAGGCCGTGAGCCGCCAGCTTCTCTAGGAGAATGCCGTGGGAGACAGTGTCAAAGGCTTTATTGAAGTCCAGGTAGACCACATCCACAGCCTTTCCCTCATCCACTAGGCGGGTCACCTGGTCATAGAAGGAGATCAGGTTGGTCAAGCAGGACCTGCCTTCCATGAACCCGTGCTGGCTGGGCCTGATCCCCTGGTTGTCCCGGACATGGCTCGTGAGCGCCCTCAAAACGAACTGCTCCATGATCTTCCCTGGCACCGAGGTCAGGCTGACCGGCCTGTAGTTCCCCGGATCCTCCTTCTGGCCCTTCTTATAGATGGGCGTCACATTGGCGAGCCTCCAGTCGTCCGGGACCTCCCCAGTTAACCAGGACTGCTGGTAAATGATGGAGAGTGGCTCGGCAAGCTCCTCCGCCAGCTCCCTCAGTACCCTCGGGTGGATCCCATCCGGCCCCATAGACTTGTGAGCGTCCAGGTGGCATAGCAGGTTGTTAACTTCTTCCTCTTGGATTATGGGGGGTTTATCCTGCTCGCCATCCCTGTCTTCCAGCTCAGGGGGCTGAGTACCCTCAGGATAACTGGTCTGACTATTAAAGACTGAGGCAAAGAAGGCGTTAAGTACCTCAGCCTTATCCTCGTCCTTGGTGGCAACGTTCCCCCCCGCATCCAATAGAGGATGGAGATTCTCCTTGGCTCTCCTTTTGTCATTAATATACTTGCAAAAGCATTTTTTGTTGTCTCTCACGACAGTGGCCAGGTTGAGTTCTAGCTGGGCTTTTGCCTTTCTAATTTCCTCTCTGCCCGACCTAACGAGATCCCTGTACTCTTCTTGAGTTGCCTGCCCCTTCTTCCAAAGGTGATAAACTCTCCTTTTTTTCCTGAGTCCCAGCCAGAGCTCCCCGTTCAGCCAGGCCGGTCGTCTTCCCCGCCCGTTCTTCTTGCGGCACATGGGGACAGCCCGCTCCTGCGCCTTTAAGACTTCCTTCTTGAAGAATGTCCAGCCTTCCTGGACCCCTTTGCCCTTCAGGACTGTGAATACCTTCTGCTTTGCTACCACTTCAGAGGACATCCAGCTTTAATTACTGTGTTTTGTCCAAGATGGAATAACTGTGTCTAAGACATAGATCAATGCAGGCAAGTCTATCAATCCCATTACAGAGATTCCTTTATAGAGTAGCCACTTCTCTTAGCCTGGGTATTTTAAAACAACAAAAAAAATTCCACACAACTGTGACTTGCGGTTTCTCTCTCTGCTGCTTCCGTGTCAACTTCATGAATAGCAAATACCTGAATAGAAGGACCTAAAAATCAGGGTCTCTCTCGCTTCTCCGCCCTCCCCCCCCCCCACTATCATAGCAGTACCATTAAGCAAAATGTACTTACCACTTCATTAAAGTCCCACCCTTTTAAATCACCAATAGAAAAATCTTTTCCCTTCCCATATGACTGAACACTTACAGCCCCTGCAGTTTATGAATCATCAACAATTAGTATCACAACTACTGTAAAGATAATGACTAATTAGTACAGCAAAACCTTCTTGAACAATTCTTCATTGCACCAGAGAAACAACAGCAACTAGAGCCAACTAAGGGGTGAAGCAAAGGTGTTGGGGAGTTCAGCCTCCTGGAAAGGCTCAGGACAGATGTGCCGGTTGAGAAGCTGTACTTGTAACGGACATTGCACAGACACCAAGGGCTCTACAGACACCCTTTTGCCCTGAAGATTCCTCCCTGCTACCCACTCTATCTCCTTCCACCTTTACTCACTGACAGTCATTAGGACTCCCACACTGATGGACCCATTCCCTCACCTTTGTTAGTATGCTTTCAGACCTCTGTCCCTTTGGTTGTGCAGTGGGTAACAGGACTCTCTTTTAGGCTCAGCTCTCATCACACCACTGCACTCCCCTGCCTTCATCTCCCCTTCTTTGCTAGGGCTCATTCGCATTTCTCTCCAGCTCAGCTTTTCCCATCCACACCACTGGCAAGGGTTGACACCTCAGCCCATCCTTTGTCTATTATTACCATTTCCATATTCAATTATACCACTATTTTCAACCTCAAATCCCTTCCCTATTTTTTCCCTGGCCAAACTCCAGTCCTGAAAAGGATTACAACGATGAGTGACCTCATAGAATCATAGAATCATACAGGTTGGAAAAGACCTCTAAGATCATCGTGTCCAACCGTCAACCCAACACACCATGCCCACTACACCATGTCCCTAAGGGCCTCATCTACATGTCTTTTAAATACCTCCAGGGATGGTGACTCAACCACTTCCCTGGGCAGCCTGTTCCAAGGCCTGACCACTCTTTCAGTAAAGAAATTTCTCCTAATGTCCAATCTAAACCTCCCTTGGCGCAACTTGAGACCATTTCCTCTTGTCCTATCGCTAGTTACTTGGCAGAAGAGACCAACACCCACCTCACTACAACCTCCTTTCAGGTAGTTGTAGAGCACGATGACGTCTCCCCTCAGCCTCCTCTTCTCCAGACTAAACAACCCCAGTTCCCTCAGCCGCTCCTCCTAAGGTTTGTGCTCCAGGCCCTTCACCAGCTTCGTTGCCCTCCTCTGGACACACTCCAGCACCTCAATGTCCTTCTTGTAGTGAGGGGCCCAAAACTGAACACAGTATTCGAGGTGTGGCCTCACCAGTGCCGAGTACAGGGGCACTAAGACCTCAGCACTGGTCTTAGCCTTGCATTCTCTCAGGGGCTTGAATTCATTTACGAGATACTCCAACATCCCTGGCCTGGAGCTGGTGTCCTGCTCCTCTTCCTGCTCCAACACATCTGACTAGGGTGTCCAGCTCCTCTTCCACTGTTCAACAATGTTATGCCCCTCTCTTCTTTCCCTTCTTTTCTTTGTCTTGTCTGTCATAGCAGAACTATATCCCAATCTTTCTCCTCTTCTTTTACTTTTTTATCACTTCTGGTCCATTCAACTCCCATCCACTGGCATTTTTCTATAGGTTAACACCTGGCCACTCTTTCTGTTTGGAGCCTCCCACATGCTTCTTTGTCAGCTTCAACTGTTACAGGGAATATCACTTGACCTGTCTAGCAATTTATGTGGATTAAAGAAGGGACAGATTTACAGGAGAAAAATTAAGAGCTCTTTTCACAAAGATGCCACCTCTGACTCAAGAAGCCCCTTAATCATAAGCTGGCAAAGGCTGGGAGAATAAACGGGATTGATCACTACACACTCCTCCCAGGGCTCCTGCTGCTGGAGACTCAGTCCTGAGCTAGATGGCTTTTGGCCTGACCTCCATGGCTTTTCCAGGCACCATCCTTCCCCGAGTCATTCATTTGACCAGCTACCTTGGGTCATCCTCTCCTCCCACCAACACAGCTACTCTCCCAACTCTCTTTCAGGGAGCACTGCTCTCTGCTACCTCTGTTGTCAAGTTCTGCCTAGTCACTCAGAGCATTCCCACCTGTTTTTTTTATTCTCCCCTTACTGTGGCTTCCAGTTGACTTGTGCTTCTGCTTTCCCAGCTGCTCATACCTTGCATTTCCCTGGCTCCCACTAGAGGGCTGCCAACTCACTCTGCTCCCCTCATGCCAGCCAGCTGCCACTTTTTCCAAGGAGTCCAGAGGAGCATTAAATAGTTAGAAAGCTCAACTCGAAGGTTAATGTAAGGTCATGCTATTTTATTAACAGAAAATAATGATCAAACACACATACCATTTAAAAGAAATAAGGTTTCATCATTGTTGACTTAGCCACTACAAACTCTGCAAGCATCCATAACAGAAGACTGACCCATCGGATATGTAGGAACTGGTAAAAAAATATGCATATGCATTTTGAAGAGCTAGCCTATTCACAACGTGTGACATAAGCTTTGTGTAAGTCACAAATATTTTCAAAAACAGCAAGTATGAACTTTTTGTGGGGTGTTTGTGTCCTGGTTTCGGCTGGGATTGGGTTAAATTTCTTCCTAGTGCTGTGTTTTGGATTTAGTATGAGGAGAATGTTGATAACACACTGATGTTTTCAGTTGTTGCTAAGTGCCCTCTTAGTCCAAGGACAGCTCCCATGCTTACTGACTGAGCTAGGTACACAAGATGGGAGGGAACATAATCAGGACAGACAGCCCAGCTGGCTAATGGGGTATTCCATACCATGTGACGTCATGCTCAGTATATGAATGGTAGGCGTGATCCAGGAAGTGCCGATCGCTACTTGGTTATCGGTCAGCGCGGGTGGTGAGCAATTGCATTGTGCATCACTCATTTTGTATATTTTATCATTATTATTATTATTTTCCCTCTTCTGTTCTATTAAACTGTCTTTATCTCAACCCACGAGTTTTTCTCACTCTTACTCTTCCGATTCTCTCCCCGTCCCGCTAGGGGTGGGGGGAGTGAATGAGCGGCTGCGTGGTATTTGGCTGCCTGCCAGGTTAAACCACGACAGTCTGGAACCAAGAAATCAAGACCAGTGCAGACCCTCAATGTATCAATAACCCTTGCACAGGCTTCCACTTGTGGTAACACCATGGAAATAGCTGGCTGTATGCCATAAGCCTTGTTAGTAAGATCATATAGGTCAGTGACTACAAATTCAAACATCTACTGCTAAGACCACAAAATTATCTAGGCTTTAGTTTCAGCCTACAGAAACGCTCATGCCTTTCCTTCCTTAACTATTTTGAACTCAGCTTCTCTTCGCACTCCACTCAAAGAGAAGTCTCTAAGTGTCTCTCTTTAGAGTCAAAGCTCAGCAGTACTCCACAGTCCTCTCCCATGCTCCCATCAGCTGCCTTTCACATCACTGACACTCTATTGTTTGAAATCTAGTCTGACCTTGGCTTTCAGAAATCTCGTCTACCCTAAGACCCTTTCTGCTTTTCTCTTCACCCCTTCAGAAGGTCCTCCTGTCCTGGTTTTGGCCAGGATAGAGTTAAATTTCTTCCTAGTGCTGTGTTTTGGATTTAGTATGAGAAGAATGTTGATAACACACTGATGTTTTCAGTTGTTGCTAAGTACCCTCCTAATCAAGGACATTCAGCTTAAAAAAAACCAAGTGTTGGGAGGGAGCATAGCCGGGACAGCTGGCCCAGCTGGCCAACGGGGTATTCCATACCATGTGACATCATGCTCAGTATATGAATGGTAGGCGTGTTCCAGGAAGTAGCGATCGCTACTTGGTTATCCGTCAGCACGGGTATATTCTATTATTATCATTATTATTATTATTATTATTATTATTATTATCATCATCACCATGATCATCATCATCATCATCATCATCATTTTCCCTTCCTTTTCTGTTCCATTAAACTGTCTTTATCTCAACCCACAAGTTTTTCTCACTCTTAGCCTTCCGATTCTCTCCCTGTCCCACTGTGGTGGGGTGGAGTGAGCGAGCAGCTGCGTGGTGTTTGGCTGCCTGCCAGGTTAAACCACGACACCTCCATAGAATACCCTTTAACTTTGACAAAGGTCTTGGGTTCTTTTTCCCTCCGCATGTATCACTGCAGGGAGTGTGCCTTAAAAATACTGACCTAAAGGCCCATTTACCTGGAATGGGAAACATAGATTTTCTTTTGTTTTTTCTTCTTTTTCTTGATCGCAAGAAACAAACAATTTGCTCCAAAAACACAGCTCCACTAAGGACTTACATCTATACATCTCTGCTCCAGATCTCTTTCCACTTTCGGCAACAGAAATCTTAGCTTTTCTCAATACACATGTTTAGCTGTCATTTCAAGTAAACCTGCCTTCCAAACCCATGTCTCCCCCATCAACCTCTATCTGCAACCCTCTCTTGGTCACTGTGAGTACTGCAACCAACCTTCTTCTGCTCATACCCACAATCTGTAAGTCATCGTCCACTTGAGCTTCTCTTAAGTCCTCTCACCCTGGCTATTTCTAAATCTTGCTCATTCTACGTTATCTATAAAATGTGACCTTTCCTTCTCAACCACTTCCACTCTTTTCATCCAGTTCTCTTATCTTGCCTGCAGATTATTACAGCATCCTTCTCTTCAGCTGTGACATAGGAAAACTTGCCAAGCTTACATTCAACTTGCAGAAGGATGCAGAAGGCACGGACAAAATCTTCTCTGCAGATGAAAGCAACAGAGAAAACAAAATAAAAGGGCTGCATCAAACAAACCTGTCTTCACTCTGAAGACCCTTCCCAGCCTATTTCTTATTCCTGTGTGAATTATCCCCCCTCCCTTTGCCTGGGATGTCAGGCTGTGCAGCCTGTCAAGTTTTCAAGTTTCCAAGTTTTCATGATCTCTGCATTTTTGCAATGCGCACAAACAACTACAAAAAGTAACCCAAAAAGCCATGCCTCCAAGTGCTTAGATGGTTTGTAGATATGATGGTGTCACTCTTTGTCCTGGTTTTGGCTGGGATAGAGTTAAATTTCTTCCTAGTGCTGTGTTTTGGATTTAGTATGAGAAGAATGTTGATAACACACTGATGTTTTCAGTTGTTGCTAAGTACCCTGCTAGTCAAGGACTTTTCAGCTTCCCATGCTCTGCCAGATGCACAAGAAGCTGGGAGGGAGCATAACCAGGACAGCTAGCCCAACTGGCCAACGGGGTATTCCATACCATATGACATCATGCTCAGTATATAAATAGGAGGCATGGTCGAGGAAGTAGTGATCGCTGCTTGGGTATCGGTCAGCAGGTGGTGAACAATTGCATTGTGCATCACTCATTTTGTATATTCTACCATTATTATTATTATTACTATTATTATTATTATTATTATTATTATTATTATTATTATTATTTACCTACCTTTTCTATTCTGTTAAACTGTCTTTATCTCAATCCACAAATTTTACTTTTTTTTTTTCTTGATTCTCTCCCCCATCCCACTGTGGGGGTGAGGAGAGAGCGAGTGGCTGTGTGGTGTTTGGCTGCCTGCCGGGTTAAACCACAACACTCTTACATATACTCTACTCTACACTGTCTCACTCCTCTCATCTGTGCCTCTGTTAACACTCCATCAACAGTTACAGGGTAGTCTGTCAAAGGCAGCAACACTATTTCCAGTTTGTGTTATACAGCCCTTCCACAGTGGTGTCCTGGTCTTTTACACAATAAGATAATATAAGGAAGAAAGAACAGATATTCGAGGCTGTGTTTTTTTGCTTTGTTGAATAGCAAACACACCCAGGGCCAGCATATGCAAAAAAGTTAGTGCTTGCAATGTTTTTATTATTTTGCAGGTTTATTCTTTCAAATAGTATCTGCATATTTGGATTCTTGACTAAAATTTATTATCACGCTTTATGCTTTCTCTGCCCAAGGAAATGTTAATGAAATTTCTACCTAAAAAGAAAAAAAAAAGGCAAAAAAAGGACAAAACCCACATCCACACATATTTTGTATAAAGCATTAGAGAACAAAATTTTGTAAGATAGGATGGAAAGTGCAAGCAACCTTTTTCAGTATACTGATATATTAAAAGTACAGCCCTGAATTTTTATAAACCTCACAAAAAAGCGGTATGTGGCGAATAAGGACACGGACTCCATCTGAGAGGGCACAAAGACGAAGACGAAAATCCCCTTATTATACAGCACAAGCGCCTTTTTATACCTCACATTATGCCACGTATGCACTTCAAAGAATTCCCTAGTACATCCCCTAAGCAAAGGTCATCTTGACACTCTTCCGCTAATTTCCTTACCTTTGTCACGCCCTCAGAACCATTAACTGCCACCTCTTATCTCCCTTTTTCCCATGGCTTCTTTCACTTTCCATCTTCCCATGGCTTCTTGTTTACCAACGCTATGATACTGCTTGTACTCTCAGGCATTGATTCCTCCACATCTCCCCCTTTTTCTTTTACAACAAACACTAAGCTAACTGACTTTTCTATTATTCGTTTCACACATTGCAATAAACATAGTACACACACAAGAATACATACGAATACAATCAAACGTATAATTCCCAGTTCAATCAAACTCATTACCCATTTTGCCAAGCCCCAATAATTCTCTCTCTTGTGGCTCTACGCTCAGGGGCGGACGGTACACCAAACATCCGTCCCAATTGTCAGTCACATTGCGGCCGCCATTACAAAGTGTTGCATGCGGCTCCGTGAGACCTAGGGTCCAATTGTTCCACGGGAGTCCCTCTAAGCAGGTGGAAAAAGGATCTCCAGGTGACAAGAGCAAAAGGCAAATGGTCTCCTGGCCTGTCTGATTCGCAAGGGCGATCCAGATGTTCTCTTTGGGCTGCGGTGGGGCCCAAAACGCGCTTACGCCTGTGACAACGGCGAAAAAGACGGCTTGACGAACTGCGCTGGTACCCATCTTGGTCCTCGATCTTTGGAGACACAAGCATACCCTCGACCCCAGGTTATCAATGAAAACGGGCCTTCCCACTCATGAGATTCCAGGTTTCTCACCTTTACCCATGCCTTGTCCCTTATGATTGCCTCATGACCTTCAACAGAATCAAAATGTCTGCAAATCGGGGGTCCACCTTCCTCAGCCCACCGATTGAGAAAATTAAGAACATAAACGGCTTTTGCTAATCTTTCCTGTGGGGTCAAATCCCCTACTCCCCCTTTTTGTTTTGTTAACATGTCTTTGAGCGAACGGTGCGCGCACTCAACAATGGCTTGCCCTGTGGGGCTGTGTGGAATTCCCGTGATATGAGTGATTCCCCACGTTTGCAGGAATGTCCGTGTGGCTTGGGCAATGTACCCGGGGCCGTTATCTGTTTTTATTTTGCTCGGTACTTCGAGAATGGAAAAAGCAAGAAGAAAATGTTTTCGGACATCCCGGGACTTTTCCCCAGTGTGGGCTGTGGCTGCAATTGCTCCCGAAAAGGTATCCACTGAGACGTGGATGTATTTGAGTCGACCAAAGTCGGGAAGATGTGTAACATCAGTCTGCCAAAGTTCGAGTGCCTGCAAGCCACGAGGGTTGACTCCCCCCGGCTGTGGAGGGCCCGCACACTGGCACTCAGGGCATGCAGTGACAATTTGGTGTGCTTGTGTAAGTGGTAAATGAAACATTCTAGCCAAGGCCTTAGCGTTCTGATGATAAAAGTCTTGTGAACGCCTCGCTTGCTCAAATTTCCCCAGGACAACAACAGCCCCTGCAAGCGAATCAGCCAACCGGTTTCCCTCAACCAGGGGCCCCGGCAATGCAATATGAGATCTGATATGCAATATAAAAAAAGAGTGGATCCTTCGATGAATGTGTTCTCTGAGGGTTTATGACTGGGAGGGTGAATAGAAATCGCTCCTGTAAAACCTTCCATAGCCATTTGAAAAGGTACAGACATTTGCATCAACCAAGTTAACATAGGCATCACGACAGCAATGTAAATGGTATATGGCTCTTTTCCGCACAGCGCTATCAACCGTTGCCTCCCTCTCATGACCAGGGATGCAAACATTTCTGCTCTAGTGGTGATGGTTTTTCGAAATTGATGGGGAAGAAACACCCATTCTATGACCAACAACTGTTCGCCACTGGGTGTTGGCTTCCATTGAAACAACAAACCATATGGTTGGAAGTCAGCGTTCACTATTGCTAACTGAAAAGGAAGCTCTGGATCACAGCGCTGTGCTTGCCGAGCCGATATCATTGTAGCAATCCGCTGCAACGCTTGCTGAGCCTCGGGGGTTAACGTTCGTCGAGACCCCAACGCAGGATCACCTTTTAGCAAATTAAACAGAGGTCTCAACAGCTCGTTGTTGATTCCCAACAGAGGCCTTACCCAATTGATGGTGCCCAATAATTTCTGCAAATCAGTCAGGGTGTGGACCTGACTACCGATCTTGAGCCCTTGCGGTATCACAGTTTGCTCAGTAATGCGCCACCCTAGATATTTCCAGGGAGCGGTCTGCTGCACCTTTTCTGGGGCAACTATCAAGCCGTTATGCTGGAGGCTCGTTACAACAACCTCCATGGCCCCTCGTATCATGGCCTCAGAGGGGGTTGCTACAAGGATATCATCCATATAATGATAAATTACGACTTCAGGCAATTGGGTGTGGGCTGGACTAAGGGCCTGAGCCACGAACCACTGACATATGGTGGGACTATTTTTCATGCCTTGCGGGAGCACCGTCCAATGGTACCGTTGACTCGGCTGGGCTACATTGGTCACGGGTACAGTAAAAGCAAACCGCGACACGTCATCTGGGTGTAGCGGAATGGTAAAAAACCAGTCCTTAAGGTCTATTATAGTGATGTGCCAGTTCATAGGTATCATGGTTGGTGAAGGGAGACCTGGCTGTAGAGCTCCCATGTCCTCTATAGCCTCATTTATACGTCTTAGATCGTGAAGGAGCCTCCACTTTCCTGATTTCTTCCGGATGACAAAAACTGGTGAGTTCCATGGGCTCGTGGATGGCACAATGTGCCCAGCGCGCAGCTGCTCAGCAACTAGGTCCTGCAAGTGATGCAGCTTGTCCGTGGGGAGGGGCCACTGATCCACCCATATAGGCTTTTCACAGGACCATTGCAACTTCAGGGTGTGCTGCCGATCAGTAGCCCCTAGGATAAATTTGTCCCCAGCATGATTCCCCATTGTGACAAACAATCTCGTCCCCACAGCGTGAGAGGGGCCGGAAGAACGAACGGTCGGACATTGGCCCGCCGACCCTCCGGTCCCTCGATTTGAATTAATTGAACACTCTGCAGTGGTGCTGTTTGCCCTCCGATACCTGTAAGGGCAATCGGGACCTGTTTCGTCGGCCATTGAGCTGGCCAGTGTGACTGCGCAATGACTGTCACGTCAGCTCCGGTATCAATAAGGCCGCTGATGCACACAGACTGCTGAGGGCCACCGCCTGACAGGCAGCAAGTCAGTTGCGGTCGCCCCGCAGCGACAGGCTGCGCCCACCACAGTTGTGGCGTGCCGGTGGAACCAAAACCTTCACCCGCCCATTCCTGAGGCTCCGCTGCAGGAGGGGCAGCTCGAAAGTAGACGAGCTGTGCTATTCGTGCTCCTGCCGGCACGTAACAGGGCGGAGTAGGCGTCCACAACATGATTTTAATTTCTCCCATATAGCCTGCATTGATAACCCCAGGGAGAACGAACAAGCCCTGTAACGTGGCGGATGAACGTCCCAGTAAGAGTGCGCTGTAACCGCCACCTAGCGGCCCCCACACTCCGGTGGGCACCGCTTGAACAGCCGTAGAAGTCAGGTTCACTGGGTGGGAGGGGGCCAAGTCCACGCCGGCACTTCCCCATGTCTGGGCAGATAATTCAGAGGCACGGATGCCAGCGGGGGGCTGGGGGCAGTTTCCATCATCGCATGGGGGGCTGCTTGTGTCATCGCGCGGCCCCTCCCCGCGCTCCTGCAACCGTTTCCCTGGATAGGCTGACCGTCTTTATCATACTGCGACCGGCATTGATTCGCAACGTGCCGGCCCTTCCTACATTTTGGACACGTTCCCAGTTGTGAGTCAGCCAGTTCCAACCTCCGCCTGCCTGCCTGCGGGCACTGTCTCTTAAAGTGACCGGGACGGCCACAGGTGAAGCACGTCTGTTGGCTAAACTTAGAGTTTGCAAAAGCAGCAGCCATCGCCACAGCCTGGTGCTCCGTGGTCCCCACACGGTTGCATCCCTCTATCATTTGAACTACCGTAGGGTTTTTTAATGGACGGAGCACCTTCTGGCAATCTGCATTAGCATTTTCAATTGCCAATTTTTGTAATAATATTTGCCGCGCTTCCTCATTCTCTACTTGTTTGTCCAAAGCATCTTTTAATGTCTCGATAAATTTCATATACGGTTCCTGCGGTCCCTGCCTAATATTAGTAAACGAGCGTTGGGGCTTCCCTACATCGGGGACCTTCATAAATGCTAGGTAGGCAAGATTCTTTGAATCATTTAGGGCTTCCATCGGGAGTTGTGCCTGGACATGGGCAGTGGCATATCGACCCTCTCCTACCAATGCGTCAACTCCCAAGAATCTCACTGGATCTGCCGCGGGACGCTCCAAATATTCCAGTGCTTTTGCCTCACAGAGTCACCGCCACTCCCCATTCCAGAGCATAAACTGAGCAGAGGAGAGCAACAATTGCGCCAGCGTTTTGCAATCGAGCGGACATAACGTATAACTCCTCATGACCGACCCCAGCATGTTCGCAGAGTAGGGGGCATTAAGGCCAAATTCAATCACTCCCCTTCTCAACTCGTTCACTACTTGGAAATTCAGAGTCTCCCACCAGGGCCTTTGATGAGCTTCATAAATCACCGGGAACGCCCGGACCTCACGGAGCTTAACCGCGAGGTCAGAGTCCCCTTCTTTCTCTGCCTCCCTTTGAATCCCCTTCCACATATCATGCACATGCGGGGGATATAAATCCGGCTCTTTCTCTGGGTCGACCGGTCCCGGATCGAACGGATTGGGATCATCACTGCCGCTACCCTGCTCCCCGCAGGCAGCCACCGCTCCAGCCTCAGTGGCCGGGGGCGCAGAAGGCTCTTTGGCCACAGATGCACTCCCTCCCGAGTTTTCACCTCTCAGCTTGTCTTTAGCACTGACATGCTTTTTTAGGGTCTCATTCAGAGTCCTCCAAGGCGCTAGCAGTGCTGCAGCCACCGAGTCCGAACGAGTGGCAGCATCCCAAAGCTGGGTGCCTGCTTCATCCCAAATTTTTGGATCATAAATGTTAGTAGAATCGACTCCCTTAACGGTGGTTGTCACCCACTTCAGGAGTCGTCTCAAGTCCCCATTATCCATGGTTACTTGATATTTTTTCAGGATCAATTCCATGGTCCTGCAAACAGTTTTTTCCTCCTTTGTCATGTTTGAACCCATGACTACCACCCCCCGCTGCTCACCTCTGTTCTGCAGAGACGATTCGACGTCACTATCCTGTTTCCTTTCAACTGCTTTCTTCCTGTCTCTTTTCGACGGCTTTTTTTTCCTGTTTCTCTTCAACAGCTTTTGTTCCTGTTTCTTTTCAACAGCTTCTATCCCGTTTCCTTCCAATGGCTTTTTTCCTGTTTCTTTTCAACAGCTTTGGCAGTTCAGCGGGGCTCGCCACCGGATCGGCGAGTGCCGACTTTATGGCCCTTCAGACAGAATGTCCCTGTCCCTGTTCGGGCGCCTTTTGTGGCGAATAAGGACACGGACTCCATCTGAGAGGGCACAAAGACGAAGACGAAAATCCCCTTATTATACAGCACAAGCGCCTTTTTATACCTCACATTATGCCACGTATGCACTTCAAAGAATTCCCTAGTACATCCCCTAAGCAAAGGTCATCTCGACACTCTTCCGCTAATTTCCTTATCTTTGTCACGCCCTCAGAACCGTTAACTGCCACCTCTTATCTCCCTTTTTCCCACGGCTTCTTTCACTTTCCATCTTCCCATGGCTTCTTGTTTACCAACGCTATGATACTGCTTGTACTCTCAGGCATTGATTCCTCCACAGCGGTATTTTCCATGTTTTCAGGAATCAGTCCAGCTCTTATTACCATAGAAAATACAATCAGAACCAGACTCTCCCTAAAGGAAATTAGAATGTTTTGAAAACAATATCTCCTCTCTTCTTCATAATTATAGAGCTCCAGATTGAGGCAAATGGGATCTGACTTTGGATTTTAGGTCTTTTTGGTTTGCAAACTTTCAGTTAAATTTCAGAATGCTTTCTGTTTTTAAGGAGCTTTTCCTGGTTTCGGCCGGGATAGAGTTAATTTTCTTCCTAGTAGCTGGTATAGTGCTGTGTTTTGGATTTAGGATGAAAATAATGTTGATAACACACTGATGTTTTCGTTACTGCTGAGCAGTGCTTACACAGAGTCAAGGCCTTTTCTGCTTCTCACAGCACCCCACCAGCGAGTAGGCTGGGGGTGCACAACAAGTTGGGAGGGGACACAGCCGGGACAGCTGACCCCAACTGACCAAAGGGATATTCCATACCATATGACATCATGCTCAGTATATAAATGAGGGGAAAAGCTGGCCGGGGGTCCGCTGCTCGGGAACTGACTGGGCATCGGTCAGCGGGTGGTGAGCAATTGCATTGTGCATCACTTGTTTTGTATATTCTTTTATCATTATTATTATTTTCCCTTCCTTTTCTGTCCTATTAAATTGCCTTTATGTCAACCCACGAGTTTTACCTTTTATTGTTCGATTCTCTCCCCCATCCCACTGTGGGGGAGTGAGCGAGCGGCTGCGTGGTGTTTAGCTGCCTCCTGGGTTAAACCACAACAGAGCTGATGTTTAAAATGTGGCACATGAAATACCTTAATGCTCTAAAACCCTCAAAATCAAAATCATTTTTACAGCATAATCCATGAAGAACAGTATTAAACAGTTTCACTACAAAACTCTAATATAAGCATAATTTTTTCCTTATTATATTAATTGAGCACTCATTTAGGAGGTCTGCGATATATTTGCATCTTAGTTTTAACTCATGCAGTGTAGCATTCCCCCAATCTAATGATTTAATCATTTAAAGATTATCTATGGGTCAGGAACATTTTACTGTGTAGTTTTGAGCATACTCTTCCCATATATATAAGCAAAATTCATGATCTGCAATTGAATCTACTCTTCCAGATACTATATGCAATTTTGTTGACAAGCAACAAAGCTCAAAATTCCCTTGGGAGCGGGGGGGGGAAGTCTTTTACTTATGTAGCTGTTGTGGTTTAACCCCAGCCAGCGAATAAACCCCACGCAGCCGCTCGCTCACACCCCAACTCCGGTGGGATGGGGGAGAGAATCGGGAGGGCACAAGTAGGAAAACTCACAGGTTGAGATAAAAACAGTTTAATAATTGAGATAAAACAAAGTAGAACAGTAATAATAACAATGAGAACAACAACAATAACAGAATATACAAAGCAGACGATGCACAATGCAACTGCTCACCGAACGGGGGGCGAGCCCGCCCCCACACATGGTTTTTTACACTGAGCATGATGTCACATCGTATAGAATACCCCATTGGCCAGCTGGGTCCAGCACCCCGGCTGTGCTCCCCCTCCCCGGTGCAAGCATCACCCAGCAACAGCCAAAGCATCAATGGGCCATCAACGCTCCTTTCACACTAAACCCAAAAGACAGCACACCCCCAAGCTACTGGGAAGAAAGTTAACCCTGTCCCAGCCGGAACCAGGACAGTATCCAAACCTTATTCTATACCATCTACGTCATGCCCAGGTCTCACATTTTCCAATACATTCCAATTAGTCACCGCTACTTTTCCTGCCTTTGATATATACACACAGAGCGAAATAATTCCCTTAGTCCATGGGCCATCCCTCTAAAATGTCCATTGAGTTCATTTAGTCCATGACTTGGGGTTCCATCTGTCATAACAGTCTTTCAGGGCAGGAGAGATGGTGTGTGGTGTTGGGCTGTTGCATGCTGAGGCCAGTTCTGGGCGCTCGTCCGGTTCTATCATCGTTGCACCTTGCTCAGTTTCATCGGCGTTCATCCTACATTAATCTGGGTGATTCTTACTGTAATACTGTTAATATGGCATATGGTAACCATAGAAGTGATGACATATAGTATAATATAGTAACTAACATCATACAATTGAGTTCATTGACTATTTTCACCCAAAATTAAATCCCCCTGAGGTACACAACGGACTTCCCCATCCTTTCGCATCACCCACCAAGTGCACCCAGGTCCTTGAGCAAAAGCAATCCCACGGATGGGTTTTGCCTTGCCAGAGGCAGGAGTAACCCAGACTGTCTTCCCCAGCATAATTCTCATATGCACGACAGGGACTTTATCCCCCTCTACAGTGCGTAAGGGTTTGGATAGGGCAGGGCCAGCTCGAGTGACAGATCCCCTAGTGTTGACTAACCAGGTGGCTTTTGCTAAATGTGTGTCCCAATGCTTGAATGTCCCACCACCCATTGCTCTCAGCGTAGTCTTTAGCAGTCCCTTGTATCGTTCGATTTTCCCAGAGGCTGGTGTATGATAGGGGATGTGATAGACCCACCCAATGCCATGCTCTTTGGCCCAGGTGTCTATGACGGTGTTTCGGAAATGAGTCCCGTTGTCTGACTCCATTCTTTCTGGGGTGCCATGTCGCCATAGGACTTGCTTTTCAAGGCCCAGGATGGTGTTCCGGGCAGTGGCATGGGGCACAGGATATGTTTCCAGCCATCCTGTGGTTGCTTCCACCATGGTGAGCACATAGCGCTTGCCCTGTCGGGTTTGTGGGAGTGTGATATCATCAATCTGTCAGGCCTCCCCATATTTATATTTCAACCATCGTCCTCCATACCAGAGAGGCCTTACTCGCTTGGCTTGCTTGATTGCAGCGCATGTTTCACATTCATGGATAACCTGTGCAATAGCGTCCATGGTCAAGTCCACCCCTCGATCACGAGCCCATCTATATGTTGCATCTCTTCCTTGATGGCCTGAAGTGTCATGGGCCCACTGGGCTATAAATAATTCACCCTTATGTTGCCAGTCCAGATCCACCTGGGCCACTTCAATCTTAGCAGCCTGGTCCACCTGCTGGTTGTTTTGGTGTTCTTCAGTGGCCTGACTCTTGGGTACGTGAGCATCTACGTGACGTACTTTTACAGCCAGGTTCTCTACCCGGGCAGAGATATCTTGCCACAATGCGGCAGTCCAGATGGGTTTACCTCTGCGCTGCCAGTTGTTCTGCTTCCATTGCTGCAACCATCCCCCACGGGGCATTTGCCACCATCCATGAGTCAGTATAGAGATAAAGTGCTGGCCATTTTTCTCGTTCAGCAATGTCCAAGGCCAGCTGGATGGCTTTCACCTCTGCAAACTGACTCGATTCACCTTCTCCTTCAGTAGTTTCTGCAACTTGGCGTATAGGACTCCATACAGCAGCTTTCCATCTCCGATGCTTTCCCACAAGGCGACAGGACCCATCAGTGAACAGGGCATATTGTTTCTCGTTTTCTGGTAGTTTGTTATACAGTGGGGCCTCTTCAGCATGCGTCACCTCCTTCTCTGGGCATATTCAAAATCTTTGCCTTCTGGCCAGTTTGTGATCACTTCCAAGATTCCTGGGCGACTGGGGTTTCCTATTCGGGCCCGTTGTGTGATCAGTGCGACCCACTTACTCCACGTAGCATCGGTTGCATGTGTAGAGGGGACCCTCCCTTTGAACATCCAGCCCAGCACCGGCAGTCGGGGTGCCAGGAGGAGCTGTGCTTCAGTACCAACCACTTCCGAAGCAGCTCGAATCCCTTCATATGCTGCCAATATCTCCTTCTCAGTTGGAGTGTAGCGGGCCTCGGGTCCTCTGTATCCCTGACTCCAGAACCCTAAGGGTCGACCTCGAGTCTCCCCTGGTGCTTTCTGCCAGAGGCTCCAGGTAGGGCCGTTCTCCCCGGCTGTGGTGTAGAGCACATTCTTTACATCTTGTCCTGCCCGGACTGGCCCAAGGGCTACTGCATGAACTATCTCCCGTTTAATTTGTTCAAAGGCTTGTCGTTGCTCAGGGCCCCATTTGAAGTTGTTATTCTTCCTGGTCACTTGATAGAGAGGGCTTACAATTTGACTGTAATCTGGAATATGCATTCTCCAAAAACCCACAATGCCTAAGAAAGCTTGTGTTTCCTTTTTGCTAGTTGCTGGGGACATGGCTGTTATTTTGTTGATCACATCCATTGGGATCTGACGACGTCCATCTTGCCCTTTTATTCCTAAAAACTGGATCTCCTGTGCAGGTCCCTCGACCTTACTTTGTTTTTTGGCAAAACCGGCCTTCAGAAGGATTTGGACTATTCTCTCCCCTTTCTCAAAAACTTCTTCTGCTGTGTTGCCCCATACTATGATGTCATCAATGTATTGCAGGTGTTCTGGAGCCTCACCCTGTTCCAGTGCAGTGTGGATCAGTCCATGGCAAATGGTAGGGCTGTGTTTCCACCCCTGGGGCAGTCGGTTCCAGGTGTACTGACGCCCTTCCAAGTGAAAGCAAACTGTGGCCTGCACTCTGCCACCAAAGGGATTGAGAAGAACGCATTAGCAATGTCAGTTGTGGCGTACCACTTGGCTGCCTTTGACTCCAGTTCGTATTGAAGTTCTAGCATGTCTGGCACGGCAGCACTCAGTGGCGGCGTGACTTCGTTCAGGCCATGATAGTCTACTGTTAGTCTCCACTCTCCATTGGACTTTCGCACTGGCCATATGGGACTGTTAAAGGGTGAGCGAGTCTTGCTGATCACTCCTTGGCTCTCCACTCAACGAATAAGCTCATGGATGGGGATGAGGGAATCTCGGTTGGTGCGGTATTGTCACTGGTACACTGTTGTGGTAGCGATTGGTACCTGCTGTACTTCAACCCTCAGCAACCCCACAACAGAAGAGTCCTCCGAGAGACCGGGCAAGGTGGACAGCTGTTTAGTTTCCTCTGTCTCCAGGGCAGCTATACCAAAAGCCCACCGGTACCCTTTTGGGTCCTTGAAATACCCTCTCCTGAGGTAGTCTATGCCAAGGATGCACGGAGCCTCTGGGCCAGTCACAATGGGGTGCTTCTGCCACTCATTCCCGGTTAGGCTCACTTCGGCCTCCAATACAGTTAACTCTTGGGATTCCCCTGTCACTCCAGAAATACAAATGGGTTCTGCCCTTTTATAGCTTGATAGCATCAGGGCACACTGTGCCCCGGTGTCTACGAGAGCCTTCTACTCCTGTGGGTCTGATGTGCCAGGCCATCGAATCCACACAGTCCAGTAAACCCGGTTGTCCCTTTCCTCCACCTGGCTGGAGGCAGGCTCCCTCTAGTCCTGGTCATCATATTCGCTATCCACTTCTTTTAAGTATGAATCAGAAGTCCCTTTGTTAAGGTCGGAAGTGGAATCAGCCCTTCTACTCTGTCTGGGGAACTTACTGGAGACTGGAGCAGCAGTTTTCCTGGAAGAACCCCCTTGTGTGATTGTTTTTCCTTGCAACTCACGTACATGTGCCTCTAGGGTCAAGGTCGGTTTTCCATCCCACTTCCTCATGTCCTCTCCGTGGTCACGCAGGTAAAACCACAGGGTGCCCCAGGGTGTGTACCCACGATGTCTCCTCTCTTGAGCAGAGGGACGCTTGCTCCTAATGGCTGAGACACTGGCCTGTGCAGGTGGGGAGCAGGACATATCCTCTTTGAGTTGCTGGACCTCCCGAGACAGTTTCTCCACAGCAGAGACGCAGGCCCGTAGGGAGGAAGAGAGACTTTCTTCATATTGCCGGAGTTGGACAGCCAGTTCATCCACTGTTTGTTCCTCTCCATCTCTCCAGGTCATTATTGCCAATGAGATTGCATGTGACGCTGGTGCGCTCCGTACAAACTTCTGCCACATGGGTCGGGTGCGTTTGACTTCATCTGGGTCTTTGGATAACTGCTCGTTGTTCAGGTCATCATAAACCACTTCCAGCACGGCTAATTACCTCCGGTACTGGATACCTCTCTACATGGTGGGCCACTTGCCTGGGTGGCATATAACATCTTCCTTGAAGGGATACCTTTCCTTCACGCCTGACAGGAGTCGCCTCCAGAGGCTGAGGACTTGTGCCCCTTGTCCAATCGCTTTGTCAATGCCCCCTTCCCTAGAAAGGGATCTCAGCTGCTTGGCTTCCCTACCCTCTAATTCCAGGCTACTGGCCCCGTTATCCCAGCATCGGAGCAGCCAGGTGACAATGTGCTCGCCTGGACGAGGACTGAAGTCTTTTCGCATATCTCGCAGCTCACTCAGGGATAGGGATCGGGTGGTCACCATCTCATTTATGGGTTCTGCCTCCTCCTCCTCCTGTTCTCGTGATGGCCCTGGTTCATCTTCATCCCTTACTAGACGAGCTGATTTTCTTGTGCATTTTCTTTTTTGTATAGGGGTGACTGATACCAGCATGGGTTGGTTCTCTGTCGCAGGGGGCGGAGTAGCTGCCATGCCTGCCGTGGGTGGTGGGGTAGCCGCTGTGCCTGTCGTGGGGGGTGGGGTAGCCACAGGGCCTGTTGCTTTGTCATCAGCTGCAGAGATGTTTCCTTCCCCTTGGGGGTTCTGAGTGGTGTTAAACAGGGCTCGGTAGGCATGGGCCAGGCCCCAGCACATTGTAGTGATTTGTGTCTCCCTAGAATGGCCAGGGTGACAGCATACTTTTTCCAAGTATTCTACTAATTTTTCAGGATTCTGCACTTGCTCAGTGGTGAAGTTCCAGAACGCTGGCGGTGCCCACCGTCCTCGGCTTTTGCCCATGCTATCCCACTCGCCCTGCCACTCATATCTATCCAGCCTTGGGGCAGATCTCTGGATGACATTCTTAAATTGCTTACTAACCTTGGATAAAACCACTACAATATTCCCAAGGAGTACCAATAGATGTATCTTAACTACCCAGGGATGTTCAAGGTACTGACAAATTATTTTAACGAAGGAGATGACATCATAGAGGAAGGTAGCGAGGGTGCCATTCTCTATTTCCTCCATAAAAAATCTCTCAGAGGAAAAGGTATAATTGCTAATGGTCTCCATGAGGTGGTGCCCGAAATACAGTAACGGCTTCATTACGAATCCCAAATACCAAATAACCCCCAATGCCAGCGTTTTAGTAACAAATCTCCCAGGCAAAACATCACTAATCACTGCGGAGCACAGCAGACTACAAAACCCAACTCCAATCTTTAACAGATACAGTAAAAACAAGAGCATGGTGCAGAACAAATTAATATGTTAACAGATATAAATTCCTTAATACGCTCTAATTAATCTGTTGTTATCTCAACCCTTTGCTGCCCCACGTTGGGCGCCAAAGAGGACTGTCGTGGTTTAACCCCAGCCAGCAAATAAACCCCACGCAGCCGCTCGCTCACACCCCAACTCCGGTGGGATGGGGGAGAGAATCGGGAGGGCACAAGTAGGAAAACTCACAGTTTGAGATAAAACCAGTTTAATAATTGAAATAAAACAAAGTAGAACAGTAATAATAACAATGAGAACAACAACAATAACAGAATATACAAAGCAGACAATGCACAATGCAACTGCTCACCAACCGCCGACCGCGTGTCACGAATTGGGGCCGAGCCTCCCCACACCCCTGGTTTTTATACTGAGCATGATGTCACATGGTATAGAATACCCCATTGGCCAGCTGGGTCCAGCATCCCGGCTGTGCTCCCCCTCCCCGGTGCAAGCACCACCCAGCAACAGCCAAAGCATCAATGGGCCATCAACGCTCCTCTCATACTAAACCCAAAACACAGCACACCCCCCAAGCTACTGGGAAGAAAGTTAACTCTGTCCGAGCCGGATCCAGGACAGTAGCTATCACACATACAACTACTCAGTGACAACTGGGCCAAATCCTCAGCTCAGGACACCATACACAGAGGCATGGAGCACGAAAACACTACATACACAGGCAATAAACTGGAACCAAATCCACAAAGACACATAGGTCTCGCAAGCTCTGCTGTACTTTCATGCACCTAGCTCAAGGGCAGAGTGCACAAACCTGCAACTGGTTCTTCTACTTCCCAAAAGCAAGCAGAATTCGGATGAGGCCCTCTCAATGCCTCCTGTTAACGCTATGTCACTGCACACAAGGGAATGGAATATTTCTGGTGGAGAGGGAGAAAGTCAAAGGGAGGAAGAGCTTTCCCTTCCATGACCACCCTCACCTCTGGGCAATGAAGTCAGGCTCTTGTTGCATACTCTCTCCCTCACCCATGACCCTTGCACTCCTGTATGCAGTGGCCTGAGCCTGAACAGGAACCTCAAGCACTGTCTAACTTCCTTTCCCACCTCCCTCTCCCTCATCAACCTTGCCTTCACCTGGTGGGGGAGCACTCACCTGGGAGAAAGGCATTTGAAACCTTCCAAGCTAGGCTGGGCATAGGCTATCATATACCAGATGCACCAGCCTGCTGTTGTCCGTGCATGTCCCATGCGGTCTGAGAACACCAACCTGACTGGGTCCTTCAGGGGACCTGCCAAAGAGTTGTGGTGAATGGAGTTAAATCCAGTTGGCGACTGGTCACAAGTGGTGTTCCCCAGGGCTCAGTATTGGGGCCAGTTCTGTTCAATATCTTTATCAATGATCTGGATGAGGGGATTGAGTGCTCCCTCAGTAAGTTTGCAAACGACACCAAGTTGGGCGGGAGTGTTGATCTTCTTGAGGGTAGGAAGGCTCTACAGAGGGATCCGGACAGGCTGGATCGATGGGCCGAGGTCAATTGTATGAGGTTCAACAAGGCTGAGTGCCGGGTCCTGCACTTGGGTCACAACAACCCCATGCAACGCTATAGAATCATAGAATCGAATCATAGAATCATTGAGGTTGGAAAAGACCTCTAAGATCATCGAGTCCAACTGTCAACCCAACACCACCATGCCCACTAAACCATGTCCCTAAGGGCCTCATCTACACGTCTTTTAAATACTTCCAGGGATGGTGACTCCACCACTTCCCTGGGCAGCCTGTTCCAAGGCCTGACCACTCTTTCAGTAAAGAAATTTCTCCTAATGTCCAATCTAAACCTTCCTTGGCGCAACTTGAGGCCATTTCCTCTTGTCCTATCGCTAGTTACTTGGGAGAAGAGACCAACACCCACCTCGCTACAACCTCCTTTCAGGTAGTTGTAGAGCGCGATGACGTCTCCTTTCAGCCTCCTCTTCTCCAGACTAAACAACCCCAGTTCCCTCAGCCGCTCCTCATAGGACTTGTGCTCCAGGCCCTTCACCAGCTTCGTTGCCCTTCTCTGGACACGCTCCAGCACCTCAATGTCCTTCTTGTAGTGAGGGGCCCAAAACGGAACACAGTATTCGAGGTGCGGCCTCACCAGTGCCGAGTACAGGGGCATGATCACCTCCCTACTCCTGCTGGCCACACTATTTCTGATACAGGCCAGGATGCCGTTGGCCTTCTTGGCCACCTGGGCACACTGCCGGCTTATATTCAGCCTTGGGGAAGAGTGGCTGGAAAGCTGCCCAGAGGAAAAGGACCTGGGGGTGTTGGTCGACAGCCGACTGAACATGAGCCGGCAGTGTGCCCAGGTGGCCAAGAAGGCCAACGGCATCCTGGCTTGTATCAGGAATAGGGTGGCCAGCAGGAGTAGGGAAGTGATTGTCCCTTTGTACTCGGCACTGGTGAGGCCGCACCTCGAATACTGTGTTCCATTTTGGGCCCCTCACTACAAGAAGGACATTGAGGTGCTGGAGCGTGTCCAGAGAAGGGCAACGAAGCTGGTGAAGGGTCTGGAGAACAAGTCTTATGAGGAGCGGCTGAGGGAACTGGGGTTGTTTAGTCTGGAGAAAAGGAGGCTGAGGGGAGACCTCATCGCGCTCTACAACTACCTGAAAGGAGGTTGTAGGGAGGTGGGTGTCAGTCTCTTTGCCCAAGTAACAAGTGATAGGACGAGAGGAAACGGCCTCAAGTTGGGCCAGGGGAGGTTTAGATTGGATATTAGGAAAAATTTCTTCAGTGAAAGGGTTGTCAGGCCTTGGAACAGGCTGCCCAGGGAAGTGGTTGAGTCACCATCCCTGGAAGTATTTAAAAGACATGTAGATGTGGCGCTTAGGGACATGGTTTAGTGGTGGACTTGGCAGTGTTAGGTTTACGGTTGGACTTGATGATCTTAAGGGTCTTTTCCAACCTAAATGATTCTATGATTCTATTCTATGATTCTATGTCTCTGGCTGCGAACTCCACATATTCTTCAGTATGAGGTATGTGCCAAGATCACGTATCTTAGCAGTGCTAAGATCGGCATCAGTTCTGGAGATAAGCAGAAGTCCTCATAAAAACTTCAAAGTCTAAGGATCAAACGGCTAAAGTTGAATTTCTGTGAATCACACAGTTGATAACAGATTGGATGCTTAATTTGGGTTTTTTTTAGTTTGGTTCTCAGAGTCTGCTCCTATAACTGATTCTGCACAAAGCTGCAAAGAGCTGTCTGATCAGTGTCAGCTTCAGGAACAGATGTTAAGATTTCTCTCTTTCTTCCTTCATCCTCATTCCGCTCTATGTGGTTTCCTGGCTTGTGTTTCAAATAAGAAATTAGGAAAGTAAGTATTCAAAAACACAGATTTGTTTCTTCTCTATTTCTCACTCCTTTTTTCCCCTACAACGTAATTCATCTATTTTTAAGCAATTACAGACAGTAGGGATAGTATAATTTTGCTGTTTCAATCTAAAATCAGTGGTAAGGGAAGAAAAGCAAACCAATGGGATTCAAGTAAACCTCTGAAAGACATGGGGAACAAAGGGCAGCTAGCACAAACAGATCACAAAACTTGGATCATCCTTAAGAGAAAAGGAATTGAGAAAGACAAAATTTACCAGTGTCAAATTGCTAGTGATTTTAGGCAACCTCTTCAACAAGCAAGCTGACACTTGTAAAATAATTCTGTGAGCTCTAACATAACAAATGTATGCGTGATATAAAATGATAACTGAAGCAAGAATATTACATTAGGACTTTTTGCATTCTGTTCACATTTTGGTAGCAACTTCTTTATGAATACATTATCATAATAAGAAATAGCACAATCAAGTAGAAAAGATACTAGTTTGGCCATTATTTTGTTAAATTGGGCATACAAGCTGCCATTGTCAATTGGTTCTCAATTCTGCTCACAGCAGCAGCTGCTTTGAGACCTGTCAAGGGAAGGTAAGATACAAAAATCCCACAATCCATAAAGAGTAGTCTGCGTTCCATTTATTCCTATAATTTGTAGATTAAGGCTTCCAAAAGAATCTGGAAGCAATCCTGCAGGTTTGTACATATAATCTCTCCCCACACACATTTTTCTTACATGCATTCAAGGCCCATCATCTGCACATTGGTCCTACTAAGACCAGTACCAGGATTCTGGTTCTTGATGTTAGCACAAAATAGATTTGGTGTCCAAGTAAAGGCTAGATGGTTGGTTAAACACATCTGCTTAGGATGTCCCTTAATGAAAACCCACAAATCTCTGGGGAGATTTCTAAACACATCGCCATGTCCTTTTAAAAGCCCTGTGAGGAACAGCCAAAATTGGTCAGACCAAACCAATTTTGGCCCAACATCCTATCTGCAGAAGTGGCCAACAGAGATGACATACTGAAGAATGCAAGAATAGGGCGAGCACAGAGTGACACTGTCCCTTATATACCACCTAAGCTCGATGCTGATAGCTCATGTCAGCTTACGCTTTCCCTACGGAAAAGCCATGCTAACTCTTCTCTAGCACATCATATTGTCCAATTACCTACCACATCTTCTTGTACTACGTTTTATCTCTAGACATAGTGTCTTGCTCATTATGGAAACAGAACGTAGTTCCTAGATGATTTTTGGAACCCTCTAAGGAAGAGTAATGTGTCATTATCTGATTTTCACTCCTCTGGCACTGAGATCAGTTTAAAGAACAGGTGACACATCATAGTAGTTCAGCAATTTCAGATTTACGTTCTTTGCGAACTCCTGGGTGAATATGCCAACTGAGTCCTGGCAATCTTTCCTTCTCCTTCACCTCCTCCCTACAGCAGAGCAATAAAATGTCCCACATCCCCAGATCTGCTATCCACATGTCTCTTGTTCAAGAGCAGAGTGCCCAGAGAGGTAGCTCAGATGACTTGTCAGATATTTGCATTGCTTGAGAAGGGCACGGTCTCAAAAGATATAGTTATCATTATCAGTGTACTCACTGTCAGTGAAGTTTTTATGTCAGTGACATAAAAAAAAAAGTATAACAAAAATGTTATAAATTAATTTTAATAGGTAAAATATACACCCAGGAAGACATCAAATTACAAAATGCTGCATCACAGTCTGATATCAAACACTTTTCTTTCAAGAAATTCTATCTTTGATGGATCCTGTCTTTCTCACTCTAAATTCAGTATCAATTTTAAGAAAAAAATCATATTCCTTAATGGGCTTTCTGGTTAATGTTTTACAATCAAGTCTACAGAAACAAGAAAAATACAGCACAGTTGGCTTATTTCCTATATTTTGATGAGAAAGCTAAGCATTTATTCGTTTTTACATTAAACTACTCTTAGGTATTGCAGATTTCTTATTCTTATGTTTAAGTAGAAGTTTAGAGGTAAGTTTACTTAGAATTGGCTGGATTTATATACCGTAGGAATACAATATTTGAGAAACCAAATTGGCTGTGACAAGGTATCTTTTCAAGATAACAGCTACTTATCCACAGATGCTGTTAATTTGTTTAAAAAAAAACACACAACAACAACAACAACAAAACAACCAAAAACCACTTTGCAACATTTTTTCCTAATTGGGGGAATAAGTCATGGCGAAAATCTAACGCATCAATTTCCAATAGTATTTTGACTAGGTTTTCCTGCTCACAGAGCAGCAGAGCACATAAATTAAGAGCATACTTTTCTCCCCTGACTATCTACAGGGCCTCAAGGTCTACAACAGTAGGAAACTTCCTCCCCTTCCCCCTAGGTATTCAAAACCTGAATAGGAAGAAGGGCCCTGACTAACACTTAGAGATGCTGAATGAAACACCAATGAGTAAAAAAATCACAAAACTGTTGGCTTGAAGGGACTCCTGAAGATCATCTAGTCCCTCCAAGTGGTGCTATCACAATGCTAGATCAGGTCAATCATGCCTTTGCCTATCCCTTTTCAGCATGGCTGCTGCTCAGGCAATCACCTCCCAGCCTGTACTGATGAGAACGGAATTAAAATCTATAGACTGGCCAAGTGCTTTAACTTCTGAACTACTGTGTAAGAGAAATATCTGCTATCATAATGTAGCCCTGTTTTATTTCACTCATTTCCCCTACCTGTAATATTGAGTAAATTCAGACCAAAATGGCACATTTTTTTGGAAAACATGCCAACAAATTTCACTTTAAAATACTTTTAAAAGTGAACATTGAACAGACCCTATGGACTCCTCTAGAGATAGGAAAATTCAGTAACTCTCAGTATAACTGTTGTGGCAAGTTCATAAATGATGGCTTCTTTAAGAAAAATACACTTCCGCATTTTAATCCAGCAGCACACAGGGAAAAAGAGATAGACTCGTGTCACAAACAGCAACATTTTTAGACTTGCGGAAAGAAAACCAATTACAGAATACAGTCCCCAATGACATGGGGTTTATTTTGAATATTGACTTTGTCAACAGAAGTTTCTCTGAAAGTATATTTATTTTGTTAGCACGCACATTTCACTTCACTAAATACATGACAGGTAAGTTATGTTAGTGTCCTTGCAGTATGAAGAGGCATGGGGAAAACAAACTTTTCCAAACATCTGTCAAAGTAAGTAGAATCTGCCCAAGACTTGTGGATCGTGGCATGACGAGACCTCTTTCTGTAAATCCATTTGTCATTACTGTTCATTCTCAACTTCGCAAGAGCATGAGTCACACACATTACTGGAGAATCCAGTCAAATCTCATTACATCAACCTTAGGGAAAAAACACAGCAACTAAGTCTGAATTGTTTCAGAAATACACGCACTGGTGTTTAGGAGAGAGCAAAATCCAAAACTATAGACACATCAAGATTTAAAAATTAATCTTATTTTCATCTTTGTATGTTCAGCTAGTCAAAAAAGCAACCAATGTGAGGATAGGAACAAAGAGCCAAACAAAACTTTATGCTGCCATTTAAATGCATGGTGAACCCACACTTTCAAAGTTGTATGACATCTTTTGTTTCCCTTGAGATAAGTTAACCAAAACTAGAAAAATTAAAGAGAAAGCCACAAGAATAATCACAGATATTCCAAGACATCTCCATAGAAGTAAAAAGACTAGGCTGCTTCTGCCAGGAAGAGAGGTAACTAAAGAGGAACAGTATAGGCATCTATAAAATCATGAATGGTGTAGAGCTGAATGAAGAATGACTTGTCAATAGTCTTCACAATACAAGAAATACGATGCTTTCACTTAAATTATCAGGCCAGTGGAGGGGGGGTTGTTCAAAAAGCAATTGAACAAAATTTACCAAAGGTAAACCCTTGTGTTGCTGTGAAACACAACAGTAGGAACATAACCTCAACTCAGAAGCCCCTAAGTTATAGGCTAAGAGAGGCAGAGGAGACAGACCCAGGGAGAGATCCCTCTCCATGTGCCCTCTTTTCTGCCTGTTGCACAAAGCTCTTTGCTCTTGTCCAAGACAAGATAATGGGCTGACAGACCTATGGTTCAATAGAGTATAGCAATTCTTGGGGATGGCTATTAAAGTTGATACAAAAAGATATGAAGTGAGTTTCAATACTGGAAGATCTAGGTAATACGATCATGTAAATATGAATGGAAACCTCTAGAACATTAACTTGCAGCAAGCTGCTAACTAAATAATCCTGATGTTCTTCCATCAGCTCTTGGCCTAGGTAAATATTCATAACTTATGAAACATACTGTTAGTCTTCAATCAAATAAATAATTTTAAAATGTAAAATTAACTTTGTCTTCCAAAGACTGACTAAGAAAAAAAAACCATCAAGAGGCTGTCTGCATACACCAGCCAGCTCAGCATTTGCTCTACAGCCTGTTCAGTTCCCTCCATCTCACACGGAAGGTGCCGCCAAAAGAAATTTCAAGTCCCACTTCTGTGCTGGGTTGTGGGGGGGCATACTTCCAGGGCTCTGTGACATCAGTAAGAGTTTGCTGGAAGACAGTTATCATATTTGAAATTTCTCCTGGAAATTAGCGAAGGAGGACGTTAAATATTTTAATACAATGAATATTCAGGAGTTTTCCACAACTCTACTTTTACTAGAAAAGGGCAATCTGTCTCCTTTCTCTTCATTCAATGTATTGCTGACTTTGGCTGCTGCTTGTTGGAGGATTATTTTAGTTCAAGGAGATTTTGACAAGAAACAGCGGGTTCTCAAATAATTTAACACTGCTTTTACAGTAGTAGATAACCTACCTGGTTTCTTACCCAAGGAGAAAATTTTAGTTGTCTTGGCTTCCACTGTTTATCTAACATAAACCATACAGTATTTTACAGAAAGTGATCAAATTAAGATTGAGCTGAATTCACAGGTTCTCTCTTGCTTTCAAAAACACTAAGACTATGTCTCTCAATATTCTGAGAGCAGTCGGAAGCAGGGCCTCAAATACTGGTTTGCAAATGCACACATAAGTATTACGGACTCTACTCCAAGGGTTAAAAGGAAGACAACTTTTTGACCTAAGGTATGCACTGTTTTTAGTCTACCTTTTCTCCAACACTATTCAATGCAGGTACTACTAGCTATCAATATCAACTTTAAGCTGGAGTGGTTAGCAGGCTTCTTCTTCAGAGACGCGTGACGGACATCACCATCAGAACTTTGGCTTAGTATCACCTCCTCTTATTTCTTATCCCAGGTGGGCATAGCTGGAAAGAATTCCTTCCAGGTTCATCAAGGTCTGGTTATACCTTCCTTTGCCAGCTACTGTAAGGCATCTACATATTATCTCAGCCCCAAACCAACACTATATTCCTCTTGCTGGAACACAAAAAACAACAACAACAACAACAACAACAACAAAACAGAACAAAGATGGTCTGATGAGCGTTAGTCACTTCTTGAAGTTTTCTGAGTTGTCTTTCACTTAGAAAACTCAGATGTGAACTTTGGTCTATATTTTACAAAAATACCAAAATAAACTCTAGTAAAGAATAGGGTATTCCTATTAAAAAACAAACAAAAAAAACCAAACAAAAAAACCCCCAAAACAAAACCCAACAACTCCTCCAAATTGCAAATACACAGCACAACCACCAATAAAGTAAAAATTAAATCTTCCAAAGTTTTCAGGTTAACAGATATGTATGTGCACTTTTTCCATTACGATCTAACATTGACTCTCAAATCCAAAAACAGCATTTAAATATGTCAAAATTAACTATTTTGCTGTTGATCCTTTTATCAGAAACCCACAGATACAAGAATTATTCCCAGAGCAGACCCTACCATCTCAAGTATCAAGAATTATGTTGTCTCCAGTAACAAAGGCTCCAGCTCAACACCACCTGTTATTGTGCAGTTACAAATTATCAACACGAAAGTCAGTGCCATGTCTCACACTGAAAATTGTGTGGACAACAAAAATCAAAGCCAAATTCTCATCAAAATAAACAACTCAGAGGCTTTCATACTGACTGAATAATTCACAATCACATTTAATTCAGTTTAAATTTCTATTTTAATTTTGACAAAGCCATTGCAGATAAACTAGACAGCAGCAGTAGTGTATGAATCTAAGAGTCCAATACTGACATCTGGATATCACCTTCTGGGAAGTGCACAATGCCTTACTCACTGGTGAGTCATCTGAGCCACATGGATGTTACCCAGAACTAGCATTTTTAACTTCTGTGTTTTGTCATTCAAGACTAAAGTGTTTATGAAGCTTGTCTCATCTATTTAGGTTATAAATCTCAGAGGCAAAGATCACCTCTAACTTTTATAATACCTTGTACAATAGGGCACACAGGCTGACTGATCCCATAAGCCCTACCCAAATGCAGATGAAGAGTGAGTAAGAGTGGAAGCAGTACTTGTGCTAGCGAGGTCCTTCGGTCTGCTCCACGATGTGCTGAGTACACTGGAGCACATTTGAAATGTCTTTATACTAACGCGCGCAGCATGAGGAATAAACAAGAGGAGCTAGAAGCTTTGGCCCAGTCCCAGAGCTACGACATCATTGGCATAAGCAAAACCTGGTGGGATGAGTCCTGTGACTGGGGTGCCATGATGGACGGTTATAGGCTCCTCAGGAGGCATAGGCAGGGCAGGCGAGGCGGGGGGGTGGCGCTGTATGTAAGGGAGGGGTTGGACTGTATGGCGCTTGCAGTTGGCGACGACACGGTTGAGAGCCTCTGGGTAAGGATGAAGGGGAAAGCAAATAAAGCGGATATTGTTGTGGGAGTCTACTATCGACCACCCAGCCAGGACAACGACACCGATGAATTATTCTACAAGGAGTTAAGGGATATCTCTAGATCTGCTGCCCTCGTCCTTATGGGTAATTTAACTTCCCGGACATCAACTGGGAATATCATACAGCAGACACAAACAGGTCCAGGAAATTCCTGAAGCACGTTGAAGATAACTTCTTGGTGCAGGTGCTAAGGGAGCCGACTAGGAAAGGTGCCCTCCTAGATTTGTTGTTTGTAAACAGAGAGGGACTCCTGGGCAAAGTGGTGATTGGTGGCTGTCTTGGTCACAGTGACCATGAAGTAGCTGAGTTTCAAATCATTGGAGATAGGAGAAAAGCTGCCAGCAAAACTTCAACCCTGGATATGGGGAGTGCAGACTTCAGGCTGCTGAAGGAGCTAGTTAGTAGAGTCCCCTGGGAATCTGCTTTGGAAGGTATTGGGGTCCATGAATGCTGGTCACATTTTAAGAGCCATCTCTTAAGAGCGCAGGAGCAGGCAATTCCAAAGTGTCGGAAGTCAAGCAAGCAGGGCAGAAGTCTGGCATGGATGAGCAAGGATCTTCTTCTAGAACTTAGGTGGAAAAGGAAAGTATATGGACATTGGAAGCAAGGACAGGCGACATGGGAGGACTACAGAGATGCTGTTTGCCACTGCAGGGAGAAAATCCGTGCGGCCAAAGCTCGATTAGAGTTCAAGCTGGTGTCCTGGTTTGGGCTGGGATACAGTTAATTTTCTTCCCAGTAGCTGGTATAGTGCTGTGTTTTGGATTTAGTATGAGAAGAATGTTGATAACACACTGATGTTTTAGTTGTTGCTAAGTAGTGTTTATACTAAGTTAAGGACTTTTCAGCTTCCCATGCTCTGCCAGGTGCACAAGAAGCTGGGAGGGAACATAGCCAGGACAGCTAGCCTAACTGGCCAATGGGCTATTCCATACCATATGACGTCATGCTCAGCATATAAACCTGGGGGAAGAAGAAGGAAGCGGGGACGTTCAGGGTGATGGCGTTTGTCTTCCTAAGTAACCGTTACGTGTGGTGGAGCCCTGCTTTCCTGGAGATGGCTGAACACCTGCCTGCCGATGGGAAGTAGGGAATGAATTCCTTGGTTTGCTTTGCTTGCGTGTGCGGCTTTTGCTTTACTTATTAAACTGTCTTTATCTCAATCCACAAGTTTTCTCACTTTTACCCTTCCGATTCTCTCCCCCATCCCATTGTGGGGGGAGTGAACAAGCAGCTGTGTGGTGCTTAGTTGCTGGCTGGGATTAAACCACGACACTGGCCAGCAGTGTGAAGGACAACAAAAAGGGCTTTTTTAAATATGTCAACAGCAAAAGGAGGATCAGAGATAACATTGGTCCATTACTTGATGAGGTCAGTCACCTCACAAATAGGGACATAGACAAAGCAGAGATGTTTAATGCCGCCTTCACCTCTGTCTTTAAAAACAATGATGGGCCCTGGGACCCCCGGAGCCCTGTGTTGGAAGACCGTGACTGGGGGGATGATAAACTCCCAGCCGACCCTGAACTTGTTCGAGACTTGCTGCTCCAGCTGGATGCGCATAAATCCATGGGGCCCAATGGCATTCATCCCAGGGTACTGAAAGAGCTGGCCGATGTTATCGTGGGACCTCTGTCCATTATTTTTCAACCGTCTTGGGAGTCTGGAGAGGTCCCAGTCGACTGGAAGCTGGCAAATGTTGTCCCAATTTTCAAGAAAGGTAAGAAGGAAGACCCTGGTAATTACAGGCCTGTCAGTCTCACTTCAGTGCCTGGTAAAATTATGGAGAAGGTTATTCTGGGAGTTATTGAAAAAACACTTGAGAGACAATGCAGTCATTGGTCATAGCCAGCACGGGTTCACGAGGGGAACTGCTTAACCAACTTAATTTCCTTTTATGACAAGGTCACCCATCTAGTTGACCAAGGGAAGCCAGTAGATGTGGGTTATTTGGATTTTAGCAAAGCTAAAAGCATCCTTCTGGACAAAACGTCTAGCACACAGCTAGACAAGTCCATAATACAGTGGGTGAACAATTGGCTGACAGGTCGGGCTCAAAGAGTTCTAGTAAATGGGGTTACATCAGGCTGGCAGCCAGTCACCAGTGGGGTTCCCCAGGGCTCAATGTTTTTATAAATGATCTGGACACAGGAGTCGAATGTACATTAAGAAAGTTTGCCAATGATACCAAACTAGGAGGAGCTGTGAACTCCCTCGAGGGTAGAGAGGCCTTACAGAGAGATCTGGATAGACAAGAGAGCTGGGCAATCACCAACCGTATGAAATTTAACAAGAGCAAGTGCCGGATTCTGCACCTGGGATGGGGTAATCCTGGTTATACGTACAAATTGAGGGATGAGAGGCTGGAGAGCAGCCTGTCCTGGTTTCGGCTGGGATAGGGTTAAATTTCTTCCTAGCCACTGAGTGCTGCCGTGCTGGACATGCTAGAACTTCAATACAAACTGCAGTCAAAGGCAGCCAAGTGGTACGCCACAACTGATATCGCTAATGAGTTCTTCTCAATCCCTTTGGTGGCAGAGTGCAGGCCACCGTTATCTTTCACTTGGAGGGGCGTCCAGTACACCTGGAACCGACTGCCCCAGGGGTGGAAACACAGCCCTACCATTTGCCATGGACTGAGCCACACCGCACTGGAACAGGGTGAGGCTCCAGAACACCTGCAGTACATTGATGACATCATAGTATGGGGCAACACAGCAGAGTTTCTGAGAAAGGGAAGAAAATAATTCAAATCCTTCTGAAGGCCGGTTTTGCCATAAAACAAAGGAAGGTCAAGGGACCTGCACAGGAGATCCAGTTTTTAGGAATAAAATGGCAAGATGGTCGTCATCAGATCCCAATGGATGTGATCAACAAAATAACAGCCATGTCCCCACCAACTAACAAAAAGGAAACACAAGCTTTCTTTGGCATTGTGGGTTTTTGGAGAATGCATATTCCAAATTACAGTCAAATCATAAGCCCTCTCTACCACGTGACCAGGAAGAAGAACGACTTCAAATGGGGCCCTGAGCAACAACAAGCCTTTGAACAAATTAAACAGGAGATAGTGGAAAAAGGGGCAGGCAACTCAGGAAGAGTACAGGGATCTCGTTAGGTCGTGCAGAGAGGAAATTAGAAAGGCAAAAGCCCGGCTAGAACTCAACCTGGCCACTGTCGTGAGAGACAACAAAAAATGCTTTTATAAGTATGTTAATGACAAAAGGAGAGCCAAGGAGAATCTCCATCCTCTATTGGATGCGGGGGGGAACGTTGCCACCAAGGACGAGGAAAAGGCTGAGGTACTCAACGCCTTCTTTGCCTCAGTCATTAGTAGTCAGAGTGGTTATCCTCAGGGTACTCAGCCCCCTGAGCTGGAAGACAGGGACGACGAGCAGGATAAACCCCCCATAATTCAAGAGGATGAAGTTAATGACCTGCTATGCCACCTGGACGTTCACAAGTCTATGGGGCCGGATGGGATCCACCCGAGGGTACTGAGGGAGCTGGCGGAGGAGCTTGCCGAGCCACTCTCCATCATTTACCAGCAGTCCTGGTTAACTGGGGAGGTCCCGGACGACTGGAGGCTCGCCAATGTGACGCCCATCTACAAGAAGGGCTGGAGGGAGGATCCGGGGAACTACAGGCCGGTCAGCCTGACCTCGGTGCCAGGGAAGATCATGGAGCGGTTGGTTTTGAGGGTGCTCATGAGCCATGTCCGGGACAACCAGGGGATCAGGCCCAGCCAGCACGGGTTCATGGAAGGCAGGTCCTGCTTGACCAACCTGATCTCCTTCTATGACCAGGTGACCCGCCTAGTGGATGAGGGAAAGGCAGTGGATGTGGTCTACTTGGACTTCAGTAAGGCCTTTGACACTGTCTCCCACAGCATTCTCCTGGAGAAGCTGGCGGCTCACGGCCTAGACAGGTACACTCTTTGCTGGGTAAAAAACTGGCTGGACAGCCGAGCCCAGAGAGTTGTGGTCAACGGAGTTAAATCCAGTTGGCGGCCGGTCACGAGCGGTGTTCCCCAAGGCTCAGTACTGGGGCCGGTCCTGTTCAATATCTTTATCAACGATCTGGACGAGGGGATCGAGTGCTCCCTCAGTAAGTTTGCAGACGACACCAAGTTGGGCGGGAGTGTTGATCTGCTCGAGGGTAGGAAGGCTCTGCAGAGGGACCTGGACAGGCTGGATCGATGGGCCGAGGCCAACTGTATGAGGTTCAACGAGGCCAAGTGCCGGGTCCTGCACTTCGGCCACAACAACCCCAGGCAACGCTACAGGCTTGGGGAAGAGTGGCTGGAAAGCTGCCCAGAGGAAAAGGACCTGGGGGTGATGATTGACAGCCGGCTGAACATGAGCCGGCAGTGTGCTCAGGTGGCCAAGAAGGCCAACGGCATCCTGGCCTGTATCAGAAATAGTGTGGCCAGCAGGAGCAGGGAGGTGATCGTGCCCCTGTAGTCGGCACTGGTGAGGCCGCACCTCGAATACTGTGTTCAGTTTTGGGCCCCTCACTACAAGAAGGACATGGAGGTGCTGGAGCATGTCCAGAGAAGGGCAACGAAGCTGGTGAAGGGCCTGGAGCACAAGCCTTATGAGGAGCGGCTGAGGGAACTGGGGTTGTTTAGCCTGGAGAAGAGGAGGCTGAGGGGAGACCTCATTGCGCTCTAGAACTACCTGAAAGGAGGTTGCAGTGAGGTGGGTGTTGGTCTCTTCTGCCAAGTAACTAGCGATAGGACAAGAGGAAATGGCCTCAAGTTGCACCAAGGGAGGTTTAGATTGGACATTAGGAGAAATTTCTTTACTGAAAGAGTGGTCAGGCCTTGGAACAGGCTGCCCAGGGAAGTGGTGGAGTCACCATCCCTGGAGGTATTTAAAAGACGTGTAGATGAGGCCCTTAGGGACATGGTGTAGTGGGCATGGTGGTGTTGGGTTGACGGTTGGACACGATGATCTTAGAGGTCTTTTCCAACCTGTATGATTCTATGATTCTATGATTCTAAGTTCGTGCAGTAGCCCTTGGGCCAGTCCGGGCAGGACAAGATGTGAAGAATGTGCTCTACACCGCAGCTGGGGAGAATGGTCCTACCTGGAGCCTCTGGCAGAAAGCACCAGGGGAGACTCGAGGTCGACCCTTAGGGTTCTGGAGTCGAGGATACAGAGGATCCGAGGCCCGCTACACTCCAACTGAGAAGGAGATATTGGCAGCATATGAAGGGATTCGAGCTGCTTTGGAAGTGGTTGGTACTGAAGCACAGCTCCTCCTGGCACCCCGACTGCCGGTGCTGGGCTGGATGTTCAAAGGGAGGGTCCCCTCTACACATCATGCAACCGATGCTACGTGGAGTAAGTGGGTCGTGCTGATCACACAACGGGCCCGAATAGGAAACCCCAGTCGCCCAGGAATCTTGGAGGTGATCACGAACTGGCCAGAAGGCTAAGATTTGGGAATATCCCCAGAGGAGGAGGTGACACGTGCTGAAGAGGCCCCACTGTATAACAAACTACCAGAAAACGAGAAGCAATATGCCCTATTCACTGATGGGTCCTGTCGCCTTGTGGGAAAGCATCGGAGATGGAAGGTTGCTGTATCGAGTTCTATACGTCAAGTTGCAGAAACTGCTGAAGGAGAAGGTGAATCGAACCAGTTTGCAGAGGTGAAAGCCATCCAGCTGGCCTTGGACATTGCTGAATGAGAAAAATGGCCAGTACTTTATCTCTATACTGACTCATGGATGGTGGCAAATGCCCTGTGGGGGTGGTTGTAGCAGTGGAAGCAGAACAACTGGCAGCGCAGAGGTAAACCCATCTGGGCTGCCGCATTGTGGCAAGATATTGCTGCCCGGGTAGAGAACCTGGTTGTGAAAGTACGTCACGTAGATGCTCACGTACCCAAGAGTCGGGCCACTGAAGAACACCAAAACAACCAGCAGGTGGATCAGGCTGCCAAGATTGAAGTGGCTCAGGTGGATCTGGACTGGCAACAGAAGGGTGAACTATTTATAGCTCTGTGGGCCCATGACGCCTCAGGCCATCAAGGAAGAGATGCAACATATAGATGGGCTCGTGATCAAGGGGTGGACTTGACCATGGACGCTATTGCACAGGTTATCCATGAATGTGAAACATGCGCCGCAATCAAACAGGGCAAGCGAGTAAGGCCTGTTTGGTATGGAGGACGATGGTTGAAATATAAATATGGGGAGGCCTGGCAGATTGATTATATCACGCTCCCACAAACCCAACAAGGCAAGCGCTATGTGCTCACCATGGTGGAAGCAACCACAGGATGGCTGGAAACATATCCTGTGCCCCATGCCACTGCCCGGAACACCATCCTGGGCCTTGAAAAGCAAGTCCTATGGCGACATGGCACCCCAGAAAGAATGGAGTCAGACAACGGGACTCATTTCCGAAACACCCTCATAGACACCTGGGCCAAAGAGCACGGCATTGAGTGGGTCTATCACATCCCCTACCATGCACCAGCCTCCGGGAAAATCGAACAATACAATGGGTTTCTAAAGACTACGCTGAGAGCAATGGGTGGTGGGACATTCAAGCATTGGGACACACATTTAGCAAAGGCCACCTGGTTAGTCAACACTAGGGGATCTTTCAATCGAGCTGGCCCTGCCCAATCAAAACTCTTACGTACTGTAGATGGAGATAAAGTCCCTATCGTGTACATAAGAAATATGCTGGGGAAGACAGTCTGGGTTACTCCTGCCTCTGGCAAGGGAAAACCCATCCGTGGGATTGCTTTTGCTCAAGGACCTGGTTCCGCTTGGTGGGTAATACGGAAGGATGGGGAAGTCCGGTGTGTACCTCAAGGGGATTTGATTTTGGGTGAAAATAGGCAATGAACTGAATTGTATGATGTTAATTGTTATATGATATTGTATATCATTATTTCTATGGTTGCTATCAATGGTATAGTAGTGAAAATCACCCAGATTAACGAAGAATGAACTAACTCTGATGATACCGAGCAAAGTGCAACGATGATAGAACTGAACGAGTGCAGCAGTACCGCAATGAGAACTGGCTTCAGGATGCAACAGCCCAACACCACACACCATCTCTCTGGCCCTGAAAGACTGTTATGACAGATGGAGCCCGAAGTCATGGACTAAATGAACTCAATGGACATTTTGGAGGGATAGTCCATAGACTAAGGGAATGATATCTGTGTGTGCATATATATATATGTATATATGTGGTGGTGCATTCATACCCCCCTTCTTCCCTGGGCCACTTGTTGATCTGGGCCGCTTGTTGATCTCAGAAATTTCCATGAAACCTCGGCCTTGGTGTATTGAGTCTGGCAGTTGAGCACTCCTTGACTGTATCAGAAACTCTGCATAGCTGAGGCTGGGAACATAGTCCTACTGTCCGGCCCAGGTGTCCAGCAGAACAACACCGAAACCTTGAGAATTCTTTAGTAATTACCACCTGGGACTGTGGCCAGAGTGGAAATTTACAGATGACTAAAAGCCAACCATCTTGTGAGCCTATAAACGGTGGTCCTAAGTGAGGCCCTTTGAGCTCTCCTGGACCGCAGCGGGCTGCACCCAGCATCTCCCTCTGAGTGGGACGCCTCTCAGAGGTTGCGATCTTTCAGGCCTACGATATTCGGAGGACCGCTGGGTCCTGGGTGAGTCCCTTTCGAAGCTCAACCGTTCGCCCGTTGAGAGGGAATGCCTAGACATTCGACGTGAGTATTTCTTCACTGAAATCGAGGGGAATTTTTAACAGGTATACCTTCTGTACATAATATATATATATATTTCTCTGTGTGTGCACTAATAGTAAGCATAATCTGTAATTAAGTTGTGATTGTAGTAGACTTACTAACCTACTTTGCAAATAGTGAATAGTTAATGATTAAGTGTTACTAAAGTTTGTTAATGATTAGTTGATAATTAAGTGTTGCTAAATTGTGAATGAAACCTAGACTGTCCCTGAAATATAAACCCTTAGACGATTTTCCTTATATATTTCACCCGTGTAATAAGTAATAGAGTGAACTTTGCCATCGAATCCTATTAGGTCGCACCTTTATAAATCTCTATTAAAATCACTTTCTGCTAATTTCTTTGACGGTGATTCTTTAAGCGGCCTCTAAACCACTCATTCGCGACAATATATAACAAAAGATAGTGGTGATTAATTGAAATATATCGAAAAATGTGAGACCTAAGCATAACGTAAATGGTATGGAATAAGGGGTGGATACTGTCCTGGTTTTGGCTGGGATAGGGTTAAATTTCTTCCTAGTGCTGTGTTTTGGATTTAGTATGAGAAGAATGTTGATAACACACTGATGTTTTCAGTTGTTGCTAAGTGCCCTCCTAGTCCAAGGACAGCTCCCGTGCCTACTGACTGAGCTAGGTACACAAGATGGGAGGGAACATAATCAGGACAGACAGCCCAGCTGACTAATGGGGTATTCCATACCATGTGACGTCATGCTCAGTATATGAATGGTAGGTGTGATCCAGGAAGTACCGATCGCTACTTGGTTATCGGTCAGCGCGGGTGGTGAGCAATTGCATTGTGCATCACTCATTTTGCATATTCTATCATTATTTATTATTATTATTTTCCCTTTTCTGTTCTATTAAACTGTCTTTATCTCAACCCACGAGTTTTTCTCACTCCTACCCTTCCGATTCTCTCCCCGTCCCACTGTGGGGGGCGGGGGGAGTGAGTGAGCGGCTGTGTGGTATTTGGCTGCCTGCCAGATTAAACCACGACAGACTGTTATGACAGATGGAGCCCAAAGTCATGGACTAAATGAACTCAATGGACATTTTAGGGGGATTGCCCATAGACTAAGGGAATGATATCTGTGTGTATATATGCAAAGTGGTGGTGATTAATTGGAATGTACTGGAAAATGTGAGACCTGGGCATGACGTAGATGGTATAGAATAAGGGGTGGATACTGTCCTGTTTCCGCCTGGGATAGAGTTAACTTTCTTCCCAGTAGCTTGGGGGCCAGTGCTGCATTTTGGGTTTGGTATGAGAGGAACCTTGATGGCCCATTCATGCTTTGGTTGTTGCTGTGTGGCGCTTGCTCCCTGGACTTTTCGGCCTCCCATGCTCTGCCAGGTGTAGAGGAAGCTGGGGGTGGGGGGGAGCATAGCCGGGGTCGTTGACCCAGCTGGCCAATGGGGTATTCTATACCATGTGTCATCATGCTCAGTATAAAAACTAGGTGTGGGGGGTGGGGTAGGCTCCCTTCCATTCACGACAGGCGGTCAGCAGGTCAGTGAGCAGTTGCATTGTGCATCGCCTGCTTTGTATATTCTGTTATTGTTGTTATCATTGTTGTTATTACTGTTCTACTTTGTTTTGTTTCCATTATTAAACTGTTTTTATCTCAGCCTGTGAGTTTTCCTACTTGTGCCCTCTCGATTTTCTCCCCCATCCTACCCGAGCTGGGGGATGAACGAGTGGCTGCATGGTGTTTAGTTGCTGGCTGGGGTTAAACCACGATACCGTCTAAGGAACCTGAAGGTGCACAAATCCATGGGACCCGATGAGATCCATCCACAGGTCCTGAGGGAACTGGCGGGCGAAGTTGCTAAGCCACTATCCATCATATTTGAGAAGTCGTGGCAGTTTGGTGAAGGTCCCACTGACTGGAAAAAGGGAAACGTAACCCCCATTTTTAAAAAGGGAAAAAAGGAAGACCCGGGAAACTACAGGCCAGTCAGTCTCACCTCTGTGCCTGGTAAGATCATGGAACAGATCCTCCTGGAAGCTATGCTAAGGCACATGGAGGACAGGGAGGTGATTCGAGACAGCCAGCATGGCTTCACCAAGGGCAAGTCCTGCCTGACCAACCTAGTGGCCTTCTATGATGGAGTGACTACATCAGTGGACATGGGAAGGGCTACCGATGTCGTCTCTCTGGAACTTTGTAAGGCCTTTGACATGGTCCCCCACAACATCCTTCTCTCTAAACTGGAGAGGTATGGATTTGATGGGTGGACTGTCCAGTGGTTGAGGAATTGGCTGGATGGTCGCATCCAGAGGGTAGTGGTCAACGGCTCAATGTCCAGACGGAGATCGGTGACGAGTGGTGTCCCTCAGGGGTCCGTATTGGGACCAGTACTGTTCAATATCTTCATCAATGACATAGACAGCGGCGGGTTTGTGGGAGTGTGATATAATCAACCTGCCAGGCCTCCCCATATTTATATTTCAACCATCGTCCTCCATACCAGAGAGGCTTTACTTGCTTGGCTTGCTTGATTGCAGTGCATGTTTCACATTCATGGATAACCTGGGCAATAGCGTCCATGGTTAAGTCCACCCCTCAATCACGAGCCCATCTATATGGTGCATCTCTTCCTTGATGGCCTGAGGTGTCATGGGCCCACCAAGATATAAATAATTCACCCTTATGTTGCCAGTCCAGATCCACCTGAGCCACTTCAATCTTAGCAGCCTGGTCCACCTGCTGGTTGTTTTGGTGTTCTTCAGTGGCCTGACTCTTGGGTACGTGAGCATCTACGTGACGTACTTTTACAGCCAGGTTCTCTACCCGGGCAGCAATATCTTGCCACAATGCGGCAGCCCAGATGGGTTTACCTCTGCGCTGCCAGTTGTTCTGCTTCCACTGCTGCAACCACCCCCACAGGGCATTTGCCACCATCCATGAGTCAGTATAGAGATAAAGTACTGGCCATTTTTCTCGTTCAGCAATGTCCAAGGCCAGCTGGATGGCTTTCACCTCTGCAAACTGGTTCGATTCACCTTCTCCTTCAGCAGTTTCTGCAACTTAGCGTATAGGACTCCATACAGCAACCTTCCATCTCCGATGCTTTCCCACAAGGCAACAGGACCCATCAGTGAATAGGGCATATTGCTTCTCATTTTCTGGTAGTTTGTTATACAGTGGGGCCTCCTCAGCATGCGTCACCTCCTTCTCTGGGCATATTCAAAATCTTTGCCTTCTGGCCAGTTCGTGATCACTTCCAAGATTCCTGGGCGACTGGGGTTTCCTATTCGGGCCCGTTGTGTGATCAGTGCGACCCACTTACTCCACGTAGCATCGGTTGCATGATGTGTAGAGGGGACCCTCCCTTTGAACATCCAGCCCAGCACCGGCAGTCGGGGTGCCAGGAGGAGCTGTGCTTCAGTACCAACCACTTCCAAAGCAGCTCGAATCCCTTCATATGCTGCCAATATCTCCTTCTCAGTTGGAGTGTAGCGGGCCTCGGATCCTCTGTATCCCCGACTCCAGAACCCTAAGGGTCGACCTCGAGTCTCCCCTGGTGCTTTCTGCCAGAGGCTCCAGGTAGGACCATTCTCCCCAGCTGCGGTGTAGAGCACATTCTTCACATCTTGTCCTGCCCGGACTGGCCCAAGGGCTACTGCATGAACTATCTCCCGTTTAATTTGTTCAAAGGCTTGTTGTTGCTCGGGGCCCCATTTGAAATCATTCTTCATCTGGGTCACTTGATAGAGGGGGCTTACGATCTGACTGTAATTTGGAACATGCATTCTCCAAAAACCCACAACGCCTAAGAAAGCTTGTGTTTCCTTTTTGCTAGTTGCTGGGGACATGGCTGTTATTTTGTTGATCACATCCATTGGGATCTGATGACGTCCATCTTGCCCTTTTATTCCTAAAAACTGGATCTCCTGTGCAGGTCCCTTGACCTTACTTTGTTTTGTGGCAAAATTGGCTTTCAGAAGGATTTGAATTATTGTCTCCCCTTTCTCAAAAACTTCTTCTGCTGTGTTGCCCCACACGATGATGTCATCAATGTACTGCAGGTGTTCTGGAGCCTCACCCTGTTCCAGTGCAGTGTGGATCAGTCCATGGCAAATGGTAGGGCTGTGTTTCCACCCCTGGGGCAGTCGTTCCAGGTGTACTGGACGCCCCTCGAAGTGAAAGCAAACTGTGGCCTGCACTCTGCCACCAAAGGGATTGAGAAGAACGCATTAGCAATGTCAATTGTGGCGTACCACTTGGCTGCCTTTGACTCCAGTTCGTAAATGGCATGGAATAAGGGGTGGATACTGTCCTGGTTTCGGCTGGGATAGGGTTAAATTTCTTCCTAGTGCTGTGTTTTGGATTTAGTATGAGGAGAATGTTGATAACACACTGATGTTTTCAGTTGTTGCTAAGTGCCCTCCTAGTCCAAGGACAGCTCCCGTGCCTACTGACTGAGCTAGGTACACAAGATGGGAGGGAACATAATCAGGACAGCCAGTCCAGCTGGCTAATGCGGTATTCCATACCATGTGACGTCATGCTCAGTATATGAAGGGAAGGGGTGATCCAGGAAGTACCGATCGCTACTTGGTTATCGTTCAGCGTGGGTGGTGAGCAATTGCATTGTGCATCACTCATTTTGCATATTTTATCATTATCATTATTATTTTCCCTTTTTTTCCTGTTCTACTAAACTGTCTTTATCTCAACCCACGAGTTTTTCTCACTCTTACCCTTCCGATTCTCTCCCCGTCCTGCTGGGGGTGGGGGGAGTGAGTGAGCGGCTGCGTGGTATTTGGCTGCCTGCCAGGTTAAACCACGACAGTACTGAAGTTCTAGCATGTCCAGCACAGCAGCACTCAGTGGTGGCGTGACTTCGTTCAGGCCACGATAGTCTACTGTTAGTCTCCACTCTCCATTGGACTTTCGCACTGGCCATATGGGACTGTTACAGGGTGAGCGAGTCTTGCTGATCACTCCTTGGCTCTCCACTCAACGAATAAGCTCATGGATGGGGATGAGGGAATCTCGGTTGGTGCGGTATTGTCACTGGTACACTGTTGTGGTAGCGATTGGTACCTGCTGTACTTCAACCCTCAGCAACCCCACAACAGAAGAGTCCTCCGAGAGACCGGGCAAGGTGGACAGCTGTTTAGTTTCCTCTGTCTCCAGGGCAGCTATACCAAAAGCCCACCGGTACCCTTTTGGGTCCTTGAAATACCCTCTCCTGAGGTAGTCTATGCCAAGGATGCACGGAGCCTCTGGGCCAGTCACAATGGGGTGCTTCTGCCACTCATTCCCGGTTAGGCTCACTTTGGCCTCCAATACAGTTAACTCTTGGGATCCCCCTGTCACTCCAGAAATACAGATGGGTTCTGCCCCTTCATAGCTTGATGGCATCAGGGTACACTGTGCCCCGGTGTCTATGAGAGCCTTGTACTCCTGTGGGTCTGATGTGCCAGGCCATCGAATCCACACAGTCCAGTAAACCCGGTTGTCCCTTTCGTCCACCTGGCCGGAGGCAGGGCCCCTCTAGTCCTGGTCATAGTATCCGCTTCTCACATCTTGCAAACGCGAGTTAAGAATTCCTTCGTTACAATCCAAAGTAAGATCAGCCCTTCTACTCTGTCTGGGGAACTGTTCACTGGAAACTGGAACGTCGTGAGACAGGTTTTTCCTGAAAACTGGAGCAGCATTTTTCCTGGGAGAACCCCCTTGTGTGATTGTTTTTCCTTGCAACTCACGTACACGTGCCTCTAGGGTCAAGGTAGGTTTCCCATCCCACTGCCTCATGTCCTCTCCGTGGTCATGCAGGTGAAACCACAGGGTGCCCCGTGGTGTGTACCTTCTATATCCTCTCTCTTGAGCAGAAGAACGCTGACTCTTAATGGCTGAGATACTGGTCCGTACAGGTGGAGAATAGGACCTATCGTCTTCGAGTTGCTTGACCTTCCAGGACAGTTTCTCCACAGCTGAGACAAGGGAGGAGGAGACAGTTTCTTCGTATTCCCAGAGATTGCTAACTACAACATCAACCGTTGGTGCTTCTTCCTCTTTCCAGGACAGTACTGCCAACGAATTGGCATATGACGCTGGTGCGCTCCGTACTAATTTCCGCCACATGGGTCGCGTGCACTGGACTCCATCTGGATCTTTGGGCGTTCGGACATCGTCCAGGTCACTATAAACTACCTCCAGCACACCTAGTTCTCTCAGGTACTGGATACCTCTCTCCTTAGTGGTCCATTTGCTTGGGCGATATATAACATCTTCCTTGAAGGGATACCTTTCCTTCACGCCTGACAGCAGTCGCCTCCAGAGGCTGAGGGCCTGTGTCCCTTGTCCAATTGCTTTGTCAATGCCCCCTTCCCTAGCAAGGGATCCCAGCTGCTTGGCTTCCTTCCCCTCTAATTCCAGGCTACTGGCCCCATTATCCCAGCATCGGAGCACCCAGGTAACAATATGCTCGCCTGGACGACGGCTGAAATCTTTCCGCATATCTCGCAGCTCACTCAGGGATAGGGATCGGGTGGTTTCCGTCTCGTTTATGAGTTCTTCCTCTTCCTCCTCCTCTCCTCGTGATGGCCCTGCTCTTCCATCATCCCTTTCTAAACGATCTGACCTCCGCTTCCAAGATTTCCTCTTCTGTACAGGGGCAACGGATACCAGCAAGGGTTGGTCCTCTGGTTCAGCTGTAGTGCCTGTTGCTGGGGTTTGGGTAGCTGCAGTGCTTGTCATGGGGGTTGGAGTAACTGTAGTGCCTGTTGCCGGAGTTTGAGTGGCTGCAGTGCCTGTCTCAGGGGTTGGAGAAGCTACGGTGACTGTTACTGGGGTTTGAGTAGCCACAGGGGTTGTCATGGGGGTTGAAGTAGCCGCAGTACCTGTCGTGGGGTTTTGAGTATCTACCGTGTCTGTTGCTGGGGTTGTTCTCCCGCTGCCCACCGCCCCTGAGACTCGCCTCTCCGCCCGCCCAGACAAGGCAACGCCGTTTGCCCTCCCTCTTTTCTTCTTCCTGAGGGTTGATCTCTGGACAGTGTTCCTGAATAGTTTTTTAACCCTAAACAAGGCCTGAACCACATTCAGGATACATAGCAATATGAACATGCTTGTTTGAACATCCCAAGGATATTCAAAATTCTCAGGGAATAGTGTGGACATCTTCGTGAAGAGAATAGAAGAAAAAGGAGTTTTTGACAATATGGAAGGGAAGATGAACAAGTGGGAGAGAGTGTCCCATGCTGTCTCCGCCTTAAATTCATTCTCTGAGGGGGAAAAAGTGCAATTCCTAATAATTTCTAAGAGGTGGTTCCCGAGGTACAGAGGTGACGGCAGTACTGAGTACAGGTACCAGATTAGACTTACAACCAACGATTTTATCACATCATAAAACAGCAGCAAAATGATAATCTTGGCCCAGTTCTGAATAGCAATAAACAGCACAACCGGGAACATATACTGCAAGCAAGGTATTACATATTGCAACATTGAGAGCCAGCCCCACAACTTTGACAGCCAATACATCAACATTGTGACCAATCAATATAATGAATGTTTATAACAATTTTTCCTTAACACACTTGGGTCAGATCTATCGTTATCTCAACCCTTCGAGCCCCACGTTGGGTGCCAAAAAGGACTGTCATGGTTTAATCTGGCAGGCAGCCAAATACCACGCAGCCGCTCACTCACTCCCCCCGCCCCCCCAGTGAGAGAATCGGAAGGGTAGGAGTGAGAAAAACTCGTGGATTTAGATAACGACAGTTTAATAGAACAGAAAAGGGAAAATAATAATAATAAATAATGATAAAATATACAAAATGAGTGATGCACAATGCAATTGCTCACCACCCGCGCTGACCGATAACCAAGTAGCGATTGGTACTTCCTGGATCACGCCTACCCTTCATATACTGAGCATGATGTCACATGGTATGGAATAACCCATTAGCCAGCTGGGCTGGCTGTCCTGATTATGTTCCCTCCCATCTCGTGTACCTAGCTCAGTCAGTAGGCACGGGAGCTGTCCTTGGACTAGGAGGGCACTTAGCAACAACTGAAAACATCAGTGTTATCAAAATTCTCCTCATACTAAATCCAAAACACAGCATTAGGAAGAAATTTAACCCTATCCCAGCTGAAACCGGGACACAGTCTTTCAGGGCAGGAGAGATGGTGTGTGGTGTTGGATTCTTGCATGCTGAAGCCACTTCTGTTTCCATTATTGCTGCGCTCGTCCGGTTCTATCATTGTTGCACTTTGCTCGGTTTCATCAGAGTTCCTTCTTCATTAATCTGGCTGATTCTTAGTGCAATACCGTTGATATGTCATCTAGCAACCATAGAAGTGGTGACACACGGTATTATATAGCAATTAACATCATACAATTCGGTTCATTGGCTATTTTCACCCAAAATCAAATCCCCTTGAGGTACACACCGGACCTCCCCATCCTTTCGCATTACCCACCAAGCGGAACCAGGTCCTTGAGCAAAAGCAATCCCACGGATGGGTTTTCCCTTGCCAGAGGCAGGAGTAACCCAGACTGTCTTCCCCAGCATATTTCTCATATGCACGACAGGGACTTTATCCCCCTCTACAGTACATAAAGGTTTTGATTGGGCAGGGCCAGCTTGACTGACAGATCCCCTGGTGTTGACTAACCAGGTGGCTTTTGCTAAATGTGTGTCCCATTGCTTGAATGTCCCACCACCCATTGCTCTCAGCGGAGTCTTTAGCAGTCCGTTGTATCGTTCGATTTTCCCGGAGGCTGGTGCATGGTAGGGGATGTGATAGACCCACTCAATGCCATGCTCTTTGGCCCAGGTGTCTATGAGGGTGTTTCGGAAATGAGTCCCTGTCGGAGTGACCCGGGGTCGGAATAGGAGCGCGTTCCCGGAGTAATGATGAGTCCCAATGTGGGTATGGTCATTCTCCTTTATTTTAAGATATTGTGCTACTTTTATAAGCTATCCACACTAACACGCGCATCTACGAATCCTCTATTGGTTTACAGTCAGCAAGCACACGAATCTTAACATACACAGATTGGTCAAAAGCAGGTGTCCACGCGAACGCTTCCTGCGCCTGCATTCTGTTACTTAATCTACTGATATTTACATTCCTCAGCCTGTTTTTCCCTATTCTACTATCACTTCAGAGACTCTAAAACTACAATTGCTCTTTAGCAGCCTTATACTATTGCTAACAAATCCTCAGTGCTTGGAATGTTCACAGGATGACCGTTATTTAATAAAAATCCCTCCACAAATTCCCCTTTTTGTTTTTGAACAATCCAAGCCTGATTTACTACTTTCGATGCAGCCTTTTTTATACAACTAAAAGCAATACAAAAGCATACACACAATATTAAGATGATAATCAATATACGCAAGCCTTCTTTTAACAAAGCTATCAGCCATTGCAGCAACTCTCTAAAAATATTCATGAGCCATTCATCTAAAATGCCATGATTTTGTGGTATCATGCTTACATGGTTTTTTAACCATTGTAATTGTTTATGTGTAGACTCACCATGATCGGATAGGTTCATGCAACACATAAACTCTTCTACCCAGAAACCAGGCACGCCTACCAAACAGGTTCTGAAAGGCTCAGTTGCCGTAGCAAGAGACAAAACAAAACGCAGATTGATCTGTTTTGTTTGCCCAGGTAACCCCTTCTTGTGAGAGTGCAGGCTTCACCGCTCGGCTAGGCACCCATATTGGTCCCTTATCTGTGGAAACACACATGTATCCCCTCCCATTAAATATTACCGAAACTGGGCCCAGCCACATGCCAGTGATTGGGTCTCGATACATTACTTTTAGTTTCGGAAGCGTTGTATGAGAGTTAAACTTAAGGTTTTGGTGATGTATTATAATCGATGGCTCTTCTCTGTCTCCCATCAGACACAAATAATTTAGAGTAAATAGGACTTTATGCAGTCTCATTTGCAGGTCCTTTTCTTCCTCCTTTTGCTTTGCTAGATAGTCCTTCAATACCTGATGCGTGCGTTCTACAAGGCTCTGCCCCGTCGGTGAGCATGGGATGCCAGTAATATGCTTGACCCCCCATCTCATCAGAAAGGTTCTCAACTTCTGACTGGTGTAAGCAGGGCCATTGTCTGTTTTCAGTTGTTCTGGCACACCCAACACTGCGAAGCAAGCAAGGAGGTGCTTACACACATGATGAGCCTTCTCACCCGATAAAGCCGTGGCCCATATTACTTTAGAAAAGGTATCTATGGTGACATGCACATATTTGAGCTGCCCAAATTCAGCGATGTGAGTGACGTCAGTCTGCCAGAGCTCTAAAGCCTTGGGACCTTTTGGATTAACGCCCAGCCCTATTCCAGGTCCATGATTTCCACACTTGGGACAGGCCTGTATGATAGAGCGAGCTTCGTTTTCTGATAACCCATATTGCCTTCTTAAACCCTTTGAGTTTTGATGAAATATTTCATGACCCTGCCTAGCTTGTAAAAATTTATCTACAGGTGGTACATGACACGCTGGACTGACAAGATTGTCCGCTATCTGATTACCTTGTCCTAAACCCAACTCCCATTGATGGCTACGGATATGAATAACACAACACGGAGCCGCTCGCTGAGAGATAGTTGATCTTAATTGAATAAATAGTTTCCCTAGCTGAGGATTATTTGTTTCCCTAATCAGCGCGTCTTGAATTCTTGGTATAAGCCCAGCTACATATAGAGAATCAGTCACCACATTCAAAGGATGATCAGGCCAGTTCCCTAATGCCCATACCACCGCTATTAATTCTAAAGTCTGTAAGGTATCTCCAGCTTGCCCTTGCAAAATCTTTTTGCACCATTGATCTGTTTCCCACCATACGCATGCAGCTTGTCTAGAGCGTTTTCCCGCATCTGTGTATACCGTCAACCCCTCGAGTATCGGGTTAACAATCACTTTAGGTTTTTCTAGCCACTGATTTCGTTTTAGAATCTGCCACGATTTCCCTTGAGGTTGCTGAGAATGCACCTTTCCGCTAAATCCTAACAGAGATTCTTGAATGGCCAGCATGTGGCGTATCCACCGTTCTAAATCTACAGCGTTAACAGGAATACTGATGTCTGCTGGTTCCTGTCCTGTCAGCTCTATAATTCGCCTTCTCCCTTTTCGGATTAATTCCCCTACGGCTTCAGGACGAGTTTGTATACTGAAACGTGGTTGTACCCGTAAGAAAACCCATTCCAAAATTTGAAAAAAGGAGGAATTTGGCAAGTTATCATTATTCTTGTTGTCAATGGCAGTCACGGAGTTCATTCCCTGTTGTCCCTTCATCTCCCCCTTCTTGTTTTGCCATTGACATATAACAGCAAAAGGTGATTCTTCGGTGTTACAGATAAGCAAAGAAAGTGGCAGTTCAAGGATTCTTCTTGCAGTCCAGGCTATAGTAAGTTTGTTTATAATGTGCTGTAAGGCTACGTGGTGTTTGTCCGTCATATGAATTTCAGCTGCAGGCTGAGTGCCACGCAGTAATTCAATTAGTGGTTTAATGTCTGCATTGGTAATGCCAGCGCAATTGCGAACCCATTGGATGTCGCCTAAGACCGTCTGCACATCAGCCAATGTTTTAAGTGGAGTTTTTAATGCTATTTTTTGAGGACGAATTTTTGCCTGTTCAATGGTCCACCCTAGGTATTGCCAAGGTGGAGACCTTTGAATCTTTTCTGGTGCAATTACAAGTCCCTTGTCTGCTAGCATGGTTGTTAATTGTTGTATATGATGCACTTCAAAAGGAACTTGTTGACAACACAAAATATCATCCATATAATGATAGATGATAGTTTCAGGCCATTTTTCTCTTATCGGTTGCAGCGCCCAGGCGACATATAATTGACACAATGTAGGAGAGTTTTTCATCCCTTGTGGAAGTACCACCCACTCATACCGCTCTGCTGGTGCTGCTTTATTTATCGAGGGTATGGAAAAGGCAAATCTCTGAGTGTCCTGAGGGTGCAGTGGGATTGTGAAAAAGCAGTCCTTTAAATCAACTATAAGTATGTGTCAATTTTCGGGTAGCATATTAGGTGATGGCATTCCAGGTTGTAAGGCTCCCATAGGCAACATTTGGTCATTTATTTTCCTCAAATCATGTAGTAAACGCCACTTCCCACTTTTCTTAGGAATAACAAAAATAGGAGTATTCCATGGACTGACAGACGGTTTGATATGTCCCTCTATAAGTTGTTCGGATACCAGTTGTTTAGTTATTTGCAATCGCTCTTTAGTCACGGGCCACTGGTCAACCCAAACAGGGTCATTGGAGATCCATGTTAACGGTGGGTTGGGCGATTGCTCCCCAGTGCCCATGACTAAAAATGGTTTGTAGTCAGTACTGCCCCGATCTGACTGAGAACATCACGTCCAATTAATGCTTCCAAATTTCCAGGGAGTGACAAAACATGGACCTTCAGTGTTGCCCTCTGGCCTTCTGGGAAACTCACTTGAACCGGTTTACTACTTATATACGGGGCTGAGTTCCCTCCCACTCCTGCAATTAATGCCTTTGGGGTTTCTATTTCCCACTGCAACGGCCAATTTGCTCGATTTATAATAGTTATGTCGGCCCCAGTGTCTAACATTGCATTTATTCTTATTGAAAGGTTATCCTGACTCAAAGTCACAGTTTCGAGTGGGTGATGGTCTAATTTTGTAGTGAAACATACAGCAGGTCCAGTAGAACCAAATCCTTTACACCCACGTTCTTCCCAATCTTGGTTTGATTGATTTAAAGGATTTTTAAAAGCTAATATCTGGGCTATCCGACTGCCTTTTGGGACGAAGAGAGGAGGACTTATTGTATAGGCCATAATATGAATTTGACGAGTATAGTCTGCATCAATGACTCCAGGAATTACGATCAATCCTTTTATTCCTGCAGAAGATCGACCTAAAAGGATTCCACCTATCCTACTACTATCAGCTACTAAAGGCCCTACTGCATTGCTCGGGATTTTGCACACTTCTGTATTGGTTAAAGTGAAATCTATTGTTGTTTCCAGGTCGACCCCCAAACTTCCTTTGGTGGCAGCCGAGTGTTTTTGTAAAAACCCTGATTGCTGCTGTTGTTCTGAGGGGGCATTTGTGTCTGCACGCGGCCTCTCCTCGCGCTCAATTTGAAGTTTCCCGAACAGACCTTAGTAGCATGGGTATTTTTTTGACACCTATCACACCATACGGGAGCACGACAATTTCGCCTGCTATGCCCCTGTTCCCCGCAATGATAGCAGATGCCTTTAAAGGGCTGAACTATTCCTGGAGAGTGTTTTTGCCTAACAACAGCTGCCAATGGTTGTACTACTTCTTTGACAGCACTTTGCAGCACAGCTGCCATCGACTCATTTTGTTTTTGAACCCCTGCTCTTTCCACTCGAGAAAGCATTTCTTCCACTCCTGCCCCTTTGGGCAGAGTGGCTAGAATGGCCCTGGTAGTGTTATTGGCGTTATCAAAGGCCAAAATTCTAAACATTTGTTGTTTATTGTTCTCTCCCAAATCTGGGTGGTTCATTACTGCATCCCAAAGCCTATCAATAAAGTTGCTATACTTCTCAGTTGCACCTTGCGTCACCGAGCTGAAAGAAGGGCCTTCCGATCCTGGTAAGGAAAGAAACGCATCTAAAGCAAGCTTAGAAGATAACTGTAACATATTGACAGGAAAAGTTAGTTGGACATTTATATCCGCATAACGTCCCCCACCAATGAGCATTTCTGCTGTGATCCCATATAATGGATCCCCTTGTTGTTGATGTTGGGCAGCAGCATTCACTGCCCTCTGGGACCATGACGATCCCCATAACAAAAACTGTGTAGGTGTCCACAGAAGTCTCATCAGACTTTGACAATCATAGGGACACATCAAATCAGCAGGAAAATTCCAAATAACAATTTGTCGCGAGGCTTCCAATTTAACACCATACTGCGATATAGTATTTTTGGCTTGTTGTAGAATCTTCCAATCATGCGGTTCCCATTTTCCTTGACCGTTGTCCTGTACCACCGGAAAAGCCATGGGGCCAATGTTGGATGCAACTCCCCACTGTCCATCCAAAATAGCATCCCGAACAACTCCACTCCATCGTCCGGGACGGGTAGCTGCAGTAGGTCCGGAGAAACAGGGTGGCAAATTGTCTCTCGAACCGGCGGTTGACCAAGGTTCTCCTTTTTGCTGAGTCTGTGTAGTTAAGTCCTTTAGTTGTTGCACAACGTCTTTTAATAGCTGATTAATACTTTCTGTCGAATTTTTCTCTTTTCCGCTAGATGGCGGTGTGGCTGCGCCGGAGGAATCATTGGAGAGTGGCAAGGGGGGGTGGAGAGGAGGGGCAGTGGGAGGAGGGCGGCACGTTTCCCCGCCTTGAATCGGGGGGGTGGGTGGAGCTGGCCACTCCTCCCCCTTCATGCCCAGCGGTTGCTCTTCCGCTTTTGCCTCACACTGCTGCTGTGCTTTAGCCCCGGCAACTTCCGGCTGCTGTGGCACAGATGATATTGTCGGGCAAGATGGCGAACATAGACTGTCGGGCGTTTTTAAGTCCTGCTAGATGGCGAACATAGACTGTTGGGCGTTTTTAAGTCCTGCTCAACTTTATCGCGCAATTCGGCAACAGTCTTACAGGTGGACCCCGTCATACCCTTCACAGCAGGCAGCCCAAAAAATCACGCGATCGGTCCCGCCTTGGATTCCATGCTCTTAGACTGTTCCGGCATGGGGTCCGGAGCCAGCATCTGAACAGCCGCACACGCCACCTCCCGTTCAGCTTTCATAGCTTTTAAAGTGTCTAGTACGTCTCCCCACAAGTCTGTAACAGACTTAATCTCCTTCTCCAATTTTTTATCACCTTCAGTAAGCTTCTGCCACATTAGTTCTCCCAGCTCCCGCCATTCAAGCACAGAAAACAACGTGTGAGTGTCCTTAAAATGTCCCAAACGTTGCCCTAACTTAATTAGCTTGATAAGCTGTTTCACCGTTGTCTCGATCCCTCTCTTAGAGAGTAGTCCTACGAGCAACGCAGCTGCTGCCTCATTCTCCATAATAGCAGCGCACCCTCTGGGAGGCAGTTGGCCACTCTGCACCTATATCTATTCTATTTAAGCGACAGAATAGTACAACTCCCAGTCGCTTGTTTCCCACTCCCCTTCTCTCGCTGCGCTTACCGCAGTCTCGAAGAATTGTAGTCTCTGCTACCAGACCTCTGGGTTACGAGCCCAGCATGCTTCCGCATCCTCTGCTACCAGATGTCGGAGTGACCATGGGTCGGAATAGGAGCGCGTTCCCGGAGTAATGATGAGTCCCAATGTGGGTATGGTCATTCTCCTTTATTTCAAGATATTGTGCTACTTTTATAAGCTAGCCACACTAACACGCGCACCTACGAATCCTCTATTGGTTTACAGTCAGCAAGCACACGAATCTTAACATACACAGATTGGTCAAAAGCAGGTGTCCACGCGAACGCTTCCTGCGCCTGCATTCCGTTACATAATCTACTGATATTTACATTCCTCAGCCTGTTTTTCCCTATTCTACTATCACTTCAGAGACTCTAAAACTACAATTGCTCTTTAGCAGCCTTATACTATTGCTAACAAATCCTCAGTGCTTGGAATGTTCACGGGATGACCGTTATTTAATAAAAATCCCTCCACAAGTCCCGTTGTCCGACTCAATTCTTTCTGGGGTGCCATGTCACCATAGGACTTGCTTTTCAAGGCCCAGGATGGTGTTCTGGGTGGTTGCATGGGGCACGGGATATGTTTCCAGCCATGCGGTGGTTGCTTCCACCATGGTGAGCACAGAGCGCTTGCTGTGGCGGGTTTGTGGGAGTGTGGTATAATCAATCTGCCAAGCCTCCCCATATTTATATTTCAGCCATCATCCTCCATACCAAAGAGGCTTTACTCGCTTGGCTTGCTTGATAGCAGCGCGTGTTTCACATTCATGGATAACCTGTGCAATAGCGTCCATGGTCAAGTCCACCCCTCGATCACGAGCCCATCTATATGTTGCATCTCTTCCTTGATGGCCTGAAGTGTCATGGGCCCACTGGGCTATAAATAATTCACCCTTATGTTGCCAGTCCAGATCCACCTGAGCCACTTCAATCTTAGCAGCCTGGTCCACCTGCTGGTTGTTTTGATGTTCTTCAGTGGCCTGACTCTTGGGTACATGAGCATCTACATGACGTACTTTTACAGCCAGGTTCTCTACCCGGGCAGAGATATCTTGCCACAATGCGGCAGCCCAGATGGGTTTACCTCTGCGCTGCCAGTTGTTCTGCTTCCACTGCTGCAACCACCCCCACAGGGCATTTGCCACCATCCATGAGTCAGTACAGAGATAAAGTACTGGCCATTTTCCTCGTTCAGCAATGTCCAAGGCCAGCTGGATGGCTTTCACCTCTGCAAACTGGCTCGACTCACCTTCTCCTTCAGCAGTTTCTGCAACTTGACGTATAGAACTCGATACAGCAACCTTCCATCTCCGATGCTTTCCCACAAGGCGACAGGACCCATCGGTGAATAGGGCATATTGCTTCTTGTTTTCTGGTAGTTTGTTATACAGTGGGGCCTCTTCAGCACGCGTCACCTCCTCCTCTGGGCATATTCCAAAATCTTAGCCTTCTGGCCAGTTCGTGATCACCTCCAAGATTCCTGGGCGACTGGGGTTTCCTATTCGGGCCCGTTGTGTGATCAGTGCGACCCACTTACTCCACGTAGCATCGGTTGCATGATGTGTAGAGGGGACGCTCCCTTTGAACATCCAGCCCAGCACCGGCAGTCGGGGTGCCAGGAGGAGCTGTGCTTCAGTACCAACCACTTAAGAAGCAGCTCGAATCCCTTCATATGCTGCCAATATCTCTTTCTCAGTTGGAGTATAGTGGGTCTCGAGCACAGCCGGGGTGGTTGACCCAGCTGGCCAACGGGGTATTCTATACCATGTGACATCATGCTCAGTATAAAAACCAGGTGTGTGGGGGGGCTCGGCCCCCGTTTGTGACACGCGGTCGGCGGTTGGTGAACAGTTGCATTGTGCATTGCCTGCTTTGTGTATTCTGTTATTGTTGTTGTTCTCATTGTTATTATTATTGTTCTACTTAGTTTTATTTCAATTATTAAACTGTTTTTATCTCAACCCAGGAGTTTTCCTACTTGTGCCCTCCCGATTCCCTCTCCCATGCCACCAGAGGGTGAGAGTGAGCGAGCGGCTGTGTGGGGTTTATTTGCTGGCTGGGGTTAAACCACGACAGTCCTTTTGGGCGCCCAACGTGGGGCAGCGAAAGAGTTGAGATAACAACAGATTAATTAGAGGATATTAAGGAATTTATATCTGTTAACATATTAATTTGTTCTGCACCATGCTCTTGTTTTTACTGTATCTGTTAAAGATTGGAGTTGGGTTTTGTAGTCTGCTGTGCTCTGCAGTGATTAATGATGTTTTGCCTGGGAGATTTGTTACTAAAATGCTGGCATTGGTGGTTATTATTTGGTATTTGGGACTTGTAATGAAGCCGTTTCTGTATTTCGGGCACCACCTCACGGAGACCATTAGCAATTATACATTTTCCTCTGAGAGATTTCTTATGGAGGAAATAGAGAATGGCACCCTCGCTACCTTCCTCTATGATGTCTTCTCCTTTGTTAAAACATCTTGTCAGTACCTTGAACATCCCTGGGTAGTTAAGATGCATCTATTGGTACTCCTTGGGAATGTTGTTTTGGTTGTATCCAAGGTTAGTAAGCAATTCAAGAATGTCATCCAGAGATCTGCCCCAAGGCTGGATAGTTATGAGTGGCAGGGTGAGTGGGACAGCATGGGCAAATGCCGAGGATGGTGGGCACCCCCAGTGTTCTGGAACTTTACCCCTGAACAAGTGCAGAATCCTGAAAAATTAGTAGAATATTTCGAAAAAGTATGCTGTCACCCTGGCCATTCTAGGGAGACGCAAATCACTACAATGTGCTGGGGCCTGGCCCACGCCTACCGAGCCCTGTTCAACACCACTCAGAACCCCCAAGGGGAAGGAAACGTCTCTGCGGCTAATGACAAAGCAACAGGCCCTGTGGCTACCCCACCCCCCATGGCAGGCCCAGTGGCTCCGCCACGCCCCACCGCAAGGCAGGGCAGCTACTCTGCCCCCTGCAACAGAGAACCAACCCATGCCGGTATCAGTCGCCCCTATACAAAAAAGAAAATGCACAAGAAAATCAGGTCGTTTAGTAAGGGATGAAGATGAACCAGGGCCATCACGAGAACAGGAGGAGGAGGAGGAGGCAGAACCCGTAAATGAGATGGTAACCACCCGATCCCTATCCCTGGGTGAGCTGCTGTCAGGCATGAAGGAAAGGTATCCCTTCAAGGAAGATGTTATATGCCACCCAGGCAAGTGGACCACCATGGAGAGAGGTATGCAGTACCTGAGGGAATTAGCCGTGCTGGAAGTGATTTATGATGACCTGAACAACGAGCAGTTATCCAAAGACCCAGATGAAGTCAAATGCACCCGACCCATGTGGCCAAAGTTTGTACGGAGCGCACCAGCATCACGTGCAAACTCATTGACAATAATGACCTGGAAAGACGGATGAGACAAGGGATTAAGGAATTTTAGTAGTTGAATGATTAATAGTAGGTAGAAGATTGAATCAGTAGGTAGGGGCTTGATACTTTGTTCCTCACAAGGCCGGCTCAGCCTGATAAGGCCGACTTAGCTATGGTGTAAATTAACTGAGGCGCCTCACAAGGACAGCTCCTGATAAAGCCTAAAAACTTGTCTCAAGAAGCCAGCTAAAACTGACCCTGCGGTATGGACAAAAGTAAGAAGACAACTGAGCCTGCGCAAGAACAAAAGGTTACTAGCGGTGACGAAGAGGAACTATCAGCCTTCATCCCCACGACCCCCGACGACCACCACTAGGAGGCAATGCGCAAGCGCAGATGGGAGGGGTCTATGGAAATGACTTCTTGGAACTCATTTTAATACAAAGCGGGGACAGGTCATGCATATGTATAGGCGTATTACAAAACTTTATGAATATGTAATATTTTACTGTATATATTTATGGTGAGTGCCGCATTGAGGCGTGCATGATTTTGGTGGGATTACTCCCCCGTGCCGCCCAGCGCTGAATAAACATACCTACTTTACAATCTCATAGATTGTGGAGTCCGGTTTCCGCAAGTCACGGAGAGGAACAAACAGTGGATGAATTGGCTGGTCAACTCCGGCAATATGAAGAAAGTCTCTTTTCCTCCCTACAGGCCTGTGTCTCTGCTGTGGATACATGTCGTGGTTTAACCTGGCAGGCAGCCAAATACCACGCAGCCGCTCACTCACTCCCCCCACCCCCAGCGGGACGGGGAGAGAATCGGAAGGGTAAGAGTGAGAAAAACTCGTGGGTTGAGATAAAGACAGTTTAATAGAACAGGGAAAAAGAAGGGAAAATAATAATGATAATGATAATGATAAAATATACAAAATGAGTGATGCACAATGCAATTGCTCACCACCCGCGCTGACCGATAACCAAGTAGCGATCGGTACTTCCTGGATCACGCCTACCCTTCATATACTGAGCATGACGTCACATGGTATGGAATACCCCATTAGCCAGCTGGGCTGGCTGTCCTGATTATGTTCCCTCCCATCTTGTGTACCTAGCTCAGTCAGTAGGCACGGGAGCTGTCCTTGGACTAGGAGGGCACTTAGCAACAACTGAAAACATCAGTGTGTTATCAACATTCTTCTCATACTAAATCCAAAACACAGCACTAGGAAGAAATTTAACCCTATCCCAGCCGAAACCAGGACAGTATCCACCCCTTATTCCATACCATTTACGTCGTGCTTAGGTCTCACATCTTTTTTTAATACATTTCAATTAACCACCATTATCTTTCTTTATATATACACACATATATATATATGCACGCACAGATATCATTCCCTCGGTCTATGGACTATCCCTCTAAAATGTCCACTGAGTTCATTTAGTCCATGACTTTGGGCTCCATCTGTTATAACAGTCTTTCAGGGCCGAAGAGATGGTGTGCGGTGTTGGGCCGTTGCATCCTGAAGCCAGTTCTCATTTCGGTACTGCTGCGCTCGTCCAGTTCTATCATCGTTGCACTTCGCTCGGTTTCATTGGAGTTAGTTCATTCTTCACTAATCTGGGTGATTTTCACTGCTATACCACTGCTATATCATAGAAATAATGACATACAATATCATGTAACAGTTGACATCAAAATTCAGTTCATTGGCTATTTTCACCCAAAATCAAATCCCCTTGAGGTACACACCGGACCTCCCCATCCTTTCGCATCACCCACCAAGTGTACCCAGGTCCTTGAGCAAAAGCAATCCCACGGATGGGTTTTCCCTTGCCAGAGGCAGGAGTAACCCAGACTGTCTTCCCCAGCATATTTCTCATATGCACGACAGGGACTTTATCTCCATCTACAGTACGTAAGAGTCTTGATTGGGCAGGGCCAGCTCGATTGGCAGATCCCCTGGTATTGACTAACCAGGTGGCCTTTGCTAAATGTGTGTCCCAATGTTTGAATGTCCCACCACCCATTGCTCTCAGTGTAGTTTTTAGCAGTCCATTGTATCGTTTGATTTTCCCGGAGGCTGGTGCATGGTAGGGGATGTGATAGACCCACTCAATGCCGTGCTCTTTGGCCCAGGTGTCTATGAGGGCGTTTCGGAAGTGAGTCCCGTTGTCTGACTCAATTCTTTCTGGGGTGCCATGTCGCCACAGGACTTGCTTTTCAAGGCCCAGGATGGTGTTCCGGGCAGTGGCATGGGGCACAGGGTATGTTTCTAGCCAGCCGGTGGTTGCTTCCACCATGGTGAGCACATAGCGCTTACCGTGTCGGGTTTGTGGGAGTGTGATATAATCAATCTGCCAGGCCTCCCCATATTTATATTTCAACCATCGTCCCCCATACCAAAGAGGCTTTACTCGCTTGGCTTGTTTGATTGCAGCGCACGTTTCACACTCATGGATAACCTGTGCAATAGCGTCCATGGTTAAGTCCACCCCTCGATCACGAGCCCATCTATATGTTGCATCTCTTCCTTGATGGCCTGACGCGTCATGGGCCCACCGAGCTATAAATAGTTCACCCTTATGTTGCCAGTCCAAATCCACCTGAGCCACTTCAATCTTAGCAGCCTGGTCCACCTGCTCGTTATTTTGATGTTCCTCAGTAGCCCGACTCTTGGGTACGTGAGCATCTACATGACGTACTTTTACAGTCAGGTTCTCTACCCGGGCAGCAATATCTTGCCACAACGCGGCAGCCCAGATGGGTTTACCTCTGCGCTGCCAGTTGTTCTGCTTCCACTGCTGCAACCACCCCCACAGGGCATTTGCCACCATCCATGAGTCAGTATAGAGATAAAGTAATGGCCATTTTTCTCGTTCAGCAATGTCCAAGGCCAGCTGGATGGCTTTCACCTCTGCAAACTGACTCGATTCACCTTCTCCTTCAGCAGTTTCTGCAACTTGGCGTATAGGACTCCATACAGCAGCTTTCCATCTCCGATGCTTTCCCACAAGGCGACAGGACCCATCAGTGAACAGGGCATATTGCTTCTCGTTTTCTGGTAGTTTATTATACAGTGGGGCTTCTTCAGCACGTATCACCTCCTCCTCTGTGGATACGTCAAAATCTTTGCCTTCTGGCCAGTTCGTGATCACCTCCAAGATTCCTGGGCGACTGGGGTTTCCTATTCGGGCCCGTTGTGTGATCAGTGCGACCCACTTACTCCACGTAGCATCGGTTGCATGATGTGTAGAGGGGACCCTCCCTTTGAACATCCAGCCCAGCACCGGCAGTCGGGGTGCCAGGAGGAGCTGTGCTTCAGTACCAACCACTTCCGAAGCAGCTTGAACCCCTTCATATGCTGCCAATATCTCCTTCTCAGTTGGGGTGTAGCGGGCCTCGGATCCTCTGTATCCCCGACTCCAGAACCCTAAGGGTCGACCTCGAGTCTCCCCTGGTGCTTTCTGCCAGAGGCTCCAGGTAGGACCATTCTCCCCGGCTGCGGTGTAGAGCACATTCTTTACATCTTGTCCTGCCCGGACTGGCCCAAGGGCTACTGCATGAACTATCTCCTGTTTAATTTGTTCAAAGGCTTGTCGTTGCTCAGGGCCCCATTTGAAGTCGTTCTTCTTCCTGGTCACTTGATAGAGAGGGCTTACGATCTGACTGTAATTTGGAATATGCATTCTCCAAAAACCCACAACGCCTAAGAAAGCTTGCGTTTCCTTTTTGTTAGTTGGTGGAGACATGGCTGTTATTTTATTGATCACATCTGTTGGGATCTGACGACGTCCATCTTGCCATTTTATTCCTAAAAACTGGATCTCCTGTGCAGGTCCCTTGACCTTACTTTGTTTTATGGCAAAACCAGATTTCAGAAGGATTTGAATTATTTTCTTCCCTTTCTCAAAAACTTCCTCTGCTGTGTTGCCCCACACGATGATGTCGTCAATGTACTGCAGGTGTTCTGGAGCCTCACCCTGTTCCAGTGCAGTGTGGATCAGTCCATGGCAAATGGTAGGGCTGTGTTTCCACCCCTGGGGCAATCGGTTCCAGGTGTACTGGACGCCCCTCCAAGTGAAAGCAAACTGTGGCCTGCACTCTGGCGCCAAAGGGATGGAGAAGAAGGCATTAGCAATGTCAATTGTGGCGTACCACTTGGCTACCTTTGACTCCAGTTCGTATTGAAGTTCTAGCATGTCCGGCACGGCAGCACTCAGTGGCGGCGTGACTTCATTCAGGCCACGGTAGTCTACTGTTAGTCTCCACTCTCCGTTAGACTTTCGCACTGGCCATATGGGACTGTTGAAGGGTGAGCGAGTCTTGCTGATCACTCCTTGGCTCTCCAGTCGACGAATCAGCTCATGGATGGGGATCAGAGAGTCTCGGTTGGTACGGTATTGCCGCCGGTGCACTGTTGTGGTAGCGATTGGTACCTGTTGTTCTTCAACCCTCAGCAACCCCACAACAGAAGGATCCTGTGAGAGACCGGGCAAGGTGGACAGCTGTTTAATTTCCTCTGTCTCCAGGGCAGCTATACCAAAAGCCCACCGGTACCCTTTTGGGTCCTTGAAATACCCTCTCCTGAGATAGTCTATGCCAAGGATGCACGGAGCCTCTGGGCCAGTCACAATGGGGTGCTTCTGCCACTCATTCCCGGTCAGGCTCACTTCGGCCTCCAATACAGTTAACTCTTGGGATCCCCCTGTCACTCCAGAAATACAAATGGGTTCTGCCCCTTTATGGTTTGATGGCATCAGGGTGCACTGTGCACCGGTGTCTACTAGAGCCTTATACTCCTGTGGGTCTGATGTGCCAGGCCATCGAATCCACACAGTCCAGTAAACCCGGTTGTCCCTTTCCTCCACCTGGCTGGAGGCAGGGCCCCTCTAGTTCTGGTCATAGTATCCATCTCTCACTTCTTGCAAACGTGAGTCAAGAATTTCTTCATTGCAATTACAATCCAAAGTAAGATCAGCCCTTCTACTCTGCCTGGGGAACTGTTCACTGGAAACTGGACCGTCGTGAGACAGGTTTTTCCTGACAACTGGAGCAGCATTTTTCCTGGGAGAACCCCCTTGTGTGATTGTTTTTCCTTGCAACTCACGTACACGTGCCTCTAGGACGAAGGTAGGTTTTCCATCCCACTGCCTCATGTCCTCTCCGTGGTCACGCAGGTAAAACCACAGGGTGCCCCGTGGTGTGTACTTTCTATATCCTCTCTCTTGAGGAGAAAAACGCTGACTCCTAATGGCTGAGATACTGGTCCGTACAGGTGGAGAATAAGACATATCCTCTTTGAGTTGCTGGACCTCCCGGGACAGTTTCTCCACAGCCGAGACAAGGGAGGAGGAGATAGTTTCTTCAAAATCCCGAAGTCTGCTAACCACCTCATCCACCGTTGGTGCTTCTTCCTCTTTCCAGCACAGTACTGCCAACGAACTGGCATACGATGCTGGTGCGCTCCGTACCAACTTCCGCCACATGGGTCGGGTGCACTGGACGTCATCTGGATCTTTGGGTGTTCGGGGGTCATCCAGGTCACTATAAACCACCTCCAGCACGCCTAGTTCTCTCAGGTACTGGATACCTCTCTCCATAGTGGTCCATTTGCCTAGGCGATATATAACATCTTCCTTGAAGGGATACCTTTCCTTCACGCCTGACAGCAGTCGCCTCCAGAGGCTGAGGACCTGTGTCCCTTTTCCAATTGCTTTGTCAATACCTGCTTCCCTAGCAAGGGATCCCAGCTGTTTGGCCTCCTTCCCCTCTAATTCCAGGCTACTGGCCCCATTATCCCAGCATCGGAGCAGCCAGGTAACAATATGCTCGCCTGGACGACGGCCGAAATCTTTCCGCATATCTCGCAACTCATTCAGGGATAAGGATCGGGTGGTTTCCGTCTCGTTTATGAGTTCTTCCTCTTCCTCCTCCCCTCCTCGTGATGTCCCTGGTTTTCCATCATCCTTTTCTACACGACCTGACTTCCGCTTCAAAGATTTCTTCTTCTGTACAGGGGCGATGGATACCAGCGATGGTTGGTCCTCTGGTTCAGCTGTAGTACCCGTCGCGAGGGTTTGGGTAGCTGCAGTGCCTGTCGCGGGGGTTGGAGTATTTGTAGTGACTGTTGCCGGGGTTTGAGTGGCTGCAGTGCCTGTTGCAGGGGTTGGAGTAACTGTAGTGACTGTTGCCGGGGTCTGAGTAGCCATAGTGGTTGTTGCGGGGGTTGAAGTAGCCACGGTGCCTGTCACAGGGGTTTGAGTAGCCACAGTGGTTGTCGTGCGGGTTGAAGGAGCTACAGTGCCTGTCGTGGGGGTTTGAGTAGTCACTGTATCTGTTGCTGGGGTTGATCTCTGGACAGTATTCCTGAAGAGTTGTTTAACTCTAAACAAGGCCTGAACCACATTCAGAAGACATAGCAATATGAACATGCTTGTTTGAACATCCCAAGGATATTCAAAATTCTCCGGGAATATTGTAGACGTCTTCATGAAGAGGATAGAAGAGAAAGGAATTTCTGAAGATATGGAGGGGAAGGTGAACAAGTGGGAGAAAGTGTCCCATCTTGTCTCCCCCCTAAATTCATCCTCTGAGGTGAAGACGTAAGAAGTGTAATTATTAATAGTTTCCAAAAGATAGCTCCCAAAGAACAGGAATGATGGCAGTGCTGAGTACAGGCTCGTGACCAATAATTTTATCATAACATAAAGCCAGGTCACACAGTATAGCAAAGCAATGACCTTAATCCATTTCCCAGAGATGACCAACCCCACATAAAAACTGATAATCAGCAGTATAGACAGCCAGTAAGGTGCTACATACCACAACTGCAAGAACAGATCCAAAAACTCTGAGAGCAAATAAATCAACATTGTGAACATCGAGTACTAAACTGATATAATGAATGCTTATAACAAATTTGTTTTAACCCGTTCGGGTCAGATGTGTCGTTATCTCAACCCTTCGAGCCCCACGTTGGGCGCCATAAAGGACTGTCGTGGTTTAACCTGGCAGGCAGCCAAATACCACGCAGCCGCTCACTCACTCCCCCCACCCCCAGCGGGACGGGGAGAGAATCGGAAGGGTAAGAGTGAGAAAAACTCGTGGGTTGAGATAAAGACAGTTTAATAGAACAGGGAAAAAGAAGGGAAAATAATAATGATAATGATAATGATAAAATATACAAAATGAGTGATGCACAATGCAATTGCTCACCACCCGCGCTGACCGATAACCAAGTAGCGATCGGTACTTCCTGGATCACGCCTACCCTTCATATACTGAGCATGACGTCACATGGTATGGAATACCCCATTAGCCAGCTGGGCTGGCTGTCCTGATTATGTTCCCTCCCATCTTGTGTACCTAGCTCAGTCAGTAGGCATGGGAGCTGTCCTTGGACTAGGAGGGCACTTAGCAACAACTGAAAACATCAGTGTGTTATCAACATTCTTCTCATACTAAATCCAAAACACAGCACTAGGAAGAAATTTAACCCTATCCCAGCCGAAACCAGGACAATACACTGTCTCAGGAGATCCAGCAACTCAAAGCGGATATGTCCTACTCCCCACCCGCACGGGCCAGTGTCTCAGCCATTAGGAGCAAGCATCCCTCTGCTCAAGAGAGGAGACATCGTGGGTACACACCCCGGGGCACCCTGTGGTTTTACCTGCGTGACCACGGAGAAGACATGAGGAAGAGGGATGGAAAACCTACCTCAGTCCTACAGGCACGGGTACATGAGTTGCAAGGGAAAACAACCACAAAAGGGGGTTCTTCCAGGAAAACTGCTGCCCCAGTCTCCAGGGAGCAGTTCCCCAGACAGAGTAGAAGGGCTGATTCCACTTCCGACCTTAACAAAGGGACTTCTGATTCATACTTACAAGAAGTGGATAGCGAATATGATGACCAGGACTAGAGGGGCCCTGCCTCAAGCCAGGTGGAGGAAAGGGACAACCGGGTTTACTGGACTGTGTGGATTCGATGGCCTGGCACATCAGACCCACAGGAGTATAAGGCTCTCGTAGAAACCGGTGCACAGTGTACCCTGATGCCATCAAGCTATAAAGGGGCAGAATCCATTTGTATTTCTGGAGTGACAGGGGGATCCCAAGAGTTAACTGTATTGGAGGCCGAAGTGAGCCTGACCGGGAATGAGTGGCAAAAGCACCCCATTGTGACTGGCCCAGAGGCTCCATGCATCCTTGGCATAGACTACCTCAGGAGAGGGTATTTCAAGGACCCAAAAGGGTATCGGTGGGCTTTTGGTATAGCTGCCCTGGAGACGGAGGAAATTAAACAGCTGTCCACCTTGCCCAGTCTCTCGGAGGATCCTTCTGTTGTGGGGTTGTTGAAGGTCCAAGAACAACAGGTACCAATAGCTACCACAACAGTGCACCGGCGGCAATACCGCACCAACCGAGACTCCCTGATCCCAATCCATAAGCTGATTCGTTGACTGGAGAGCCAAGGAGTGATCAGCAAGACTCGCTCACCCTTTAACAGTTCCATATGGCCAGCGAGAAAGTCCAATGGAGAGTGGAGACTAACAGTAGACTGTCGTGGCCTGAACGACATCACGCCGCCACTGAGTGCTGCCGTGCCAGACATGCTAGAACTTCAATACGAACTGGAGTCAAAGGCAGCCAAGTGGTACGCTACAATTGATATCACTAATGCGTTCTTCTCCATCCCTTTGGCGGCAGAGTGCAGGCCACAGTTTGCTTTCACTTGGAGGGGCATCCAGTACAGCTAGAACCGACTGCCCCAGGGGTGGAAACACAGCCCTGGACAGTTAGCCCACCTGGCCAACGGGGTATTCCATACCATGTGACGTCATGCTCAGTATATGAATGGTAGACGTGATCCAGGAAGTAGCGATCGCTACTTGGTTATCGGTCAGCGCAGGTGGTGAGCAATTGCATTGTGCATCACTCATTTTATATATGTTATTTATTATTATTATTATTATTTTCTCTTTTCTGTTCTATTAATCTATCTTTATCTCAACCCACGAGTTTGTTTCCTCACTCTCACCCTTCCGATTCTCTCCCTGCCCCGCTGAGGGTGGGGGAGTGAGCGAGCGGCTGCGTGGTATTTGGATGCCTGCCAGGTTAAACCACAACAGTTCTTTTTGGCGCCCAATGTGGGGCACAAAGGGTTGAGATAACGATAGATCTCACCCAAGTGTGTTAAGGAAAAATTGTTATAAACATTCATTATATTTATTGGTCACAATGTTGATGTATTGGCTGTCAAAGTTGTGGGGCTGGCTCTCAATGTTGCAATATGTAATACCTTGCTTGCAGTATTTGTTCCCGGTTGTGCTGTTTATTGATATTCAGAACTGGGCCAAGAATATCATTTTGCTGCTGTTTTATGATGTGATAAAATCGTTGGTTGTAAGTCTAATCTGGTACCTGCACTCAGTACTGCCATCACCTCTGTACCTCGGGAACCACCTCTTAGAAATTATTAGGAATTGCACTTTTTTCCCCTCGGAGAATGAAACTAAGGGGGAGACAGGATGGGAGACTTTGTCCGACTTATTCATCTTCCCTTCCATAACTTCAGAAACTCCTTTTTCTTCTGTCCTCTTCATAAATACGTCCACAATACTCCCTGAGAATTTTGAATATCCTTGGGATGTTCAAACAAGCATGTTCATATTGCTATGTCTCCTGAATATGGTTCAGGTCTTGTTTAGAGTTAAATAACTATTCAGGAATACTGTCCAGAGATCAACCCCGGCAACACACACTGTGACTACTCAAACCCCCATGACAGGCACTGTGGCTACTCAAACCCCAGCAACAGTCGCCGCAGTTACTCCAACCCCTGTGACAGGCACTGTGGCTACTCAAACCCCTGCAACAGTCACCACAGTTACTCCAACCCCTGCAACAGGCACTGTGGCTACTCAAACCCCAGCAACAGGCACTACAGCTGAACCAGAAGACCAACCCTTGCTGGTATCCATCGCCCCTGTACAGAAGAAGAAATCTTAGAAACGGAAGTCAGGTCGTTTAGAAAAGGATGATGGAAAAGCAGGGCCATCACGAGGAGGGGAGGAGGAAGAGGAAGAACTCATAAACGAGACGGAAACCACCCGATTCCTATCCCTGAATGAGTTGCGAGATATGCGGAAAGATTTCAGCCATCGTCCAGGCGAGCATATTGTTACCTGGCTGCTCCGGTGCTGGGATAATGGGGCCAGTAGCCTGGAATTAGAGGGGAAGGAAGCCAAACGGCTGGGATCCCTTGCTAGGGAAGGAGACATTGACAAAGTAATGGGAAAAGGGACACAGGTCCTCAGCCTCTGGAGGCAATTGCTGTCAGGCGTGAAGGAAAGGTATCCCTTCAAGGAAGATGTTATATATCGCCTATGCAAATGGACCACTATGGAGAGAGGTATCCAGTACCTGAGAGAACTAGGCATGCTGGAGGTGGTTTATAGTGACCTGGGCAACGACCAAATGCCCAAAGATCCAGACGAAATCCAGTGCACGCGACCCATGTGGCGGAAGTTGGTACGGAGCGCACCAGCGTCGTATGCCAATTCGTTGGCAACATTTTCCTGGGCAGAGGAAGAAGCACCAACGGTGGATGTCGTGGTTGGCAGACTCCGGGAATACGAAGAAACTGTCTCCTCCTCCCTTGTCTCGGCTGTGGAGAAACTGTCCCGGGAGGTCCAGCAACTCAAAGAGGATATGTCCTATTCTCCACCTGTACGGACCGGTATCTCAGCCATTAGGAGTCAGCGTTCTTCTGCTCAAGAGAGAGGATATAGAAAGTACACACCATGGGGCACCCTGTGGTTTTACCTGCGTGACCACGGAGAGGACATGAGGAAGTGGGATAGAAAACATACCTCAGTCCTACAGGCACGTGTACGTGAGTTGCAAAGAAAAACAATCACACAAGGGGGTTCTCCCAGGAAAAATGCTGCTCCAGTTTTCAGGAAAAACCTATCTCATGACGGTCCAGTTTCCAGTGAACAGTTCCCCAGACAGAGTAGAAGGGCTGATCTTACTTTGGATTGTAATTGTGATGAAGAAATTCTTAACTCGCGTTTGCAAGAAGTGAGAAACAGATACTATGACAAGGACTAGAGGGGCCCTGCCTCCGGCCAGGTGGAGGAAAGGGACAACCGGGTTTATTGGACTGTGTGGATTCGATGGCCTGGCACATCAGACCCACAGGAGTAGAAGGCTCTCGTAGACGCTGGTGCACAGTGTACACTGATGCCATCAAGCTATGAAGGGGCAGAACCCATCTGTATTTCTGGAGTGACAGGGGGATCCCAAGAGTTAACTGTATTGGAGGCCGAAGTGAGCCTAACCGGGAGTGAGTGGCAGAAGCACCCCATTGTGACTGGCCCAGAGGCTCCGTGCATCCTTGGCATAGACTACCTCAGGAGAGGGTATTTCAAGGACCCAAAAGGGTACCAGTGGGCTTTTGGTATAGCTGCCCTGGAGACGGAGGAAATTAAACAGCTGTCCACCTTGCCTGGTCTCTCGGAGGATCCTTCTGTTGTGGGGTTGTTGAAGGTCCAAGAAAAACAGGTACCAATAGCTACCACAACAGTGCACCAGCGGCAATACCGCACCAACCGAGATTCTCTGATCCCCATCCATAAGCTGATTCGTCGACTGGAGAGCCAAGGAGTGATCAGCAAGACTCGCTCACCCTTTAACAGTCCCATATGGCCAGTGCGAATGTCCAATGGAGAGTGGAGACTAACAGTAGACTACCGTGGCCTGAACGAAGTCACACCGCCACTGAGTGCTGCCGTGCCGGTCATGCTAGAACTTCAGTACGAACTGGAGTCAAAGGCAGCCAAGTGGTACGCCACAAATGATATCGCTAATGCGTTCTTCTCCATCCCTTTGGCGGCAGAGTGCAGGCCACCGTTATCTTTTACTTGGAGGGGCGTCCAGTACACCTGGAACCGACTGCCCCAGGGGTGGAAAAACAGCCCTACCATTTGCCATGGACTGATCCACACTGCACTGGAACAGGGTGAGGCTCCAGAACACCTGCAGTACATTGATGACATCATCGTGTGGGGCAACACAGCAGAAGAAGTTTTTGAGAAAGGGGAGAGAATAATTCAAATCCTTCTGAAGGCCGGCTTTGCAATAAAACAAAGTAAGGTCAAGGGACCTGCACAGGAGATCCAGTTTTTAGGAATAAAAGGGCAAGATGGACATCGTCAGATCCCAATGGATGTGATCAACAAAATAACAGCCATGTCCCCACCAACTAGCAAAAAGGAAACACAAGCTTTCTTAGGTGCTGTGGGCTTTTGGAGAATGCATATTCCAAATTACAGTCAAATCATAAGCCCTCTCTACCACGTGACCAGGAAGAAGAACGACTTCAAATGGGGCCCCGAGCAACAACAAGCCTTTGAACAAATTAAACGGGAGATAGTTCAGGCAGTAGCCCTTGGGCCAGTTTGGGCAGGACAAGATGTAAAGAATCTGCTCTACACCGCAGCCGGGGAGAATGGCCCTACCTGGAGCCTCTGGCAGAAAGCACCAGGGGAGACTCGAGGTCGACCCTTAGGGTTTTGGAGTCGGGGATACAGAGGATCCGAGGCCTGCTATACTCCAACTGCGAAAGAGATATTGGCAGCATATGAAGGGATTCGAGCTGCTTCGGAAGTGGTTGGTACTGAAGCACAGCTCCTCCTGGCACCCCGACTGCCAGTGCTGGGCTGGATGTTCAAAGGGAGGGTCCCCTCTACACATCATGCAACCGATGCTACGTGGAGTAAGTGGGTCGCACTGATCACACAACGGGCCCGAATAGGAAACCCCAGTCGCCCAGGAATCTTGGAGGTGATCACGAACTGGCCAGAAGGCAAAGGTTTTGGAATATCCCCAGAGGAGGAGGTGACACGTGCTGAAGAGGCCCCACTGTATAACAAACTACCAGAAAACGAGAAACAATATGCCCTGTTCACTGATGGGTCCTGTCGCCTTGTGGGAAAACATCGGAGGTGGAAAGCTGCTGTATGGAGTCCTATACGCCAAGTTGCAGAAACTGCTGAATTGAGCCAGTCTGCAGAGGTGAAAGCCATCCAGCTGGCCTTGGACATTGCTGAACGAGAAAAATGGCCAGTACTTTATCTCTGTACTGACTCATGGATGGTGGCAAATGCCCTGTGGGGGTGGTTGCAGCAGTGGAAGCAGAACAACTGGCAGCACAGAGGTAAACCCATCTGGGCTGCCGCATTGTGGCAAGATATCGCTGCCCGGGTAGAGAACCTAACTGTAAAAGTACGTCACGTAGATACTCACATACCCAAGAGTCGGGCCACTGAAGAACACCAAAACAACCAGCAGGTGGATCAGGCTTCCACGATCGAAGTAGCTCAGGTAGATCTGGACTGGCAACATAAGGGTGAATTATTTATAGCTCGGTGGGCCCAAGACGCCTCAGGTCATCAAGGAAGAGATGCAACATCTAGATGGGCTCGTGATCGAGGGGTGGACTTGACCATGGACGCTATTGCACAGGTTATCCATGAATGTGAAACATGCGCTGCAGTCAAGCAAGCCAAGCGAGTAAAGCCTGTTTGGTATGGGGGATGATGGTTGAAATATAAATATGGGGAAGCTTGGCAGATTGATTATATCACACTCCCACAAACCCGACAAGGCAAGCGCCATGTGCTAACCATGGTGGAAGTAACCACAGGATGGCTGGAAACATATCCCGTGCCCCATGCCACTGCCCGGAACACCATCCTGGGCCTTGAAAAGCAAGTCCTATGGCGACATGGCACCCCAGAAAGAATTGAGTCAGACAACGGGACTCACTTCCGAAACACCCTCATAGACACCTGGGCCAAAGAGCATGGCATTGCGTGGGTCTATCACATCCCCTACCATGCACCAGCCTCTGGGAAAATCGAACGATACAACGGACTGCTAAAGACTACGCTGAGAGCAATGGGTGGGACATTCAAGCATTGGGACACACATTTAGCAAAAGCTACCTGGTTAGTCAACACTAGGGGATCTGTCACTCGAGCTGGCCCTGCCCAATCAAAACCCTTACGCACTGTAGAGGGGGATAAAGTCCCTGTCGTGCATATGAGAAATATGCTGGGGAAGACAGTCTGGGTTACTCCTGCGTCGGGCAAGGGAAAACCCATCCGTGGGATTGCTTTTGCTCAAGGACCTGGGTGCACTTGGTGGGTAATGTGAAAGGATGGGGAATTCCGGTGTGTACCTCAAGGGGATATAATTTTGGGTGAAAATAGCCAATGAACTCAATTGTATGATGTTAGTTACTGTATAATACTATATGTCATCACTTCTATGGTTACCATATGCCATATCAACAGTATTACAGTAAGAATCACCCAGATTAATGTAGAATGAACTCCGATAAAACTGAGCAAAGTGAAACGATGATAGAATTGGACGAGCGCCCAGAACTGGCCTCAGCATGCAACAGCCCAACACCACACACCATCTCTCCTGCCCTGCAAGACTGTTATGACAGATGGAACCCCAAGTCATGGACTAAATGAACTCAATGGACATTTTAGAGGGATGGCCCATGGACTTAGGGAATATCTCTGTGTTTGTATATATCAAAAGGCAGGAAAAGTGGTGATGACTAATTGGAATGTATGGGAAAATGTGAGACCTGGGCATGATGTAGATGGTATAGAATAAGGGGTGGATATTGTCCTGGTTCTGGCTGGGACAGGGTTATCTTTCTTCCCAGTAGCTTGGGGGGTGTGCTGTGTTTTGGGTTTGGTGTGAAAGGAGCGTTGATGACCCATTGATGCTTTGGCTGTTGCTGGGTGCTGGTTGCACTGGGGAGGGGGAGCACAGCCGGGGTGGTGGACCCAGGTGCCCAACGGGGTATTCTATACCATGTGACATCATGCTCAGTATAAAAACCAGGTGTGTGGCAGGGGCTCAGCCCCCGTTTGTGACACGCGGTCGGCGGTCGGTGAGCAGTTGCATTGTGCATCGCCTGCTTTGTGTATTCTGTTATTGTTGTTGTTCTCATTGTTATTATTACTGTTCTACTTCGTTTTATTTCAATTATTAAACTGTTTTTATCTCAACCCGGGAGTTTTCCTACTTGTGCCCTCCCGATTGTTACCCATCCCACCGGAGGTGGGGAGTGAGCGTGCGGCTGCGCGGGGTTTATTTGCTGGCTGGGGTTAAACCACAACACTCCATTTCGTATTGAAGTTCTAGCATGTCCGGCACGGCAGCACTCAGTGGCGGCGTGACTTCGTTCAGGCCATGACAGTCTACTGTTAGTCTCCACTCTCCATTGGACTTTCGCACTGGCCATATGGGACTGTTAAAGGGTGAGCGAGTCTTGCTGATCACTCCTTGGCTCTCCAGTCGACGAATCAGCTTATGGATGGGAAGCAGGGAGTCTCGGTTGGTGCGATATTGCCACCAGTGCAGCGTCGTGGTAGCGATGGGCACCTCTTGTTCTTCGACCCTCACCAATCCCCCAACAGAAGGGTCCTCCGAGACACCAGGCAAGGTGGACAGCTGTTTAATTTCCTCCGTCTCCAGGGCAGCTATACCAAAAGCCCACCGGTACCCTTTTGGGTCCTTGAAATACCCTCTCCTGAGGTAGTCTATGCCAAGGATGCACGGAGCCTCTGGGCCAGTCACAATGGGGTGCTTTTGCCACTCATTCCCGGTTAGGCTTACTTCGGCCTTCAATACAGTTAATATGCCAGTGATGCACAGAGCCTTGCATGAGTTTGCATGCGACACTGGTGCGCTCCGTACAAACTTCCGCCACATGGGTCGGGTGCATTTGACTTCATCTGGATCTTTGGATAACTGCTCGTTGTTCAGGTCATCATAAATCACTTCCAGCACGGCTAATTCCCTCAGGTACTGGATACCTCTCTACATGGTGGTCCATTTGCTTGGGCGATATATAACATCTTCCTTGAAGGGATACCTTTCCTTCACGCCTGACAGGAGTCGCCTCCAGAGGCTGAGGACTTGTGCCCCTTGTCCAATCGCTTTGTCAATGCCCCCTTCCCTGGAAAGGGATCCCAGCTGCTTGGCTTCCCTACCCTCTAACTCCAGGCTACTGGCCCCGTTATCCCAGCATCGGAGCAGCCAGGTGACAATGTGCTTTGCCTGGACGACGACTGAAGTCTTTTCGCATGTCTCGCAGCTCACTCAGGGATAGGGATTGGGTGGTTACCATCTCATTTACGGGTTCTGTCTCTTCCTCCTCCTGTTCTCATGATGGCCCTGGTTCATTTTCATCCCTTACTAGACGAGCTGATTTTCTTGTGCGTTTTCTTTTTTGTATAGGGGCGACTGATACTGGCATGGGTTGGTTCTGTTGCAGGGGTTGGAGTAGCCACCGTGCCTGACGTGGGGGGAGGGGTAGCCACAGGGTCTGTTGTTTTGTCATCAGATCCGGAGACCTTTACTTCCCCTTGAGGGTTCTGAGTGGTGTTGAAGAGGGTTCAGTAGGCGTGGGCCAGGCCCCAGCACATTGTAGTGATTTGTGTCTCCCTAGAATGGCCAGGGTGACAGCATACTTTTTCGAAATATTCTACTAATTTTTCAGGATTCTGCACTTGTTCAGGGGTGAAGTTCCAAAACACTGGCGGTGCTCACCTGTGGAGAAGAATTAAGAGGTGGCCTAATGAGTACCAGCTGATTCAAGAACAGAAACAGGTGAAGGGAATTGTGAGCATGTGATCGTTGCCGGAAGGAAGATATAAGAGAGGCAACGGAGAGAGACAGAGGGAAGAGATGCAGTGAATAGAGTGAGAGGGGTAGGTGGTCTGTCCTGTTATGATAAAGGCTCTGCATGTATGCCGCAACAAATGGCGCCCGAACAGGGACTGAAAGAGATAAACCTGAAGAAAGAAGGTCTTGGAGAAAGGAAATAGAAATATCTGGTGGTGAGCCCCGCTGAACTGCAAAAGCTGTTGAAAAGAAACAGGAAAAATGCTGTTGAAAGGAAATGGGATAGAAGCTGTTGAAAGGAAACAGAAAAAAAGCCGTTGAAAGGAAATGGGGTAGAAGCTGTTGAAAGGAAACAGAAAAAAAGCCATTGAAAGGAAATGGGATAAAAGAAAAAAGCTGTTGAAAGGAAATGGGATAAAAGAAAAAAGCCATTGAAAGGAAACGGATACAGAGGTGAGCAGCCGCAGGGAATTTATATGAACTTTATACATTAGTCATGGGGCAGTCGGCATCTCAGCAGAAGAACTGCAGAAGAGGAAAACTTTGCAATTAGAAGTTCTAGAAGGAATATTGTGTGTATACAGCTCTGCAGAAGTTGTGTCCTGCAGAGCAGGTGTTGCAAAACGTGACTGATTCAGCAATACTGGAGGGAAAATCAAAAGATAAGAAAGATTCATTTGAACTTGCGCCAATGGCGGATGAAGCTTTACAGAAACAGAGGCTAAAGATGAACTTGTTCTAGTGAATGTAATGGCAGCAATTCTGGAGGGAAAATCAAAAGATAAGAAAGGTTTATTTGAACTTGCGCCAATGGTGGATGAAGTTTTGCAGTGGTAGAGGCTAAAGCACCATTTGTTCCCGCCTTCCCCCCCCCAAGAAGATCTGCTGCGGGGATTCGTACCCACACACACACACATCAGTGATGTTCTAAAGGAAAGTGAACTGTGTGATGGAGAATAGGAAAAAGAGTTAGAAATGTTAAGTTTGTATAAGGAGGTATGCAAATCAATAAAAGAATATGGGTTATGGAGAATAGGAAAAGGAATTAGGAATGTTAAGTTTGTCTACCATATGAGGTGATTAAGGAGGTACGCAAATCAATAAAAGAATATGGGTCACAGGTTTCATTTGAATATGAACTTGTACTAATGAATGTAATGGACAATTTGGCAATTGAGAACAAAAAAGGGGGTGATGTGGAGAAGAATTCTGGAATCGGGAGTTTCGGAGAGGACTTTGGCAATGCTATAAAACCATAAACAAAAAAAGGGGAGATGTGGAGAAGAATTAAGAGGTGGCCTAATGAGTACCAGCTGATTCAAGAACAGAAACAGGTAAAGGGAATTGTGAGCATGTGATTGTTGCTGGAAGGAAGATATAAGAGAGGCAATGGAGAGAGACAGAGGGGAGAGATGCAATGAGAAAGAGATGGGAGGGCTGCCCTGCTATGATAAAGGCTGTGCATGTATGCCACAATACTCACCATCCTAGGCATTTGCCCATGCTATCCCACTCACCCTGCCACTCATAACTATCCAGCCTTGGGGCAGATCTCTGGATGACATTCTTAAATTGCTTATTAGCCTTGGACAAAACCAAAATAATATTCCCAAGGAGTACCAATAGATATATCTTAACTACCCAGGGATGTTCAAGGTACTGATAAGTTATCTTAACCAAGGAGATGACATCATAGAGGAAGGTAGTGAAGGGGCCATTCTCTATTTCCTCCATAAAAAATCTCTCAGAGGATGAGGTATAATTGCTAATGGTCTCCATGAGGTGGTACTTGAAATACAGTAATGGGTTCATTACAAATCCCAAATAATAACCCCCAATGCCAGCATTTTAGTAACAAATCTCCCAGGCAAAACATCCTAAATCATTGCAGAGCACAGCAGACTACAAATCCCAACACCAATCTTTAGCCTGTACAGCAAAAACAAGAGCATGGTGCAGATCAGATAAACTAATATCGAGAACAGATCAATCAATATTGTGACCAGCAACTGTTAACAGATATAAATTCCTTAATACGCTCCAGTTAATCTGTTGTTATCTCAACCCTTCGTGCCCCACGTTGGGCACCAAAAAAGGACTGTCGTGGTTTAACCCCAGACAGCAAATAAACCCCACGTGTTGCGAACAGGGGGAGGCCCCCTCCCCCCACCCCTAGTTTATATACTGAGCATGACGTCACATGGTATTGAATACCCCATTGGCCACCTGGGTCAACTGCCCCAGCTATGCTCCCCCTGCAGCTTCCCCTGCACTTGGCAGAGCATGGGAGGCCAAAAAGTCACCTGTGCAAGCACCACCCAGCAACAAACAAAGCATCAGTGGGCCATCAACGCTCCTCTCATACCAAACCCAAAACACAGCACCCCCCACCAGTAACTGGGAAGAAAGTTAACTCTGTCCCAGCCAGAACCAGGACAGATGGTCTCGCACCTGATCTCAGGGGAACGTTGCCACCGAGGACGAGGATAAGGCTGAGGTACTTAACGCCTTCTTTGCCTCAGTCTTTAATAGTCAGAGCAGTTATCCTCAGGGTACTCAGCCCCCTGAGCTGGAAGACAGGGACAGGGAGCAGGATAAACCCTCCATAATCCAAGAGGAAGAAGTTAACAACCTGCTATGCCACCTGGACGCTCACAAGTCTATGGGGCCGGATGGGATCCACCCGAGGGTACTGAGGGAGCTGGCGGAGGAGCTTGCCGAGCCACTCTCCATCATTTACCAGCAGTCCTGGTTAACTGGGGAGGTCCCGGACGACTGGAGGCTTGCCAATGTGACGCCCATCTATAAGAAGGGCCGGAAGAAGGATCCGGGGAACTACAGGCCGGTCAGCCTGACCTCGGTGCCGGGGAAGATCATGGAGCGGTTGGTTTTGAGGGCGCTCACGAGCCATGTCCGGGACAACCAGGGGATCAGGCCCAGCCAGCACGGGTTCATGGAAGGCAGGTCCTGCTTGACCAACCTGATCTCCTTCTATGACCAGGTGACCCTCCTAGTGGATGAGGGAAAGACAGTGGATGTGGTCTACTTGGACTTCAGTAAGGCCTTTGACACTGTCTCCCACAGCATTCTCCTAGAGAAGCTGGCGGCTCACGGCCTAGACAGGTACACTCTTTGCTGGGTAAAAAACTGGCTGGACGGCCGAGCCCAGAGAGTTGTGGTCAACGGAGTTAAATCCAGTTGGCGGCCGGTCACGAGCAGTGTTCCCCAAGGCTCAGTATTGGGGCCGGTCCTGTTCAATATCTTTATCAATTATCTGGATGAGGGGATTGAGTGCTCCCTCAGCAAGTTTGCAGACGACACCAAGTTGGGCGGGAGTGTTGATCTGCTCGAGGGTAGGAAGGCTCTGCAGAGGGACCTGGACAGGCTGGATCGATGGGCTGAGGTCAATTGTATGAGGTTCAACAAGGCCAAGTGCCAGGTCCTGCACTTGGGCCACAACAACCCCATGCAACGCTACAGGCTTGGGGAAGAGTGGCTGGAAAGCTGCCCAGAGGAAAAGGACCTGGGGGTGCTGGTTGACAGCCGGCTGAACATGAGCCGGCAGTGTGCTCAGGTGGCCAAGAAGGCCAACGGCATCCTGGCCTGTATCAGAAATAGTGTGGCCAGCAGGAGCAGGGAGGTGATCGTGCCCCTGTACTCGGCACTGGTGAGGCCGCACCTCAAATACTGTGTTTAGTTTTGGGCCCCTCACTACAAGAAAGACATGGAGGTGCTGGAGCGTGTCCAGAGAAGGGCAACAAAGCTGGTGAAGGGCTTGGAGCACAAGTCTTATGAGGAGCGGCTGAGGGAACTGGGGTTGCTTAGTCTGGAGAAGAGGAGGCTGAGGGGAGACCTCATCGCACTCTACAACTACCTGAAAGGAGGTTGTAGCGAGGTGGGTGTTGGTCTCTTCTCCCAAGTAACTAGCATTAGGATGAGAGGAAATGGCCTCAAGTTGCGCCAAGGGAGGTTTAGATTGGACATTAGGAGAAATTTCTTTACTGAAAGAGTGATCAGGCCTTGGAACAGGCTGCCCAGGGAAGTGGTTGAGTCACCATCCCTGGAAGTATTTAAAAGACGTGTAGATGAGGCGCTTAGGGACATGGTGTAGTGGGCATGGTGGTGTTGGGTTGACGGTTGGACTCGATGATCTTAGAGGTCTTTTCCAACCTTAATGATTCTATGATTCTATGATTCTCCTACAGTGGGTGGCTATTCATTCTCCCAGTCCCCGCCTTTGCCTTCTGTGGCTTGGGCGGTGAGGCTCGAGCACTTGCCAGTGAAGACCGAGGCAAAGAAGTCATTGAGTACCTCAGCCTTCTCTATATCCCGGGTAACCTGGTCTCCCATTTCATTCTGGAGAGGGCCCACATTTTCCCTAGTCTTCCTTTTATCCCCGACGTACCTATAGAAGCTTTTCTTGTTGCCCTTGACGTCCCTGGCCAGATTTAATTCTATCAGGGCTTTAGCTTTCCTAACCTGATCCCTGGCTGCTCGGAGAATTTCTCTGTATTCCTCCCAGGCTACCTGTCCTTGCTTCCACCCTCTGCAGGCTTCCTTTTTGTGTTTGAGTGTGTCCAGGAACTCCTTGTTCATCCATGCAGGCCTCCTGGCTTTTTTGCCCGATTTCCTCTTTGTTGGGATGCATCGCTCCTGAGCTTGGAGGAGGTGATCCTTGAATATTAACCAGCTTTCTTGGGCCCCACTTCCCTCCAGGGCTTTGTCCCATGGCACTCTACCAAGCAGATCCCTGAAGAGGCCAAAGTCTGCTCTCCTGAAGTCCAGGGTAGTGAGCTTGCTGTGCGCCCTCCTCGGTGCCCTGAGGATCTTGAACTCCACTATTTCATGGTCACTGCAGCCAAGGCTGCCCTTGACCTTCACATTCCCCACCAGCCCCTCCTTGTTGGTGAGAACAAGGTCCAGCATAGCACCTCTCCTCGTTGGCTCCTCTACCACTTGGAGAAGGAAGTTATCATTGATGCATTCCAGGAACCTCTTGGACTGCTTATGCCCTGCCGTGTTGTCCCTCCAACAGATATTGGGGTGGTTGAAGTCCCCCATGGGGACCAGGGCTTGTGAACATGAGGCTGCTCCTATCTGTCTATAGAGGGCCTCATCTGCTCGGTCTTCCTGGTCGGGTGGCCTGTAGCAGACCCCCACCGTAATGTCACCTTTTAGTGGATTAGACTCAGTATCACATACAGCTCCACTGAAGAACTACTTATGCATAAATTATTCCCAGTCTAACACTACAGTCTATGAGATTACCACAGAAAAATATATTGCCGGAGTTCTCTCTCATATATCTCTTTATTTTACAACTGTCTCTGGATAGGCTCTGAAGAGAAATATGTTGTATTTCCTCTTAATATTATACTTATTCACAAGTGCATATCACGATACAGAAAATAGTAACTTCTATAAATTTCTTGCTGAGTCACAGTCAGTTTTTAAAGAAGTTGAGAAACATTTGATTGACATAAGCTGGGGGAAATGAGCTGCCAAGAGAGCAGGAAAAGTGATCTGGGCAAGCATAGGCCCATCATATTGGCATTCATGCTAAAAATCTGTGCCAGAGTTGTATGGAAGAATAAAGACATTGAGTTATATTAAACAGAAGATGCAATTCAATATCATTTTACCAAACTTACTGGGTCAGCCTAATATGAGTGCTTATAGAAGAAAAATTATTTTCTAGAGAAAGGAAACTTAATAAACCTGTCCTGTTCAAGACTGCTGAAAGGCATTTGTTGGGATGCCAAAGGCAAAGCTATTAAAAAAGCTACAGTAAATGGGATGAATAAAAGAACTGTAAGGTAGGTAGGGTAGCAGAGAACCTTGAGGGCAGGAGTCATACAAATGGGCTAAAATTCAAACAATACCAAGTGCCACACTGGGCACTTAGGTGTGTTACTGTATGTTGGAAGCTTCTTAGCTGAATACAACAGAAAAAGCAGAGACTCCTGTCAGTAAAGTCAGAGAGGACCAGAAGTAAACTTTTTCAAGGCTTTGAGAAAATTAAAGGGGTTATAGAAGGTGACTTCCTACAATTGCAGGGGCCAGCTCTCTGACTGAAGAGTCCTTTCCAGAAATTGCATTTTACTTCACATAGCAAGTTACCATTAAAGTTTAAATGCTTTTCCAAAAATAAATGTGACACGTCGGGCTGGGGGCCTCCTAACAAAATACATCTGTAATGAAATATCTGTAATTGTTACGGTCATTGAACATAAAAAGCCCATTTCTGGGCACATATAAAACAGTCTGACTAGCTCACTGGTCACGTCTGCGGAAACCTCGTGATTAAGTGATAACGCAGTATGGATAGCCGGATTCTCCACACTGAGTAACACAAGAACATCATTGATTATTTCCGTCATGGTATTGCAAATATATTAGTACTGCTCACTACAGAATTTAGACCTCAAATCTTCAGATCCACAGAACATTATCAGAACAAGAAATTTTCACATACGCAGCTTTTCTTGGAGAAATACCACTTTTCATTGTACTCCTTTTTAGACCTTTGTAGTGACACAGAGCTAACTGACTGTTCTATATTTAGCTGCCAGACACAGGTTATAACCACACCAAGGTTCTTTTAGACTTCTTCCAAGTGCAATGACCCTATAGAAATGTAAAGTCAAACTGGTGCTCTGGTCTTTCCAGTCAAGCTGAATGGTTCTACTCGTGCGCTTAAATATTTTGCTAAGTCAGGCTTCAATGGAGGCCAGGATTGCAAATACATAACAACAGGTGTACTGGGTCAGATCAAACCACCAAACTAACATTGTGTCTCCGAGAATGGGCAACACTGGATAACACATACAAGACCGAGGCAAGCACATATGATACCTCCTGCATCCATTCCCCACTGCAGGCCTCAGAGATTTCCTAAATACATAGAAGTAATTTTTGCTTTATTAATCCTCAAAAGATCTCTCTCTCACTTAGTTTTTCAGTATCCCAGTGAACTCATATTACGTGTTCTGTGGAACACTACCTCCTTTTTGTATTTATAGCTATAAAACAAGGCACAGTCTGACACATTCTATAATTTGCAATCATTATGTTTTTCACAGAAACTGACATATATGGGATACAGATTACTCAGAAAACTTTCATTAAAAATAAAGCAAAGCCATTTTTAAGTCCTCAAGGTAGATAAAGTTGCATTTTCAAAGTTAGCATGAATCAACACATTCCTGAAACTACAGCAGGTCTGAGACAATAGCTCTGATAGCCTTTAAGGCAATTTAACAGTCAGCACGATGAACTTAACTTGCAGATAGCTCTGTTCTGAAATGGGAGTTTGCCTTGTGTACTCTAAAAGAAAAGCACCCTTGATATACCACTTATGTGCATCTTGTCCAGTGTTTTTTTTTTTCCCAATGGAAACTGAGAAGGTTGCTCCTCTGATCCAAATTAGGATAATTTGATTTTAGGGAGACCTTAGGAAAGGAGCACCCCAAAAAGTCAGCAATAAGATGAGAAAGAAGGTAAGAAGTCATTTTGCTAGTGACGAGAACTGTAGGGAGTTTATAGAAGGGTGCATTTTTTCACCCATTTCAGGGTCAATTTTTTTAAAAAACGTGCAATGAATACATATAAAATGCTGAAAGAGTGCCATTCCCCTATAAAAGTCTGAGTGCTGGGTTATGCTTAATATTTCATGTTTTAGAAGTTTCTTGTTTTTTAATTCCTCTCACAGCTTCCAGTACATACATTTGCAGATACAGTTCTTCCCGTAAAAATTCTAATGAAATACATTTGCATTAACTGACATTTTTGTATTTTACTTTATGAAAAGAGCCCAAAAAAATATCCTTATCCACTTTGCCATTAAAAATATATATAAAAAAAGTAATTCCTTAATCTGGTATTTTAATTTCAATCATGATGTATGCAGAAATATTTTTTAATGATTGTCGTGGTTTAACCTGGCAGGCAGCCAAATACCACGCAGCCGCTCACTCACTCCCCCCACCTCCCAGTGGGACAGGGAGAGAATCGGAAGGGTAAGAGTGAGAAAAACTCATGGGTTGAGATAAAGACAGTTTAATAGAACAGGAAAAAAAAGGGAAAATAATAATGATAATGATAATGATAATGATAAAATATACAAAATGAGTGATGCACAATGCAATTGCTCACCACCCGCGCTGACCGATAACCAAGTAGCGATCGCTACTTCCTGGATCACGCCTACCCTTCATATACTGAGCATGACGTCACATGGTATGGAATACCCCATTAGCCAGCTGGGCTGGCTGTCCTGATTATGTTCCCTCCCATCTTGTGTACCTAGCTCAGTCAGTAGGCACGGGAGCTGTCCTTGGACTAGGAGGGCACTTAGCAACAACTGAAAACATCAGTGTGTTATCAACATTCTCCTCATACTAAATCCAAAACACAGCACTAGGAAGAAATTTAACCCTATCCCAGCCGAAACCAGGACAGTATCCACCCCTTATTCCATACCATTTACGTCGTGCTTAGGTCTCACATCTTTTTTAATACATTTCAATTAACCACCACTATCTTTCTTTATATATACACACACATATATATATGCACGCACAGATATCATTCCCTCGGTCTATGGACTATCCCTCTAAAATGTCCACTGAGTACATTTAGTCCATGACTTTGGGCTCCATCTGTTATAACAGTCTTTCAGGGCCGAAGAGATGGTGTGCGGTGTTGGGCCGTTGCATCCTGAAGCCAGTTCTCATTTCAGTACTGCTGCGCTCGTCCAGTTCTATCATCGTTGCACTTCGCTCGGTTTCATCGGAGTTAGTTCATTCTTCACTAATCTGGGTGATTTTCACTGCTATACCACTGCTATATCATAGAAATAATGACATACAATATCATGTAACAGTTGACATCAAAATTCAGTTCATTGGCTATTTTCACCCAAAATCAAATCCCCTTGAGGTACACACCGGACCTCCCCATCCTTTCGCATCACCCACCAAGTGTACCCAGGTCCTTGAGCAAAAGCAATCCCACGGATGGGTTTTCCCTTGCCAGAGGCAGGAGTAACCCAGACTGTCTTCCCCAGCATATTTCTCATATGCACGACAGGGACTTTATCTCCATCTACAGTACGTAAGAGTCTTGATTGGGCAGGGCCAGCTCGATTGGCAGATCCCCTGGTATTGACTAATCAGGTGGCCTTTGCTAAATGTGTGTCCCAATGTTTGAATGTCCCACCACCCATTGCTCTCAGCGTAGTTTTTAGCAGTCCATTGTATCGTTCGATTTTCCCAGAGGCTGGTGCATGGTAGGGGATGTGATAGACCCACCCAATGCCATGCTCTTTGGCCCAGGTGTCTATGAGGGCGTTTCGGAAGTGAGTCCCATTGTCTGACTCAATTCTTTCTGGGGTGCCATGTCGCCACAGGACTTGCTTTTCAAGGCCCAGGATGGTGTTCCGGGCAGTGGCATGGGGCACAGGATATGTTTCCAGCCATCCGGTGGTTGCTTCCACCATGGTGAGCACATAGCGCTTACCGTGTCGGGTTTGTGGGAGCGTGATATAATCAATCTGCCAGGCCTCCCCATATTTATACTTCAACCATCGTCCTCCATACCAAAGAGGCCTTACTCGCTTGGCTTGTTTGATTGCAGCGCACGTTTCACATTCATGGATAACCTGCGCAATAGCGTCCATGGTTAAGTCCACCCCTCGATCACGAGCCCATCAATATGTTGCATCTCTTCCTTGATGGCCTGACGCGTCATGGGCCCACCGAGCTATAAATAGTTCACCCTTATGTTGCCAGTCCAAATCCACCTGAGCCACTTCAATCTTAGCAGCCTGGTCCACCTGCTCGTTATTTTGATGTTCCTCAGTAGCCCGACTCTTGGGTACGTGAGCATCTACGTGACGTACTTTTACAGTCAGGTTCTCTACCCGGGCAGCAATATCTTGCCACAATGCGGCAGCCCAGATGGGTTTACCTCTGCGCTGCCAGTTGTTCTGCTTCCACTGCTGCAACCACCCCCACAGGGCATTTGCCACCATCCATGAGTCAGTATAGAGATAAAGTACTGGCCATTTTTCTCATTCAGCAATGTCCAAGGCCAGTTGGATGGCTTTCACCTCTGCAAACTGGCTCGATTCACCTTCTCCTTCAGCAGTTTCTGCAACTTGGCATATAGGACTCCATACAGCAGCTTTCCATCTCCGATGTTTTCCCACAAGGTGACAGGACCCATCAGTGAACAGGGCATATTGCTTCTCGTTTTCTGGTAGTTTATTATACAGTGGGGCTTCTTCAGCACGTATCACCTCCTCTGTGGATGTGTCAAAATCTTTGCCTTCTGGCCAGTTTGTGATCACCTCCAAGATTCCTGGGCGACTGGGGTTTCCTATTCGGGCCCGTTGTGTGATCAGTGCGACCCACTTACTCCACGTAGCATCGGTTGCATGATGTGTACAGGGGACCCTCCCTTTGAACATCCAGCCCAGCACCGGCAGTCGGGGTGCCAGGAGGAGCTGTGCTTCAGTACCAACCACTTCCGAAGCAGCTTGAACCCCTTCATATGCTGCCAATATCTCCTTCTCAGTTGGAGTGTAGCGGGCCTCGGATCCTCTGTATCCCCGACTCCAGAACCCTAAGGGTCGACCTCGAGTCTCCCCTGGTGCTTTCTGCCAGAGGCTCCAGGTAGGACCATTCTCCCCGGCTGCGGTGTAGAGCACATTCTTTACATCTTGTCCTGCCCGGACTGGCCCAAGGGCTACTGCATGAACTATCTCCTGTTTAATTTGTTCAAAGGCTTGTCGTTGCTCAGGGCCCCATTTGAAGTCGTTCTTCTTCCTGGTCACGTGATAGAGAGGGCTTACGATCTGACTGTAATTTGGAATATGCATTCTCCAAAAACCCACAACGCCTAAGAAAGCTTGCGTTTCCTTTTTGTTAGTTGGTGGAGACATGGCTGTTATTTTATTGATCACATCTGTTGGGATCTGACGACGTCCATCTTGCCATTTTATTCCTAGAAACTGGATCTCCTGTGCAGGTCCCTTGACCTTACTTTGTTTTATGGCAAAACCAGATTTCAGAAGGATTTGAATTATTTTCTTCCCTTTCTCAAAAACTTCTTCTGCTGTGCTGCCCCATACGATGATGTCATCAATGTACTGCAGGTGTTCCAGAGCCTCACCCTGTTCCAGTGCGGTGTGGATCAGTCCATGGCAAATGGTAGGGCTGTGTTTCCACCCCTGGGGCAGTCGGTTCCAGGTGTACTGGACGCCCCTCCAAGTGAAAGCAAACTGTGGCCTGCACTCTGCCGCCAAAGGGATGGAGAAGAAGGCATTAGCAATGTCAGTTGTGGCGTACCACTTGGCTGCCTTTGACTCCAGTTCGTATTGAAGTTCTAGCATGTCCGGAACGGCAGCACTCAGTGGCGGCGTGACTCCGTTCAGGCCACGATAGTCTACTGTTAGTCTCCACTCTCCATTAGACTTTCGCACTGGCCATATGGGACTGTTGAAGGGTGAGCGAGTCTTGCTGATCACTCCTTGGCTCTCCAGTCGACGAATCAGCTCATGGATGGGGATCAGAGAGTCTCGGTTGGTGCGGTATTGCCGCCGGTGCACTGTTGTGGTAGCGATTGGTACCTGTTGTTCTTCAACCCTCAGCAACCCCACAACAGAAGGGTCCTGTGAGAGACCGGGCAAGGTGGACAGCTGTTTAATTTCCTCCGTCTCCAGGGCAGCTATACCAAAAGCCCACCGGTACCCTTTTGGGTCCTTGAAATACCCTCTCCTGAGGTAGTCTATGCCAAGGATGCACGGAGCCTCTGGGCCAGTCACAATGGGGTGCTTCTGCCACTCATTCCCAGTCAGGCTCACTTCAGCCTCCAATACAGTTAACTCTTGGGATCCCCCTGTCACTCCAGAAATACAAATGGGTTCTGCCCCTTTATGGTTTGATGGCATCAGGGTACACTGTGCACCGGTGTCTACGAGAGCCTTCTACTCCTGTGGCTCTGATGTGCCAGGCCATCGAATCCACACAGTCCAGTAAACCCGGTTGTCCCTTTCCTCCACCTGGCTGGAGGCAGGGCCCCTCTAGTTCTGGTCATAGTATCCATCTCTCACTTCTTGCAAACGTGAGTCAATAATTTCTTCATTGCAATTACAATCCAAAGTAAGATCAGCCCTTCTACTCTGTCTGGGGAACTGTTCACTGGAAACTGGACCGTCGTGAGACAGGTTTTTCCTGACAACTGGAGCAGCATTTTTCCTGGGAGAACCCCCTTGTGTGATTGTTTTTCCTTGCAACTCACGTACACGTGCCTCTAGGACGAAGGTAGGTTTTCCATCCCACTGCCTCATGTCCTCTCCGTGGTCACGCAGGTAAAACCACAGGGTGCCCCGTGGTGTGTACTTTCTATATCCTCTCTCTTGAGGAGAAAAACGCTGACTCCTAATGGCTGAGATACTGGTCCGTACAGGTGGAGAATAAGACATATCCTCTTTGAGTTGCTGGACCTCCCGGGACAGTTTCTCCACAGCCGAGACAAGGGAGGAGGAGATAGTTTCTTCAAAATCCCGAAGTCTGCTAACCACCTCATCCACCGTTGGTGCTTCTTCCTCTTTCCAGCACAGTACTGCCAACGAACTGGCATACGACGCTGGTGCGCTCCGTACCAACTTCCGCCACATGGGTCGCGTGCACTGGATGTCATCTGGATCTTTGGGTGTTCGGGGGTCATCCAGGTCACTATAAACCACCTCCAGCACGCCTAGTTCTCTCAGGTACTGGATACCTCTCTCCATAGTGGTCCATTTGCCTAGGCGATATATAACATCTTCCTTGAAGGGATACCTTTCCTTCACACCTGACAGCAGTCGCCTCCAGCGGCTGAGGACCTGTGTCCCTTTTCCAATTGCTTTGTCAATGTCTCCTTCCCTAGCAAGGGATCCCAGCTGTTTGGCCTCCTTCCCCTCTAATTCCAGGCTACTGGCCCCATTATCCCAGCATCGGAGCAGCCAGGTAACAATATGCTCGCCTGGACGACGGCCGAAATCTTTCCGCATATCTCGCAACTCATTCAGGGATAAGGATCGGGTGGTTTCCGTCTCGTTTATGAGTTCTTCCTCTTCCTCCTCCCCTCCTCGTGATGGCCCTGGTTTTCCATCATCCTTTTCTACACGACCTGACTTCCGCTTCAAAGATTTCTTCTTCTGTACAGGGGCGACGGATACCAGCAAGGGTTGGTCCTCTGGTTCAGCTGTAGTACCCGTCGCGAGGGTTTGGGTAGCTGCAGTGCCTGTCGCGGGGGTTGGAGTATTTGTAGTGACTGTTGCCGGGGTTTGAGTGGCTGCAGTGCCTGTTGCGGGGGTTGGAGTAACTGTAGTGACTGTTGCCGGGGTCTGAGTAGCCATAGTGGTTGTTGTGGGGGTTGAAGTAGCCACGGTGCCTGTCGCAGGGGTTTGAGTAGCCACAGTGGTTGTCGTGCGGGTTGAAGGAGCTACAGTGCCTGTCGTGGGGGTTTGAGTAGTCACTGTATCTGTTGCTGGGGTTGATCTCTGGACAGTATTCCTGAATAGTTGTTTAACTCTAAACAAGGCCTGAACCACATTCAGAAGACATAGCAATATGAACATGCTTGTTTGAACATCCCAAGGATATTCAAAATTCTCAGGGAATATTGTAGACGTCTTCATGAAGAGGATAGAAGAAAAAGGAGTTTCTGAAGATATGGAGGGGAAGGTGAACAAGTGGGAGAAAGTGTCCCATCCTGTCTCCCCCCTAAATTCATCCTCTGAGGTGAAGACGTAAGAAGTGTAATTATTAATAGTTTCCAAAAGATAGCTCCCAAAGAACAGGAATGATGGCAGTGCTGAGTACAGGCTCGTGACCAATAATTTTATCATAACATAAAGCCAGGTCACACAGTATAGCAAAGCAATGACCTTAATCCATTTCCCAGAGATGACCAACCCCACATAAAAACTGATAATCAGCAGTATAGACAGCCAGTAAGGTGCTATATACCACAACTGCAAGAACAGATCCAAAAACTCTGAGAGCAAATAAATCAACATTGTGAACATCGAGTACTAAACTGATATAATGAATGCTTATAACAAATTTGTTTTAACCCGTTCGGGTCAGATGTGTCGTTATCTCAACCCTTCGAGCCCCACGTTGGGCGCCAAAAAGGACTGTCGTGGTTTAATCTGGCAGGCAGCCAAATACCACGCAGCCGCTCACTCACTCCCCCCACCCCCAGCAGGACGGGGAGAGAATCGGAAGGGTAAGAGTGAGAAAAACTCGTGGGTTGAGATAAAGACAGTTTAATAGAACAGGAAAAAAAAGGGAAAATAATAATGATAATGATAATGATAATGATAAAATATACAAAATGAGTGATGCACAATGCAATTGCTCACCACCTGCACTGACCGATAACCAAGTAGCGATCGGTACTTCCTGGATCACGCCTACCCTTCATATACTGAGCATGACGTCACATGGTATGGAATACCCCATTAGCCAGCTGGGCTGGCTGTCCTGATTATGTTCCCTCCCATCTCGTGTACCTAGCTCAGTCAGTAGGCACGGGAGCTGTCCTTGGACTAGGAGGGCACTTAGCAACAACTGAAAACATCAGTGTGTTATCAACATTCTCCTCATACTAAATCCAAAACACAGCACTAGGAAGAAATTTAACCCTATCCCAGCCGAAACCAGGACAGTCACTCTTATCGCATTTAAAATATGATCGCTTCAGAACACTTACCATGAGCCATCTAAGGAATATACATTTGGAAGTTTTCAGAGAATAAGCAACTCTACACACAGTTCCCATTTTTCTCCAGAGTGGGATCTTCATCTCTGGATTGGGAACTATCCTTCCAGCCAAGCAGGAGTCAGCTAGGATCTTCCTCCCACTTAGCGACACTGAGACAACCTCTGTGATGGCACAGGAATCCTCATTGCAAAGCAGGTACTCTCTCTGCAGCCAGCCATCTTGGAGGAGGCAAAAGACACAGCATTTAAGACACCAGGCCATCTCAGAACTTCAGACACAGAAGTCTCGAACTGACTTTGCATATATCAGATCAGAAAAAAGGTTACCCTATTTCTACATGTAATAAAACTTATGATTTTTTAGTTATTGATCATGTTATCAGATTAAGAAAGTGAAAATATGATGTTAGAATAGAAACCTTACCTATGCTCACAGCAAATAAGAACCGTTCCTCCATTGCTCATGCATTTCAGTTACTTTGCGTTTTTCTTTGTTGCGTAAGACACTTGCTATAAATTGCAATGAAATTGTATGCAGGTTCAAGTAACTAGATTATACTATGAACAAAGTAATTTCACTGGTACCCATCACAAATTATTTTATTATCTTTGGAAGACTAGTGAAGATGCTGTGACTGTGTAAAGAAATAGAATAAATACACTCTACTTGGCAAGGATTTATAAATGAGCTCTAGTGAAAAGACTCATTCTAAGAAAATGAAAAAGCTGCAAGAGCGTCTATCTTATTTAAGATGGCTTGATTTAACGATTGTCTATGCTGCTGTTGAAAGGTAGACTACAGACATTTCCATCTGAGATTATTATTTATCACTAAAATGTGTACAGCATGAAGTAGTACAGAAGTGTGGTGGGTTGGCCCTGGCTGGACGCCAGGTGCCCACCAAAGCCGGTCTATCATTCTCCCTCCTCAACTGGACAGGGGAGAGAAAATATAACGAAAGGCTCGTGGGTCAAGAAAAGGACAGGGAGAGATCACTCACCAATTACTGTCACGGGCAAAAGAGACTTGAATTAAGGAAAATTAATTTAATTTATTACCAATCAAATCAGAGTAGGGTAATGAGAAAATAAAAGCTAAATCTTAAAACACCTTCCCCCCACCCCTCCCTTCTTCCCAGGCTCAACTTCACTCCCAAATTCTCTACCTCCTCCCCCCATAGCGGCACAGGGGGACGGGGAACGGGGGTTGCAGTCAGTTCATCACACGTTGTCTCTGCCGCTCCTTCCTCCTCACACTCTTCCCCTGCTCCAGCGTGGGGTCTCTCCCACGGGAGACAGTCCTCCACAAACTTCTCCAATGTGGGTCCTTCCCACGGGCTGCAGTTCTTCATTAACTGCTCCAGTGTGGGTCCTTCCCATGTGTCCTTTCCACGGGGTGCAGTCCTTCAGGAACAGATTGCTCCAGCGTGGGTCCCCCATGGGGTCACAAGTCCTCCCAGCAAACCTGCTCCAGCGTGGGCTCCTCTCTCCATGGGGTCACAGGTCTTGACAGGAGCCTGCTCCAGCACGGGCTCTCCACGGGGTCACAGCCTCCTTTGGGCATCCACCTGCTCCGGCGTGGGGTCCTCCACGGGCTGCAGGTGGATATCTGCTCCACCGTTAACCTCCACGGGCTGCAGGGGGACAGCCTGCCTCACCATGGTCTTCACCACTGGCTGCAGGGGAATCTCTGCTCCGGTGCCTGGAGCACCTCCTCCCCCTCCTTCTTCACTGACCTTGGTGTCTGCAGAGTTGTTTCTCTCGCATATTCTCACTCCTCTCTCTGGCTGCAGTTGCTGTTGCTCAATAGTTTTTTCCCCTTCTTAAATATGTTATCACAGAGGTGCTACCACCGTCGCTGATTGGCTCAGCCTTGGCCAGTGGCGGGTCTGTCTTGGTGCCGGCTGGCATTGGCTCTATTGGACATAAGGGAAGCTTCTAGCAGCTTCTCACAGAAGCCACCCCTGTAGCCCCCCTCGGTACCAAAACCTTGCCACACAAACCCAATAAAAAAAGTCTGTGAATTTTTATGTACAGCAGAACACACGCCATTGACTGTCAGTCACTTTACATTTCTGTTGCTGACAGTAATAGCAGATAAGCATTTCATTCATATGCTTCCTCATATGACTAGGTTCTCCATGAAAAGAAACATAACAACAGATTGAGTAACAGCCTACTAGTCCAATTTGAAACCTTGCTTGGCTTCTTTTGACTGATTTGGACTGAGATGCAAACCAAGTCAGAAACCATATTTATTTAAAGATCGCTTTCTAAATTCTTCACCTTAGTGCTCCACTTCATCTTTTCCTTCAAAGGGAAGGATTTTCCATTTCCATATGTGCTCATTGAACACATTTGCAAGCATTCAACACAGACAGCAAAGCCAAATCTGTAACAATACAAATGATGTTATGGCAGACTGTAAGAAGAGTAAATAATCACTCATTTTATTTTTCATTCTGAATTTTGATCTAACAGTGCAACCTCTACCAAAGATGCAAGATACATCATTGCAAAAAGTAAGAAAATCAAGTCAGTTAACAAATGAGGAGGAAGAGCAGCAGCAAGCACTGCAATCCTATTTGTGGAGCCACTGGGCCTTTGTAGATCTGATCTATTTGTCCAAGGCCACCTACTTGTCCTTTACAATAGTGGCAAAACTGAGGTATTTAGGCACCTGGTCAGGCCCCTTAGTACAAGGCTGACTGTATCTCAGTAAGAAGAGTCCCATGCTTCCACCCTCAAAAGCGTACATCGTTGGGCTGTAATTAGGTGTATGCCATGCAGCCAGCTGCTGAAGCATATATCCAGCCTCCCAGTGTGTGTTTTACAGCTGATGTTGCTGTAATCATTAGCCTGCTAATGGCAGTGTGTGTGGGATAGTACAGGCAAGTACCTAGGACGGTGGGCACCTCCAATGTTTTGGAGCTTCACCACTGAACAAGTGCAGAATCCTGAAAAATTAGTAGAATATTTCGAAAAAGTATGCTGTGACCCTGGCAATTCCAGAGAGACCCAGATTGCTGCAACGTGCTGGGGCCTGGCCCATGCCTACCGAGCCCTGTTCAACACTGTTCAGAACCCTCAAGGGGGAGAGAAGGTCTCCAGACCTGATGAAAAAACGACGGGCACTGCGGCTACTCCAAACCCTGCGACGAGCACTGCGGCTACCCAAATCCCCGCGATGGGTACTACAGCTGAACCAGAGGACCAACCCTTGCTGGTATCCATCGCCCCTGTACAGAAGAAGAAATCTTTGAAGAAGAAGTCAGGTCGTTTAGAAAGGGATGATGGAAAAGCAGGGCCATCACGAGGAGAGGAGGAGGAAGAGGAAGAACTCATAAACGAGACGGAAACCACCCGATCCCTATCCCTGAGTGAGCTGCAAGATATGCGGAAAGATTTCAGCCGTTGTCCAGGCGAGCACATTGTTACCTGGCTGCTCCGATGCTGGGATAATGGGGCCAGTAGCCTGGAATTAGAGGGGAAGGAAGCCAAGCAGCTGGGATCCCTTGCTAGGGAAGGGGGCATTGACAAAGCAATTGGACAAGGGACACAGGTCCTCAGCCTCTGGAGGCGACTGCTGTCAGGCATGAAGGAAAGGTATCCCTTCAAGGAAGATGTTATATATCGCCCAGGCAAATGGACCACTATGGAGAGAGGTATCCAGTACCTGAGAGAATTAGCCATGCTGGAGGTAGTTTATAGTGACCTGGACAACGAGCAAGTACACAAAGATCCAGACGAAATCCAGTGCATGCGACCCATGTGGTGGAAATTAGTACGGAGCGCACCAGCGTCACATGCCAATTCGTTGGCAGCACTGTGCTGGAAAGAGGAAGAAGCACCAACGGTGGATGAGGTGGTTGGCAGACTCGGGGAATACGAAGAAACTGTCTCCTCCTCCCTTGTCTCGGCTGTGGAGAAACTGTCGCGGAAGGTCCAGCAACTCAAAGAGGATATGTCCTATTCTCCACCTGTACGGACCAGTATCTCAGCCATTAGGAGTCAGCGTTTTTCTCCTCAAGAGAGAGGATATAGAAGGTACACAGCCTGGGGCACCCTGTGGTTTTACCTGCGTGACCACGGAGAGGACATGAGGCAGTGGGATGGAAAACCTACCTTGACCCTAGAGGCACGTGTACGTGAGTTGCAAAGAAAAACAATCACACAAGGGGGTTCTCCCAGGAAAATTGCTGCTCCAGTTTTCAGGAAAAACCTGTCTCATGACGGTCCAGTTTCCAGTGAACAGTTCCCCAGACAGAGTAGAAGGGCTGATCTTACTTAGGATTGTAATGAAGAATTTCTGGACCCGCGTTTGCAAGAAGTGAGAAACGGATACTATGACCACAACTAGAGAGGCCCTGCCTCTGGCCAGGTGGAGGAAAGGGACAACCGGGTTTACTGGATGGCCTGGCACATCAGACCCACAGGAGTATAAGGCTCTCGTAGACACCGGGGCACAGTGTACCCTGATGCCATCAAGCTATAAAGGGGCAGAACCCATCTGTATTTCTGGAGTGACAGGGGGATCCCAAGAGTTAACTGTATTGGAGGCCGAAGTGAGCCTAACAGGGAATGAGTGGCAGAAGCACCCCATTGTGACTGGCCCAGAGGCTCTGTGCATCCTTGGCATAGACTACCTCAGGAGAGGGTATTTCAAGGACCCAAAAGGGTATCGGTGGGCTTTTGGTATAGCTGCCCTGGAGACGGAGGAAATTAAACAGCTGTCCACCTTGCCTGGTCTCTCGGAGGACCCTTCTGTTGTGGGGTTGGTGAAGGTCCAAGAACAACAGGTACCAATCGCTACCACAACAGTGCACCGGCGGCAATATTGCACCAACCGAGACTCCCTGATCCCCATCCATGAGCTGATTTGTCGACTGGAGAGCCAAGGAGTGATCAGCAAGACTCGCTCACCCTTTAACAGTCCCATATGGCCAGTGCGAAAGTCTAATGGAGAGTGGAGACTAACAGTAGACTACCGTGGCCTGAACGGAGTCACGCCGCCACTGAGTGCTGCCGTGCCAGACATGCTAGAACTCCAATACGAACTGGAGTCAAAGGCAGCCAAGTGGTACTCCACAACTGATATTGCTAATGCGTTCTTCTCAATCCCTTTGGCGGCGGAGTGCAGGCCACAGTTTGCTTTCACTTGGAGGGGCGTCCAGTACATCTGGAACCGACTACCCCAGGGGTGGAAACACAGCCCTACCATTTGCCATGGACTGATCCACACTGCACTGGAACAGGGTGAGGCTCCAGAACACCTGCAATACATTGATGACATCATAGTATGGGGCAACACAGCAGAAGAAGTTTTTGAGAAAGGGAAGAAAATAGGGCTCTTACGTAAGCCCTATCTTACAGGAGATATTGGCAGCATATGAAGGGATTCGAGCTGCTTCGGAAGTGGTTGGTACTGAAGCACAGCTCCTCCTGGCACCCCAACTGCCGGTGCTGGGCTGGATGTTCAAGGGGAGGGTCCCCTCTACACATCATGCAACCGATGCTACGTGGAGTAAGTGGGTCGCACTGATCACACAACGGGCCCGAATAGGAAACCCCAGTCGCCCAGGAATCTTGGAGGTGATCACAAACTGGCCAGAAGGCAAAGATTTTGACACATCCACAGAGGAGGAGGGGACACGTGCTGAAGAGGCCCCACTGTATAACAAACTACCAGAAAACGAGAAGCAATATGCCCTGTTCACTGATGGGTCCTGTCGCCTTGTGGGAAAGCATCGGAGGTGGAAAGCTGCTGTATGGAGTCCTATACGCCAAGTTGCAGAAACTGCTGAAGGAGAAGGTGAGTCGAGTCAGTTTGCAGAGGTGAAAGCCATCCAGCTGGCCTTGGACATTGCTGAACGAGGAAAATGGCCAGTACTTTATCTCTATACTGACTCATGGATGGTGGCAAATGCCCTGTGGGGGTGGTTGCAGCAGTGGAAGCAGAACAACTGGCAGCGCAGAGGTAAACCCATCTGGGCTGCCGCATTGTGGCAAGATATTGCTGCCCGGGTAGAGAACCTAACTGTAAAAGTACGTCACGTAGATGCTCACGTACCCAAGAGACGGGCCACTGAAGAACACCAAAACAACCAGCAGGTGGACCAGGCTGCTAAGATTGAAGTGGCTCAGGTGGATCTGGGCTGGCAACAGAAGGGTGAACTGTTTATAGCTTGGTGGGCCTATGACAGCTCAGGCCATCAGGGAAGAAATGCAACATATAGATGGGCTTGTGATCGAGGGGTGGACTTAACCATGGACGCTATTGCCCAGGTTATCCATGAATGTGAAAAATGCGCTGCAATCAAACAAGCCAAGCGAGTAAAGCCTCTTTGGTATGGAGGACGATGGCTGAAATATAAATATGGGGAGGCCTGGCAGATTGATTATATCACACTCCCACAAACCCGCCACGGCAAGCGCTATGTGCTCACCATGGTGGAGGCAACCACCGCATGGCTGGAAACATATCCCGTGCCCCATGCCACCGCCTGGAGCACCATCCTGGGCCTTGAAAAGCAAGTCCTATGGCGACATGGCACCCCAGAAAGAATTGAGTCAGACAACGGGACTCATTTCTGAAACATCCTCATAGACACCTGGGCCAAAGAGCATGGCATTGAGTGGGTCTATCACATCCCCTACCATGCACCAGCCTCCGGGAAAATCGAACAATACAATGGACTGCTAAAGACCCCACTGAGGGCAATGGGTGGTGGGACATTCAAGCAATGGGATACACATTTAGCAGAAGCCACCTGGTTAGTCAACACCAGGGGATCTGCCAATTGAGGTGGCCCTGCCCAGTCAAAACCCTTACGTACTGTAGATGGAGATAAAGTCCCTGTCGTGCCCATAAGAAATATGCTGGGGAAGACAGTCTGGGTTACTCCTGCCTCTGGCAAGGGAAAACCCATCCGTGGGATTGCTTTTGCTCAGGGACCTGGGTGCACTTGGTGGGTGATGAGAAAGGATGGGGAGGTCCGGTGTGTACCTCAAGGGGATTTGATTTTGGGTGAAAATAGCCAATGAACTGAATTGTATGATGTTAATTGTTATATGATGTTGTATGTCATTATTTCTATGAAACCAGAACTGGGCTGTTGCATCCTGAAGCCAACACCACACACCATCTCTCCTGCCCTGCAAGACTGTTATGACAGATGGAGCCCAAAGTCATGGACTAAATGAACTCAGTTGACATTTTAGAGGGATGGCCCATAGACTAATGGAATGATATCTCTGTGTGTATATATAAAATATATATATAAAGACAAGAAAGGTGGTGGTGATTAATTGGAATGTATTAGAAACTGTTGAACCCTAAGCACGACATAAATGGTATGGAATAAGGGGTGGATCCTGTCCTGGTTTCGGCTGGCATAGGGTTAAATTTCTTCCTAGTGCTGTGTTTTAGATTTAGTATGAGAAGAATGTTGATAACACACTGATGTTTTCAGTTGTTGCTAAGTACCCTGCTAATCAAGGACATTCAGCTAAGAAAAAAAAAAAAAAAAAAAACACACAACACAACAAGCATTGGGAGGGAGCACAGCCAGGACAGCTAGCCCAGCTGGCCAACGGAGTATTCCATACCATGTGACGTCATGCTCAGTATATGAATGGTAGGCATGTTCCAGGAAGTAGCGATCGCTACTTGGTTATCGGTCAGCGCGGGTGGTGAGCAATTGCATTGTGCATCACTCATTTTGTATATTCTATCATTATCATTTTCCCTTTTCTGTTCTATTAAACTGTCTTTATCTCAGCCCATGAGTTTTACTCACTCTTACCCTTCCTATTCTGTCCCCGTCCCACCAGCTGCGTGGTATTTAGCTGCCTGCCAGGTTAAACCACGACAGTTAACCATACAGGAAACCAGTGTTCTCTGATAAGACTTTACATGCAAGCTATAGAAATACTGAGCCCTTTTAAATTTTAAGCTGTCTACAGACTATTTGCAATCAAATCAAAAATAACAATAAAGTGAACATGAAGGAATAGCCGTAAAGGACTTATTTTCCACACAGGATATTTTTCAAATCTAAGGTGAGGCCACAGATGTCTTATGGCTCTAAGGGGGAAAAATCCTTGATCTAAAAATAGCCTCTTGTATAAATCTGGTGGAACCCATGAAAAGGATTCCCTTCTTTGAAGATGATTCATTACTGAACTCTTTGAACTGTATGGATGGTCCCTAAGCCTCAAACGCCAGAGGGCAAAAAAAGCTCTCTGTGTATATCAGCTGTTTCAGTTAATGGATATCTGCAAACAGACAACAAAGGAACCTTGTAAGTTGATAGGGTAGGAAAGAAACAAACAAATTTAAGCTCAAAGTCTAAAACTGTTTGTTTGAACTATTTTTAAGAGAGTTTCTCACCACCTGCTAGGTTTTTTTCCTCAACTCTGTAAGCATGTGTTGGGACAAAATGGTAGATATTAGGACAAAACCCAGTAACGCACTGAAATACAAGACTTCATTCCACATACATTAGTGGGGACCCAAATCCCCAAAAGCAGCAATATAGATCTAATACACTGCAGGATCTTACTAAAGACTATACAATATCCTCACACTTTCTGGTTGAGTCTAACACTGATCAGTCCCACTAGTTTTTATTTTATTGCTGATGTTATGATATTTCACTTTCTTAAGCATCTGGCTTCATACCTGAATATTTCAGTTAAATAATTAAACTTGCTGCCTGAAAGAAAAAGTCTGATATCTATAACACCAGAATGTACAGAACCTAACTTAAAATGATGAAATTTTAAGTATAATATTTTTAAGATTGGCACAACTCTTGTCTTGAGCTTGCATCTTTAGTAATATCTATCAAATGCATGGTTTTCAATCACATTAGAAAATAAGATCTTTTTGGAATGTGAACAATTCTACTAATGGTGCAAGAAACAAACAAGTTCTGTTGCTCATTCCAAGCTCACCTGAAGGACCAGAGTAGTAAAATGTAGCTCTGTCACACTGAAATGAGCAAAAATGCCAGAATGCACCAAAGAAACTGTTGCACCAAAGAAAGTGACAAAATTTATACAAAGTCACTTTTGAAAGAAGAAACTGCCATTAAGATTAAATTCATTCCCATGCACCAGATCCACAGAGTCAATACACTGTGTAAGTCCTCTCCTGCAATATAGGAGTGCATGCTGTCATTTCACAAAGTTGTACCAGAAGTATCTCCATATTACAACAATTGTGATTTTTACACCCTGCTTTGTGGTTTTGGGGTTTGTGTGGTTTGTTTTTCTTTTTTTTTTTTTTGCTTTTTCAACACTCTCTTTGGGGCAACAAGACCCTCCCAGCAAGCTCCCTTTCCTGTCTTATAGTAAAAGCACCCATATAGCTATAAACATTTTTTCCCCAACTATCATGACACTTGTCCTGGTTCCGGCTGGGACAGAGTTAACTTCCTTCCCAGTAGCAGGGGGGAGGTGCAGTGTTTTGGGTTTGGTATGAGAGGAACGTTGATGGCCCATTGATGCTTCGGTTGTTGCTAGGTGGTGCTTGCACCGGGGACTTTTTGGCCTCCCACACTCTGCCAGGTGCAGGGGAAGCTGGGGGTGGGGGGGAGCATAGTCAGGGCGGTTGACCCAGCTGGCCAATGGGGTATTCTATATCATGTGACATCATGCTCAGTATAAAAAACAGGGGTGGGGCAGGGGGGCTCGCCCCCCGTTCATGACACACGGTCAGTGAGTGGTGAGCAGTTGCATTGTGCATCGCCTGCTTTGTATATTCTGTTATTGTTGTTGTTCTCAATGTTATTATTACTGTTCTACTTCGTTTTATTTCAATTATTAAACTGTTCTTATCTCAACCCGGGAGTTTTCCTACTTGTGCCCTCCCGATTCTCTCCTCCATCCTACCAGAGTTGGGGGGTGAGCGAGCAGATGCGTGGTGTTTAGTTGCTGGCTGGGGTTAAACCACGACAGTCCTACAACAAACCAGCATGGTTTGTCTGGAGCAGTACTCCAGACAAGGAAAAAAAAAAAAAAAAAAAAAAAACAGAAAACATGAAGCTAAGAAATGTTTTCCTTTCAAGAGTGTACAGCTTGCACGGGCAAACTGACTGGTTAATAGCCTTCAACTTGTCTGGATAAATATTAGATACTTCTCTCTTGCTCTCAAATATAAAATTGTATAGATTTAGGAGGAGTCCTCTGCTGTTGTGATAGGGGAAAAAATAAAACCACAGAAAAGCACAGACTATTAGGTGACTTTAGGCAGCAGTGGATACATTACTACAACTTTGTAACACAGAACACCATTGTCGTGGTTTAACCCCAGCCAGCAACTAAACACCATGCAGCCGCTCGATCACCCCCCCCGGTGGGATGGGGGAGAGAATCGGGAGGGCACAAGTAGGAAAGCTCCCGGGTTGAGATAAAAACAGTTTAATAATGGAAATAAAACTAAGTAGAACAGTAATAATAACAATGAGAACAACAACAACAACAGAATATACAAAGCAGGCGATGCACAATGCAACTGCTCACCACCCGCCCACCGACGCCCCGTGTGTCCCGAACCACGGGAGCCCTCCCTTCCCGGACCATGCCTCCTAATTATATACTGAGCATGACATCACATGGTATGGAATACCCCATTGGCCAGCTGGGTCAACCACCCCGGCTATGCTCCCTCCCACCCCCAGCTTCCCCTGCACCTGGCAGAGCATGGGAGGCCAAAAAGTCCCCAGTGCAAGCACCACCCAGCAACAACCAAAACATCAATGGGCCATCAACGCTCCTCTCACACCAAACCCAAAACACAGCACACACACACACACCCCCCAGCTACTGTGAAGAAAGTTAACTCTGTCCCAGCCAGAACCAGGACAACCATCTATGCATTCCCTGTTGCAGTGAAACAGATGTATAATTGAATTGTTTTAGAAGCTCATTAAGACTACCACAAATAAACTGCAGAAGTAGCGTTTTCAAGACGATTGTTATAATCCACAAAATTTCTTAGCACCGAGTTGCAAGCTATTTTTTTTTGCTGTGTAGCTATAAGATCTGGACAGAAATCACTAGATTCAGACATCACATCTCCTCAAGACTTCCAAGTGTCATCAGCATTCTGTGCCACCAAGGCAAATATTTTTTCCCAAAACACCTCTCTACCCATGTGCTTCTTCAGCCCCACTCCCTTTGGCTTAAGCGTCTGTCCTGGCCTCCTCCAGCCCATAAGAGATGCTTTTCCCACAACCACCCCAACCTAGGCTAGATTGATTACTTCCTTTTCATTTGAACAATGATGTCCCACTCTGCTTAGCTGTCGTGGTTTAATCTGGCAGGCAGCCAAATACCACGCAGCCGCTCACTCACTCCCCCCACCCCTCAGTGGGACGGGGAGAGAATCGGAAGGGTAAGAGTGAGAAAAACTCGTGGGTTGAGATAAAGACAGTTTAACAGAACAGAAAAGGGAAAATAATGATAATAATAATGATAGAATATACAAAATGAGTGATGCACAATGCAATTGCTCACCACCCGCGCTGACCGATAACCAAGTAGCGATCGGCACTTCCTGGATCACGCCTACCGTTCATATACTGAGCATGACGTCACATGGTATGGAATACCCCATTGGCCAGCTGGGCTGGCTGTCCTGATTATGTTCCCTCCCATCTCGTGTACCTAGCTCAGTCAGTAGGCATGGGAGCTGTCCTTGGACTAGGAGGGCACTTAGCAACAACTGAAAACATCAGTGTGTTATCAACATTCTCCTCATACTAAATCCAAAACACAGCACTAGGAAGAAATTTAACCCTATCCCTGCCGAAACTAGGACATTAGCCCATCTCAAATCTTCACTTCGTCTATCTTTTCTCTAACCATCCACTGCATCCTCATAGTACTCTAATTGACCTTTTAATGTCTGCAAAAAACCCCAGAACACGGATAGCCAAAGATTTCCCAGGTTTCCACCAGCGCACTGCAGCCACTGGCCGGAGCTCCATGAGCAAGTGCTGTCCAGCAGCTGCAGCCAGCCCCACCGCCACTGCACCACATCCACGAGAACTTAAGAAATCAAAACTTTTGAGATGTCTTGTCTTGCCATCCTGGCCTCCTTCACTGTGCTCTCTGAGGTAAAGGGAAGCAGCCTGAAACGAGGGCGTGGCAAGGTGTTCAACATGGCAGTTACTCACCTCTTCCATGAGTCACAACACGGCCTGGCACATAAACACAGCCCTAACCATTTAACGTACGTGAATGGTTTTGTTCTGAAATGGAACATGTCAGCTTTTCCTGAAAGCCTGTGTTATTTTCCAATATAATTAAAGATCTGTTTAGGAAACAGTTTTCTTTGCGACAGGAGGAAGTAGTGGTTCATCAGGACAGGGCTCTTTGGAAATGGATGGATTTCAGGGAAGCTGTCTCAGAGCCTAGAGAAAGAGAAACCTGTGATAGCCAACAGTACAGGAGGCAGAGGACTCATATGGGAGAACCTCTGCAGACTCTTTCAAGACAGAGAATTGAACCTGGGCATCTCATCTCCAGAAAGCACCCTAGCCACCACGTTACCACCTACCCTGGGGAAAGTCTCCATCTCAGAGTTTCAAAAGAAATTTGCTTCACTTTGGAAATGAACACACACAAAAGTTAAAGCCTCATTTTTCCCCTCCTTTTCTAAAAGGGATTTCTTAGTTTTATGGTTAGCACAATGGCTTGATAAGTTGCATTTTATAAATGGACACAATGATTATTAAACGTAACTGCAGGAGAACGATGATCACCGACAACATTCAAGTTCACAGTGCCTTCAGACAGCCTTCCAAATCAGCGACAGGGGAAGGAGAAAGCCTCTTTTGCTGTCCCTGTAGCAAAAAATGTAGCTGACCTAAGAACAAAAGGAAAATGGATTGCCGGAAGCAGCTCCAAAGCTAACTTCAGAGACCTCATGCCCAATTCCACATTCAATTAAGTTGATTTTTTTATAGCACTAAACCATATGCTGCTGGTAAGTATACCACTATTTTGATTAAAACATGCATAAAATGAGAAAGGAATCAGACCCTGCCCCTTCAAATATAAACAAATAAATTGTAATTAACTCTAACAGGTTACAGCTCTGCATGCAAACTGGCTGTGAGCACAGTTTGTCCTAGGCTTATAAATAGCTGTTTAATAGCTTGTTTTCCAATAGCTACAATGCTTCAAAACTCCATTCTGCCTATTTCATCTCATTCCCTCACCTCACAGTGGACATTACTGACTCTACTAATGCAGAGTCTCTCAGCTAACTGCCATTTCTTTGGATTTCTTATTTAAATGCAATTTAATGGTACCTGTACACACACTCACACTTGGCTGCATTCTCTGTGAATTCATAGGAACCAGGGAAGAAACAGTGGCTCTGCGGCATTCTAGATTTTGGAATAGCTCTGCTTGGGATTTTATGTACTGGAGTCCAGGTGGCCTGTATCTCTGCAACTCCCACTCCACTCTTCCATGCTATGAAACCAACTGATATTGGTCCAATTTTCCCATCCTTTTAGGAAGAATGCTGCCTCTTCAGATGTGGTATGAATCCAGGGCAAGAGGTCAACAAATTGTATATCTACATCAAAATTAGTTCTGTATTTTCAGAGTGAGTAACCCAAGTTATTAACAGCTTAATATTGAGACTGATTCTAAAGTAGCACCATTTAGCTGAGGGGCTTCTCAGAATAAATCTAAGCTCTACCCTTTCTATATTCAAGACATGAAATATTTGGCACTGGATGGCCAAATCAGTGGGTAGAGATATACAGGGATTTTTTGAACAATTCTCCAGAGTAACTCTATTCACAGAATCAGAGGTAATCTAAAGGAACAGAATGTCTCTAATACATTTTGTTCTTTCATAGCTGATAATTGTCCTGGTTTCGGCTGGGATAGGGTTAAATTTCTTCCTAGTGCTGTGTTTTGGATTTAGTATGAGGAGAATGTTGATAACACACTGATGTTTTCAGTTGTTGCTAAGTGCCCTCCTAGTCCAAGGACAGCTCCCATGCCTACTGACTGAGCTAGGTACACAAGATGGGAGGGAACATAATCAGGACAGACAGCCCAGCTGGCTAATGGGGTATTCCATACCATGTGACGTCATGCTCAGTATATGAACGGTAGGCGTGATCCAGGAAGTAGCGATCGCTACTTGGTTATCGGTCAGCGCGGGTGGTGAGCAATTGCATTGTGCATCACTCATTTTGTATATTCTATCATTATTTATTATCATTATTTTCCCTTTTCTGTTCTGTTAAACTGTCTTTATCTCAACCCACGAGTTTTTCTCACTCTTACCCTTCCGATTCTCTCCCCGTCCCACTGGGGGGGTGGGGGGAGTGAGTGAGCGGCTGCGTGGTATTTGGCTGCCTGCCAGGTTAAACCACAACATAATACAGGTGAGAAATAAGTTTACAAATAATTGGATGCTGAAGGCTGGGGTAGTGGTTGACACAAATGGTTGACCTGCAAGGGAAAAATACATCTCATGAGTAAAAGGACCAACTGCTCCTCTCAAGTGAAGAAAGTTACCTGAACTAGACACTACCTCCAGAAGGCTGTGCAGCATGCTATCTCACTCAAAATTAATAACATATCTCCAGACAGCACTTGACAGCACTTCTTCCTCACCCAAAAGGAAAGGTGACTCAGGACTCAAAAGCACCAGAGTGTTTTAGGGGAGTAGTGGGAGCTCCTATAGAATGAGCTCGTTGTACTTTATGGCCTGTGAGAATTGCCCCAAAGAAGATGCTCTCAGAGAAGTGAGGGGACAGTCAGCTGTTGCTGCCCTGCAAGACAGGTGACTTACTGAGCTAGAAATGCAACTACTAAACTGGACCAGAGGGAGACAGTACTACACAAGAGATCATCAGGTGGCACTCATTACTGTAAACTCATGCCCTCAACCACAAAATAATGCATTTTAAGCACACATGCTGCATTCCACAATGCTCCATACATTTATTTTTACATCTGTAAAGGTGACTATTGATTTTCTGAAGCCGTAATCCTGCTACCATTGACTTATTTTGAAGTCCAGAAAATACCAGGTTTGGTTACCATGACAACACTCCCCAAAAAGAGTTAAACTCTGCTACACCACAAAACACTTCACATGCTATTTCCTAGCAACCACACAGGTACATAGAGCCTTCACTGAAGGCAATTTTAGAAAAAAGTTACATGTACATTAAAGATAATTCTACAAATTCCACATACACCATGCATCTTTCACTTTGGGCTACGTTTGAAAGATTCAAGTCTGTCTCAGTTACAGGCTTTTTCAAAAAAAAAAAAAAGTGACCAACAGGTAGACAGGAAATACAAGCAGAGAATGATCTACATGGAAAATAAAATATCCTGAGATCTGGCAGCAGTGCAGGTGGTGCAAGAGGAAAATTTAACCAAAAGCACGGTTGCTTTTTCATTTCTGGTTCCCCTTCGTATCACTACTTACACTTTCACCAAATCTTATTCTCTTGGACTTGAATTTTCAAGCAACACCACCTTTAAGGGAGTACACAAATAATCCAAAATGAGAATACAGTAGTCACTCAAACAGCATGTCTGCCTTGTACTATGAAGATATTCATAAAAAAAAACCCAACTCCACTTCTTTTTTGCATATAGGACTAAGGCTTATGAATGTCCCCAGCTCTGGTTGCATTAATCAGACAGGCTTACCCATGAGCACACAGCATTTCAGAAATCACTAGGATCTAGTAAAAATACTCCTTTTAACTTCTACGGGCTTTAGATATCATCACACAAAATTCAAGACTACTTCACAGAACATTACAAAGTTATTGAAAATACACACTTACATTACTCCTTTAGGAATGCCTGCACTGTACAATACAGCCTGGTGCAACTACCTGATCTAGGAACCCATGGAAGTAGAAGAGGTACAGCAACCTGTCTGAAATAATAAACTCCCTGAGAAGTTGAAGTAGCCCCACCAGGAACAGGAAACATTTTTGTGAGTCAGGTGCTTAAGTGCTCATTACAGCAAATAGGGCAAGCTATGTGAAAGATGCCCAAGGTGAGGAGGGAGCACTCAAGCCAGCTGAAAGGAAATGCCTACAAAAGATGTCTGGTATCCTTGCCTCTCTCTTAGACTACCCACAGAGCAGGTGTGATGTTTAGTTTCACAACCTAAAACTGCTCAATTACTCTGCTGTCTAACCCATTACTTAAAATATGATAGATGGCTAGATTATTCCTCTCCTGAAGGAGAGGAAGGGGAAACAATGTGCCCATTTTCTGTATGACACCCTAGTGATCATTAAGCATTCTCAGCTGCAGGAATTCAAATCCATCTCTTGCATCCCAAGAACATGTGCTATTCCCCAGGGTATATGGGACAACATCTCAGCTTGCATTATGTCTTTCAGCATGCAGTTTTATTTGAAATCCCTCTGCTCTGCATTCAGCATGATCATGGAGTTTTAGAAATTGTCAAAAGATCCATATCAAACTCCTCAGAAGGTAAAACCTCAGAGTCTCATTTTGCACATAGTAAATGGTACAAAGTAGAAAACAGATGCTAATAACACCCAGTTTAGCTAAAACAGTTTGGTATTTTGGGCACTGAAAGCAAATGTTCCAAAATAACTTTTTACTGGAGGTCTTAGAGGGGTGCAGGGGTCCTGAGATGGCTGTTGACTCTGAATACCTAAATGGTTGAGCCACATTGTTCTCTTACAAGTTTCCAAAGCTTCTCTTTTCCTATACAAACTAAGGAGAAAAAAAAAAAGATGTATTTTCTATTTAATGATAGAAATGCCTGTCACCCAGAACAGTTTTGGAAGTCCAGAATATTTTATGACTCAATACCAAGTAAGTTTAATCTACCAGGCGGCTCTGTTTCGAAGGAAATGGTTTTCTCCATTCTGTAACACTTCAATCCACACATTTCTCCTGTCTAGCATTGCTTAAGAGCACAACTACAGCGCTTCTTGAAGTTTACCTGAACCATTTGAAGGAGGAATGGAAAGGTCAGATACAGAGCAGCAAATCTTTGCAAAAGTCCTTTTAGTGTACTGTCGTGGTTTAACCCCAGCCAGCAAATAAACCCCACGCAGCTGCTCACTCACCCCCCACCCTCCGGTGGGATGGGGGAGAGAATCGGAAGGGCACAAGTAGGAAAACTCCTGGGTTGAGATAAAAACAGTTTAATAATTGAAATAAAACAAAGTAGAACAGTAATAATAACAATGATAACAATAACAGAATATACAAAGCAGGCGATGCACAATGCAACTGCTCACCGACTGCCAACCGCGTGTCACGAACGGGGGGGCGAGCCCCCCACACCCCTGTTTTTTATACTGAGCATGATGTCACGATATAGAATACCCCATTGGCCAGCTGGGTCGACCACCCCGGCTGTGCTCCCCCCAACCCTAGAGCTTCCCCTGCACGTGGCAGGGCATGGGAGGCCGAAAAGAGAAACCAAAAGTCTTCCCCCCCCACCCTCACCCCGTGCAAGCACCACCCAGCAACAACCAAAGCATCAATGGGCCATCAACGCTCCTCTCATACCAAACCCAAAACACAGCACACCCCCAAGCTACTGGGAAGAAAGTTAACTCTGTCCCAGCCGGAACCAGGACAGTACTCATTAGAAGTCTGGGATTAGTCCAAGAAAAGTATTTCTCCATTAGCGACCTTCTTTACGGTAAGAGTTATTTAGGCCAGCACCTCTCAGAGAACAGCTAGTCTAAATTGAAAAGGCTCTGCACTGTAACAGTTCAATGTACTAACACTTTTCGGCCTGCCACAAATTTTTTTTCTGCCAGCTTTGCAGCCCCAGAGTATATTCAAGAGGACTCTGACATCTTAGATGTCATATTGATGCAGTAGGTACAGTCTGTTACAGTACCTCTTATTCCATACTGCTCGCTTCTGTAATTCTAAACAATGAAGACTTGTTGCTTAGAAGTTAGGTAACTAGCAGGTATTGTGTTTGCAGGTGTGTAGTATTGTTAGACCCTAGTAATGATTAACCTTGAAATTAAGAACCATAAATGAACGTGGTCCAGACATGGCTCGGAGACAAACCTCAACCTTATAAGGAAAGAAAGGGACAGGTTCATGAAGAGTTCACTACCCTGCCGACCACCAGAGACCCTCAAGGAGACCCTAAAGGCTTTAGTGCGCATGTGTTTAAGATGATGTAATATTATAATTAGTTCTTGGAAATGTAATGAATATGTAAAAGAGAAATTTAAAATATGTATGAGAAGCATGGATATAAACAGAAAGGTGACTAGACCAGGTGTGCTTGATTTGTGGCAAGTCCACCGAGCACCCAGGCCTGAATAAAACAATATCTCTCCTGAGCGTGTGGAATTGGTTACTTGCACGCCGGGCACGAATCCGCTTTTCGGACAACAGTTTTTGGCGACCCAGGTGGGACTGCTGTGAAGCCTTGCCCGGATCGACTTGCCAGCTCTCGGTGGGGAAACCCTGCTCTCTGGACTCCAGCGCGCACCGAATTTTTGATCAGGGACTCCGTGAGTATTCTCCCCAACCAGAGCAGGTGAGCGACTCAACGGTGCAACGCTAAGGTAAATGAGATATTGTTCTGGGGTATAAAATTGTGCATGCATTTGGTAAGGAATTGTGGCCACAGGTAAAGAGGTATATTCATATGCGTTTGACAGTGACGACTGGAGTATATGAAGTTGTAGGCGCCAGGGGTAAACCGGTATATTCATATGCGTTTGACAGTGACGACTGGAGTATATGAAGTTGTGGTTAAGAACGTTCTTTTTAAGTAAAGGTATGGGAGCTCAACCCTCAAAAGTAACACCTTGTTCCCCCTTAGGATGCATCATTAAACATTGGGGAAAATTTGGGGGTGATGCTTTGAGAAAGGATAAATTAATTGAATATTGTACTAGATGGTGGCCAATGTATAAATTGGAAGATGAGGAAAAATGGACAGAACTGGGAACCTTGCAATATAATACTATTTTACAATTAATGTTATTTTGTAGAAGACAAGGAAAATGGGATGAGGTACCTTATGTATATTTGTTTTTTTCTTTGAGAAATGATCATGAAATTCGGAAAAAATGTAAGCTTTTAGATTCAGATTCTAATGTGATGATGATGATGATGGAAAATAAGGAACCAAAAGTGCATTGTTGTTCTGCTTGTAGCATAGGAAAATGATGTTTAAAACTAGGAGAAGAAGAGGAGGATACACAAATGTTAGTACCACCAAATAAAAATGAAACTTCTGAAACCGAAGCAAGAGGAAGCAATACTTTTAGTCCGATAGCTGGCAGGACTAGAACCCAGCAAGGGTCTGTATTGTTAGCACCCCTTCGCCAGGCAGTGGGCCCAAGAGGGGAGCCAGTATTTGTGAAAGTACCATTTACAACTTCTGATTTAATGAATTGGAAGGATTTAGCAGGATCATATAGAAAGAATCCTGAAAAGGTGTATAGATCCTTTCGAACAATTATTGAAAATCATAATCCAGATTGGCAAGATATTCAAATTCTTTTGAATAATTTGTTTACTCCTGAAGAACAGAGGGTAGTATTAGAAAAAGCAAATATAAAAAAATGAGAGAATAAATGCAAGAAAAGGTCCTGCTCATTTTATGCCAACTCAAGACCCAAATTGGAATCCTAATAGTAATGATGGGAAATTGATGATTAAACAGTATCAACAATTAATTTTGTATGGAGTAAAGAATGGAATATCCCGCCCAAAGAATTTGGCGAAATTGACTCAAATAATTCAGGGAAAAAGAGAGGACCCATCCACCTTTTATGAATGATTATGTGAGGCAGCTAGGAAATGGACAGACTTAGATCCTGAGAGTGATGAGAATAGAGCAATATTTACTACTTTGTTTGTAGGGCAAGCTGCTCCAGATATTCAAAAGAAATTGCAGAAAGTGGATGGGATTACAGGAATGACTATATCACAGTTAATTGAAATTGCTTATAAGGTGTATAACAATAGGGAAGAGGAGGAAAAGAAAAATCAAGAAAAAGAAAAAATAAAAGACAGGAAACAAAAAAGCTGCTATTCTAGCAGCTGCTTTTGTAAATGCCCAAGGATCAGCTGGAGGAAAAGGTAGAAGATATTTGAGAGGTAGAGGTAGAGGATATTTGAGAGGAAAAGGTAGAGGAGGTAGAGATATGTTTAAACAATATACCCCATTAGGATTTAATCAATGTGCTGTATGTAAGAAACAAGGACACTGGAAGAGTGAGTGTCCAGAGAACAAAGAAGCAGTCGTGACTCAGTCACAGCAGATACCACCTGAAGCTGATTTACTTATGATGGGAGGAGATTCTGAATGATGGGGACCGGGGGTAGAAAATGATATTTTCCCAGCTGAGCCCCTGGTTCCAGTAAAGCTGGGAGATGAAGTAGTCGATTTTTTAGTAGATACTGGAGCAAAATATTCTGTTATAAATACATGTAAAGGACCAATGAGTAAATTTAATGTATCTATTGTTGGGGTCACGGGAAAGAAGGAGATAAGGCCTTTTTTGAAACCTTTAAAATGTAAAATTGGAGGAAAAACATTGATGCATGAATTTTTATATATACAGGAATGCACCATGCCTCTCTTAGGACGGGATTTATTGAATAAATTGGGAGCACAAATCAACTTTAAAAAAGGAAGAATCCAAGTTCATTTTCCTGAAGCTAATGCCTGGCAAGCCCAAGTTTATTTATTACAGACAAACACAGATGAATCTGAAGAAATTCCAGAAGAGATTAAAAATGCAGTTTACCCTTTTGTTTGGGCAACAGAGAAACCAGGAAGAGCGAAAAATGTGGAACCAGTAAAAGTTGAATTGAAAACAGGAGTTCGACCGGTAAGAAAGAAACAATATCCTATTAGTATAGAAGCCAGAAAAGGTTTGGAACCAATAATAAATAATTTTCTTAAATATGGACTTTTAAGAGAATGTCAATCTGATTATAATACTCCTATCCTTCCAGTGAAAAAGCCACATAACCAAGGATATAGGCTGGTTCAAGATCTAAGAGCAATAAACCAGTTAGTGGTGGACATTCATCCAGTAGTCCCTAATCCATATACGCTGCTAACAACTATCAATGAATCAAATGCATATTTCTCTGTTATAGATTTGAAAGATGCTTTCCTTTGTATACCTCTGGAAGAAAACAGCCAAAAGATTTTTGCTTTTGAATGGGAAGATCCGTCGACTGGGAGGAGGACTCAGCTCTGCTGGACCTTGCTGCCACAAGGGTTTAAAAATAGCCCAACCATCTTTAGAGCAGCTCTGAATAAGGAACTGGAACAGTGGTCCGGTAAGGAAGATCAAATCACCCTCCTTCAGTATGTTGATGACATCCTATTGGGAGCAGATACTACTGAGATCTGCAAAGAAAAGACTGTTAGCCTCCTAAACTTTTTGGGAATGGCCGGGTATAGGGTGTCAGAGAAGAAAGCACAAATTGCAAAACAAACTGTAATTTATTTGGGGTTTGAGATTTCCCAAGGACAGCGAAGATTGGGAAATGGTAGAAAAGAAGCCATTTGCAGGATGGCACCCCCACAATCCAAAAGAGAGTTGAGAGGATTTCTAGGAATGGCTGGATGGTGTCGCCTTTGGATTCCAAATTATGGTTTGATGGCAAAACCATTGTATGAGGCAACCAAACGCCCTGAAGAAAATCCTGCCTCTTTAATGCCAAGTGAAAAAGAGAGTGATCTTAACCATAATTGTTTACAAGTCATTGAACAGGTATATGCCAGCAGGCCAGATTTGAAAGATGTCCCTTTCCAAACTCCGGATGAAGAATTATTTACTGATGCAAGCAGCTTTGTTGTAAAAAGAGAAAGGAGGGCTGGCTATGCCGTGGTAACTTTAACTGAAGATTGAGAAATAAAAGCATTACCTCCAAATACATCTGCCCAGACGGCAAAAATTATAACCCTGACAAAAGCCTTAAATTTGGCTAAAGGTAAAAGAGTCAACATCTATACAGATTCTAAATATGCTTTTGGAGTTGTGCATGCTCATGGAGCAATATGGAAGGAACGAAGACTTTTGTCTGCCAGTGGTACCCTTATAAAATATGAAACAAAGATTTTAAATTTGTTAGAAACAGTACAGAAACCTAAAGAAGTTGCAGTGATTCATTCTAAGGCTCATCAAAAAGGGACTCAAAAGTAATACAAGGAAATCAGAAAGCAGATGAGGCTGCTAAATGTGTAGCATTAAATACTATGATTTATGTTTTAATTCCATCAAAAGAAATTCAGGTGGAATCCCTAAGTTATAGTGAGAAAGAAAATAAATTAGCTATGCTATTACATTGTAAGAACAATGATCAAGGATGGTGGATAACTTCACATGGACAATGTATAGTAACCCCTGAAATTATGAAGAAATTAATGGTCAAAACCCATGCTGAAACACATATGGGAGCAGAGACAATGGTGGAATCAGTAAAACGATATGCGACAGGAACTAAAATGTTATTGATTGCTAAAAGTGTGAGTAATAAATGTGAGATTTGTCTTAGGAACAATCCGAAAATACAAATCCGACCCCCTCCTGGAGAGGTAAAGAAAAGCATAACTCCCGGTGAATATTGGCAAAGAGATTTTTCAGAGTTACCGCGATGTAACCAATACCGATATCTATTGGTATTGGTAGATACCTTCTCTGGATGGCCGGAAGCTTTCCCGTGTCGAACCAACAAGGCAAAAGAGGTTGTGAAACATTTGTTGAAAGAAATAATTTCAAGGTTTGGAGTCCCTTTAGGAATGTCCTCTGACAGAGGCCCACATTTTGCAGCGGAGGTTATTAAAAATGTGAAGAACCAAATATTAAAGAAACAAATTCCTAAAATATATCCAGAAGCTCAGTGGAAATAGATTGAAGCTTTACCATTTGCCTTGTTAAGAATTAGGGTGACCCCGAGAGTTAGAGAAAAAGTAAGTTTATTTGAAATTTTGTATGGTAAACCTTATGATCCTTAATCTAACAGGAAGATCTAAACAAATGCATGTAATAGGAGAAAAATGTTACACCAGAATAAAAAAAAAATATATATCCTAAACTGTGGACATCTATACCTAAGGGACCATTGAAATTAACTTTAAGGCGTACTTGATGAGTTATCAGAGATGTTGTTAAATTATTTGTGATATTTAAAATATTTATTGTTAGGGGGAAAAAAAAAAACAAATTAATTAAAAAATTGTAGTTTTAGGAATAGAAAATATAAAGCCTGTTGATATTAATTATGACGATCAGTAAAGCTGAATCCTAATTTCTATTGCCAAAATAAGATAGAAATTCCAAATTTAAATTGGCTTAGACAATTGTTCTTATTTGCAATACTGATCGTCATCTTAGTTATAATTATTTGTTGTATGATTTAATGTATGTCTTTTTGTAGGCCAAATGCTTATAAGTAAATGATGTGAGACTCATGATGCTCAACATCATAAGTCTCAAAGGGGGGAATTGATGTAGTAGGTACAGTATCTACTATTCCATACTGCTTGCTTCTGTAATTCTACTGTTCGCTTCTGTAATTCTAAACAATGAAGACTTGTTGCTTAGAAGTTAGGTAAGTAGCAGGTGTTGTGTTTGCAGGTGTGTAGAATTGTAACTATTCTAAATTGTGTATCCTGGAAGCATCGTTAGACTCTAGTGAAGAGTAACCTTGGAAACTATAAACAAACGTGGTCCAAGCATGGCTCAAGGACAAATTGCGACCCTATAAGGTAAAGAGGAAATAAGTTCATGAAGAGTTCACTACCCTAACGACCACCAGAGACCACCCGAGACCCTCAAGGAGACCCTAAAGGCTTTAGTGCGCATGTGTTTAAGATGATGTAATATTATAATTAGTTCTCGGAAATGTAATGAATATGTAAAAGAGAAATTTAAAATATGTATGAGAAGCATGGATATAAACAGAAAGGTGACTAGACCAGGTGTGCTTGATTTGTGGCAAGTCCACCGAGCACCCAGGCCTGAATAAAACAATATCTCTCCTGAGCGTGTGGAATTGGTTACTTGCACGCCGGGCACGAATCCGCTTTTCGGACAAAAGTATTGGAAAAAAACTAATATGGAAAATGAAAGAAAAAAAAATAGGAAACAGAAAGCTGCTATTCTTGCGGCTGCTTTTGTGAATGCCCAAGGATCTGCTGGAGGTAGTGGCAGAGGATATTTGAGAGGTAAAAGCAAAGGGTACTGAAGGGGCAGAGGTAGAGGATGTGGAAATATATTTAAACAGTCTACTCCCTCAGGGATCAATCAATGTGCTGTATGTAAGAAGCAAGGACACTGGAAAAATGAGTGTCCAGAGAATAAGAAAGTCGCTGTGATTCGGCCACAGCAAATTCCACCTGAAGCTGATCTACTTATGATGGGAGAGGATTCTGAATGATGGGGACCAGGAGCAGAAAATTATATTCTCCCAGCTGAGCCCCTGGTTCCAGTAAAGCTGGGAAATAAAGTAGTTGATTTTTTAGTGGACACTGGAGCAAAATATTCTGTTATAAATACATGTAAAGGACCAATGAGTAAATTTAATGTATCTATTGTTGGGGTCACGGGAAAGAAAGAGGTAAGGCCTTTTTTGAAACCTTTAAAATGTAAAATTGGAGGAAAAACATTGATGCATGAATTTTTATATATACGGGAATGTACCATGCCTCTCTTAGGACGTTGTGGAGAAGAATTAAGAGGTGGCCTAATGAGCACCAGCTGATTCAAGAGCCAAAACAGGTGAAGGGAATTGTGAGCAGACATGTGATCGTTGCCAGAAGGAAGATATAAGGGAGATGAATGAGGTGAGAGACAACGGAGAGAGTAATTGTGGGTTTGCTCTGTTATGATAAAGGCTGTGCATGTATCTATCACATGCCACAATTGGTGCCTGAACAGGGACGGAAAGAAGAAAATCTGAAGAAAGAAGGTCTTGAAGAAAGGAAATAGAAATATCTGGTGGCGAGCCCTGCTGAACTGCAAAAGCTGTTCAAAAGAAACAGGAAAATAAGCCGTTGAAAGGAAATGGGATAGAAGCTGTTGAAAAGAAACAGGAAAAAAGCTGTTAAAAGGAAATGGGATAGAAGCTGTTGAAAAGAAACAGGAAAAAAGCTGTTAAAAGGTAATGGGATAGAAGCTGTTGAAAGGAAACAGGATAGTGATGTTGTATAATTGTCTCTGCAGGACAGAGGTGAGCAGCTGTGGGGAAGTTATATGAACTTTATACATTAGTTATGGGCCAGTCGGCATCTCAGTCACAGAAGCTTCAACTTGCTGAGAACACTGTCCTTGGTTTCTTTCTGAAGGAACCATAGGGTATTATGATTTAGCCCTATGGCAAAAGGTGGGAAAAGAACTGCAGACGAAGAAAACTTTACAATTAGAAGTTCCAGAAGAATTATTGTGACCTAGCAAATTGTGTATACAGCTCTGCAGAAGCTGTGTCCTGCAGAGCAGGTGTTGCAAAATGTGACTGATTCAGCAATATTGGAGGGAGAATCGGAAGATAAGAAAGATTTGTTTGAACTTGCATCAACAGCAGATGAAATCTTACAGTGACAGAGACTAAAGACACTTTTTCGGTCTTCCATTGTGAAACCAGCACCATTTGTGTCCCACCCCCCCCCCCACCCCGAAAATCTGCTGTGGGGATTTGCAGCCCCCCCCCATCAGCCTTTAGGTACAGTAAAAAAAAAAGAATAACTACACCATTTCTTTTGTTCTAAAAAGCTAAAAGAGCCCTGCATACAGGAAACCGTTTCTCCCCCTCAGTTGCGATGAGATGTGTCTGTATTTTTTGTGTTCTGTTTCAGTGATGTAGAGTGATCCTAAATCTAACACTTGATCTTCCTTGATATTGTTGTTATTTTTTGGTTAAAGAGTCTGATGTTCTAGAGGAAAGCGAACTGTGTGATGGAGAACAGGAAAGGTCTCTGTATTAGAAGTGTTGAGTTTGTATAAAATGTATAAAAGAAAATAGGTTTAGTAAGTTGAGATTAATATTTGTAAGTTTGTATAAAAGAAAATAGGTTTAGTAAGTTAAACATTGTATTAGAAGTGTTAAGTTTGTATGCTGTTTTGTTAGTAGAATTGATTTTTTTGTGTTGTAGCGCAAATAATTTCTGTAGACTAACATTATATGATAAAAGAAGATAGGTTTAGTAAGTTAAGATTAATATTTGTCTGGCTAAGTGGTAAGATTGTGTTAAGTAAGTTAAGATTAATATTTGTCTGGCTAAGTGGTAAGATTGTGTTAAGTAAGTTAAGATTAATATTTGTAAGTTTGTATAAAAAGATAGGTTTAGTAAGTTAAGATAATATTTGTAAGTTTGTATAAAAGAAGATAGATTTAGTAAGTTAAGATTAATATTTGTCTGGCTAAAAAAGGAAATAGGTCTTTGTATTAGAAGTGTTAAGTAAGTTAAGATTAATATTTGTAAATTTACATTGTTGATGATTCCATTTAATTTTCTGAATGCTCAAACTTTGTGGGTTTTTTTGTGTCAAGTATTCTGGCCAACTCTGATAATTAAAAAAACCTCCAAATCTTTCAAATCTGCTTTGGCATCTGGGGGGATGGATAAATCAGATGTGAGTTAAACTTCATGAAGAATAATCTGAAATAAAACAGGAAAATGCAAAAAATAAGTAAAAAAAAAAAGGGAATGTAATGCTTCTCCAGGCAATGCCTGTAATTTATTGACCTGGCAGAGTGCCAGAGTATGCTCATTATGCCTTGTTTTGTCAGTGGTGCAGTATTCTGTATGGTTTTCTGAGTATTGTGAACTTGTTCTTGTGAATGTAATGGACAATTTGGACAATTTGCAACTACCCCATGGGCAAGATGAAATGTTAGGTGAAGGGAATTGGGTGTCACCTGCTGCATGAGCTGCCTTGCCTTGTGAAGTGCTTACACAGGTGGTTGACTTGGTTGTTCTGAAGCTGCTGAGTTGTTGCTTTTTTCAGCTTGCAATTGAGAATGCTACAAAATCATAAACAAAAAAGGGGGAGATGTGGAGAAGAAATAAGAGGTGGCCTAATGAGCACCAGCTGATTCAAGAGCCAAAACAGGTGAAGGGAATTGTGAGCAGACATGTGATCGCTGCTGGGAGGAAGATATAAGGGAGATGAATTGGGTGAGAGAGTGAGAGGCAATAGAGAGAGGTGGTAGGGTTGCCCTGTTATGATAAAGGCTGTGCATGTATCTATCAGATGCCACAGATGGGATTTATTGAATAAATTGGGAGCACAAATTAACTTTAAAAAAGGAAGAATCCAAGTTCATTTTCCTGAAGCTAATGCCTGGCAAGCCCAAGTTTATTTATTACAGACAAACACAGATGAATCTGAAGAAATCAGTTTACCCTTTTGTTTGGGCAACAGAAAAACCAGGAAGAGTGAAAAATGTGGAACTGGTAAAAGTTGAATTGAAAACAGGAGTTCGACCGGTAAGAAAGAAACAATATCCTATTAGTATAGAAGCCAGAAAAGGTTTGGAACCAATAATAAATAATTTTCTTAAATATGGACTTTTAAGAGAATGTCAATCTGATTATAATACTCCTATCCTTCCAGTGAAAAAGCCACATAACCAAGGATATAGGTTGGCTCAAGATCTAAGAGCAATAAACCAGTTAGTGGTGGACATTCATCCAGTAGTCCCTAATCCATATACGCTGCTAACAACTATCAATGAATCAAATGCATATTTCTCTGTTATAGATTTGAAAGATGCTTTCCTTTGTATAACTCTGGAAGAAAACAGCCAAAAGATTTTTGCTTTTGAATGGGAAGATCCGTTGCCTGGGAGGAGGACTCAGCTCTGCTGGACCTTGCTGCCACAAGGGTTTAAAGATGGCCCAACCATCTTTAGAGCAGCCCTGAATAAGGAACTGGAACAGTGGTCCGATAAGGAAGATCAAATCACCCTCCTTCAATATGTTGATGACATCCTATTGGGAGCAGATACTACTGAGATCTGCAAAGAAAAGACTGTTAGCCTCCTAAACTTTTTGGGAATGGCCGGGTATAGGGTGTCAGAGAAGAAAGCACAAATTGCAAAACAAACTGTAATTTATTTGGGGTTTGAGATTTCCCAAGGACGGCGAAGATTGGGAAATGATAGAAAAGAGGCCATTTGCAAGATGGCACCCCCTCAATCTACAATATCAAGCTCTGTTAGTGGAACAGGATGACATCATTTTGAAAGCAAGTGCAATTTTAAATCCTGCTGCTTTAATGCCAAGTGAAAAAGAGAGTGATCTTAACCATGATTGTTTACAAGTCATTGAACAGGTATATGCCAGCAGGCCAGACCTGAGAGATGTCCCTCTCCAGACTCTGGATGAAGAATTATTTACTGATGGAAGCAGCTTTGTTGTGAAAAGAGAAAGGAGGGCTGGCTATGCTGTGGTAATTTTAACTGAAGATCGAGAAGTAAAAGCATTACCTCCAAATACATCCTCCCAGAAGATAATAGCTTTGACAAGAGCTTCAGATCTGGCTAAAGGTAAAAGAGTTAATATTTATACAGACTCTAAATATGCTTTTGGAGTTGTTCATGCCCATGGAGCAATATGGAAAGAGCGAGGACTTTTGTCTGCCAGTGGCTCACCTATAAAGTATGGAGCAGAGATTTTAAATTTATTGGAAGCAGTACAAAAAAAACCCAAAGAAGTTGCTGTGATTCATTGTAAAGCGCATCAAAGAGGAAACTCAAAAGTAATACAAAGAAATTGAAAGGCAGATGAAGCTGCCAAGTGTGTAGCGCTAAGTATCACAATCTATGTTTTGATTCCCTCAAAAGTAATTCATCTAGAATCCCCAAATTATAACGAAAAAGAGAATAAGTTGGCTGAACTACTACAATGCAAAAAGAATGATCAAGGATGGTGAATAACTTCACATGGACAATGTATAGTAACTCCTGAAATCATGAAGAAATTGATGGTCAAAACCCATGCTGAGACACATATGGGAGCAGAAGCAATGGTTGAGTCGGTAAAACGATATGCAATAGGGGCTAAAATGTTATTGATTGCTAAGAGTGTGAGTAATAAATGTGAAATTTGTCTTAGGAATAATCCGAAAATACAAATCCGCCCCCCTCCTGGAGAGGTAAGGAAAGGCATAACTCCTGGTGAGTATTGGCAAATAGATTTTTTCAGAGTTACCAAGGTGCAACCAATACCGATATTTATTGGTATTTAGCTTTCCTGTGTCGAACCAACAAGGCAAAAGAGGTAACAAAACACTTATTAAAAGAAATTATTCCAAGATTTGGAGTCCCTTTAGGGATGTCCACATTTGACATTTGTCCTGATAGAGGCCCACATTTTGTAGCGGAGGTTATTAAGAATGTGTGTAAGACACCAAGAAGATTGCAATTTAGTAGACAAATAGGGAGAATGAACCAAACATTAAAGAGACAAATTTCTAAAATATGTTAGGAAGCTCAGTTGAAATGGATTGAAGCTTTACCACTTGCCTTGTTAAGAATTAGGGTGACCCCGAGAGCTAGAGAAAAAATAAGTCCATTTGAAATTCTGTATGGTAAACCTTATAATGTCAATCTAACAGGGAGGTTTGAACAAATGCACGTAATAGGAGAAAAAGTGTTAACTGAATATCTCTTGTCTTTCAGTAAGATGATGAGTTCTTTACACTAATATGTTCTTTTGAGGACACTTTTACCCCTTGAATTTCTGGTACGTTCATTCAGTCCAGGAGACCAAGTCTACCTGCGAATGTGGAAGGACGACCCCTTTGGAGAAAAGTGGAAAGGACCCTTCCAAGTGTTACTGACAACAAACACTGCTGTAAAATTAGAAGAAATAGACTCTTGGATTCATTACACCAGAATAAAGAAAATACCTCCTAGACCGTGGACATCTACAACTAAGGAACCATTGAAATTAACTTCAAGACATACTTGATGAGTCACCGGAGATGTTGCTGAATTATTTGTGATATTTAAAATATTTATTGTTAGAAGGGAAACCAAATTAATTAGGAATTGTGGGTTTAGGAGTAGAAAATGTGGAGCCTGTTAATATTAGTTATGGTGATCAGTAAAGCTGAATCCCAATTTCTATTGCCAAAATGGGATAGAAATCAAAATATCTGGGATCTTTTAGCCTGAGAAGTCAGACAGTTGTTCTTATTTGCAATACTGGTCATCATCTTAGCTATAATTACTTGTTGTATGATTCAGTGTATGTCTTTTTGTAGACCAAATGCTTATAAGTGAATGGTGTGAGAGTTGTGATGCTCAACATCATAAGTCTCAAAGGGGGGAATTGATGCAGTAGGTACAGTCTGTTACAGTACCTCTTATTCCATACTGCTCGCTTCTGTAATTCTAAACAATGAAGACTTGTTGCTTAGAAGTTAGGTAACTAGCAGGTATTGTGTTTGCAGGTGTGTAGTATTGTTAGACCCTAGTAATGATTAACCTTGAAATTAAGAACCATAAATGAACGTGGTCCAGACATGGCTCGGAGACAAACCTCAACCTTATAAGGAAAGAAAGGAACAGGTTCATGAAGAGTTCACTACCCTGCCGACCACCAGAGACCCTCAAGGAGACCCTAAAGGCTTTAGTGCGCATGTGTTTAGGATGATGTAATATTATAATTAGTTCTTGGAAATGTAATGAATATGTAAAAGAGAAATTTAAAATATGTATGAGAAGCATGGATATAAACAGAAAGGTGACTAGACCAGGTGTGCTTGATTTGTGGCAAGTCCACCGAGCACCCAGGCCTGAATAAAACAATATCTCTCCTGAGCATGTGGAATTGGTTACTTGCAGGCTGGGCATGAATCTGCTTTTTGGACAACAATATCAAGTTGCAAAATGGACCTCCATCACACTAAGTCAGAGTCAGGAGATTTATTTTCCAAGTTTACCCTACATCTAGTATGTTCCACACTTTGCAGAACATACTAGTAGCCAGTTAAACAGTAGCACTTCTTGTTTTGTTTGAACTGTACAAGAAGTACAGTGACTTTTCTTGGACATGATACTGCTTTGAATCATATTTTAAATCAAGGCAATGCTTAGGGTTGCATTTCTCCAGGGCCTGTGGACCTGATGCAACTTTCTCAGTACCTGGATTTCTCAATGCTCTCCATACTGTCAAAAACTGTTTCTAGTGTGACTGACTTTCAGGAGAGCTTCGTAAACAGATTCTTCTGTTCCACAAAGAACATGACATAAGAACCCCCCAACCATTACATCTGGTGGTGTTCTTGTAATTTAAAGAAAAAGAAGGTAAAGTAATCAAAAGAAGGCTGCGGAGTTGGTTTTGGGGTTTTTTGGTTTGTTTTTTTCTTCACTAGGCTACATGTTAGCAATAAGAGCCTTTAAAACTTGTTTGTTCTTGTCTTAAACTTTAGCCAAACTTAAAGTATTAAGATGTTAAAGAAAATCACATGTATGCACACACTTTTGCTTAAGATTTATATTTGGCCATAATTAAAAGATGTATTTGTAAATATAAATAAGGTAAACTTTTATCTTTTCAAATCCCCAAGGAAGTGTTCAACAAGCTTTTTACTTATTGCTAAACAGCTGTACTGTTGCACTTCAGAACCAGCAATAGTTGAGCAATGGGTCAAGCAGCCATTATACACTCAGTATCATCTCATGCTCAGTGTTATGCTTCAATGATGTAAGTCAAATGCCTTGTATCTTTATATAAAGCCAATGTAGGGTTTAAGATATTAATACTGTTTGCTGCCATGATACTGTTCATTTTTATTAAGGAGGGAACGTGGGCAAGGAATGTCCGTTTTCTACTTGAGTGTTTCTGCCCTAGTACCTTAGTAACATAGCATATGACTGGGCATCAGAAACCGTGTGTCCTATTTCAAATTATGGCGCAGACTTATCTTGTAATACTTAACAAATCCACTTAACATCTTTTTCAATTAGCTTGTAGATATTTGTTACCAAGCTTTTGAGATCCACAAAGAAATGTATACACACTAGAACTACTAAATGGTTACTCATAACCAGTATGAGTAGGATGTGACCAACCATCTGAACAATTCAGAACTTTTTATTAAAGAAAACAAAACAAATTATCTTCGTAACACTGATCTCACCCCAATGAGCATAGATTAGATAGACTTAAAAGGTAAGGTTTAGGCAAGACATATTTTAAGCAACATGGGATCTTTTTTGTTTTTTTATTTGAATTGCATTGGGTTGAAATCATTACAAGTTGATTTCTTTTAATGCCAGTTAAATATTATGATATGGAGGAGTTTTAAAACATTTTATAAAGATAGGGTCAAATGCAAATAATGCAATACTTGACTGTGTAAACAACTAAAGAACAGTTTAGAACAGAAAATGAAAACAAATGAAGCAGCATGGTTTAAGTGGGTTGAATAGTTACACAACTGGAATATTATATTAATTTATAATAGTGCTAACAGCCACTTGACCTGTGTATTTGTTTCCCCCGCTAAATACAGTTAGATGAGATTTCAACGCAGCTAATATGTGCAACCAAGCACTATAGATGTTAAAGCCATGAGGTATTACTAGACACTTTTTCTGTACCAAAATAACTATTATTTTTCTTCACCTTTTAACTCCTATGGAAATAAATATTGTTATGTACTATTGGAAAACTATAGTTCCATACTTTTCCATTTCTTATAGCCCATCAGATATCAAGTACTATTTTGCCTTTATGATAGTTCTGTAATATTCAAACCTCGCTTTGGTCACACAAATAGTTAAGTATGATATGACCCTGTAGGAAATCGTGGCAAGAGTAGCAGCAAGAATGGAGGCTCTAAGTCTGTTTAAAAATGATATAAAATATTTTACAGATCTTAAATCTTATAAGAATGGAAACATTTCTACTATATCATTGAAGCAGTTGTTAAATAAATAAAAGCATCCTTTCCCTTAGGTGCTTGGGACTCTAAAATTGTTAAAAGAATTGAAACTATCCAAAATGATATCACAGTGCCAATTATGAAGTTCAAAAGCATCTGAAATACATTCACTTTTAATAACCAGAAATGTTGACAAATATTTGTTTATAAGAGCACATGATGTAATAACAAATAATAAACAATTCGTAAGAACAGAAAAGGGCATTACCACTTTAAAAAAAAAAAAAAAATCTTTTTTTCAAATCTCGACTTTCTCAATTTAAAGAATTGTGCAAAAATTTGTTTTGCTCTCCTCTACATTAAAAAAAAAATCATTTTTTGTCTTAAGTATTCCACTCTGAAATGTAAAAAAATTTCCAAAAATCCAAGAAATGTAACGAATTTTTTTACTCCAGTCCTGCTCAGACTTTGTCCTTATCGCTGATTACACAGGTTCTGCTTCTGAATGAGTAAAACAGTCCATGTAACCACAGACAATTCTGCAAGTTTCTCAGCATTTGAACAAACAAACTGACTACGGGTTGTGGTGGTGGTTTTTTTCACCTCTGTGATCTCTCTCACTTATGTTTTCCTCAGATGATTTCTGGATTTTTTAAATTATAGTAGTTGTTTATATTTTGTTTACAGTAATCTTTTAATTTCTTAATTATATTCTAACAAAATACCAGGATCTATTTAAGCCCATGGAATTACTTTGTGACATGATATCCCGCTTTATTAGTACAACAGAAAAGTAACCTAAGGTGCAGCTGGGATCATGACACCATTTGTTTTGATAGCAAGCTTTGGAATAGGGCAACACAGCAAAATGTAGTTCTTGGAAAACTTTCAGGGAAATTGATGAAAAATCTACTGTGATGTTATAAAAAAAAAAAAAAATCAGAACAACCATCTCTTTTAACTGCTAAACTTAAGTGAAGATGTTGATGTGCGGGTTGCTGCAGCACCTGCCCCAGCCACGGACGGGAGGACACAAGCCTTCCAGATTTGGAGTGAGAAGACCCTACAGACACAGCCCCTGTCCGCCCCTCCCTGGAGTAACCACTAGCTCTACAAAAGCAAAGTGTATTTCCCTATGTGTGCAAATCCAAACGGTTCGGTTCTCAGCTGAACATTCACACCTAGCAGCAACAGTTCATTTTAACCAGATACGGGGAGAAGAAAAAGGGATGAAGAAAACCCAACAGTAAGTACAGGCTTTTTGCCGTTGAGAATTAAGCTGGGGGAAATTTTATTCCTGCATATTAACACCTCTCCCACACACCCACTCCCTGCCATCAACCACAAAGCTCGAAACAATCCATTTCCCCCTAGCTGTAACTCCATGAGCTATCTCAGTACAGGGGCACACCGATGCCACCCCGAGGGCTGAGAACGTGGGGCGGAGGGAGCCCGAGAGGCCCGGCGGCCGGTGCTCGCCCCCGGGGGGGATCCAGGCGAGCCATCCCCCGACGCGGCCCCCCCCCCGCAGCAGTGCCAGCCCGGCCCGGCCCGGCCCGGCCGCCGCAGCTGCGGTGAGTCAGTGGGCACCAGGGCAAACCGCTCCTCGCAGCTGCATCCCGTGTGCCAAAGCATCTCCCTCACCAGTTGAGGCAGGGGATGCTGTGGCTCCGTCCTCCCTCTGCCGCGGCCGGCGGGGAAGGGGGAGAGGCTTGGCCCCCTTCCCCCCCTAACGCCACCGGGGACCCCTTCTGGAGCGGCCGCGGTTTACCTTGACGCTGGCGTTGCTGGTCTGGGTCTCCGCCTCGATGCCGTAGCAGCGGGGCGCCCTGGCCTGGGCGGAGGCGCCGGACTCCCTGCGCTCCTTGCGGCGGCGGCCGCTAGCTCTGTTAGGCGAGGACGGAGGGGATGGAGTCGGCCGCGTCTGTCTTGATGAAGAGGCCGTGCAGGGTGGCAGTACCCTGCGAGATGGAGGTGGTCTGGTGAGGAGAATTGGACTCATCCGAGTCCCGGCAGTAAATCACGCCGCTCTGCGAGACGTGGATGCTGGGGGCGCAGCCCATCCCTTTCCTTCCCCACGCCGCCCCGCTGCACTGCTAGCCGCCTGGCCCAGCCCGCTCCGCTCACACCTGCCGCCCGCCCGGGCTGCGAGGCCACCGCCCCTGCGCCGCGCACCCCGCGGCGGCACCAGCACCACCACCCCACGCCACCGCGCCGGCGGCACTGCCCCGGCCGCTCCCGCCCATGCGGCGCCTCCCCGGCACCCCCGCCTCCCCGCGCTGCCTCCAGGGCCCCCAGACCTGTTAAGCGTCTTATGAAGCGCCGCGTCTGTGCAGCCACCGGGTCCTTCTGCCGGGGAAGAGAGGCATCATCGGTGGTACAGCCTCCTCCCGACCCTGGTGGAGGGCCTGGTTTCAAGCCTTTGGTACGTACAACATGCCGCCCCCCCCCCCCAATTATGTCAAATACTTTTTTCTTTTCTAAAGCTGTTAAAAATACTTATTTTGAAAGTCAAAACGTGCCTACTTTTCTTAGCCATGGGTGAGCAATTTTCAATTGTTTGGGGGAGGAGCTTGGAGACACACAGCACCCGCTGCAAGTTTAGAAAAAAGGCCAGGACTGTTCAACAATTTTTAATGCTGGTTTTCAATTAGGCCAATATTCAAAAACACAAGCTGCTATTTTAGCCTATATGTCTGATAGCTGCCAATCCCTGTTTCCAGTCCCTGAGGAGATAATCAAGCAAAATGTTTAATCCTGCAGAGATTTACACACCTTCTTAGCTTTCTACAGTGAATAGTTTCATTGACCTCAGTGAAACTACCTATGAGGTATAAAGCTAAACATGTGGTTTTTAAGTCTTTGCAAGATTTTAGTTTAAATCCCTCTGTTTTCAATGGCACGTTATAAATCTTTCAAGAATTGGTAGTCATCCAAGTGGTATGCTCCCTGCCTAATAAAGCATTTCTCTGACACCCAGTTACCAACCAAAACTTTTGTATACACCTTTTCTTCTCCTTGGAATGTTACCTGATGTTTGATCACTGTTTCCCCATCTAGTTTTTAGTAAGTGATGTAAAAATACTAGAAACATGAAGCACAGTTGGTGCAAGGATTGTGATGCTGAATGACAAAATGCTCTGAGCATTTTATTTTGGCTCGTAATACTCATAGAATATCTCAAGTTGAAAGGGACCCATAAGGATCATAGAGTCCAACTCCCTGCTCCTTGCAGGACTACCTAAAACTAAACCATATGACTAAGAGCGTCATCCAGACCTGAAAGTGCTTTCATGATTAGAGAACAGTTTATTCAGAAGTGATGGCTTCACAGCTAAAATGCCTCAGTTTAGAGAGACTGTTTGAGCCTTTCGCCTCCGTCTCTGCTGATCCAGTCAGCAATATGGATATTCACTCATCCATCAAGAACTGAACTGAGATCACCAACCTAGTTGACAAACTATGGTTTTCCAGTTACCAGAGAGAGCCTGTGTTGGCCCTAGTAATCAAATTTCTCTAGGTAATTTTTTTCCCCACTAGTTGTCAAAGTTCACAAACCAAGTTGTGGCTCATATCCTGCATATGCTGCATGTTTGCATGGTTCCACGCTGCTCTGCTGATGGCTGTCTTTGAGGACCACCTTGAAGACAGGCTCAGTATGAGCGAAATGAAGCAGACTATGCTTCATCACCCAATTGTGCAGCCTTTGTTGCTGCTTAGGCTGCAGTTCTGGATGAGACCTTCCAGTCTACCAGAGCATAATGCACTTAGTTGCAGATGAACATGTCCTAAAATTGCCTTTAATATCAATAGAGTAACAAGTTATAGAATCATAGAATCATACAGGTTGGAAAAGACCTCTAAGATCATCGTGTCCAACCGTCAACCCAACACACCATGCCCACTACACCATGTCCCTAAGGGCCTCATCCACACGTCTTTTAAATACCTCCAGGGATGGTGACTCAACCACTTCCCTGGGCAGCCTGTTCCAAGGCCTGACCACTCTTTCAGTAAAGAAATTTCTCCTAATGTCCAATCTAAACCTCCCTTGGCGCAACTTGAGGCCATTTCCTCTCATCCTATCGCTAGTTACTTGGGAGAAGGGACCAACACCCACCTCACTACAACCTCCTTTCAGGTAGTTGTAGAGCGCGATGAGGTCTCCCCTCAGCCTCCTCTTCTCCAGGCTAAACAACCCCAGTTCCCTCAGCCGCTCCTCATAAGACTTGTGCTCCAGGCCCTTCACCAGCTTCGTTGCCCTCCTCTGGACACGCTCCAGCACCTCCATGTCCTTCTTGTAGTGAGGGGCCCAAAACGGAACACAGTATTCGAGGTGCGGCCTCACCAATGCCGAGTACAGGGGCACGATCACCTCCCTACTGCTGCTGGCCACACTATTTCTGATACAGGCCAGGATGCCGTTGGCCTTCTTGGCCACCTGAGCACACTGCCGGCTCATGTTCAGCCGGCTGTCAATCAGCACCCCCAGGTCCTTTTCCTCTGGGCAGCTTTCCAGCCACTCTTCCCCAAGCCTGTAGCGTTGCCTGGGGTTGTTATGGCCGAAGTGCAGGACCCGGCGCTTGGCCTTGTTGAACCTCATACAGTTGGCCTCGGCCCATCGATCCAGCCTGTCCAGGTCCCTCTGCAGAGCCTTCCTACCCTCCAGCAGATCAACACTCCCGCCCAACTTGGTGTCATCTGCAAACTTACTGAGGGAGCACTCGATCCACTCATCCAGATCATTGATAAAGATATTGAACAAGACTGGCCCCAGTACTGAGCCCTGGGGAACACCGCTCGTGACCGGCCGCCAACTGGATTTAAGTTGTATGTATTCATAGAATCATAGGATCATTTAGGTTGGAAAAGACCCTTAAGATCATCGAGTCCAACCGTAAACCTAACACTGCCAAGTCCACCACTAAACCATGTCCTTAAGTGCCACATCTACACGTCTTTTAAATACCTCCAGGGATGGTGACTCAACCACTTCCCTGGGCAGCCTGTTCCAAGGCTTGACAACCCTTTCGGTGAAGAAGTTTTTCCTAATGTCCAATCTAAACCTCCCTTGGTGCAACTTGAGGCCATTTCCTCTCATCCTATCGCTAGTTACTTGGGAAGAGAGACTGACACCCACCTCGATACAACCTCCTTTCAGGTAGTTGTAGAGCACAATAAGGTCTCTCCTCAGCCTCCTCTTCTCCAGACTAAACAGTCCCAGTTCCCTCAGCCGCTCCTCATAAGACTTGTTCTCTAGACCCTTCACCAGCTTCGTTGCCCTTCTCTAGACGCACTCCAGCACCTCCATGTCCTTCTTGTAGTGAGGGGCCCAAAACGGAACACAGTATTTGAGGTGTGGCCTCACCAGTGCCGAGTACAGGGGCACGATCACCTCCCTACTGCTGCTGGCCACACTATTTCTGATACAGGCCAGGATGCTATTCCTTGCAGTATTTTCAAGTCCCTCTTCATTTTAGTTTTATTATACTAAAGAACTAACCTTTCTGTTAATGGTTGGGAAACTAAAGTTGGGGATTTGAGTTACCTGCCCTAGGCCACGCCTGAGATTTGCAACAGAACCAGGAGCAGAGGTCAGGAATGCCACTCAGAATCCACACATTGGTTGTAAATGAAGTTGCCCAAAAAGACCACTAAGAGTTGTTGACTACCTAGTTTGAGACTTTGTTCATAGGAATTTACCCACCCCAGGTATCAACAGCATCTAGAATTGTAATAAAGAATGTGAAAGTGAACTGTATTTTGACTTTGCAGAGTGAGCTTGGTGAAAATGTCACATCACACCCTAAACTGTGGTGTTAGCTATTCAGTCCATTTTTCCAAATTGATATCAGTGTGTCGTTATTTCATCAATGCTCAAGTTTCTGCCCTGTTCCTACTGAATTCCGTAACAACTTTGCTATTGATTTCAGCCAGCATTGCAGGCACCTGCCCATTCTCATGTGGATTTCCCTTGTTTGGGTATAACATTTGAGATGATGTCTGAGAATAAGTCATAGGAATAAGAGGTCACAGCTCTGGAGAATCTTTGCTAAATGCAGCTCTTGAGTAGCTCTCCCTGTGCTGTTGATTTCAGGGTAACGGGGAAGGATTGCCACTGAAGGGTATAAGCCTGCCTGTGCAAAGTGCCAGAGTGCTTGAGAGGAGTGGAGGCTGCAGGATGGGGAACTATGTGGACTGCCGAAAAGCAACAGAAAAGGGGAGAGGAACTTAATGCTTTGTCTGACAGCAGAATCACAGAATGGTTGAGGTTGGAAGGGACCTCTAGAGGTCATCTGGTCCAACCCTCCTGCTCAAGCAGGGCCACCTAGAGCCAGTTGCCCAGGACTATGTCCAGACAGTTTTTTAACATCTATAAGGATGGAGACCCCACAACCTCCCTGGGCAACCTGTGCCAGTGCTCAGTCACCCTCACAGTTCCCTCCTGATGTTCAGAGGGAACCTCCCATATTTCAGTTTGTGCCCATTGCCTCTGGTCCTGTCACTGGGCACCACTGGAAAGAGCCTGGCTCCGTCCTCTTTGCACCCTCCCTTCAGGTATAGGAATATTTCAGTTGGAAGGGACCTATAACAATCATCTAGTCCAACTGCCTGACCAATTCAGGGCTGACCAAAAGTTAAAGCATGTTATTAAGGGCACTGTCCAAATGCCTCTTAAACACTGACAGGCATGGGGCATCAACCACCTCTCTAGGAAGCCTGTTCCAGTGTTTGACCACCCTCTCAGTAAAGAAATGCTTCCTAATGTCAAGTCTGAACCTCTCCTGACACAACTTTGAACCATTCCCATGCGTCCTGTCACTGGATACCAGGGAGAAGAGCTCAGCCCCTCCCTATCCACTTCCCCTCCTCAGGAAGCTGCAGAGAGCAATGAGGTCACCCCTCAGCCTCCTTTTCTCCAAACTAGACAAGCCCAGAGTCCTTAGCCACTCCTCATAGGACATTCCTTCCAGCCCTTTCACCAGCTTTGTTGCCCTCCTCTGGACACACATTCAAGGACCTGAACATCCTTCTTAAATTGTGGGGCCCAGAACTGCACACAATACTCAAGGTGGGGCCACACCAATGCTAAATACAGCAGGATAATCACTTCTCTTGACCGGCTGGTTATACTGTGTTTGATGCACCCCAGGATGAGGTTTGCCCTCTTGGCTGCCAGGGCACACTGCTGACTCATACTGAGCCTGCTGTTAGCACCCCCAGATCCCTTTCTGCAGGGCTGCTCTCCAGCCACTCCTCTCCCAATCTATACTTGTGCCCGACATTACTCCATCCCAGGTGCAGAATCTGGCATTTGGACTTGTTAAATTTCATTGCCCAGTGCTCCAACCTATCTAGATCCCTCTGCAAGGCCTCTCGTCCCTCAAGAGAGTGTCAACAGCACCTCCCAGTTTGGTATCATCAGCAAACTCACTAATGGTGCATTAAATTCCTGCATCCAGATCATTGATAAATATATTGAACAGAACTGGCCCTAGAATTGAACCCTGAGGAACACCGCACTGGTGAATGGTCGCCAGCCAGATGTAGCCCCCTTCACTACAACCCTTTGAGCCCTGCCGTTCAGCCAGTTCTTCACCCAGTGCACTGCGTACCTGCTCATCTCACAGTTGGACAACTTGTCCAGAAGGATGCTGTGAGGAACAGTATCAAAAGCCTTACTATAATCCAGAAAAACCACATCCACCACCTTCCCTTCACCCACGAGGTGGGTGACCTTATCGTAGAAGGATATCAAATTAGTTAAACAGGACTTTCCCTTTGTGAACCCATGTTGACTGTGCCTGATGATTGCATTGTTTAAATGCTTTTCAATAGCACCCAGTATGATCTTCTCCATAATTTTTCCAGGAACGGAGGTTAGACTAACAGGTCTGTAGTTCCCTGGGTCTTCCCTCATGCCCTTCCTGTAAATTGGAATAACGTTGGCTAGCTTCCAGCCAGCGGGGACCTCCCCAGACTCCCAAGACCTCTGGTAGATGATCGAGAGGGGTCCTGTCATAACATCCACTATCTCCTTCAGTACTCTGGGATGAATCCCATCAGGCCCCATGGACTTGTGAACATTCAGCTGATACAGCTGATCCCTTACAATTTCAGTGTCCACAAATGGAAAGTCACTGTTCCCACACTCATGGTCCTCCAACTCAGGGGACCGGACAGCCCAAGGTCTATCAGTATTATTAAAGACCGAGGCAAAAAAAGCATTGAATGCCTCCGCTTTTTCTTCGTCCCTATTAGTCAGATGACCATCTTCAACAAGTATCAGTCCAATGTTTACCTTAGACCTCCTCTTGCTATCAACGTACTTAAAAAAGCTCTTCTTGTTGTCTGACACGACACTGGCCACTTTCAACTCTAATTGAGCTTTGGCCTTTTGTGTCTTCTCTCTGCTTTCATGTCTTTTCCCAGGCTTGCTCGTCACAGCAGTACGGTATTCCCGGTTGATGCCTGGGAAGTTGAATCTCCCATAAGGACAAGGACTACCGATCCAGAGATTTCTCCTAATTGCCTATAGAATAACTCATCAGTGCTATGAGTTCCTGAGGTCCTGAAGGGCAAAGGGGTCCAGGAAGGCTGGACGTTCTTCAAGAAGGAAGTCTTAAAGGCGCAGGAGCGGGCTGTCCCCATGTGCCGCAAGAAGAACGGGCGGGGAAGGCGACCGGCCTGGCTGAACGGGGAGCTCTGGCTGGGACTCAGGGAAAAAAGGAGAGTTTATCACTTGTGGAGGAAGGGTCAGGCAACTCAGGAAGAGTACAGGGATCGCGTTAGGTCGTGCAGAGAGGAAATTAGAAAGGCAAAAGCCCAGCTAGAATTCAACCTGGCCACTGTCGTGAGAGACAACAAAAAATGCTTTTATAAGTATGTTAATGACAAAAGGAGAGCCAAGGAGAATCTCCATCCTCTATTGGATGCGGGGGGGAACGTTGCCACCGAGGACGAGGAAAAGGCTGAGGTACTCAACGCCTTCTTTGCCTCAGTCTTTAGTAGTCAGAGTGGTTATCCTCAGGGTACTCAGCCCCCTGAGCTGGAAGACAGGGACGACGAGCAGGATAAACCCCCCATAATTCAAGAGGATGAAGTTCATGACCTGCTATGCCACCTGGACGTTCACAAGTCTATGGGGCCGGATGGGATCCACCCGAGGGTTCTGAGGGAGCTGGCGGAGGAGCTTGCCGAGCCGCTCTCCATCATTTACCAGCAGTCCTGGTTAACTGGGGAGGTCCCGGACGACTGGAGGCTCGCCAATGTGATGCCCATCTACAAGAAGGGCCGGAGGGAGGATCCGGGGAACTACAGGCCGGTCAGCCTGACCTCGGTGCCGGGGAAGATCATGGAGCGGTTCGTTTTGAGGGCGCTCACGAGCCAAGTCCAGGACAACCAGGGGATCAGGCCCAGCCAGCACGGGTTCATGGAAGGCAGGTCCTGCTTGACCAACCTGATCTCCTTCTATGACCAGGTGACCCGCCTAGTGGATGAGGGAAAGGCAGTGGATGTGGTCTACTTGGACTTCAGTAAGGCCTTTGACACTGTCTCCCACAGCATTCTCCTAGAGAAGCTGGTGGCTCACGGCCTAGACAGGTACACTCTTCTCTGGGTAAAAAACTGGCTGGACGGCCGAGCCCAGAGAGTTGTGGTCAACGGAGTTAAATCCAGTTGGCGGCCGGTCACGAGCGGTGTTCCCCAGGGCTCAGTACTGGGGCCGGTCCTGTTCAATATCTTCATCAATGATCTGGACGAGGGGATCGAGTGCTCCCTCAGTAAGTTTGCAGACGACACCAAGTTGGGCGGGAGTGTTGATCTGCTGGAGGGTAGGAAGGCTCTGCAGAGGGACCTGGACAGGCTGGATCGATGGGCTGAGGCCAACTGTATGAGATTCAACAAGGCCAAGTGCCGGGTCCTGCACTTCGGCCACAACAACCCCAGGCAACGCTACAGGCTTGGGGAAGAGTGGCTGGAAAGCTGCCCAGAGGAAAAGGACCTGGGGGTACTGGTTGACAGCCGGCTGAACATGAGCCGGCAGTGTGCTCAGGCGGCCAAGAAGGCCAACGGCATCCTGGCCTGTATCAGAAATAGTGTGGCCAGCAGGAGCAGGGAGGTGATCGTGCCCCTGTACTCGGCACTGGTGAGGCCGCACCTCGAATACTGTGTTCAGTTTTGGGCCCCTCACTACAAGAAAGACATGGAGGTGCTGGAGCGCGTCCAGAGGAGGGCAACGAAGCTGGTGAAGGGCCTGGAGCACAAGTCTTATGAGGAGCGGCTGAGGGAACTGGGGTTGTTTAGCCTGGAGAAGAGGAGGCTGAGGGGAGACCTCATCGTGCTCTACAACTACCTGAAAGGAGGTTGTAGCGAGGTGGGTGTTGGTCTCTTCTCCCAAGTAACTAGCGATAGGACAAGAGGAAATGGCTTCAAGTTGCGCCAAGGGAGGTTTAGATTGGACATTAGGAAAAATTTCTTTACTGAAAGAGTGGTTAGGCCTTGGAACAGGCTGCCCAGGGAAGTGGTGGAGTCACCATCCCTGGACGTATTTAAAAGACGTGTAGATGAGGCCCTTAGGGACATGGTGTAGTGGGCATGGTGGTGTTGGGTTGACGGTTGGACACGATGATCTTAGAGGTCTTTTCCAACCTGTATGATTCTATGATTCTATGATTCTATGATTCTATGATTCTATCATCCTGGCTGGGCGATCGGTAGCAGACACCCACTACAATATCTCCTTTGTTTTCCATCCCCCTAATCCTCACCCAGAGGCTCTCAACCACATCATCACTAACTGTAAGGGCTGTACAATCAAACCTCTCCCTTACATATGGTGCAACTCCTCCACCTCGCCTGCCCTGCATATCCCTCCTGAACAGCCTGTAGCCCTCCATCCCAGCACTCCAGTCGTGGAAGTCATTCCACCAAGTCTTGCTAATACCAATGATATCATAGCTCTGGGAACTGATCAACGCTTCCAGTTAATCCTGCTTGTTTCTCATACTGCGTGCGTTGGTGTACAAGCATTTCAGATGTGCTCCTGAACCTTCCGTGCTCCCTGGAGCAGTGTAAATGTTCCCAGCATCATTGCTATGCTCAGGCAATGCCATGCCAACCCTTGGCTTACCTTCAGCTCTCCTGTTGGTATCCCCTTCCTCCATCAATTCTAGTTTAAAGCCCTCTCAATCAGTCCTGCTAGCTTACATCCAAAGACGTGTTTTCCCCATTGGGACAGGTGGATCCCATCAGGCCCCAGCATACCTTGTGTCTCTAAGGCTCTCCCATGGTTGTAAAACCCAAATTTTTGGCAGAGGCACCGCTCCTGGAGCCAGGTATTGATATTTTGGGCTCACCTGTTTCTTCCAAAGTTTCTCCCCGTTACTAGGAGGATTGAGGAAAATGCTACCTGTGCTCCTGAATTTTTTAGCATTCTTCCCAGGGCCCTGACATCTCTTTTGATCAACCTTAGAATTTTTGTTGCAACATCATTAGTACCCACATGAAAGAGCAAGAGTAGATAATAGTCCGAAGACTGTACTAAGCTCTTCAGTCACCTGGTGACATCCCTGATTCGGGCCCCAGGGAGGCAGCAAACTTCCCTGAAAAGAGGGCCCGGTCTGCAAATGGATGCTTCCGTTCTGCACAGGAGGAAGTCACCGATGACCATAACTCGCCATTGTTTCTTCTCAGCACTGGTCTTAATGCAGGTCTTGTTGCGAGGGGTTGGTCGATCTGACCTTGTCGAGAATGCTTGCATAAGTTCCTCCTCTTCTATCTCATTATGCACTTCGTCTACCATAGCCAGGGCCTCATACCTATTCTGTAAAGATATCTGAGACTGTAAGAAGTTTCTCTTACAGCTCTGTGCAGTAACCTTCTTCCGCCCCTCCCTATCTCTCGTAATGCTGCCTTCCTCCCAGCACAAAACAGATCCTGGACCTGTGTCTGTAGTGGCCTCACTGAGTTGGCTTGTGTGCATCAGAGATGGCAGAGCACAGCTCCATTGGTCAATCTCGCTCTCGGACGCCCCTTAGTCTGCCCACCTCCTCCTGCAGAGCAGTTCATCTACCTGGTCACACCTCCCACAGGCTTGCTTGCTATCACCCTCCATCTCCAGGAATATCTCTGCACACACCCCACAGCCAGAAACCTAGGTGGTCGCGTGCTTTGACAGGAGCTCTGTCTGTGTGGCTGTATTGGTTCTACCGGGTGCTAGACACTCAGGAGAAGCAGAGGACATGGCTTTTTGCCACACACCTGCCTGCTGGGAAAAATATATGCATCCGTTGCAATCAGCTGGGCTGATTATTTTAGCCTGTTTAAATCACCCACGCAGCCTGGTACACACTCCGCCCCTTGCTGGCTCATCCAATCAGCGGGTCCGGGCTCAGTGGCTCAAGGAACGCCCCCTGTTCAGTCGCAATCTCTCCTTGTCTTCGCGTATCCCTTGTGTGTCTGTCGCTGCTGCTTGCTGCCGACGCTGCTGATGCTCCTCGCATTGCTCCGGTGTCCATTGCAATCATGGATCATTAATAAGATTCCCCCCCGAGCCTTCTCCAGGATGAACAGTTCCAGCTGTCTCAACCTCTCCTCATACGCGAGATGCTCAGAAGGAACTGAGAGATGGTACAAGTATTGATGATTAGCATGAGCAGAGGCTGGAGTGGGGCAAAGTGAGCAGGTGCAGAGGAGAAGGATGACTGTCTACAGCTGAAATAGGAGGTGAAGAAATGGAAAGTTAAAGATTCTCTTCTTCCTAACATCGGTACTCTTGCTGCATCTTGCCTGTGAGAAGACAACTTTGGATTTACTGGACATGGGGGGAAGAGGGAATATTTAATAGACACGCATGCACGCTTGCACCACCTCTTATAGTATGCTCTTCCCCACCAAATGATACTCCTGCAGTCATCTTGCTGCAGTCTGCACTGACTGATGTGCACTAAAACGGAAGGCCTTACTGTGAGCAGCACATACTAATTCAACCAGGGGCTTACAGGAGGGACAGTTAATGTACTGAAGCAGACTCTGCCCTCAGAAACGCATATTTAATATGGCCCCAGAATTAAGCCAGTGCATCCGACCACTGGAAGATATTCACATGCACCAATTTTTCCACTACTTAAGAGCCTTCACTGGCTTTAGTTGCAACTGTATAAATCCTAACAAATTTTACACTTACAGGAAACCGATTTCTTACACGTGACTAATTTCAGCATGATGAATTTAAGCATATGAGCGATTCTGGAAGCCATCAGTGGAATCCTGAAGCATCTATTCTTTTTTCCAGTAAAAAGCAGTGGATACACATTCTGTATGGCATTTACACCTGCAAATCCCTCCACAATGAGGAAAATATACGCCTCCAAACTTTATAACCCTTCCAAAGCCAGTCATAGGCTTCACTCTGACCTCAATATTAAGTCTCAATGTTACAAGTAGATTGGTAAGTTTATGTTGGCATTATTGGAAGTAACATCTGTAAATCCCAGTTCATTGCAGTAAGAATATACTACTTCAGAGGTCGCATTTTACAGAGACTTATAAATCTGGTACTTGACAACCAGCTTCTGAAGACAGTTACCTCTATTCACGGTTCATTTACTGTAAAACTAGTTTAAGAATGTATAAATAAGCCTGTATAAAAAAAAATACTAGGCTCTTAGGAGGCTCAGCAGTTTCTCAGTCCTTTCATTTTGGTCCAACAGATTTCTAAACTACAGTAAAAACTAACATGCTGCATACCCAGATTAGAGCAAAGTAAATAGCTAAAAAATAATTTAAATTATCCAGACTACGTGCTGTGTTTTTAACTTAAAATAGATATAAGGAAAATAATCATGGCAGCTAGAATAGAAGCCTTCTCTGTATACCTCTATTTTGTTAAAAAAACCCACCTCTATAATAATAGATTATCAAATGCTAACCTCGTGCTTTTACTCATCAACAATACAAGAAATGATGGTGCTTGGAAAACAAAAAGATGTTAAATACAAGAGGTGAAGCTTATTTATTTTGCCTGAGGAAGAGCAGAATGTATTTTTCAGTCCACAAATCTGATGACTCTCATACCAATGTAATCAAGAGTAACTTCACTGAAAGCAATGAACTTCCTCCAACTCAACCAAAAAGCAAAATCAAGTCCTATATATTTTCCCTGCCCAAAGCTACTTTAATTTCATAACTTTGAAAAATTATTTGTTGCAGCAAAACTATGTTTTAATTTACCATAGGTTTGTTATACTATGTTTGCATACTAAATTCTGTGAGTGCTATGAATAAAAATCTCCCAATAGCAACACCTTACAATAAGAAACCCTCAGGTAGGTATTGCTCAGATGGAATGGGTTTGCTTGCTAATCACACTGTAAAACCTGACTTTGGCCTTCTTTTACAGGCAGATTTTGACTGGCTTGGATAATACCAGCTATCTCAGTTTTCACCAGAAGTACATAAAATACTTTGCACTATGGATATTTTGCAAGTGGGGAAACCGAGTCACAGAGAAGTCTGTTGCCAAGCTCACTTGAGGGAGCAGAGCTGAAGAGGGAACTCAGTCCCTTTCCCTTTCCACTAGCAGTCTGTGCTGCCGTAAATGCTGCTAGGCACAGATTATGTTGAGAGTGCATGGAGGGGCAGGGGCCTTCCTCTGCTCTCTACCTTCTCCAACCCTTTCTATGTGAGCAAGGAAGAGCTACAGTTCCTCCCCTCCTCTCTCTGCAGCTGTTTCTCTCTCCCCAGGAGCAGGAAAAGATGCAGTCCTGGGCTTTTGCTCCTCACTGCTGACATGGACAGAAGCCCAGGTGGCAAGCTGCCCCAGGGATGCAGATTCCCTCCTGGGGACAGACACCTGCAGTCGTTTTCCCTAGAATGGGCCAACTTGGCACTGTCCTTTGTATCAGCATGATTTGTGAGAGTGTCGTGGTTTAACATCAGCCAGTAAATAAACCCCACCCAGCTGCTCGCTCACCCCCCAACTCGGGTGGGATGGGGGAGAGAATCGGGAGGGCACAAGTAGGAAAACTCCTGGGTTGAGATAAAAGCAGTTTAATAATTGAGATAAAACAAAGTAGAAGAGTAATGATAACAATGAGAACAACAACAATAACAGAATATACAAAGCAGACAATGCACAATGCAACTGCTCACCGACCGCCGACCGCGTGTCAAGAATGGGGGCGAGCCCCCCCACACCCCTGGTTTTTATACTGAGCATGATGTCACATGGTATAGAATACCCTGTTGGTCAGCTGGGTCCACCACCCTGGCTGTGTTCCCCCTCCCCCGTGCAAGCACCACCCAGCAACAGCCAAAGCATCAATGGGCCATCAATGCTCCTTTCACACTAAACCCAAAACACAGCACACCCCCCAAGCTACTGGGAAGAAAGTTAACTCTGTCCCAGCCGGAACCAGGACAATATCCACCCCTTATTCTATACCATCTACATCATGCCCAGGTCTCACATTTTCCCATACATTCCAATTAGTCACCACTACTTTTCCCTGCCTTTTGATACATACGCACAGAGAGATATCATTCCCTAAGTCCATGGGCCATCCCTCTAAAATGTCCATTTATTTCATTTAGTCCATGACTTCGGGTTCCATCTATTGTAACAGTCTTTCAGGGAAGGAGAGATGGTGTGTGGTGTTGGACTGATGCATGCGGAGGCCAGTTCTGGGCGCTCGTCTGGTTCTATCATCGTTTCACTTTGCTCAGTTTCATCAGAGTTCATTCTACATTAATCTGGGTGATTCTTACTGTAATACTGTTGATATGGCATATGGTAACTGTTATAGTTTACCTGTCCAATTGAGTGACAGAGACTAGTCAATTAGAAATTTTTTTTTTTGATTTATTAAAGCAAGCGACAAGTAAGCAAAACAGCGCTGGGCGGCCGGGGAGTCTCCTGCTCCACCAACGGCCGGCAGCTTAACAGTCTTTCAGTCCTCTCTTTATACTTTTCGTCTCCTTGTCGGTTGTCAGTTTCTCCAATCATAATCCGTTTCACTCGCGTTTTCTTTCGAATCTTCCAATTGCAATCTACTCCGCCCCCCTACACCTCAGGTCCTGTCTTGTTGCCAGGCAGGTTCTGTCTTGTTTCCAGACATGTCCAGGGATGTTCTTTCTTGTGGCCAGGGGTATTCAAGGTGTTAAGCAACGATTTCTTATCACGCCATTCCATCTTACTACACAGCTCCTTTATTCTTAGCATTACCATCCAAACTTTAATGCTCTAAGAAAACTTTAGCGAACTTTAGCAAACATGGTTATGCAAGATTCAAGATAGATTGCAGCCAGCTCAAAGGATATTATGTCACTCTGCGGTTTAATTAACTTTTTGCTAGCACATATCACAGGACTTAATTGCATCTGACACAAAGTTTGATGAACAAAACAGTTCACAGTTTATCACAGTAACCATAGAAGTGATGACATATAGTATTATATAGTAACTAACATCATACAATTCAGTTCATTGGCTATTTTCACCCAAAATCAAATCCCCTTGAGGTACACAACGGACTTCCCCATCCTTTCGCATTACCCATCAAGTGCACCCAGGTCCCTGAGCAAAAGCAATCCCACGGATGGGTTTTCCCTTGCCAGAGGCAGGAGTAACCCAGACTGTCTTCCCCAGCATATTTCTTATGTGCACGACAGGGACTTTATCCCCCTCTACAGTACGTAAGGGTTTTGATTGGGCAGGGCCAGCTCGAGTGACAGATCCCCTAGTGTTGACTAACAAGGTGGCCTTTGCTAAATGTGTGTCCCAATGCTTGAATGTCCCACCACCCATTGCTCTCAGTGTTGTCTTTAACAGCCCATTGTATCGTTCTATTTTCCCGGAGGCTGGTGCATGGTAGGGGATGTGATAGACCCACTCAATGCCGTGCTCGTTGGCCCAGGTGTCTATGAGGGTGTTTCGGAAGTGAGTCCCGTTGTCTGACTCAGTTCTTTCTGGGGTGCCATGTCGCCACAGGACTTGCTTTTCAAGGCCCAGGATGGTGTTCCGGGCAGTGGCATGGGGCACAGGGTATGTTTCCAGACATCCGGTGGTTGCTTCCACCATGGTGAGCACATAGCGCTTACCGTGGCGGGTTTGTGGGAGCGTGATATAATCAATCTGCCAGGCCTCCTCATATTTATATTTCAACCATCATCCTCCATACCAAAGAGGCTTCACTCGCTTGGCTTGCTTGATGGCAGCGCATGTTTCACAATCATGGATAACCTGTGCAATAGCGTCCATGGTCAAGTCCACCCCTCGATCACGAGCCCATCTATATGTTGCGTCTCTTCCTTGATGGCCTCAGGTGTCATGGGCCCACTGGGCTATAAATAATTCACCCTTCTGTTGCCAGTCCAGATCCACCTGAGCCACTTCAATCTTAGCAGCCTGGTCCACCTGCTGGTTGTTTTGGTGTTCTTCAGTGGCCCGACTCTTGGGTACGTGAGCATCTACATGACTGTAGATGTACTTTTACAGCCAGGTTCTCTACTCGGGCAGCAATATCTTGCCACAACGTGGCGGCCCAGATGGGTTTACCTCTGCGCTGCCAGTTCTGCTTCCACTGCTGCAACCACCCCCACAGGGCATTTGCCACCATCCATGAGTCAGTATAGAGATAAAGTACTGGCCATTTTCCTCGTTCAGCAATGTCCAAGGCCAGCTGGATGGCTTTCACCTCTGCAAACTGACTCGATTCACCTTCTCCTTCAGCAGTTTCTGCAACTTGGCGTATAGGACTCCATACAGCAGCTTTCCATCTCCGATGCTTTCCCACAAGGCGACAGGACCCATCAGTGAACAGGGCATATTGCTTCTCGTTTTCTGGAGTTTGTTATACAGTGGGGCCTCTTCAGCACGTGTCACCTCCTCCTCTGGGGATATTCCGAAATCTTTGCCTTCTGGCCAGTTCGTGATCACCTCCAAGATTCCTGGGCGACTGGGGTTTCCTATTCGGGCCCGTTGTGTGATCAGTGCGACCCACTTACTCCACATAGCATCGGTTGCATGATGTGTAGAGGGGAACCTCCCTTTGAACATCCAGCCCAGCACCGGCAGTGCCAGGAGGAGCTGTGCTTCAGTACCAACCACTTCCAAAGAAGCTTGAACCCCTTCATATGCTGCCAATATCTCCTTCTCCGTTGGAGTGTAGCGGGCTCGGATCCTCTGTATCCTCGACTCCAGAACCCTAAGGGTCGACCTCAAGTCTCCCCTGGTGCTTTCTGCCAGAGGCTCCAAGTAGGGCCGTTCTCCCCAGCTGCAGTGTAGAGCACATTCTTTACATCTTGTCCTGCCCGGACTGGCCCAAGGGCTACTGCATGAACTATCTCCCGTTTAATTTGTTCAAAGGCTTGTTGTTGTTCAGGGCCCCATTTGAAATCGTTCTTCTTCCGAGTCACTTGATAGAGGGGGCTTACGATCTGACTGTAATCTGGAATATGCATTCTCCAAAAGCCCACAGTGCCCAAGAAGGCTTGTGTTTCCCTTTTTGCTAGTTGATGGGGACATGGCTGTTATTTTGTTAATCACATCCATTGGGATCTGACGATGTCCATCTTGCCATTTTATTCCTAAAAACTGGATCTCCTGTGCAGGTCCCTTGACCTTACTTTGTTTTATGGAAAAACTGGCCTTCAGAAAGTTTTGGATTATTTTCTTCCCTTTCTCAAAGACGACTTCTGCTGTGCTGCCCCATACAATGATGTCATCAATGTATTGCAGGTGTTCCGGAGCCTCATCCTGTTCCAGTGCAGTGTGGCTCAGTCCATGGCAAATGGTAGGGCTGTTTTTCCACCCCTGGGGCAGTCGGTTCCAGGTGTACTGGACACCCCTGCAAGTGAAAGCAAACTGTGGCCTGCACTCTGCTGCCAAAGGGATTGAGACGAACGCATTAGCGATATCATTTGTGGCGTACCACTTGGCTGCCTTTGACTCCAGTTCGTATTGGAGTTCTAGCATGTCCAGCACGGCAGCACTCAGTGGCAGTGTGACTTCGTTCAGGCCACGATAGTCTACTGTTAGTCTCCACTCTCCATTGGACTTTGGTACTGGCCATATGGGACTGTTAAAGGGTGAGCGAGTCTTGCTGATCACTCCTTGGCTCTCCAGTCGACAAATCAGGTCATTGATGGGGATCAGGGAGTCTCGGTTGGTGTGGTATTGTCGCCGGTGCACTGTTGTGGTAGCGATTGGTACCTGTTGTTCTTGGACCTTCAGCAACCCCACAACAGAAGGGTCCTCCGAGAGACCAGGCAAGGTGGACAGCTGTTTAATTTCCTCCGTCTCCAGGGCAGCTATACCAAAAGCCCACCGGTACCTTTTTGGGTCCTTGAAATACCCTCTCCTGAGGTAGTCTATGCCAAGGATGCACGGAGCCTCTGGGCCAGTCACAATGGGGTGCTTCTGCCAGTCATTCCCGGTTAGGCTCACTTTGGCCTCCAATACAGTTAACTCTTGGGATCCCCCTGTCACTCCAGAAATACAGATGGGTTCTGCCCCTTTATAGCTTGATGGCATCAGGGTACACTGTGCCCTGGTGTCTACGAGAGCCTACACAGTCCAGTAAACCCGGTTGTCCCTTTCCTCCACCTGGCTGGAGGCAGGGCCCCTCTAGTCCTGGTCATCATATTCACTATCCACTTCTTGTAAGTATGAATCAGAAGTCCCTTTATTAAGGTCAGAAGTGGAATCAGCCCTTCTACTCTGTCTGGGGAACTGCTCACTGGAGACTGGAGCAGCAGTTTTCCTGGAAGAACCCCCTTTTGTGGTTGTTTTTCCTTGCAACTCATGTACCCGTGCCTGTAGGACTGAGGTAGGTTTTCCATCCCTCTTCCTCATGTCTTCTCCGTGGTCACGCAGGTAAAACCACAGGGTGCCCCGGGGTGTGTACCCACGATGTCTCCTCTCTTGAGCAGAGGGACGCTTGCTCCTAATGGCTGAGATACCGGCCCGTGCAGGTGGGGAGAAGGACACCAAGCTGGGCGGGAGTGTTGATCTGCTCGAGGGTAGGAAGGCTCTGCAGAGGGACCTGGACAGGCTGGATCGATGGGCCGAGGCCAACTGTATGAGGTTCAACGAGGCCAAGTGCCGGGTCCTGCACTTGGGCCACAACAACCCCAGGCAACGCTACAGGCTTGGGGAAGAGTGGCTGGAAAGCTGCCCAGAGGAAAAGGACCTGGGGGTACTGGTTGACAGCCGGCTGAACATGAGCCGGCAGTGTGCTCAGGTGGCCAAGAAGGCCAATGGCATCCTGGCCTGTATTAGAAATAGTGTGGCCAGCAGGAGCAGGGAGGTGATCGTGCCCCTGTACTCGGCACTGGTGAGGCCGCACCTCGAATACTGTGTTCCGTTTTCGGCCCCTCACTACAAGAAGGACTTTGAGTTGCTGGAGCGTGTCCAGAGAAGGGCAACGAAGCTGGTGAAGGGCCTGGAGCACAAGTCTTATGAGGAGCGACTGAGGGAACTGGGGTTGTTTAGCCTGGAGAAGAGGAGGCTGAGGGGAGACCTCATCGCGCTCTACAACTACCTGGAAGGAGGTTGTAGCGAGGTGGGTGTTGGTCTCTTCTCCCAAGTAACTAGCGATAGGATGAGAGGAAATGGCCTCAAGTTGTGCCAAGGGAGGTTTAGACTGGACATTAGGAAAAATTTCTTTACTGAAAGAGTGGTCAGGCCTTGGAACAGGCTGCCCAGGGAAGTGGTGGAGTCACCATCCCTGGAAGTATTTAAAAGACATGTAGATGAGGCGCTTAGGGACATGGTGTAGTGGGTATGGTGGTGTTGCGTTGATGGTTGGACTCGATGATCTTAGAGGTCTTTTCCAACCTTAATGATTCTATGATTCTATGATTCTGTATCCTCTTTGAGTTGCTGGACCTCCTGAGACAGTTTCTCCACAGCAGAGACACAGGCCCGTAGGGAGGAAGAGAGACTTTCTTCATATTGCCGGAGTTGGCCAGCCAATTCATCCACTGTTTGTTCCTCTCCATCTTTCCAGGTCATTACTGCCAATGAGTTTGCACATGATGCTGGTGCGCTCCATACAAACTTCCGCCACGTGGGTCGGGTGCATTTGACTTCATCTGGATCTTTGGATAACTGCTCGTTGTCCAGGTCATCATAAATCACTTCCAGCATGGCTAATTCCCTCAGGTACTGGATACCTCTCTCCATGGTGGTCCACTTGCCTGGGTGGCATATAACATCTTCCTTGAAGGGATACCTTTCCTTCACGCCTGACAGGAGTCGCCTCCAGAGGCTGAGGACTTGTGCCCCTTGTCCAATTGCTTTGTCAATGTCCCCTTCCCTAGAAAGGGATCTCAGCTGTTTGGCTTCCCTACCCTCTAATTCCAGGCTACTGGCCCCGTTATCCCAGCATCGGAGCAGCCAGGTGACAATGTGCTCGCCTGGACGACAGCTGAATTCCTTTCGCATATCTTGCAGTTCACTCAGGAATAGGGATCGGGTGGTTACCATCTTATTTACGGGTTCTGCCTCCTCCTCCTCCTGTTCTCCTGATGGCCCTGGTTCATCTTCATCCCTTACTAAACGAGCTGATTTTCTTGTGCATTTTCTTTTTTGTATAGGGGCGACTGATTCCGGCATGGGTTGGTTCTCTGTCGCAGGGGGCAGAGTAGCTGCCATGCCTTGCAGTGGGGTGTGGTGGAGCCGCTGTGCTTGCCGTGGGGGTGGGGTAACCACAGGGCCTGTTGCTTTGTCATCAGCTGCAGAGACGTTTCCTTCCCCTTGGGGGTTCTGAGTGGTGTTAAACAGGGCTCGGTAGGCGTGGGCCAGGCCCCAGCACATTGTAGTGATTTGTGTCTCCCTAGAATGGCCAGGGTGACAGCATACTTCTTCCAAATATTCTACTAATTTTTCAGGATTCTGCACTTGTTCAGGGGTGAAGTTCCAGAACACTGGAGGTGCCCACCGTCCTAGGCATTTGCCCATGCTATCCCACTCACCCTGCCACTCATAACTATCCAGCCTTGGGGCAGATCTCTGGATGACATTCTTAAATTGCTTACTAACCTTGGATAAAACCAAAACAATATTCCCAAGGAATATCAATAGATGTATCTTAACTACCCAGGGGTGTTCAAGGTACTGACAAGTTATTTTAACCAAGGAGACGACATCATAGAGGAAGGTAGCGAGGGTGCCATTCTCTATTTCCTCCATAAAAAATCTCTCAGAGGAAAAGGTATAATTGCTAATGGTCTCCATGAGGTGGTGCCCGAAATACAGTAACGGCTTCATTACGAATCCCAAATACCAAATAACCCCCAATGCCAGCATTTTAGTAACAAATCTCCCAGGCAAAACATCATTAATCACAGCAGAGCACAGCAGACTACAAAACCCAACTCCAATCTTTAACAGATACAGTAAAAACAAGAGCATGGTGCAGAACAAATTAATATGTTAACAGATATAAATTCCTTAATATGCTCTAATTAATCTGTTGTTATCTCAACCCTTTGCTGCCCCACGTTGGGCGCCAAAAAGGACTGTCGTCGTTTAACCCCAGCCAGTAAATAAACCCCACGCAGCCGCTCGCTCACCCCCCAACTCCAGTGGGATGGGGGAGAGAATCGGGAGAGCACAAGTAGGAAAACTCCCGGGTTGAGATAAAAACAGTTTAATAATTGAGATAAAACAAAGTAGAAGAGTAATGATAACAATGATAACAACAACAATAACAGAATATACAAAGCAGACGATGCGCAATGCAACTGCTCACCGACCGCCGACCGCGTTTCACGAATGGGGGCGAGCCCCCCCACACCCCTGGTTTTTATACTGATCATGATGTCACATGGTATAGAATACCCCATTGGCCAGCTGGGTCCACCACCCCGGCTGTGCTCCCCCTTCCGGTGCAAGCACCACCCAGCAACAGCCAAAGCATCAATGGGCCATCAACGCTCCTTTCACACCAAACCCAAAACACAGCATACCTCCCAAGCTACTGGGAAGAAAGTTAACTCTGTCCCAGCCGGAACCAGGACAGAGCGACACAGCAACCCTTCGGCTTTAGTACGCTGCTTTGAAGAGGAAGAGTAATGTACAGAAATACATACTAGCTACAGGCTTCAGTCACTAGCAGTAGCATTATGTGTTAGTGTTATTCCCCTTGAGGAGCTCAACTTTTGGCAGGACACTGGCTGTATACTTCCAGTTATAAGCAAATTTTCTAGGACAACAGTGATCTCATCACATTTAAAAAGCTTAGACTTCTGTTCTCCACCGAACCCTTTGGTTTGCCTTAGAGTAGGACTGAATCAAGTACTTCACTGAGCTCAGAGTTAAGTTCTCCTACCAGCACTAAGAAGTCCCCCAGCAACAGTTCAGTGTTTTTTCCTCACAAGAAGCTTGTTCTTTGCTTGTTACAACTTTAATAACTTGACTGTTCTCCCTTGATTCATTGTTCTGCAGGAATATTTGCACAGCAAATACCTCTCAGGTGGTTATTGCATTCGTAGGAAGCCTTTGGCTCTGTGCACCGGGCACCACTGAACACAGCTCCCGGCGAGCTGAGCTGTGTTGAACGGGGTCAGACAGACGCTTTGGCAGCAGCTGCTGACGGACACATCTCCATCATCCCCCGAGGTGCCGCCCGGAGGTGGGAAATCACCCGGAGAGCGTCAGCTCCCGACGCCGCTGTGCCCCCGCGTAGGGCACTCCGGAGCAGGGCGAGCCCCTCGGGATCGCCCCGCTGCCCCCCGACCCGCCCGGCCTCCCCTTACCTTCCTCCTCTGCCCGTTCATCCTCCGAGGAGCGGAAGGGAGCGGGACCGGCGCTCCGGAGAGGCTGCCCAGGTGAGCGGGGCCGGCCCCGGCCATCCCTGGAGCTCCCTCGCCGCCCCACTCCCGGCTCCGCTGGGCTGGAAGCGCTCCAGGAAAATGAGTTTCGCCTCCGGGGCTCCGCTGGGGAAGGAGGACGAACTGGCTTCCCCGAGTTTTCCTGGACTCCCAGCCTCTCCCCCTGCCTGTGCCCCGTACAGCTCATTTTCTGCCCTGATCGGGAATGTTTAGTAATGGGGAAAACTGCTCGGGAAAAGTAAGGTGAACCAAGTGCTCTGAGCCTGGCTTGCTTCAATATGCTAATAGTTACACAACCTTTGGAAAAAGGCAAACCCTTACATCCCCTGAAGAGAGTGGTAAATCCACCCACAGAACAGATACCTTGTTGCTGGTGCTTTTCAGGATCCTCAGGTAAAATCCAGCCTCACAGTCAAGGAGAGGGGAGACAAACTGCCTGGGGTTGAGAGAGGGCAGCATGACCCTGATCTGGAGCAAATCACAACTATCAGAGATGGGACCAGAGACATACTTCAAACAGCCTATTTTCATCTTTGAGATATTCTAGTTTGCAACAAGTACCAGGTAGGTGGGATGCGTTGTCTCAGGAATGACATCTTTGGGCTTGACTGGACTTGACTGTCTCACTTTGTTGCTCTCTCCCTCATGCTTTAAGAACAGCTTATTGCTGGTTTTCCTTTTGGAGTATTGCTATTTCTTGGGAGTTCATTAATATTGTCAATACTGTCATTGCTCTGCAGTGGTACCAAAGACCTCAGCGAGGGAGATGTACAAGATACTCAGCAAATACAACAAAAAACAACCCCTACCCAAAAAAATCCACAAGACAGTGGAGAACACGTGAATGTCACAAAACTAGAGCAACATTAAAGACGACTGGGAGCTGTGGGACAAGTAGTGGTCAAGTCACAGCAGCTGCCCAGCCAAAAACCCAAAAAACCGCAGACCACAACACAAAATAAACCCAAAGCACTGAACCTGTGCAGAAAATCAGTTCTGGAGAAGAAAAGCAGAACCAGTGTTGATGTAGTAGGTACAGTATCTACTATTCCATACTGCTTGCTTCTGTAATTCTACTGTTCGCTTCTGTAATTCTAAACAACGAAGACTTGTTGCTTAGAAGTTAGGTAACTAGCAGGTGTTGTGTTTGCAGGTGTGTAGAATTGTAACTAGTCTAAATTGTGTATCCTGGAAGCATCGTTAGACTCTAGTGAAGAATAACCTTGGAAACTATAAACAAACGTGGTCCAAGCATGGCTCAGGGACAAACTGCGACCCTATAAGGTAAAGAGGAAATAAGTTCATGAAGAGTTCACTACCCTGCCGACCACCAGAGACCACCCGAGACCCTCAAGGAGACCCTAAAGGCTTTAGTGCGCATGTGTTTAAGATGATGTAATATTATAATGAGTTCTTGGAAATGTAATGAATATGTAAAAGAGAATCTTAAAATATGTATGAGAAGCATGGATATAAACAGAAAGGTGACTAGACCAGGTGTGCTTGATTTGTGGCAAGTCCACCGAGCACCCAGGCCTGAATAAAACAATATCTCTCCTGAGCATGTGGAATTGGTTACTTGCACGCCAGGCACGAATCCGCTTTTCGGACAACAGTTTTTGGCGACCCAGATGGGACTGCTGTGAAGCCTTGCCCGGATCGACTCGCTGGCTCTCGGTGGGGAGACCCTGCTCTCTGGACTCCAGCACGCACCGACCTTTTGATCGGGGACTCCGTGAGTATTCTCCCCGACCAGAGCAGGTGAGCGACTCAAAGGTGCAACGCTAAGGTAAATGAGATATTGTTCTGGGGTATAAAATTGTGCATGCATTTAGTAAGGAATTGTGGCCACAGGTAAAGAGGTATATTCATATGCGTTTGACAGTGACGACTGGAGTATATGAAGTTGTGGTTAAGAACGTTCTTTTTAAGTAAAGGTATGGGAGCTCAACCCTCAAAAGTAACACCTTGTTCCCCCTTAGGATGCATCATTAAACATTGGGGAAAATTTGGGGGTGATGCTTTGAGAAAGGATAAATTAATTGAATATTGTACTAGATGGTGGCCAATGTATAAATTGGAAGATGAGGAAAAATGGACAGAACTGGGAACCTTGTAATATAATACTATTTTACAATTAATGTTATTTTGTAGAAGACAAAGAAAATAGGATGAGGTACCTTATGTAGATTTGGTTTTTTCTTTGAGAAATGATCATGAAATTCGGAAAAAAATGTAAACTTTTAGATTTAGATTCTAATGTAATGATGATGATGATGGAAAATAAGGAACCAAAAGTGCATTGTTGTTCTGCTTGTAGCATAGGAAAATGATGTTTAAAACTAGGAGAAGAAGAGGAGGATACACAAATGTTAGTACCACCAAATAAAAATGAAACTTCTGAAACCGAAGCAAGAGGAAGCAATACTTTTAGTCCGATAGCTGGCAGGACTAGAACCCAGCAAGGGTCTGTATTGTTAGCACCCCTTCGCCAGGCAGTGGGCCCAAGAGGGGAGCCAGTATTTGTGAAAGTACCATTTACAACTTCTGATTTAATGAATTGGAAGGATTTAGCAGGATCATATAGAAAGAATCCTGAAAAGGTGTATAGATCCTTTCGAACAATTATTGAAAATCATAATCCAGATTGGCAAGATATTCAAATTCTTTTGAATAATTTGTTTACTCCTGAAGAACAGAGGGTAGTATTAGAAAAAGCAAATATAAAAAAATGAGAGAATAAATGCAAGAAAAGGTCCTGCTCATTTTATGCCAACTCAAGACCCAAATTGGAATCCTAATAGTAATGATGGGAAATTGATGATTAAACAGTATCAACAATTAATTTTGTATGGAGTAAAGAATGGAATATCCCGCCCAAAGAATTTGGCGAAATTGACTCAAATAATTCAGGGAAAAAGAGAGGACCCATCCGTCTTTTATGAACGATTATGTGAGGCAGCTAGGAAATGGACAGACTTAGATCCTGAGAGTGATGAGAATAGAGCAATATTTACTACTTTGTTTGTAGGGCAAGCTGCTCCAGATATTCAAAAGAAATTGCAGAAAGTGGATGGGATTACAGGAATGACTATATCACAGTTAATTGAAATTGCTTATAAGGTGTATAACAATAGGGAAGAGGAGGAAAAGAAAAATCAAGAAAAAGAAAAAATAAAAGACAGGAAACAAAAAAGCTGCTATTCTAGCAGCTGCTTTTGTAAATGCCCAAGGATCAGCTGGAGGAAAAGGTAGAAGATATTTGAGAGGTAGAGGTAGAGGATATTTGAGAGGAAAAGGTAGAGGAGGTAGAGATATGTTTAAACAATATACCCCATTAGGATTTAATCAATGTGCTGTATGTAAGAAACAAGGACACTGGAAGAGTGAGTGTCCAGAGAACAAAGAAGCAGTCGTGACTCAGTCACAGCAGATACCACCTGAAGCTGATTTACTTATGATGGGAGGAGATTCTGAATGATGGGGACTGGGGGTAGAAAATGATATTTTCCCAGCTGAGCCCCTGGTTCCAGTAAAGCTGGGAGATGAAGTAGTCGATTTTTTAGTAGATACTGGAGCAAAATATTCTGTTATAAATACATGTAAAGGACCAATGAGTAAATGTAATGTATCTATTGTTGGGGTCACGGGAAAGAAGGAGGTAAGGCCTTTTTTGAAACCTTTAAAATGTAAAATTGGAGGAAAAACATTGATGCATGAATTTTATATATACGGGAATGCACCATGCCTCTCTTAGGACGGGATTTATTGAATAAATTGGGAGCACAAATTAACTTTAAAAAAAGAAGAATCCAAGTTCATTTTCCTGAAGCTAATGCCTGGCAAGCCCAAGTTTATTTATTACAGACAAACACAGATGAATCTGAAGAAATTCCAGAAGAGATTAAAGATGCAGTTTACCCTTTTGTTTGGGCAACAGAGGAACCAGGAAGAGCGAAAAATGTGGAGCCGGTAAAAGTTGAATTGAAAACAGGAGTTCGACCGGTAAGAAAGAAACAATATCCTATTAGTATAGAAGCCAGAAAAGGTTTGGAACCAATAATAAATAGTTTTCTTAAATATGGACTTTTAAGAGAATGTCAATCTGATTATAATGCTCCTATCCTTCCAGTGAAAAAGAAAAAAAGCCACATAACCAAGGATATAGGCTGGTTCAAGATCTAAGAGCAATAAACCAGTTAGTGGTGGACATTCATCCAGTAGTCCCTAATCCATATACGCTGCTAACAACTATCAATGAATCAAATGCATATTTCTCTGTTATAGATTTGAAAGATGCTTTCTTTTGTATAACTCTGGAAGAAAACAGCCAAAAGATTTTTGCTTTTGAATGGGAAGATCCGTCGACTGGGAGAAGGACTCAGCTCTGCTGGACCGTGCTGCCACAAGGGTTTAAAAATAGCCCAACCATCTTTAGAGCAGCTCTGAATAAGGAACTGGAACAGTGGTCCGGTAAGGAAGATCAAATCACCCTCCTTCAGTATGTTGATGACATCCTATTGGGAGCAGATACTATTGAGATCTGCAAAGAAAAGACTGTTAGCCTCCTAAACTTTTTGGGAATGGCCAGGTATAGGGTGTCAGAGAAGAAAGCACAAATTGCAAAACAAACTGTAATTTATTTGGTGTTTGAGATTTCCCAAGGACAGCGAAGATTGGGAAATGGTAGAAAAGAAGCCATTTGCAGGATGGCACCCCCTCAATCCAAAAGAGAGTTGGGAAGATTTCTAGGAATGGCTGGATGGTGTCGCCTTTGGATTCCAAATTATGGTTTGATGGCAAAACCATTGTATGAGGCAACCAAAGGCCCTGAAGAATTGTTAGAACAATTTTAAATCCTGCCTCTTTAATGCCAAGTGAAAAAGAGAGTGATCTTAACCATGATTGTTTACAAGTCATTGAACAGGTATATGCCAGCAGGCCAGATCTGAAAGATGTCCCTCTCCAAACTCCGGATGAAGAATTATTTACTGATGGAAGCAGCTTTGTTGTAAAAACAGAAAGGAGGGCTGGCTATGCCATGGTAACTTTAACTGAAGATCGAGAAGTAAAAGCATTACCTCCAAATACATCTGCCCAGAAGGCAAAAATTATAACCCTGACAAAAGCCTTAAATTTGGCTAAAGGTAAAAGAGTCAACATCTATACAGATTCTAAATATGCTTTTGGAGTTGTGCATGCTCATGGAGCAATATGGAAGGAGCGAGGACTTTTGTCTGCCAGTGGTACCCCTATAAAATATGGAACAGAGATTTTAAATTTGTTGGAAGCAGTACAGAAACCTAAAGAAGATGCAGTGATTCATTGTAAGGCTCATCAAAAAGGGGACTCAAAAGTAATACAAGGAAATCAGAAAGCAGATGAGGCTGCTAAATGTGTAGCATTAAATACTATGATTTATGTTTTAATTCCATCAAAAGAAATTCAGGTGGAATCCCCAAATTATAGTGAGAAAGAAAATAAATTAGCTATGCTATTACATTGTAAGAAGAATGATCAAGGGTGGTGGATAACTTCACATGGACAATGTATAGTAACCCCTGAAATTATGAAGAAATTAATGGTCAAAACCCATGCTGAAACACATATGGGAGCAGAAGCAATGGTGGAATCAGTAAAACGATACGCGATAGGAACTAAAATGTTATTGATTGCTAAAAGTGTGAGTAATAAATGTGAGATTTGTCTTAGGAACAATCCGAAAATACAAATCCGACCCCCTCCTGGAGAGGTAAAGAAAAGCATAACTCCTGGTGAATATTGGCAAAAAGATTTTTCAGAGTTACCGCGATGTAACCAATACCGATATCTATTGGTATTGGTAGATACCTTCTCTGGATGGCCGGAAGCTTTCCCGTGTCGAACCAACAAGGCAAAAGAGGTTGTGAAACATTTGTTGAAAGAAATAATTTCAAGGTTTGGAGTCCCTTTAGGAATGTCCTCTGACAGAGGCCCACATTTTGTAGCGGAGGTTATTAAAAATGTGAGGAACCAAATATTAAAGAAACAAATTCCTAAAATATATCCAGAAGCTCAGTGGAAATAGATTGAAGCTTTACCATTTGCCTTGTTAAGAATTAGGGTGACCCCGAAAGTTAGAGAAAAAGTAAGTTTATTTGAAATTTTGTATGGTAAACCTTATGATGTCAATCTAACAGGAAGATCTAAACAAATGCATGTAATAGGAGAAAAAAATGTTAACTGAGTATCTCTTGTCTTTGGGTAAAATATTAAGTTCTTTACACAAATATGTTCTTTTAAGGACACATTTACCCCTTGAATTTTTGGTACATTCATTCAGTCCAGGAGGCCAAGTCTACCTGCGAACGTGGAAGGACGACTCCCTTGAAGAAAAGTGGAAAAGACCCTTCCAAGTGTTAATGACAGCAAACACTGCTGTACAATTAGAAGGAATAGATTCTTAGATTCATTACACCAGAATAAAAAAAATATATCCTAGACTGTGGACATCTATACCTAAGGGACCATTGAAATTAACTTTAAGGCGTACTTGATGAGTTATCAGAGATGTTGTTAAATTATTTGTGATATTTAAAATATTTATTGTTAGAAAAAAAAACCAAATTAATTAAGAAATTGTAGGTTTAGGAGTAGAAAATATAAAGCCTGTTGATATTAATTATGACGATCAGTAAAGCTGAATCCCAATTTCTATTGCCAAAATAAGATAGAAATTCCAAATTTAAATTGGCTTAGACAATTGTTCTTATTTGCAATACTGATCGTCATCTTAGTTATAATTATTTGTTGTATGATTTAATGTATGTCTTTTTGTAGGCCAAATGCTTATAAGTAAATGATGTGAGACTCATGATGCTCAACATCATAAGTCTCAAAGGGGGGAATTGATGTAGTAGGTACAGTATCTACTATTCCATACTGCTTGCTTCTGTAATTCTACTGTTCGCTTCTGTAATTCTAAACAACGAAGACTTGTTGCTTAGAAGTTAGGTAACTAGCAGGTGTTGTGTTTGCAGGTGTGTAGAATTGTAACTAGTCTAAATTGTGTATCCTGGAAGCATCGTTAGACTCTAGTGAAGAATAACCTTGGAAACTATAAACAAACGTGGTCCAAGCATGGCTCAGGGACAAACTGCGACCCTATAAGGTAAAGAGGAAATAAGTTCATGAAGAGTTCACTACCCTGCCGACCACCAGAGACCACCCGAGACCCTCAAGGAGACCCTAAAGGCTTTAGTGCGCATGTGTTTAAGATGATGTAATATTATAATGAGTTCTTGGAAATGTAATGAATATGTAAAAGAGAATCTTAAAATATGTATGAGAAGCATGGATATAAACAGAAAGGTGACTAGACCAGGTGTGCTTGATTTGTGGCAAGTCCACCGAGCACCCAGGCCTGAATAAAACAATATCTCTCCTGAGCGTGTGGAATTGGTTACTTGCACGCCGGGCTCGAAGCTGCTTTTCGGACAACAGTGTGGGTTAGCAAGTTATGTCAAATTGAGGCTAGGCATTGTGAAGAGCTGCCCTACTTCTAGGGGAGAAGAAACACAGACAGCAAACACAATCCTCCTTGAGCTCCCCAGAAACCCTAGACAGCACACATATTGAAATGTCCCTAACAGGAGGTCAGAACATCCCCCCTTTTGTGGCCATAAATCTGCAAAAGCTGTTGTCTGGGAGCTCATGTCCTTGACACTCTCTCAAAGGTCCTTGTTTTGCGTGGATGAGGTGGACGGGAGGTTTGCTACAGCCTCAGCCACACACAGCCATGTTTTTGGATACCTGGGACTGCAGCCCTGGTATGGTCTTAGAAGAGGTATAGCCTTTCCTTTTCAGTGCCTCTGTACAAGTGCCAGGTGTCAACCAGCCTTTAACTGCAAACCTCAGAATCAGTTTTGCCCAGTTATTTCAAAGGATTGTCAGACTAGCTGCATTGTAGCAAGCAAGCGTCACAGCCTGCCCTGGGACCCTGCTTTCCCCAGGTGGGCATATTGGGGACTAATCAAAGCATACCTTTTACTCCTGCCATTCTGTGCAGCCAGCTTGCCTTCCCAACAAAGACACAGGAAGAAGAGAAGGAGGAAGGATCTCACCCAGACACGGCATCAGGATCAGGGCAAGGTGCTCATCCGGACACAAAGGCTTAGAAGTGCCCACAGCACTGAAGTTTTAGATACAGCCGCAGACATCTTTTGCAATTTCCACACAGGCCTTCCCCTGCATTTCTCCTTGCACTGTCCCATTCGAGCTGATGTGTCTTTTGAGGACTCGCTAGAGGAATGTTGAGACCAGCCAGAGCGTCAATTCTTTGCAAGCACAGAGAAGCTGACATGGGAAACACAGAAGGATTAGCCCCATCGCTAACAACCACACTCAGTATGTGTCAGGCAAACATCATTTTGTGTGCACTCTGAAAGGAGGACGCCATCCTGCAGTGACCGTGCTATCAGCAAGGCTTTCCCTGAGCAAAGAGCACAGGTATAGACCCACTCACTTTTTATTCACCTGTGACTTGGGACTGGGTTGCTGGCGCTAACAACTTCAATGCTTTAGAAGACAAAAAGTAACTCGGTCTTTGTTTCCGGGGAAACAGATAGCCCAAATGTAGGGGATTATTATGCCTACTTTTCTTTTAGATGTAGAAGTAAAATAAAAAGTAAATTTTCTGCTTTTTTATTACATTGTGCATGTGTGCAGATTTTAGCGTGCACTAAGGACCCCACTTCAGGCTTGGTATGCTACTCCCACTGAACTTAATGGGAATGTGGCTGTTTATATTTTAATAGGGATGGAATTAGGCCCTTCATTTGAACTTTATAGCCTTTTTACTCCCTTTTTTATTAATCTATTTCATCATTCTTAATTTGCTTCTGCTGTGTTCTGAGAACATCGTAAGTACACTCTAGTGTCCTGAATAATATCTTTAAATTCTAGTATGCAAACATTGTGCCTCCTAGTGAGACTTCAACTCTCCTTCAGGTTGCATTTTCATGCTAATTTATTTGGGACTTTCTTCTGTTAGTATCAAGGAGGTAATTTTCAACATTTTTATCACTCTAGAAGTCCCTTGTTTCTTTCCTATGCTGTTCACTTTGCTCTTTCTTGCACACAGCCAGTCAGGTTCTGAACATTTGGCCTTTATGATTTTCTTTGCTGTGTATAAATCTGCCATTCAAATGCCTCTCTTCCACAAACCTGTTTCTGAGGGGCCCGTTCCTGAGAAGTTATTGCAATCATACAAATAGTAAGAAAGTGAGTGTTTGCGTATCCTCCTGAGTGGACTCTCCCAAGTACATCACCTGGGCCTGAATTGTACTGTGACGGCAATAGAGCTCATGTTTCTTATGCAAGCAAAATGCCCACTCCATGGATTCTGGGACTTTTGAAGGAGGTATCCAAGGCCATTTCATAGATAAGACCCAGGATACTGCTTTTCTTGGGTGAATTCCCCAGTCTATGGAAGCCAACGACAAACTCCAGCAGCAGACCAGCAGGTCTAGGTACAGCAAGGTCCATAATCCATTTCTGCCTCCTTAGCTGGCTGCAGCCAGGCTGTAGCTTCAGCTCACAGCATCCACATGCAGTTTAGGAAGAAACAAGCTGGTGGACAGGCTGAGGTTTTCTTGCCCAGACACTCCTTCCTGTCCCAACTGCAAGGACCAGAGCTTGGTCCTCCTAGGCTCAGGCTCAGGCAGACTCCAGAGCTCAGACTAAGTTTGCACTTGACCATTTGTTTGGCATTAGCAAAACACACGATAAAACATTCCTGGTCTTGCAGACAGACCCAATCCCATGAATAACATCCTCACTCATTTCTCTGCCATCAGAGTTTCCTCCTCTGATTTCACTGTAGGCAGGAGTAGGATTTCTTTGCCACTTAAACAAGAACTGTTTTTTTCTTTTTCTTCATTTATATTTGGCCAGCATTGAAAATGCTGCTAGATCTCGATAGATAAGAAATCATCTAAAATTAGCTGTGCTTAAAATGAGCAAACAATTTTTATCTATGAACATACATAACCTATGTATAGGTTATAATATTAATCCTGAAAAGGCCACAATTTGCCAGACTGCAAGCCGAATTGGGGCCCAGAACACTGTTTCTTTTTTTTTTTTCATCTAGTCCTTATACACTAACTTGGGTTTAATCTCTCCTCAGGTTTTCAGGTCATCACAAGGGCAAACAGAAAAAAAATCATTAAAGGTTGATGTTAGAAGCTGAGGCAAATATCTAACAATACTCTCTGGCAGAGCACAGCTGGGTGAATAGGACACTGCCTAACAGAGATTTGTCATGTGATGTATACTCAAAAAAGCATTGCTTTTGTCACTGGCTAAGAAAGAACCATTCTTTAGAGAAGGAAGTGTCATTCAACGATAGTAATAATAATAATGATAATAATAATAATAATAACAATAGGAATAGATTTCCACTCCTGAACAATTCACTGCCATTTTATATAAATCATAAAGCTGATAAAGCTGTGGGCTTTATGCTGCATTTTAGGTGCCTGGTTCTTGGATACACATCGTATTTACAAGCTCTTCCCCTGCTTGATGCTGTCTCAAAAGCCTTCAGGGGAAATGAAGAGCCAATTCTGTCCCACGCTGCCACACATCTGCATGGAGTTTTTGACAAAAAAAAAAAAAAAAGCAAGCACAAAAGAGTTGAGTCACTCCCAGTCCCACTTCTTGAGCCTGGCCTGCAGAAACAAGGGGATGGCATGAAGAGGTCTCTGGTCACTTTGGAGTGAGAGGTCTCAGTTCAAAGAGTTTCCAGCAGGTTTCAGATAGTCCTGATGGCCTTTGACTTTGCTGAGACTGCTAGCATGAGTAAAAGGCTGCAGGCTCCTGCATTAATCCTGTTGTTATCTATAGGCTTCAGAGTGTATCAATTATTTAATTTGCCCTAGTTAGTCTTTTACAGTGTAATCTTTGTCTGCAATCAATGCCATAATATTTTAAGTCAGCTATAAATTGCATCAGCTGATCTGTACAGTAGCTTCTTGTCTTGCTTTGGAGTGGTTCATTTAGTTGGTAGACAATCAATTTATTGTTAAATGTGTCCTCAACTGATAGTCTGATCGAACTCTTTTATGTTCTTATGAAGCAAATAAAAAGCAATGAACTGTAAAAATACTCTAGCATAAGAAAATTTGTAAACTACAAGCCAGAAAGCCACAAACACCACACAAAGCAAACACTCATGAGGGATATCACTTCTCTATAGACTTACTGCAAATCAGAAAAGAACATTATGCCACGCTGTGAAGAAGAACTAAAGATACAGAAACGCTCAACTCAAGGAGCCAGTCTAGCAGAATTAAGCAACACTAAGTCATTTGTAGCTAGAACATGGAACATATACACCTCACAACATGTATCAGACTGTATTGGGTTTGCGTGGCAAGGTTTTGGTACTGAGGGGGGCTGCAGGGGTGGCTTCTGTGAGAAGATGCCAGAAGCTTCCCCCATGTCCGACAGAGCCAGGGCCAGCCGGCTCCAAGACGGACCCGCCACTGGCCAAAGCTGAGCCCATCAGTGATGGTGGTAGCACCTCTGTGATAACGTATTTAAGAAGGGGGGAAAAACTGCTGCGCAACAGCAGCTGGGAGAGAGAGGAGTGAGAATATGTGAGAGAAACAACTCTGCAGACATCAAGGTGAGTGAAGAAGGAGGGGGAGGAGGTGCTCCAGACATCAGAGCAGCGATTCCCCTGCAGCCTGTGGTGAAGACCATGGTGAGGCAGGCTGTCCCCCTGCAGCCCATGGAGGTTAACGGTGGAGCAGATATCCACCTGCAGCCCATGGAGGACCCCACGCCAGAGCAGGTGGATGCACCCAAAGGAGGCTGTGACCCCGTGGGAAGCCTGCACTGGAGCAGGCTCCTGTCAAGACCTGTGACCCCGTGGAGAGAGGAGCCCACGCTGGAGCAGGTTTGCTGGCAGGACCTGTGACCCCATGGGGGACCCACGCTGGAGCAGTCTGTTCCTGAAGGACTGCACCCCGTGGAAAGGACCCACGCTGGAGCAGTTTGTGAAGAACTGTAGCCCGTGAGAAGGACCCACATTGGAGAAGTTCGTGGAGGACTGTCTCCTGTGGGAGGGACCCCACACTGGAGCAGGGGAAGAGTGTGAGGAGGAAGGAGCGGCAGAGACAACATGTGATGAACTGACCGCAACCCCCATTCCCGGTCCCCCTGTGCTGCTCGGGGGGAGGAGGTAGAGAAAATCGGGAGTGAAGTTGAGCCTGGGAAGAAGGGAGGGGTTGGGGGAAGGGGTTTTAAGATTTAGTTTTTATTTCTCATTATCCTACTCTGATTTGATTGGTAATAAATTAAATTAATTTCCCTGAGTCTGTTTTGCCCGTGATGGTAATTGGTGAGTGATCTCCCTGTCCTTATCTCGACCCACGAGCCTTTTGTTATATTTTCTCTCCCCTGTCCAGTTGAGGAGGGCGAGTGATAGAGCGGCTTAGTGGGCACCTGGCATCCAGCCATGGTCAACCCACCACAAGAAATGCTGTCCACATTGCTGGAGATGACAGTGATTTCATTTTCTCTCTCTAGAGTATATTTAGGACACCTAAGGGTTGGTCCTTTTGCTAGTGAAGTTCACATGAAGACAATGTCTTTTTCTCTTGTCACTAGGCAACACAAGACTTTGGCGGATCATATGGTCCTCTCCTGACACTGGAATAAACTGTGCCACTAATAAAACCAGATGAAAGATGCTAACTGGAAAGCAGTATTAAGGAACCCAGTAATTCCTGACTTGTACCGCTGTGTCATCAATTTTGCAGATGACACCAAGCTGAGTGGTGCGGTCGACACGCCTGAGGGACAGGATGCCGTCCAGAGGGACCTGGACAAGCTTGAGAAGTGGGCCCATGAGAACCTCATGAGGTTCAACAAGGCCAAGTGCAAGGTCCTGCACCTGGGTCGGGGCAACCCCTGGTATCAATACAGGCTGGGGGATGAAGGGATTGAGAGCAGCTCTGCCGAGAAGGACTTGGGGGTACTGGTGGATGAAAAGCTGGACATGAGCCGACAACGTGCGCTCGCAGCCCAGAAGGCCAACCGTATCCTGGGCTGCATCAAAAGCAGCATGGCCAACAGGTCGAGGGAGGTGATTCTGCCCCTCTACTCTGCTCTGGTGAGACCCCACCTGGAGTACTGCATCCAGCTCTGGAGCCCTCAGCACAAGAAAGACATGGACCTGCCTTCCAGCCCAAACTGTTCTATGATTCTACGATTCTATGATTCTATGATTCAAAAAAAGGTGTTTTCCAGAACGTATTTCACCATTGCAGAGCAAACTCATATTAAAAGCAGTGTGAAATAAAAATCTTCTCTAGCTCAAGCAATGTTCTCTACCCTTTTTACTGTCTCCCCCACAAACAAACGCTAACTAATGGCATTGAGGATTTGCCATTGAATATCCATTGACATAAATTTTGCTGTAAAATAGTAGTAGGAGTATTCATCTTAGCCATCACAGGGAAATTCCCCTTCTACTCATTTTGGAAGGCTGTGTACTTACTGAAGATATCTGCCCCCCTGTAAAGACACGAGCATGGCTTTCAAGAGCTACAGTACTTGGCAGAACCCTGTTACTTGGCAAGGGCACAAAAGAAGGAAGCAACATCAATCATTTTGTGCCTGTAAACTCTCAGGGTAATGCTTCAAACACACAAACATGAATTCCACTATTTCAGACCACTCCACAGCAGGACTATGTTGTAAGCAATCCTTTGTCAAAGACAATGATTACATCACAGACTGCGTACTTGTGCAACACCCATGTGTGGATGGACAGGCACAGGGCTCATGCCAAGGCAGCTATGATGAGTAAAAACTTCACACAAGTCATTAACATTTGTAAAGCTCACTGGGGTTATGGGACAAAAGACAACATGCCTGTGCAAAACAGTATTAATATAATGTTTACAAATTAATGCTTCTGCACCTGCTAGAATACAAATATTTAACAGGTGTGTTTGAAACCTCTCCAGTGTTATAGAAACCACTACCCAGCTCATTGTATAGAAATACTCTGTTTTTTAAATCTCTTTGCAATAATGTAATGAACCTGCACAAACACAATAATTCCTGAAAAATTAAGGAGACAGACGCAGAAGAAGAACCCTTTTCTTTGCATGCCACAGTATCTAACCCAGAGCCACTGCATCAAATATTGATATTAAGATCTGCAAATCATGGCTATCTACAGTCTCAGTTTAGAAAGTTCAAATCTCTTCTTGGCCCTTTTGCATTCTATTATGCACATGGATGGATTAGTGTAAGCATATACAAGAAAGAGTAACATTACATGTGTCCTGGTTTCGGCTGGGATAGGGTTAAATTTCTTCCTAGTGCTGTGTTTTGGATTTAGTATGAGGAGAATGTTGATAACACACTGATGTTTTCAGTTGTTGCTAAGTGTCCTCCTAGTCCAAGGAGAGCTCCCATGCCTACTGACTGAGCTAGGTACACAAGATGGGAGGGAACATAATCAGGACAGACAGCCCAGCTGGCTAATGGGGTATTCCATACCATGTGACGTCATGCTCAGTATATGAATGGTAGGCGTGTTCCAGGAAGTAGCGATTGCTTCTTGGTTATCGGTCAGCGCGGGTGGTGAGCAATTGCATTGTGCATCACTCATTTTGTATATTTTATCATTATCATTGTTATTTTCCCTTTTTCTGTTCTATTAAACTGTCTTTATCTCAACCCATGAGTTTTTCTCACTCTCACCCTTCCGATTCTCTCCCCGTCCTGCTGGGGGTGGGGGGAGTGAGTGAGTGGCTGCGTGGTATTTGGCTGCCTGCCAGGTTAAACCACGACAACATGACTCTAGGAATGAATAGAGCAGTTTAATTTTAGAAAACCTTGTAGTGTAGATCAGCTAGATCCAGCAGTTGACAGGAAAAAAATCACTGAACCATTCTACTATGTATCACAATAAAATTGTATATTCTTTATTATAATACCTATGCCTATCTCATGGTGTCTACAAAGTTAGATGTAGTTATGGAAGGCTTGGAGAAAAACAATTTCTTGAGCAGGAATAGAAAACCAGCAACTCTTTTTTTTCTTGTGGGTTTTTTTTTAATTTTAAAATAAAAATCCTTATAAAACATACCAGTACCTGAAGGGATATGGTGGCAGAACTACACATTTTTCTCTGAGCTGCATAGTCCTGTCTAAGGCACAACAACTCCAATCTGCTCATTTCCACAAGCAATGAAGATGACTCGTGTTGCCCTCCAAGAAGCATCCAAGAGTATCCACTACAGCTTAGCCACAACAAAAAAAATAATAATATTTGTCTCTCTTCCCAGCTGTGGTAGTAGGGGTGTAAAAATGGTATCTGTACAAAGGGCAGAGAAGTCTTTTGCGCAGTGCAAATGAGAATATAAAAGGCCGCGGTGGGTTCAAGGCACAGTGCTGGAAGTGCAGCAACAAAGAGGCACAATCATCCCACGCACAGCGCCTTGGTCCCTCCGCAGCCTGAAATTCATAAACTTGGGGGGTGTGGATCAATGAACAGCTGCATACGAACAGTTTTACTCATGAAGTGGCATCATGATATCCATGACTGTCGCGCCAAGCCAAGGGCTCCCGGGCTGGTTGCAGCCTGCAGCTCATCTAGCCTGCAGACTCCACGGGGAGAGTGGGCTGGGCATGCATGAATTGCTGGAGTGGTGGCAACCAGCTCCTACCTACCTCACTTCCTTCTTTGCCATTGCGCTGGGTTGCTATATGTGCTCTATATGGCTGTGTAGTACAGGTATATATCTGCTTCCTTCTTGGGAAGATAGCAGAGCACCCTGGGATCTATCGGCTGCTCTGGTTACAGAAGTTGTATGTCCTCCCTTAGGAGAGGCAGACTGACCGATTTGCTCACAGGCCCCTTAGGTTGGAAAGGTTGTACACTAGTCATACCCTACAGACTGTGAGGTCTCCAAAGCAAAGCACTCCTAACATATCAGAAGTCACAGATGAAGGCAAAGTCACTACTCAGTTGAGTGAAGGCTTCTGATGTAAGGACAAAGGGTACAAAAGCTACAACTCCTCCCCAACTTTCTTTTCTGGGAACAGAGTGAGCACATGAAATTGCAGGGCAGAAGGCAGTCCTACGAACTTCTGAAAAACTCCTTCTAGAAAATGTAATGAACTCCAAATGTGAAAAAAACATGCTTTTTCATTCTCCATTGTAATCCAGTCTGCAAGACCATTTGCAACAATATACACCTATTTGCAACTTGTTTGCTGATCCAGACCACTTTCACCCACAAGTCAGGTAGGTAAAATATTCTTTATTTGCAGTCAGAAATCACTGTGTGCAATGTTTCCAATATCAATAAACCAAGTTCAAATCCATTTTAAAATCTGATCTTTAAAAATGACATAATGGGTTTCTCAGTGCATTGTATGAGAGTGATTATTTTTCCATAGTGGGTAATTTCAGATAATAATGAATACCACAGCTTCAGATAAAGAAGGAAACAAACTCCGGGAAAAATCTTGCTGCCTTAGACTTATGACAGTACCAGTTACTTGTCATTAAAAAAAGAGATGTGCTTTTGCAGACATTATCCTGCCTCAGTTTCCCTTAAAACTTCCAAATTCATCCCATTACTTCTCCCTCCCTTCCTCTTCTCTCTTTAATCAGTTTCTCTCTTACAGTTTTTGCCCTTTTTCCCTACCTGCCTACAAGGATACTCCTTGGTCTTCCATTTTAAAAAAACTTTTCCTCGGCAATAACTGGTTGTCCTGGTTCCGCCTGGGACAGAGTTAACTTTCTTCCCAGTAGCTTGCGGGGGGTGTGCTGTGTTTTGGGTTTAGTGTGAAAGGAGCATGATGGCCCATTGATGCTTTGGCTGTTGCTGGGTGGTGCTTGCACCGGGAGGGGGAGCACAGCCGGGGTGGTGGACCCAGCTGGCCAACGGGGTATTCTATACCATGTGACATCATGCTCAGTATAAAAACCAGGTGTGGGGGGGGCTCGCCCCCATTCGTGACACGCGGTCGGCGGTCGATGAGCAGTTGCATTGTGCATCGTCTGCTTTGTATATTCTGTTATTGTTGTTGTTCTCATTGTTATTATTACTGTTCCACTTTGTTTTATTTCAATTATTAAACTGTTTTTATCTCAGCCTGGGAGTTTTCCTACTTGTGCCCTCCCGATTCTCTCCCCCATCCCACCGGAGTTGGGGGGTGAGCGAGTGGCTGCGTGGGGTTTATTTGCTGGCTGTGGTTCAACCATGACACTGGTTTTCAAACTACTGCCTTCTTTCACCATCCTTCTCTCACCTCCAAGATTGAGGACTTTGCTGTTCTCTCTCTATACTTAATTTTCTTGTAATTAAATGGTGACCCCTTAAATCAGGTATCTGGCTTATGCTTTCTCTTTATTCCATCAAATTGTGCTTTTAAAGGCTGATGATGTTCTCTGTCTATCTGAATCCCCCATACCGCTGGAAGAGTAAATAGCGACAGTGACCATTCACTCACAGAGCAATTGGAATTGCTTGGTCGCCTGAGCACAACCAGAAGTATGATTCTACATACAGGAAAATGAAGATCAATTGAAAACAAGGAATGTACAAATACAACGAAGGGAGCAAAACTATCCCAAAGCAGTTCTGCCTCTTCCTATCTGTGACCATCATCGCATGCTCATCCTATCTCATGGCCAAGAGTAGCAGGATGATCAATCTGAAATTAATCTAACAGCATTCATATGATACTCCTGTCCATTGCAAGAAGGTCATCATCTACAGCTACCACTGCTCTTTCACTCACATGGCTCTGAAATGAGACCAATAGGAAATACTGAAGGCAGGTGGATTGCCTTCTTATCATCCTTTCTACAAGGAGTAGTTCAGCATCAGCTAGTAGTTAATAAAACCACCATTATACAGATATGTTTGCTTCAGCAGGTCAACAAAACCTCCCTGAAGAAATGTGATACCTTGTTCTACAGAGAGGCAACAATGATCTTCAGTGGAGAAAAGGATGTACAATCCAGCATCCAAGGGAGTGACTTCATTGAAACTCTAAGAAAACTCCTTGTCTTTGTCCCTGAAAGATTACATTCTTAGCCTGCGTAAGTAAAAACTATGGTTTACTCTGGAGCAATTTCATCCACAACATGCCTGCAGATCTGTATACAGCAAAGGCACTCAGTTCTGTATCCACAGGGTGGTCAGACATTTTTCCTGACCTCTTTCTTTACAGAGGCTTTATCTCCTTTTTCCCACCCATCTCTGAATGTTGCGAATGGCCTACAGTCACACATGCATTTGTTCTTGTCCATCTGGTGCTCTCTTTCCTTCCAATCCATTCATTCCAGGAATCCCCTAGAAGTTTGTTGTTTTTCTTTTCCCCAGCTATAATCTCTCAAACCTACCACTTAATTAAATAATTGTTCTTTACCATGTCTTGACCTATCTTGTAGACTGGAGCAGAAATGGAAAAATATAACGTTGTTTGGGTTTTGTTAGCACTGTGTAGGTATGTGGTATTCCACAGATTACTTATTACTGTTAAAGCCTAGTGCAGCTATGAGGCTGCTTGCTAGCTACTCAGCTTTCCTGATTACAGAAAATTTCCTCTCCTTGCCCCTGGAGGAGGCAAGTGCTGTGTATTTGCTTAGGCTTTTTAGTATGGGTGACAAAGTGAGTAATTTTAGGACATGGAATGTCTCCTTGCACGGGAAATGGAAGTTGGTAAGTCCAGAGAATACAAATATGCTTAGTTTTCGTAGGGGATGGAGGAGGCAGTGAGCCAAGTACGATAGGTTTGCTTACCCTGAAACAGTCCTGGATTCCCAGATTCCACCACATCTGTTTTAATCACTTGAAATCTGCTGTTTAATGCTGGTTTCACATTTGTGGTGTGGTAAGTCATGTTTGGCCGTGACGTGAGGAGTGACGCAGTGAGACTATTTGTGCTGTGCTGATGAATGCCATTAAAATAGCATCAAGATGATGAACTACTAACTCATTCAGCAAGAATCTCCCAGTTTGCAGAAGCTCTAAAGAGACAGAGGGAAAACAAACAAACAAACAAACAAAACAGCCAGAACAACTAGGAAGATGAGAATTACGGCCTGTCACAGGAGAAGAGTCAGAGATAGAATCATAGAATCATAGAATCATAGAATCATTAAGATTGGAAAAGACCTCTAAGATCATCGAGTCCAACCATCAACCCAACAGCACCATACCCACTACACCACGTTCCTAAGCGCCTCATCTACACGTCTTTTAAATACTTCCAGGGATGGTGACTCAACCACTTCCCTGGGCAGCCTGTTCCAAGGCCTGACCACTCTTTCAGTAAAGAAATTTCTCCTAATGTCCAGCCTAAACCTCCCTTGGCACAACTTGAGACCATTTCCTCTCGTCCTATCGCTAGTTACTTGGGAGAAGAGACCAACACCCACCTCGCTACAACCTCCTTTCAGGTAGTTGTAGAGCGCGATGAGGTCTCCCCTCAGCCTCCTCTTCTCCAGACTAAGCAACCCCAGTTCCCTCAGCCGCTCCTCATAGGACTTGTGCTCCAGGCCCTTCACCAGCATCATTGCCCTTCTCTGGACACGCTCCAACACCTCTGTCGTGGTTTAACCTGGCAGGCAGCCAAATACCACGCAGCCACTCACTCACTCCCCCCACCCCCAGCGGGACGGGGAGAGAATCGGAAGGGTGAGAGTGAGAAAAACTCATGGGTTGAGATAAAGACAGTTTAATAGAACAGAAAAAAAGGGAAAATAATAATGATAATGATAAAATATACAAAATGAGTGATGCACAATGCAATTGCTCACCACCCGCGCTGACCGATAACCAAGTAGCGATCCCTACTTCCTGGATCACGCCTACCATTCATATACTGAGCATGACGTCACATGGTATGGAATACCCCATTAGCCAGCTGGGCTGGCTGTCCTGATTATGTTCCCTCCCATCTTGTGTACCTAGCTCAGTCAGTAAGCATGGGAGCTCTCCTTGGACTAGGAGGACACTTAGCAACAACTGAAAACATCAGTGTGTTATCAACATTCTCCTCATACTAAATCCAAAACACAGCACTAGGAAGAAATTTAACCCTATCCCAGCCGAAAGCAGGACAACCTCCATGTCTTTCTTGTAGTGAGGGGCCCAAAACGGAACACAGTATTCGAGGTGCGACCTCACCAGTGCCGAGTACAGGGGAACGATCACCTCCCTGCTCCTTCTGGCCACACTATTTCTAATACAGGCCAGGATGCCATTGGCCTTGGCCACCTGGGCACACTGCCGGCTCATGTTCAGCCGGCTGTCAATCAGCACCCCCAGGTCCTTTTCCTCTGGGCAGCTTTCCAGCCACTCTTCCCCAAGCCTGTAGCATTGCATGGGGTTGTTGTGGCCCAAGTGCAGGACCCAGCACTTACCAACCCATCGATGCCTGGTGTCAGGTAAGGGATCTCTCAGCCTCGAGGGGTAACCTTGAGAGGCATCCTTACTCAAGGGGAGATCACAGACAGATCTGATCTAGTGGATAGTTTATTGAGTTCTAATCAGTAAATTTAGGTATGTAAAATATTTAATAAGTACAGATGGATTGGCAGTCAGTACTCTACTATTTACTACACTTAAAGTTAGCATGGGATACAAAGATTATCGCGTAAGCTTACTATACGTATCTTAAATGTTACGTGCATGCAAAAAATATCACTTACCAACCCATCGATGCCTGGTGTCAGGTAAGGGATCTCTCAGCCTCGAGGGGCAACCTTGAGAGGCATCCTTACTCAAGGGGAGATAGCCGCCACGCATCCAGCTGCTATGGAGGGAGAGCTCAACGGACCCTGATGGCTGCAGATATTTATAGCGTAAAGTGGTTGATTTGTAGTCAGATTTTCTGCTGTGTTAATGCAGTTTCAGCCACTTATCAGTCCAGTCTCCAGCCAAACCGGTGTTTTGGTTTTGGCGCTGGGTTCTCGCTGATAGCCTCACACAATAGGATTAACTTTGGTTAGGCCTACTTGCAGAGGATCTGCCTGGACCAAAGTTCAGTTAGTTCAAACAGGAGGAGTGCATCCATCACAAGGCCACAGCTAGCTGCATAAAAGCCAAAAATCCCAGAAACGATGATTTATAAATTCCCAGTAATACTGCTATCTGAGCTCCCCCTGGTGGTGCACGGTTGAGAATAAACAGCTCCAGAGATGAAAATGTGATCCCACAGGGAAAAAATAAGCAGATGATGTAGTGTCTCGTTGACATTTATCTTCTGGCATTGTGTCCCCAGCATTTCCTTAATTTTCATGTTGTCCGACTGGTTAAAGACTTCTGTTCATTTACAAGTATTCTGTCAATTTGTTTTAAACTCATTTTCTTCGGAATGGGAGATTAAGAGTCAAATGAAAAATAACAAGCCAGTATAACAATACAGAGGGAAGATACAGAGGGAACAGAAGTCAATCCAACTGATTTCCAATCCTCATGGCGCCAAGGTATGTTTTAACTTAACTGCAGATACATACCGAAGAACTTGTTTGGTTTGAAGACAAGGCTATTCACTATTTTGCACTTGTATTTAAAAGGAGTGGAGACTGGTGTAATCATGCAGTGATCACAGATCACAGCTGTATAGTTCAATATTTTTCAGGAAAATTTTAAAATTAATTTTATATATGCACAGAATATGCTTCATGTTTGCTCTTTCCCACAATTTTTTAATTTACTGTCTGTTATCAGTTGGGTTCGACATACAAGAAGTGTACACTACTAAGTCCATGGTGCTACAATTATGAATTGGTTTTACTTTTTTTTAAAGTATTATTCATCCCAGGTAGAGTGAGATTTCTTATTTCTCTATGGAAATGTCCTATACTTACAACATTTCTAGATCCACCAGACATTACTCCTGGTGACTTTGCCATAGTGAAGGCACCTGTCATCAGGAAGAGTTGAACTGGTGGTGCCAGACAAAACTTCAGCTCTTACGTTCTCCTACCCCAGGGACTGTGGGTGACCTCATCCATGGCAGCACTAGCCTGTGCAAAGAGAACAGCTTCAAGGAAGGGGGATATCTGTAACTATGGGGAGGCTTAACACATTGGAGCATCAAATCAATCCTACAGCAGGGCCTAGGCTCCTTGAAGAAAGATAGGACCATAGATAAGGCTCCCTGAAGTTGAGATGTCTATCTTCGGTACCTGTCTTGCCAAGTGACCAGATTTGGCCAGCAATAACAATAAAAGGTCACTTCAGAAGGTGAAAGGCAGCTCTGTCAGACTGCATCCCCAAGGGCTCCTGTCCTGTGTGAGGACATGTGAATGGAGGCATATCTCTAAATAATCACATAACTGAAGACATCCCTTACCCTCAACAGGCTGTGTCCTCAGTGCCAGGACTCTTGCCTCCTCCCCCTCTTTTTTTTTCTCCACGGGGAGTGTGGAAAACACAGTCCACCTCTACCACACCTTATGTAACTGAGTTTCCCACACCAGGGAAAAATTGTAGATGAGTATATTGTGGTGGTGCATTCATATCCCCCCTTTTCTTCCCTGGGCCACTTGTTGATCTGGGCCGCTTGTTGATCTCAGAAATTTCCATGAAACCTCGGCCTTGGTGTATTGAGTCTGGCAGTTGAGCACTCCTTGACTGTATCAGAAACTCTGCATAGCTGAGGATGGGAACATACTCCTACTGCCTGGCCCAGGTGTCCAGTAGAACAACACCGAAACCTTGAGAATTCTTTAGTAATTACCACCTGGGACTGTGGCCAGGATGGAAATTTACAGATGACTAAAGCCAACCATCTTGTGAACCTATAAACGGTGGTCCTAAGTGAGGCCCTTTGAGCTCTCCTGGACCGCAGCGGGCTGCACCCAGCATCTCCCTCTGAGTGGGACGCCTCTCAGAGCTTACGATCTTTCAGGCCTGCGATATTCGGAGGACCACTGGGTCCTGGGTGAGTCCCTTTCGAAGCTCAACCGTTTGCCCGTTGAGAGGGAATGCCTAGACATTCGATGTGAATATTTCTTCACTGAAATCGAGGGGAATTTTTAACAGGTATACCTTCTGTATATTTATATATATATATGCAGACGCGGAAGTCTCGGACACAACACAGCGACCAATGTGATCAAGTTAATGCCACTTTATTGCCCAAATAGCTCGGTTTATATACATTCTTCTACCCAGATACACACGCATCTAGTCCCCCCTATTGGTCTACAGTCAGCAAGCACACGAATCTTAATATACACAGATTGGTCAAAAGCAGGTGTCCACGCGAACACTTCCCCCGCCTGCATTCCGTTACCTAATCTGCTGATAGTTACATTCCTCAGGCTACCTCCCTATTCTGCTATCGCTTCAGAGACTCTAAAACTACAATTGCTCTTTAGCAACCCTTTGCCTTATACTGTTGTTAACAAATCCTCAGTGCTTGGAGTGTTCATAGGATGTCTGTTATTTAATAAAAATCCTTCCACAAATCCCCCTTTTTGTTTTTGAACAATCCAAGCACTAGAAAACATTTTTTCCATAGACTTCCCTAAAGATTGTTTAATACATGATATTATACATGGTACCGTTATGATCAATATAACAACTATTAACAAAATAAACAATCCTTGTTTTATTAAATCTCTTACCCATCCATTTACACCCCACGAATCAAATATCCCTTCCAACCAAGAATGATTTTTAGTTAATTTATACATGTTTTTCTGTAACTCCTGTAATTGAAGATGAATAGAATTAGAATGATCGGATAAATTCATACAACACATTCCTTCATCTGTAAGTACGTATAGCCTGTCTTATCGCCTGATATTGCTTGTGCAGACAATAATCACACCAAAGTCCTGTTAAAAGCGCCCTGCGATACCAAGTTTTTTCACAATCCGCGCAGGCACTCAGTACCCAAGGTTTGCATTCCTCGCATAAGTCACAAATGATCGCCGACCGATCCAGGCTGAACCACATCTTACTCCCGAGCAGTCACAGTCTGGTTTTGCTGGTCATATTCTTTCCACGGCTTGATCCACTTGCTCGGTACCCAACGAGGACCTTGATCTGTTAACACACAAGCATATCCTCTACCAGTCATTTTCAATTCTACTGGGCCTTTCCATTCCCCTGTACGCCAGTCTTTGTACTGCACTTGTACAGGCGGGGATGGCTGGATACTTGACTGTAAGGCTGTATGATGTATTACAATCGGTGGAGATTCTCTGTCCCCGGTTAACCTTAAATAATTTAACACATATAACGCTTTTGCAAGTCGTTCCGAAGGGGCATTCTTTCCCCCTTTTTGTTTTTGCAAAAGGGATTTTAGCGTAGCATGTGCACGTTCTACGATGGCCTGGCCAGTGGGAGAGTGTGAAATACCTGTCTTTCGGCGAATTCCCCAGGTCGTACAGAACTGCTCAAATTTGTAGGACACATAAGCAGGTCCATTATCCGTTTTTAATTCTTGGGGAACTCCAAGCGCAGAGATTGCCGCACACATGTGTTTTATCACATGTTTGGCCGATTCTCCCGTTTGCGCCGTTGCCCATAACGCATGAGAAAAGGTATCGATGCTAACGTGGACATATTTCAGTCGGCCAAATTCTGGTATATGAGTAACATCCATTTGCCATATTTGTAAGGCATGAAGGCCATGGGGATTGACCCCTAAGCCTAAGCCAAAGCCCTCCTTCCGGCAATCCGGACAAGACTGAACTATGCCTCGAGCATCGGTGACAGAAAGATTAAATTGCTTAGCCAATACTTTTGCCGATTGATATAAAAACTCATGTGAAATTCTTGTTTGTTTGAATAAGTTAACCCGGGGTTTTTTTTTTTTTTTTTTGTTTTGTTGTTTTTGGGGTTTTTTGGGGGGTTTTTTTGTTTTGTTTTTGTTTTTGTTTTTGTTTTTGTTTTTGTTTTTAGATTAAGGGTCATACCGCTGCTCCTACAGCAGCAGCCATAACTATAGCTTGTTCTTGAGCAAGCATGCACTCTGCAGCATCTAGCAGCTGAGCAGTACTACTTCCTCTTGGTAGCATGCTTAAAGCCTTCTTTGTTTTTTCATTAGCGTTGTCAAAAGCTAACAAATCCAAAAATTTCACTTTCATGTTATCATCTAAGTCAGGATGTGACGATAGAGCGGCATGCAAACGATCAATAAATTTAGAATACAATTCCGTGGTACCCTGCTGCACAGCAGTAAAAGCAGGTGAGGGGTTTTTTTTTGAAAGCAACATTTGGATTACTTGTTTAACATCGTAAGGCATAAGCAAATAGCCCGAAAAAATATGCTCTAATACCGCTTTCGCGTATGATGACTGCAACCCATATTGAGACACAGCTGTTTTAGCTTCTTTTAAGATCTTCCAATCTAACGGCCCCCAATCACGCCCTCCCTGTTGGTTAGTAAATACCGGATATGCATTAGGGAAAAATACTCCTTCTACTGCAGCATCCCTAATCACCCCTTTCCACCGAGAACCAACCCCGCAATCCCCCCCTTCCATTCCCCCCTGTTGTCCCAGAGGCGGGGCTGAGGGGAAAAACGGAGGTGGTGGAAGACTTCTTTCTTCTAGGCGCGCTTCCAGAGCTTCCAACCTCTTACACAACTCCTCAATCTGACGCTCCGGTGGGCTCACAGGATCACTCTTCTCCGGTCTGGAGGGCGGCGACGGTGGCAGCGGGGGATAGCGCTCCGTCTCTACGGTTGGATCCCTCTCATCGCTTCCCTCGTCTATGTCCAGCTGTGGTGGAGGTGGGGGTGGTGGCGGAAAGTCGCAGGGAGAACCCTCGGCCACCTTCTGGGGTTCCTTAGGATTTTTTAAGTTAAGTCCCTGAGTCAATTGCGGCCTCTGGGTCAAAGGTGGATTAATCGGTCGCATCCCAAAAGTAAAGCTCGTCGGGGACGGCCCCTCTGGATTAAGTGCCGCAAAAGCGGAGGCTGAAACAGCACGCTTGGCCTGCATAGTCTTTAAAGTTTCTGTTATCAACCTCCACAACGTGGAGAATTTTTGTGCCTCTTTGGAGCCTCTACTCACTTCATCCCACAATACCGTGCCTATGCGATCCCAGGTATCGGAAGCATAGAGCGCCGCAGTTGTGGGGATCAAACTCCTTTCCCGGGCCCACAGTAATAGGGCCTTCAAAACAGGCACATCATACTTCAGTTCTCTCATGGAGAGCATATGTTGGAGGAGCTTCACCGCTGCCTCTTCCTCTTTGGACAAAGCGGACCCCATGTCCTCCCCGGCCGCTCGCCTGATCAGGGCGAGATTCCCTTTATTTCAGCGCTAGCGTCTTTTCCGAGTGCCGGGGCAGCACTCACCTTTCGGCCGGCTTCCACACCCTCTCCTTGTCGGCTCGTCCCGTCGGTCCGGTATAAGGCCCAACGCCGATCTGAGGGTCCCTGTTCGGGCGCCACTTGCAGACGCGGAAGTCTCGGACACAACACAGCGATCAATGTGATCAAGTTAATGCCACTTTATTGCCCAAATAGCTCGGTTTATATACATTCTTCTACCCAGATACACACGCATCTAGTCCCCCCTATTGGTCTACAGTCAGCAAGCACACGAATCTTAATATACACAGATTGGTCAAAAGCAGGTGTCCACGCGAACGCTTCCTGCGCCTGCATTCCGTTACCTAATCTGCTGATAGTTACATTCCTCAGGCTACCTCCCTATTCTGCTATTGCTTCAGAGACTCTAAAACCATAATTGCTCTTTAGCAACCCTTTGCCTTATACTGTTGTTAACAAATCCTCAGTGCTTGGAGTGTTCATAGGATGTCTGTTATTTAATAAAAATCCTTCCACATATATATACATTTCTCTGTGTGTGTATACTAATAGTAAGCATAATCTGTAATTAAGTTGTGATTGTAGTAGACTTACTAACCTACTTTGCAAATATTGAATAGTTAATGATTAGGCGTTACTAAAGTTTGTTAATGATTAGTTAATACTCAAGTGTTGCTAAATTGTGAATGAAACCTAGACTGTCCCTGAAATATAAACCCTTAGATGATTTTCCTTTATATATATTTCACCCGTGTAATAAGTAATAGAGTGAACCTTGCCATCGAATTCTATTAGGTCGCACCTTTATAAATCTCTATTAAAATCACTTTCTGCTAATTTCTTTGACGGTGATTCTTTAAGCGGCCTCTAAACCACTCCTTCACGACAAATATTGCTGTTGATTCCTACGGAAAAGAAGTGTGTTCTCAGGGTTATGGCTTGAGAAGGGAAAATGGAAAAGATCTTATGTCCTGGATGAAAGGCATGGAGAACAATTACTGTCCTAAGTAATTAAAAAATCCAGGGTAAAATATCGCTCCAAAACTGTCTTCAACCTGGAAGGTGGAGATTTAAATTCTGGAATGTTTCAGACAGTCCACAAAGTCTTGTGACCTGACTATTGCTCAGAGTCCTGAATACAGCCATGATCCACTAAAAACGCATATTCCATTTTAACCAGTGATCTACTGAGGGAAAAATCAAAGTGAAGACCCCAGCAAATATGTCTAGTTTCCAATTATCTCTTACTTTTTCATTTTCTCCTTACATACGTGAGAGAAATAATTTTTACTTTGATCGTAAGATACGCAGCCAGAGGGGTCATTTAAAATCTTTGATGGAGCACGTATTTGAGAAATACAAGCAGAAAAAAAAATCTTCATTATAGTTAATTACAGTTAAAATGGATTTGGAAGAGAAACTGCTCATATTTTAAAGGCAGCCATGAAAAAAATGTAATGAGAATCAGACCCTGATTCACACTTTTACCCTGGTTTGCATTGATGTAACCTGCTGCCTTTGGAAGAGTTTCTCTCCCTTTATACTCCTCCGAGTGAGATGAGAATCAGGCCTGCAGCCTACCTGCCCACCCTTGCCATGATGATGATGATAACGATAATGAAAAAATTAATGGACCTGGAGTCAGTATTAAAAATTTCTTGTACCTAATACTAATTTTCCTCATGGCTGTGAAGCTCTCTTTTTGACAAGAAGGAAAACAAAACAGTTACCAGCTGTTCACATAATGACAAACACTAATAAGGGAAGATATGCATGTTAATGAACTGGGGGAGGGGAAGCAGAGGGGGCACTCATCAGTGTGCAGCTGTAAGTGCAAATCTTTCCTCAGAGTATTTTGGAAATCTGATGGCATGTCACGCTGGCAAATAGGCTTGAGACTGAAATCAGTACCAGATAAGGAAAACAGCACTTCCAGAGTCTGCTTCCAGCCCTGGCCAGGTGAAGATCTGCCTGTCTTTCACCATGCTGTTAACAGTATTAGGACAGGTATTTTCACCACATGTGACATCTTCTAAAAAATTATTATTGCAGTCACAAATGAACAGTCAAACTGAGATGACCTCATGGGTCCAGCAGAAAATAACAAGTGAAGAAAGAAAGAAACGTGTGGATCAGAGCTGGGGAGAGAACAACAATACCCTTTGTACTCTCTGGTCTGTACATCACAAAAACAAATTGAAGCTTAAAGGCTTGCCTGCATGCAGAGTTGTAGGGTCTTCTTTCGAAGTGTGATTTAAAACCTGATGTGGCTGTTTTAGTGCAAAAGCCAGTGAAAATCAGTCTTCCTTTAGTTTAAACCTAGCTTATTTTCATTAGGTTTAGGTCAGACAAGCACAGGCTTAAGCTGAAATATGCCATTCAGCCCAAAGTAAGGTCTGCATATAGGCTTACAGTGCTCTAACTAACCCACCTCAATTATGTGCAGACAGGACCTGCTCCCAGGTCTTGTAGAGGTGATGGACTTCAGGCTACCATATGCAAAACCACTTCTTGTAATTAACTTCTTCCCAATTTTCTGTAAACAGTCTGAAGGGGCGTTAGGTTCGTGGAGGACTTCAGCAACACGAGTCCTGGCAGCTTTATTAGAAGATAAATTTGTTCAATTTGTTCACCCTGAGCAATGTTAGGAGACTAATCATCAAAACTGAGCAATGTTAAAGGGTAGGTCTGGAGAAAGAGGCCTGCTTAAAAAGAAAATTTTGCTCCAGAGCTTTTGACCTGCTGGGGATTGCTTGGCCACATCCACAGGTGCCAATCCAGACATGGGCACCACAGATCTACAGATTATAGTTCTACATAGTCAGAGGTAAGATTGTCAATGTGAAGCAGAGTGGCTGGTGTAAAACAGAATAGGTGGTGTAAAACCGCATAGTTGGGGCTATGGTGATTTACATCAGTTAAAAATGCCTTCAGGGTTTTAGATGTGTAAATAGGTTTTTACAAAAGGGTTAACATTTCATGGAGGGATGCTCACTTACTAGGTTTTTATTTCTCAGTAACAGATGTGGCACTTAAATCAGTACTGCAAGTTGTTATATCAACCTCCGTGTCAGGCTCAGATTGAAGAGAGGCTGCTAGGGACACATTCTCTCCTGATTAATATGAAGATAGATATTTTTTTTTTAATGCAAAGAGAAGACTGAAGAGAAATGTTTACCATTCTAGCTCTGTTTCTGCAGGAAAAATGTATGCTGCACAGCAGTCAACACTACTCAGCAGGAAAAACTGAGACCAAGAACATGGAGAGATGTGAAATTGGAGAAGAAATGGAAAACATGATCAAGGGAGATAAACCAGAAAAATAATTTAGAAAAACTCAATTTCCTAGTAAGTTCTAGTTAGTCTCACAGAATGCACTGAAATGAAATGCAAAACAGGGAGTCTGACTCCATCAAGATGCAAAGGTTGCACAGTATGGAAGCCAGTGAAATCGTATGAATTCATTTAACTCTGAAAAGTCTTCAGAAAAGTAAAAACTTCTGTAGTTTTTGCAAACAGCTGTAATGGCAGAGCCTGAGCGAGGTACCAACAACAGGATGAAGTGGAGAGTTAAAAAAAAAAACCACAAGTGTTTTAAAATTTACAATAAAGGGTAGAGATGAATTGACCTTCAAGAGATGAATTGACCTGACACATACCTGACCCACAAGCTGATCCCTATCAGAGTGATCCAACAACATTGCTAGGTTGCTCCTGTACATGTTCCCTGCAGCATGAAACAGCAGAGAGGACAGGGCTGGAAGAAGCTCCAAGAGATCTATCCTGGCTGCCTTCTTGGAGGCAGGATCTGGTACAAGACAAGGACACCTAGGGGACAGCTGTCCAACTCACTGTCATAAACTTGCTCTCTGCCTGGAGATTTCATGATGTTGGCCCATGGAAGGGGAAAGATTTCCAAACTTGGTTGTCTTTTGCTGCATATTAGGCTCATTTATGCTTGCTCTTTCCCTCACAGATAAGGCAGATAATTGGTTACCATCCTCTTCAATACCATGCATCCAAAGTCTGTGTCCATGTCTACTCACTCTTCTTTTTTTCTTTTTAGGATAAACAAACCCAGTTCTTCAGCTTGACCTTCCAGCCATGTTTTCCAGTCCTCTAGTCATTCTTGCTATGGTCCTCCAGACTATTTCCAAATTCTGGCAGTACAGGGTAGGGGTGGAGATTCACAAAAAAAGAGGTTTCTGAAGGCCAAATGAATGATAAGGCTGTTTAGATGAAGCCATGAATAAGCAGGAAAACCATTGCCATTCATCTGGTGAAATCAGCCTTTGCAGAATTTCTAGCATTCCTCCTACATGCAGATGAAGGACTTTGGTTTTGAGGATGCATGAGGGCAGAGATGTGTAAGACACTCTTCCAACCTAAGGAAACCCAGGTCTCTTGTTCCCCTAACCATCAGCCAGACAAGCAGCTGCATTTCCAGCTGCCACTGCAATTATAAAGGGTGTTGAAGCCACCGGACTGGTGAAAACAGACTCTCTGCACTCCTGTATTGGGTTTGCGTGGCAAGGTTTTGGTAGTAGGGGGGGGTTACAGGGGTGGCTTCTGTGAGAAGCTGCTAGAAGCTTCCCCCATGTCATACAGAGCCAATGCCAGCCGGCTCCAAGACAGACCTGCCGCTGGCCAAGGCTGAGCCAATAAGCGACAGTGGTAGCACCTCTGTGATAACATATTTAAGAAGGGGGAAGAAAACTGCGTCGGAACAGTAGCGGGAGAGAGGAGTGAGAATATGTGAGAGAAAACAACTCTGCAGACACCAAGGTCAGTGAAGAAGGAGGGGGAGGAGGTGCTCCAGGCACCGGAGCAGAGATTCCCCTACAGCCCATGGTGAAGACCAGGGTGAAGCAGGCTGTCCCCCTGCAGCCCATGGAGGTCCACGGTGGAGCAGATAGCCACCTGCAGCCCGTGGAGGACCCCATTCCAGAGCAGGTGGAGGCGCCTGAAGGAGGCTGTGACCCCATGGGAAGCCTGCACTGGAGCAGGCTCCTGGCAGGACCTGTGACCCTGTGGAGAGAGAAGCCCATGCTGGAGCAGGTTTGCTGGCAGGACTTGTGACCCCGTGGGGGACCCACGCTTGAGCAGTCCATTACTGAAGGACTGCACCCTGTGGAAAGGACCCACGCTGGAGCAGTTCGTGAAGAACTGCAGCCCGTGGGAAGGACCCACGTTGGAGAAGTTCGTGGAGGACTGTCTCCTGTGGGAGGGACCCCACGCTGGAGCAGGGGAAGAGTGTGAGGAGTCCTCCCCCATGACGAGGAAGGAGCGGCAGAGACAACGTGTGATGAACTGACCGCAACCCCCATTCCCCGTCCCCCTGTACCACTCAGGGGGAGGAGGTAGAGAAAATCAGGAGTAAAGTTGAGCCCAGGAAGAAGGGAGGGGTTGGGGGAAGGGGTTTTAAGATTTAGGTTTTATTTCTCATTATCCTACTCTGATTTGATTGGCAATAAATTAAATTAATTTCCCCAAGTCGAGTCTGTTTTGCCTGTGATGGTAATTGCTGAGTGATCTCCCTGTCCTTAACTCGACCCATGAGCCTTTTGTTATATTTTCTCTCCCCTGTCCACCTGAGGATGGGGAGTGATAGAGTGGCTTGGTGGGCACCTGGCATCCAGCCAGGGTCAACCCACCACAACTCCTTCAGTCTGCCTCTGGCTCAGCTCCCCTTAACAGCCCATGTCAGGCCAGTGCAGAAATCTCTTCTGCGCCTGGGTGATGCTGTGCAGGTGCACTCCTCTGTGCCATTGCTCTGATTGCAATCCCCATTGATGCAGCCATGCTGGAGATAAAGTGGTCTCCAACTTTTGCACTCCTGGTAATACTGTTGCTGCCCTAGAAGAACGAGGCAATGGTTTGCCAGTGCACAGCTACTGCATGACCACTTCTGACAAGAAGCAACAGTGAAAAGTGTAGAGAAAATTTAGCCATCAGAAAGCGCAGGGAAAATTTATCCACATGGAGCTGCAATTCTCGAAGTTGGAATTTGCTCAAAATACTTCTACGTGTGCTGAAAAGCTTATGGAAACTTTAACAGCCAAAAGAAGTTAAGGTCTTGGATTTTCACCTTTTCTGGAAGACTGCAGCACAGTGAGACACTGGCCATGTACTGACCAGAACCTTCAAAGTCTGGCTTTGGACATCAAAGCACTAAAGTGTGGTGATTGACGTTAAATACATGAATAACCAACAGGACTTGAAAACAGCAGGTGACTGATGTGCTTAAATTTGAAATCATGAAAGAGTCATTTATTCAACTGTCGGCACCACTTAGTATCTGTCCTGGTTTCGGCTGGGATAGGGTTAAATTTCTTCCTAGTGCTGTGTTTTGGATTTAGTACGAGGAGAATGTTGATAACACACTGATGTTTTCAGTTGTTGCTAAGTGCCCTCCTAGTCCAAGGACAGCTCCCATGCCTACTGACTGAGCTAGGTACACAAGATGGGAGGGAACATAATCAGGCCAGCCAGCCCAGCTGGCCAATGGGGTATTCCATACCATGTGACGTCATACTCAGTATATGAATGGTAGGCGTGTTCCAGGAAGTACCGATCGCTACTTGGTTATCGGTCAGCGTGGGTGGTGAGCAATTGCATTGTGCATCACTCATTTTGTATATTTTATCATTATCATCATTATTTTCCCTTTTTCTGTTCTATTAAACTGTCTTTATCTCAACCCACGAGTTTTTCTCACTCTTACCCTTCTGATTCTCTCCCCGTCCCACTGCGGGTGGGGGGAGTGAGTGAGCAGCTGCGTGGTATTTGGCTGCCTGCCAGGTTAAACCACGACAGTCGTTTTTGGCGCCCAACGTGGGGCTCAAAGGGTTGAGATAACGACACATCTGACCCGAACGGGTTAAAACAAATTTGTTATAAGCATTCATTATATCAGTTTAGTACTCGCTGTTCACAATGTTGGTTTATTTGCTCTCAGAGTTGTTGGATCTGTTCTTGGAGTTGTGGAATGTAGCACCTTACTGGCTGTCTATACTGCTGATTATCAGTATTTATGTGGGGTTTGTCATCTCTGAGAAATGGATTAAGGTCATTGCTTTGCTATACTGTGTGACACTGGTTTATGTTATGATAAAATTATTGGTCATGAGCCTGTACTCAGCACTGCCATCATTCCTGTTCTTCGGGGGCTATCTTTTGGAAACTATTAATAATTACACCTTTTACCTCTTCACTTCGGAGGATGAATTTAGTGGGGAGACAGGATGGGACACTTTCTCCCACTTGTTCATCTTCCCTTCCATATTTCCAGAAACTCCTTCTTCTTGTATCGTCTTCATGAAGATGTCCACAATATTCCCTGAGAATTTTGAATATCCTTGGGATGTTCAAACAAGCATGTTCATATTGCTATGTCTCCTGAATGTGGTTCAGGCCTTGTTTAGAGTTAAACAACTATTCAGGAATACTGTCCAGAGATCAATCCCGGCAACAGACACGGTGACTACTCCAACTCCCGCAACAGGCACTGCAGCTACTCAAACTCCACCAACAGACACTGCAGTTACTCCACCCAGTGCGACAAGCACTGCAGCCACTCAAACCCCAGCAACAGTCACTACAATTACTCCAACCCCCGCGACAGGCACTGCAGCTACCCAAACCCTCGCGACAGGTACTACAGCTGAACCAGAGGACCAACCGTCGCTGGTATCTGTCGCCCCTGTACAGAAGAAGAAATCTTTGAAGCGGAAGTCAGGTCGTTTAGAAAAGGATAATGGAAAAGCAGGGCCATCACGAGGAAGGGAGGAGGAAGAACTCATAAACGAGATGGAAAACACCCGATCCCTATCTCTGAATGAGTTGCAAGATATGCAGAAAGATTTCAGCCATTGTCCAGGCGAGCATATTGTTACCTGGCTGATGGGATAATGGGGCCAGTAGCCTGGAATTAGAGGGTAGGGAAGCCAAACAGATGGGATCCCTTGCTAGGGAAGGGGGCATTGACAAAGCGATTGGACAAGGAATACAGGCCCTCAGCCTCTGGAGGCGACTGCTGTCAGGCATGAAGGAAAGGTATCCCTTCAAGGAAGATGTTATATATCGCCTAGGCAAATGGACCACTATGGAGAGAGGTATCCAGTACCTGAGAGAACTAGGCGTGCTGGAGGTGGTTTATAGTGACCTGGACAATGACCAAACACCCAAAGATCCAGATGAAGTCCAGTGCACGCGACCCATGTGGCGGAAGTTGGTACGGAGCACACCAGCATCGTATGCCAGTTCGTTGGCAGTACTGTGCTGGAAAGAGGAAGAAGCACCAACGGTGGATGACGTGGTTAGCAGACTCCAGGAATACGAAGAAAATATCTCCTCCTCCCTTGTCTCGGCTGTGGAGAAACTGTCCAGGGAGTTCCAGCAACTCAAAGAGGATATGTTCTATTCCCCACCTGTACGGACCAGTATCTCAGCCATTAGGAGTCAGCGTTTTTCTCCTCAAGAGAGAGGATATAGAAAGTACACACCACGGGGCACCCTGTGGTTTTACCTGCGTGACCATGGAGAGGACATGAGGCAGTGGGATGGAAAACCTACCTTGACCCTAGAGGCACGTGTACGTGAGTTGCAAGAAAAAACAATCACACAAGGGGGTTCTCCCAGGAAAAATGCTGCTCCAGTTTTCAGGAAAACCCTGTCTCACGACGGTCCAGTTTCCAGTGAACAGTTCCCCAGACAGAGTAGAAGGGCTGATCTTACTTAGGATTGTAATTGTGATGAAGAAATTCTTGACTCGCGTTTGCAAGAAGTGAGAGATGGATACTATGACCAGAACTAGAGGGGTCCTGCCTCCAGCCAGGTGGAGGAAAGGGACAACCGGGTTTACTGGACTGTGTGGATTCGATGGCCTGGCACATCAGAGCCACAGGAGTAGAAGGCTCTCGTAGACACCGGGGCACAGTGTACCCTGATGCCATCAAGCTATAAAGGGGCAGAACCCATCTGTATTTCTGGAGTGACAGGGGAATCCCAAGAGTTAACTGTATTGGAGGCCAAAGTGAGCCTAACCGGGAGTGAGTGGCAGAAGCACCCCATTGTGACTGGCCCAGAGGCTCCGTGCATCCTTGGCATAGACTACCTCAGGAGAGGGTATTTCAAGGACCCAAAAGGGTACCGGTGGGCTTTTGGTATAGCTGCCCTGGAGACGGAGGAAATTAAACAGCTGTCCACCTTGCCCGGTCTCTCGGAGGACCCTTCTGTTGTGGGGTTGTTGAAGGTCCAGGAACAACAAGTACCAATCGCCACCACAACAGTGCACCGGCGGCAATACCGCACCAACCGAGACTCCCTGATCCCCATCCATGAGCTGATTCGTCCACTGGAGAGCCAAGGAGTGATCAGCAAGACTCACTCACCCTTTAACAGTCCCATATGGCCAGTGCGAAAGTCCAATGGAGAGTGGAGACTAACAGTAGACTACCGTGGCCTGAACAATGTCACGCCACCACTGAGTGCTGCCGTGCCGGACATGCTAGAACTCCAATATGAACTGGAGTCAAAGGCAGCCAAGTGGTACGCCACAAATGATATCGCTAATGCGTTCTTCTCCATCCCTTTGGCGGCAGAGTGCAGGCCACAGTTTGCTTTCACTTGGAGGGGCGTCCAGTACACCTGGAACCGACTGCCCCAGGGGTGGAAACACAGCCCTACCATTTGCCATGGACTGATCCACACAGCACTGGAACAGGGTGAGGCTCCAGAACACCTGCAATACATTGATGACATCATTGTATGCGGCAACACAGCAGAAGAAGTTTTTGAGAAAGGGGAGAGAATAGTCCAAATACTTCTGAAGGACGGCTTTGCCATAAAACAAAGTAAGGTCAAGGGACGTGCACAGGAGATCCAGTTTTTAGGAATAAAAGGGCAAGATGGATGTCGTCAGATCCCAATGGATGTGATCAACAAAGAACAGCCATGTCCCCACCAACTAGCAAAAAGGAAACACAAGCTTTCTTAGGCGTGGTGGGCTTTTGGAGAATGCATATTCCATATTACAGCCTGATTGTAAGCCCTCTCGACCAAGTGACCTGGAAGAAGAACGACTTCAAATGGGGCCCTGAGCAACAACAAGCCTTTGAACAAATTAAACGGGAGATAGTTCAGGCAGTAGCCCTTGGGCCAGTCCGGGCAGGACAAGATGTGAAGAATGTGCTCTACACTGCAGCCGGGGAGAACGGCCCTACCTGGAGCGTCTGGTAGAAAGCACCAGGGGAGACTCGAGGTCGACCCCTGGGGTTCTGGAGTCAGGGATACAGAGGATCCGAGGCCCGCTACACTCCAACTGAGAAGGAGATATTGGTAGCACATGAAGGGATTCGAGCTGCTTCGGAAGTGGTTGGTACTGAAGCACAGCTCCTCCTGGCACCCCGACTGTCGGTGCTGGGCTGGATGTTCAAAGGGAGGGTCCCCTCTACACATCATGCAACCGATGCTACGTGGAGTAAGTGGGTCGCACTGATCACACAACGGGCCCGAATAGGAAACCCCAGTCGCCCAGGAATCTTGGAGGTGATCACGAACTGGCCAGAAGGCAAAGATTTAGGCATATCCACAGAGGAGGAGGTGACGCGTGCTGAAGAGGCCCCACTGTAAAATAAACTACCAGAAAATGAGAAGCAATATGCCCTGTTCACTGATGGGTCCTGTCGTCCTGTGGGAAAGCATCGGAGGTGGAAAGCTGCTGTATGGAGTCCTATATGACAATTCGCAGAAACTGCTGAAGAAGGTGAATCGAGCCAGTTTGCAGAGGTGAAAGCCATCCAGCTGGCCTTGGACATTGCCGAACGAGAAAAATGGCCAGTACTTTATACTGACTCATGGATGGTGGCAAATGCCCCGTGGGGGTGGTTGCAGCAGTGGAAGCAGAACAACTGGCAGCGCAGAGGTAAACCCATCTGGGCCGCCCCATTGTGGCAAGATATTGCTGCCCGAGTAGGGAACCTGACTGTAAAAGTATGTCACGTAGATGCTCACGTACCCAAGAGTCGGGCCACTGAAGAATATCAAAACAACCAGCAGGTGGACCAGGCTGCTAAGATTGAAGTGGCTCAGGTGGATCTGGACTGGCAACATAAGGGTGAATTATTTATAGCTCGGTGGGCCCATGACGCGTCAGGCCATCAAGGAAGAGATGCAACATATAGATGGGCTCGTGATCGAGGGGTGGACTTGACCATGGACGCTATTGCACAGGTTATCCATGAATGTGAAACATGCGCTGCAATCAAGCAAGCCAAGCGAGTAAAGCCTCTTTGGTATGGAGGACGATGGTTGAAGTATAAATATGGGGAGGCCTGGCAGATTGATTATATCACACTCCCACAAACCCAACAAGGCAAGCGCTATGTGCTCACCATGGTGGAAGCAACCACCGGCTGGCTGGAAACATATCCTGTGCCCCATGCCACTGCCCGGAACACCATCCTGGGCCTTGAAAAGCAAGTCCTATGGCGACATGGCACCCCAGAAAGAATTGAGTCAGACAACGGGACTCATTTCCGAAACACCCTCATAGACACCTGGGACAAAGAGCATGGCATTGAGTGGGTCTATCACATCCCCTACCATGCACCAGCCTCCGGGAAAATCGAACAATACAACGGACTGCTAAAGACTACGCTGAGAGCAATGGGTGGTGGGACATTCAAGCATTGGGATACACATTTATCAAAAGCCACCTGGTTAGTCAATACCAGGGGATCTGCCAATCGAGTTGGCCCTGTCCAATCAAAACCCTTACGTACTGTAGATGGAGATAAAGTCCCTGTCGTGCACATAAGAAATATGCTGGGGAAGACAGTCTGGGTTACTCCTGCCTCTGGCAAGGGAAAACCCATCCGTGGGATTGCTTTTGCTCAAGGACCTGGGTGCACTTGGTGGGTAATGCGAAAGGATGGGGAAGTCCGTTGTGTACCTCATGGGGATTTGATTTTGGGTAAAAATAGCCAATGAACAGGACTGTATGATGTCAGTTGTTATATGATATTGCATATCATTATTTCTATGGTTGCTATCAATGGTATATCAGTAAAAATCACCCGGATTAATGAAGAATGAACTAAGTCCGATGAAATCGAGCAAAGTGCAACGATGATAGAACCGAATGAGCGCAGCAATACTGAAATGAGAACTGGCTTCAGGATGCAACAGCCCAACACCACACACCATCTCTCCTGCCCTGAAAGACTGTTATGACAGATGGAGCCCAAAGTCGTGAACTAAATAAACTCAGTGGACATTTTAGAGGGATAGTCCATAGACTGAGGGAATGATATCTGTGTGTGCATATATATATGTGTATATATAAAAAGAAAGATAGTGGTGATTAATTGAAATGTATCGGAAAAAATCATTCTATGATTCTAATTGAAATGTATCGGAAAAAAAAACGTGAAACCTAAGCACGACGTAAATGGTATAGAATAAGGGGTGGATACTGTCCTGGTTTTGGCTGGGATAGGGTTAAATTTCTTCCTAGTGCTGTGTTTTGGATTTAGTATGAGGAGAATGTTGATAACACACTGATGTTTTCAGTTGTTGCTAAGTGCCCTCCTAGTCCAAGGAGAGCTCCCGTGCCTACTGACTGAGCTAGGTACACAAGATGGGAGGGAACATAATCAGGACAGCCGGCCCAGCTGGCTAATGGGGTATTCCATACCATGTGATGTCATGCTCAGTATATGAATGGTAGGTGTGTTCCAGGAAGTACCAATCGCTACTTGGTTATCAGTCAGCGTGGGTGGTGAGCAATTGCATTGTGCATCACTCATTTTGTATATTCTATCATTATCATTATTTTCCCTTTTCTATTCTATTAAACTGCCTTTATCTCAACCCACGAGTTTTTTTTCACTCTTACCCTTCCGATTCTCTCCCCGTCCCACACCGTCTGTATCCATGTCTGCATAACAAAAACTTCTTCCTTTCAAAGCAAAACAAAGAAAAACTAAGGTGAACTAAATGACATAACTCATTAGTTAAAATCCCCCAAGAAAAGACAGTCTTTACCTAAATCAGTTGTGGCAGCTATTAATAATCCTGCCAGCTGTTACAGGAGGCCTCTTCAAGTGTACTGAGATCTCAAAACTTAAAGGTCTCCTGACAACGCATCCACTGAAGCATTTTAAAAATCAGCCTTACACTCAGTTAAACCTTCTTAATCTTTATTTGTAACGACTAAAGTGATTTATCTAGGCTTCAACAGTTCATTAGTTTTAATGGTGAATACTGGGAATTGGAATATTACCATAGTCAGGTGTTAGCAGTGTCTAGGGGAAAGGAAATACTTTCCTGAATGCAGGTCATAGGACAGTGAGGAAACAGGTGAGGCTCACATCACATTTTGTAGACAGTTATTAAAACATTTTTGCAATGTTCCACCGTCCCTCAAATAACTCCAAATATATAGCCTTGGAAGAAACCAGGTTTTTGCAGAAGGTCTGAGGAAGAACAAGCAGCAGCTACCCAAAGTGAGAATGATTACAAGCTTAAAACCACATTCAGTTTTCACTCAATTCTGGCTGTGGCAAAATTCAACGTAAATGGGCATTTGATCAAGTAAGGTGCCGATTTCAACCATCAGCCCAGTGGCAGGATCTCTACAGGGTGCCACATGTACAGACATGTGGGAAAGCAGATAAAGCTGAAACTCACGGTCATCTTTCACATATATTTCTCTGTCAAGTCAAAACATACATGGAATATCTCAATCCATAATAGACCCCAAACATTGCAAATTCACCAGAAGAGCTATCCTTCTTCAAATACCTCCAAAATTTGACATTAAAGATATGTACTGGATAAAGCTATTTTAAAGAACTTGTGATTTTCCTTCTGATGTGTACTGTGAGCAATTTCCAAGTCGAGTCTTTGTTGTATAAAGACAGATGTCTAAAATGAAGCATTTATATGGTAAAATGAAAAATAGAACAACAGTCTCCAAAAAATCATACTTTTCAAAAACATCACAACTACACTCTCCTTGTGAAGTGCTTTAAACAAGCTCTAAAAAGCCGGACAGGGGCCTCGATCACCCAATTATCTTGTGCTCAACCAGAACAAACACAAGAAGCCCATCTCTAGTGCTTCCTGGCTATTATTTCCACATCACACAGACCTCCTCAGTAGAAAACTTAACAACTGCTCATGATCAAATAACCCACCCAGCCAGAAGCTCTGCTTTCCCACAGCAATCACGACCAAAAAAACTCCAACCTCTTGGTTGACACGGATCAGAAAATCTCTCAAAAAAAATTCCAAACAGAAAACATACCTCAGAAACACCTCAGCAGTGTTTTCCTTGCCACTGCCTTTGCGGAGGATCAGCACACCTATGTCACACAAAGCAATCGTCTACGAATAGAGAGTCCTATTCGGACCTGCCTCTGAGAAAAAGTTCGGGAACACCAGGACTTTGTGCAACGTCAAGCAACGGAGAATTGCTCTTTATAAAGCATGTGACAATGTTTCAAAAAGCCGAAACGGCCCAGCGCTGTGCCACTTACTTGTGCATTGTATTCTTTTTTTTTTTTTTTAACCTATTGTTTCTTTGTTATGCTGCGCAGAGGAACGCTGGACTTGCCAAGCTGGAGGAGGGTGGTTGGCCTATGGCACCTGCCACCGTGGTGGCACAAACTGCTTCAGGCAAAGTTTGGTGGAGTTTCGTTCTAGCCTTTCCAATCCGTAGGCTGGCATTTACACTAAAGAATAACCACTTGCGTACTTTTCAAAACTCCTATTTAATATTTACCATTCAAACTCATCATGTGCTTGCTGTTCTTCTCACAGCTTAACCTCTTCTGGGTCATGAATCCCGACCTCAAGGATAACTGGTAGAAGCGAGTTCCTCTGGTGAAGGGTAGGCTGGACAGCAGATTGTTTCTTTCTGTTAAGTCTTGAATTGGCCACTCTTCTTAGGCTCTTTGTTGGTTTTCTTGCTATCGTTAGTTCAAGACTTCTTTCTGCCTGCCTAGATATGTCTGTGGCCTCCATCCCTGTAGTATCCAACTGCCAATCAGTTCTTCACCACACCTTCTGTGGTAATCACAGTATCACAGAGTGGTTGAGTTTGGAAGGGACCTCTGGAGGTCATCTTGTCCAACCCCCTGCTTAAGCTGAGTCACCTAAAGCCAGTTGTCCAGGACCGTGTCTAGACAGTTTTTGAATATCTCTAAGGAGGGTGTGAAAACAAGTATTATTATTCCCACTGTGCAGATAAAGAATCAAACAGGAAGATCAGAGGTTTGCCAAGGAAGTTAAGGAACTGCAACTATAATGTTGATTCACACTAAGCCTTACTCAACATCGCTGGGCACTTTAGAGACTATTCCTGCCCTGTGGTGTTACAGGCTGAATAAAGAAGATAAAAGGCTGAAAAAAACCAAATCCAGTGACGAGTGTGATGGTGGTAACTCAAGTAAGTGTCACAGTTTTATTTAATCAGCAGTTTGTTTTATTTTTTTTTTTCGGTGGATAGAAAGTAGCTAAATGAAAAAAACTGATGATTTAAAAGAAAAAAAAGAGCTGGGGGGGGGAGAAGAAAGTGAAGGACTGCAGAGGGAAAAGGTTGAAGATGAACAGATTTTAGTGCAAGACTCAAGTTGCTACAATTTCTAGTCTGATCACCTGTGTAGACTTTTTAGTCTCACATAACCCAACAGTTGAGGTTTGGCCAAAGCATACTGTCTGCAGTAGCAACCAGGCTTGACCTAAGCATATTAAGACAAGGCAAGTCCACCATCATCCTTGGTTAGAAAAGGGAGGAAACACGGAGGGTGAGCAGGGGGAGGGTGAGGAATAGGGGCTGTAAGACATTTACAACAGAAGGGCAGGGAACAGCACATTGAGTCAGTTCTTCACGAGATGAGGCGCTCTGCTGGCCCACGAATTGGCTGAGGCTACTTCTGTGCTGGCTCCTCCCTGGCATTTCTTTCCCAGGATGACTCCTGAGACTCCACCCATTCTTTCTTAGGATCATTTCTGATCCTAAATGTTGAAAAAAGTCATTTAGATGTATTTTTAAAGTAGTATCTATGGATCTCGTTTTCTTTTGTGGCTGTTTGGCCTCCGGTCATGTTGTCCTCCTGTGATGGATTCCCTACTCATTATGCTCCTCCCAAGCTGCAGGGTAGCACATCAGCTGCCAACTCAGGGTAACATCCCAATTCTTTGCCTTTCCCGGAGCTCCTGAGCACACGGCAAAACTGGGCAGCCCACGCGCGGCCCCGGCGGGAGGCAGGCAGGGAAGGGGAGGTGGAGAGGAAGGAGTTTTAAGACCGAACGCGAGGCGCGGAGTCCAGGCCGCGGTAGCGCCGGGCTGGGCGGGCCGCGCTTCAACCTAATCCGCCCCGCGAGGTGCCGCAGCGGTGAGAGCGCCGCGCCGCGGCCACTGGTGGGACGGGACGGGACGAGACGAGACGAGACGGCGGCGGACCCGGCGGGGAGGTAAAGTCCACGCGTCGCGGGCCGGGCCGGCGCCGGGGCCGGGGCCGCGGCCGCGCGGCTCCCAGGGACCCGAGGGGGAGGCTGAGGCGGGCGGCTGGCTCGGCGCGGGGGGGAAGCGGCGGGAGGTGCTGCCAGGCCCGGCCCACTGCCCGGCATCCCTGGCACAGAGCCGCTTGTGCGCGCAGGAAGGGCTCCGCCGGTGGGACAGCCAGGCAGGCCCTAACGCTCATCCCCTCGCGCCCCGGCCTTAACCAAGGAGCTTGAGGAGCAGCAGCATAGACAGCGTGTGCCCTGTTTGTAGTACTGAAATAACACTAAGACACTTCAGCACAAACGGATACTAACGGATGGTGCCCTGCTACACTGTAGGGTTGTACCAAGATTAATGCTAGCTGTGTGACAGAAACCGGTATGCAGGCATGTTCATCAACAGAGAGGTATTGCCAGATTAAAATAAGATGCAGATGAAAAACATTTATAAGGCAGCAACCAGATGAGAAAAAAAATCCACATTCTTTGGTCACAAAGATATGCAGCACTTATAAAAAGTCCATATAAAACAAAATCTGTTGGTATGCACATGTTCTCTTAAATGCATCTTGTTCATAGCAGGATGCTATTTTTGACATGTCTTCCTGCTGCTATGGATTTGTTATCTAATGGCTGAAAGCCCATGTCATGTACATTTGATACAGCCAGTTGCAGCAGCAAAGGGTCCATTGTTCCTAGAACAGAAACTTGCTGTGGTTTAACCCGGCAGGCAGCCAAACACCACACAGCTGCTCGCTCACTCCCCTCACTCCAGTGGGATGGGAGAGAGAATCGGGAATAAAAAAAAAAGTAAAATTCATGGACTGAGATAAAGACAGTTTAACAGAATAGAAAAGGAAGGGAAAATAATAATAATAATGATGGTAGAATATACAAAATGAGTGATGCACAATGCAATTGCTCACCACCTGCCAACCGATACCCAAGCAGCAATTGCTACTTCCTGGACCACGTCTCCTATTTATATACTGAGCATGATGTCATATGGTATGGAATACCCCGTTGGCCAGTTGGGCTAGCTGTCCTGGCTATGCTCCCTCCCAGCTTCTTGTGCACCTGGCAGAGCATGGGAAGCTGAAAAGTCCTTGACTAGTGTAAGCACTACTTAGCAACAACTAAAAACATCAGTGTGTTATCAACATTCTTCTCATACTAAATCCAAAACACAGCACTATACCAGCTACTAGGAAGAAAATTAACTCTATCCCAGCCGAAACCAGGACAAAACTCCCGTTTCATCTATGGTATGTTTTATAAAAATATTTCATATGTATACAATTGTTCAGAGCCCCTGTTGGCATAGGTGTTTAGTCCAGTGGCTTTCACACAATGATGAATGTGCTCTGTGTTTTTACTTGCCTGCTAGGTTGTTCAGCAATGAAGATATGAACGTACCTACTCTTCTTAGTTTATCTTAAATTTCAGAAATATGTTTGGTAAGTTGGTGCTTTGCAAAATTCACTATTAGGAGTACAGAAAATAATTTGTTTATATAAACTGATTAATGTAATGTTATTCTTAACAGTTAAATATATAACAGATTATATATATTCATTAGCAATATTTATACATACACAGTAAACTGCTAAAACTTTTGACTGTGGATGTATACAGAAGCCATTTTGCCTAAGTGATGAATATTAAGTAGCATATGTTGGAAAAGACAACAGGATGTTTGGAGGACTGAGAAGGTAAGACAGTTAAAACTTTATGCTGTATCTTACTGGTTATAGCCTCCAAAATTATAATAGTGCAACAGCAACTCATGTTCCCTTCCTGACATGAGGGAAAGTAGTATTGCATTTGCACATAAGGCTTGCACACCATTGGTGGCTTTCACCTAATTCATTTGTACTTAAAACTTTCTAAGGGGTCACTAAGGTAGGGGATGAAAAGCCGTATTTAGCTCAATACAAGTGTTCCTACTCAATAAAGGCACACAACTGCTTGAAAGAGGAAGCTGCAGTACTGGAAGCAGAGTCAGTGCTTGACTGCATGAGACCATGCCTCTCACAGAAGGGGAATGATGTCTTATTTCAAAAAACTTTATGAAATGCAAACTCAGCAAACTCAGTTAAATCCTTTCAAGTTTCTTCTTTGCATGACAACAATAAACCAGTGATTGACTATTCTTAGAGCTGTTACTTGAATAATTGGGGAGAGGGAAAGCTAAGGTTCCTACTAAGGCATGTACAAGATGGCTTGCTGTCCCTTCATTTTAAGATTTGTAGTTTGATTTACTATCAAAGACCATAGAGGTCAACTTTAAAAAAAAAAAAAGCAAACACTTTCTTTTAGCATACAGGTTCCACCCCCCCTCCTATTAGCAGAAGTGCCTTTTTAGATATCCGGTGAACTAAAACTTACTATGTAACTGTTTCACACAGAACAATTTTTTTTTCACAGGTAGAAATAGGTAGCCTCTGAAAATGTTAAGTTGCCAATACAAAGGAATGCATCAGCAAAGTAAGCCAATAATTCATAACTATCGCTAAAACAGTGAAAAGAGAACTGCTTACAAAGGCAAACGGTGAGCTGATTTTAATTAAATTAAGCAATACTGCTGCAGGCATTGCTCATAGCCGTATCTCCAACTGTATACTGCTGAAGTAAGGCATGCTTCAGGTTGTTAAAAAAAAAAAAAGCTGTGTGCTTTAATGATTTAAATAACATAGATTGAATATTTTGCTTTATATTGTATGCATCTAAAGATATATTAAGATAAATAGCTAGCAACTTGTCCTGGTTTTACTCAACATTGCTTGACGGTTGCCTGCATGATCCAATAGGATGGTGAGACTACTAAGTTTCCCTTACTTGGACAAGTATCAGAACTTTAACTTGACTAAAACGGGATTAAGTTTTTCTCATTTTAGAAGAGCACTTATATCCAGCATATGCACAAGACAGTATCAAGAAGCACACTGCTTAAATTGACAATGATTTATTGTGTTTAGGAACATTCAATAAATACCAATCTTTTAGCTTCAGTTTGGCAATCCTTTCCCACCAAAAATCTGTTGGTTGGGTTTTTTTTCCCCCTGGCATAAACTCCATTGCCAGCAAGGGATGTATCAGAAGAAGTTAATAAATAATACACACAGATAGCAGTTTTCTAAACATACCTCCTCTTTTAAAGGCACGATACAGATTTACTAAACAAGTCTCGAGCAAGTTCTTCACAGAAGAAAATTTTGGTACAAGCTGTCCTCTGAACATTGTTTTCTTCACCAATGCTGGTAGTTTATTTCATGGAATACAGTATTTAAACAGTACTGATGGATCATTTAAAACCAAGTTTTTTTCCCCTTAAGGTAAGCTATGTGACTAGTACTGAACTGTATGAATTTAAGAGTGGTGTACCTCTTGCTGAGCATTTCATGGCAATCGTGAATAAACATACAACAGAGGAAAAGGCGATATGATAATCTGTTAGTAGGGTTTGGGGGATTTTCTTTTTCTTTTTTGTTTGTTTCCGCTTGCTTTTAAACCACTGTTCAAAAGGTAAAGGTATCATATTTAAAAGATGTTTTGTTTGACTTTCCATGAAGTATTGTGTTAAAAACACAATTGAAGAAAGTTCCTGCTCGTGATGAGAACCACTCTCAAGTACTTAAATTTGAATATCCCTCTAAATTCCATTCATTTCTTATTAAAAATGTGTTTTAATAAAAGCATGAAGACTACAGAAAACCAATTAACATAATAGAGTTAATCTTGCATAATTTTTTCCACAACTGTATTTTACATATCACCAAACTTGTGCTTTAGCAAAAGAAAAAGGAATAAAAATAAATTCTCTCTCAACTATTTATACACAAGAATTACCCTGCTGTGGGACCAGATACTTTACTCTACAGTCCCTCTAACCCAAGGCATAATCTTAGGTGTATCCTTTTGTGATTTAGGTTCCTGGAAGTTTTCAGCAAACCTTTCTCTTGCTTTATCCCAGTTCTTTTTATTCTTGCTCTGGATGATCTGAACATCTTCAATTGAGGCTGGTCTACTTGTACCCAAACCTGCATGCATCTTATGTAACTGAAGGTGGATCTGTCAAATACATTAAATATTGTTGTAACTGCAAGTTAGGTATTCTAAATACTTCAAATCATATTTTATAATACTAATTCCCCCCTCCCCAAGCATTTTGTTTAAGGTTCTAATATACTTAGATCATACATGGGCATCTAAAGTACTGTTAAAACAATGTGTCAAATCACCACCTCTAGAACTACGATCTAGAGTGCTGATGTCACCTGCCACTAACATCACTGTGAAGTACTCCTCACCAAATGAATAGCGTATGAGCCCTGTGCTGGGTAGTTTGACAACACAAAGCATGGTGTGGCTCTGAGCAGCACTATTGCCAAAAGACAACACCACAATGGTGACAAAAATGGGGCTAAGATGACTGCCACAGAGGCCTAGAACTTGGTGGCTACAGTGACTTCAGCCAGCTTTTCCTCTCTCATGGTGCATCATCTAGTTTGAATGTTGTGCTACATCAGCCTCACAGAAAGTGAAGGATTCCACCATAAGCCCATCTTGAATTCACACCACTTAAAATTATTTAAATCTTCCTCCAAACTTTGTATTCAAATATGAGATTATTAATTCAATAGCTAGAAGATGTCTGTCCTCCCTTGCTTAGTTTCCCAACAACCACAAACATTACTGGCATTTTCCACTGAAGGGACGAAATCATTGAAAAATTTCAAAATACTTCATTAATCAAGTCAAAAGTGATTTGAGATTAGTCCTACTGAGATTATTCCTTCCTACCCAGGATTTTGAAATGTTTCAAGTGAATAGTGGCTTACAATTAGACATTTTTGACTGCAAACACATTTTTATTTCTTTTTGCTCCAAGTAAAAACCAGACAGACCTACCGGATCCTTCATACCACCACCATCCTTGCCCAGGCCTTCCCCTTTTTTCCATCCCATCTTCTCCAACATTTTATGTCCTTTGTTGCTGTTGCTGATTTCACTTTAAAGAAAGTTTAAGATAACTGATAAGTAAGAGTTAATACAAAGAGTATGCTCTCTACTCAAATATTGAAGGACAGAAATGTGCAGGTATATGCTGCTCTAGAAACCAGGACTCAACTACCATGCTGTTCCTACTTCCATCAAGAGCTATCCAGAAGACCCTAGTGCCACCTTTTGCAAGTTCTTCCATTAATATCTTCGGTTACCAAAGCTATGCCAAGCCTCCAGTCAATACCAACTTTCTTAAAACTCCCTCTGAACTACTTGCTTACTTTAGGAGTTAAAAGATACGGCATAGGTGGGTGCAAATCAACTGCACTAGGGAAAAGGCATTATCACTACCTCACCACCAAATCATCCTAACGCACATATTTCATTGTCTCACACTTCCTTTTACTAACTTACAAGCACCTACAAGTTCATGTTTCTTAAAAACAAACAACCCACCCCCCCCAAAACAACAAAACAAAAAAAAACCCCAAAACCTCCCAAAAACCCAAACAAACAAGCAACTACAGAAGCAGAGGAATAATTAAAGAGGAAGATTAAAATAAGTGTCATTTAAGATGTATATAAATGCATGTCCTATGATAGGCTGGATATTGACAGTGAAAGAAACTGCAGGTAAAAAATTCGCATATGTGCTATTGCTGGGACTGGATAGAAAAATAGAAACAGGCACTTGAAAAATAGACACTATTGAAGGTGTCAATATTGCTGCTGGGGAATTCCCTGATTGTTTGAGTTGGTAAGAAAGTGATCAAAGCATCCTTACTGCCAAGTTGAATTCTGTATGGAATGTGAGGAATTAATAAAAATAGCATATGAACTGGGAAGTGAGAATAACTTGAGTATTTTCTAGCTCTCCTAACACATTATATACAGGCAATTCACAATCTAACAAACTGTATCCTAGTAACTAATTGATACTTACTGAATCATCATTCTTTAAGATTCACTAGAGAAGGACACAGGATTTCCTCTCCCCCCCTAAACAAACTTACATATAGACAGAAGCTGGAGTATCATCTCTCTGGAAGGTTCCTTCACTTCCAATGGTCTCTCTGCGCTTTCCTGCTCTATCTTTGTACTTTGGATTCTTCACTGCTTTATTGTCTTCATACTCTGTGTTCTTTGCAAACAGATTAAATTCCATCAAGGCAAAGAAAGCTGGCTTTAAATTCTTTATTTTCAATAACTTCACTGCTTCCCTCCAAAAGTAAAGCACAGCTTCAGCCTATTTCATTAATTCTAAATCTTATAACAAAAAACTATAGTTCTCATTCAGTAGTTTGTTATTGCCACCATCACATAATAATGCAATATTGCCAAATTAATTAATTTCACAGAGGCTGTAAATAAATTAACAGATTCTCTTGAATCTTCTCTTGGTATGAAGAATCAATCTCTCCATATTAAGCAGAAAACCACATGGACATGCCACTGACTTTTTTTTTAAGCGTATAGCCTGTTCTTCAGCAACTATTTCTTCAGAATAGATGACACAACTAAGCACTTGTATAGATTCTGTACCAATGTTATTTCATTAGCGGAAGAATTTGAGAGAAACGATGGCATTCTGTTTTCTATATGAATATTTATTACAAGTGCTAGATGCAACCCCATCATTAAAATCATCTCTAAAACAGAAGTAACTTGAATACCTATATACAATATAGCCTGTACATTCATGTTGGCATTTTTCTATGGCAAAGCAGACTTAAAATAAAAACTTAAAAATTTTCCCTCTTCCTTCCATCATTTTTTCAGTTGCTCATTATTTTTCCCTTTCCAAATAAAACATAGCACTGCAATTTAGTGCCAACTTAATTTGCAGAAATAAAAATAGCTATGTCTTAAGAAATCTTAACCTCAAAAGGATGAGGAATCTTGTACACATTGGAACTGATCATTTTTTCCTAAAATTTTAACAGAACTTCCATGCCCTGTTATCATCATCTCTCTCTGTAGAGGTTTGTAAAAAACAATTACTTAGTGTACAAAAGACAAACCTGAGTAAAACCACCAGGCTCAAGTTTGAGTGCATTTGAAAACTTTCCTTATTCACTGAAGTCTATGGCTTAAAACAGGAATCACAGAATAGACACAGACTTCAAACACTTACTCAATTTCTACTGTAAACTCACCTGTAAACCATATTTTACCCGTATTTGTTTTAATGCTTTTCTTCTGACTAACTCTCTCTCTTCTTTGCTAAGTGCTGGGCAAACTAAAAGGAACAATACAGGATTGAATTTCTAATTAATAATGTAACAATGTTTTGAAACATAAGACAACTGTGAGAAATTTTTTTCTAACATTATTACACAGACACACATACCAAGAAGAAAATACATCATCATGTATTATAGAACTATTCCCTGTTGACAAGAAAATTGTAAGAAAACTATCTGAAATAATTATGTTTATAAAGTAAAGAGCTATAATAAAAAACATATCCAGTGATAACATGACTAACCAGAAGTTTCCTTTTTCCTATCCAGGCGAAGATGTGCTCTGACTTGTCCTGGTTCACATCCATCACAAGTATCACTGCCAGGATGTATATGAAAAGAAAGTACAGTTTCACCAATCTTCACTTCATCTCCATGCTCCAAGATGTAGGGATCACATTTTGTTTTAGGCTACAGCAAAAGAAAGTTTTGGCAGCCATGTTTATTAGTTACTAATGAAGGGCACCAACAACTTTATTTCATGAATACTGCTCATAATTTAGTGATTCAGTTTGGTCTCACAAATGCAGGCAAATATTTAACTACAGTGGGTATTTCACTCTAGCAACTGTAACCATAGCAGATTTTTCCTAATATAAACCAAACATGAAGTATTACAAGTGGCCCTAAAAACAGAAGGGAACCGAGGAAGAGACTAACGTATGAAAGAAACCATACAATGACATTGTTAGTGATTTGCCATAACATATTTTAAATGACCACGACTACCATTTTCTGCAACATACACAGCATTATAACAACAAGTACTCACCTGGAGAATCTGATTTCCATTAACAACTGTTCCATTCTGACTGCCTTGATCCACAAGAACATAATTTTGCAAATCGTGGTCAAAATATACTTCTGCATGGAACTGATAAATAGAAGCCTAAGTGAAATGTTCTCATTAAACAAATACTTCACAATTTATATGCTATTTTACAGTAAGATTTCAGAATGTATTTTGGGGCCTTTTAACTGAGTGGCTCTGGTACTCTAAGAGAGTATTCCATGCCTTATGATTTAATCTATTTGAAATGTAAATGAATGGGCCACAACAACATGAGCTAAAGTATTCTAATATAACTATTTTGACTATAAACTGATTCAGTACTGAAAAGGTATATACCTCCAATGTGGCAAGTATGCTTTACTTAAAGGACTGCAAGATACAGTAATAAAGCATTTTTAACTGTTCTTATAAATAAAAGGCTTTTTTCTTGTAAGGTATGTTATAGCACTCTCAATTTTTCTCTTTCTGGAGTGCATCAAAAAAGATGCTGAAAGAAATGCAATTAAAAAAAAATCTGATCTCATTCTACAGTTTCAGGTTACTTGGTCTTTCATATCTGAAATAGCTGACTAAATGCTGTGTTTTAGTAAATTTCATGTAATTCACTTTCACCTGCATCTTAATGCCCAGGACACAATTACTATCCATCATTTGCTGTTCCTTTTATCTCCTTTCTGATATTGAGACTAACAATCTATTTTTTTTTGTCACAATTCTATAGGTATTGCTCCTAAGCCCAGACAGAACACAGAAAACACAACTCCAGGCCAAACTCAAACACATACACTAGCTCCAAAAAACGGCCACTAAGCAAACCAAAATATCAACTTCTGCAGCCTACTATGACTCCCAGTAAAAAAACCAGAAGTCTCAAAAAATGACAGTTTCAAATTTGACAAGCAAAGATGCCTTTTGCTATAGTAGAAGAAAAAAACCCAACAGTCAATCTGGGAAGAAAGTGCTAATTTAAAACCAAATCCCTTATCTTTGAGCGAGAGCAGTTGCTACATTCATTAATTAAAAAAAATATTTTGTAGATTGGCTAGCATAAATTTACAACAGGAATACTCCCATAATGGTGGAAAGATTGACTAGCTCATTCAATAGATAATTTAATTTCTACCTCTGTTTTATTGAATAGGATGAACCAAAACTACTTCTTAAGATGCTAAATCTGCAGGGTGTAACTTTGTTTCTTTAAATCTCACTTTACATTTAAAGGAAAGCAAATGCCAAAGTGGTCCACAACTATCAACTATGAATAGTGAGGAAAACAAATCAGTAGTAACTTTTTGTTTCTACAGATATGTAATTTATCTTCCTGCCTTAGACTCCTCATCTGCAGAGTGAAATAACTTCTTATGCAGACAGTCAATTATTTTAATGAAAGGTATTTCAAAGCAACTCAGGCACCCACGAATAATTATATAATAAATATTGTTATCCGTACAAGAAGCAATGGAGAAAATGGTAACACTACAGAAAAATAAAACCCCTTTGGCTGCTTTATACACCCAATTTCAAATACATGCCTGAAAAAGTCATTAACAGCAGGGAAAGATTTTCTCTGGAAATTGTGCAGTATAAAATATGGTAAATGGCTGATCAATCAGAACTATCATCTGGAACAGACATAGTAAAGCATATTTCAGATACTTGCATTTGTAGATGTTTTTATCAATTTTTTTTTTGTTTGGATGACATGTCTTTGTCAATTTACATTTTTTTTAATTAATAGTACTGTATTTATGGTCCATGTTAAAATAGTTAGCAAAACAGAGCACATAATTTATCTTTAATCCCTCTTAACCAGAAAAAAAAATTCCATTACAATCTGTCACACAAAAATTCTGTTAAATTTTCAAACTCCCTGTATATCACTTACATATTTAGACCATTGAAGAAAAACAAAACAAAACCTGTTGCTCTAAGCTCAACTACAAGGATTGGATTACTTTATAACAAAGTTCTAGCTAGTTGACATCAATATTTTATAATATGATCAATACCTAACACAATAATATATTTTCCTCAAGTTCAATAACTAAGAAATTCAAGATTCAAAGTATAACTTTTTACTGCGCATTACACTGTGGATTACTAAGAATCCAATTCAAAAAAAAAAATTAGCTTTTCCAGACTTTGAAATCACAATGCTGTTTGCATTAAATTCCTATTCGGTAAAATATCGTATCTTTTCCTTTCTCTAACTTCAAAGAAGTGACTAAAACCACATCTAATTCAAAAAGTTGTTTTGTTTTTTTTAAAATTAACATAAGATTTGGCAAAATTTAAAGCAATAAAATCTAAAGCCTCATCCATACGCTGATCTACATTTCAGCAGACAGAAACAAGAGTTACCTTACTGACTCCAACTTCAGGAATCTGAAGTGTGTGCCCAGCATCTTTTTCTCTGGAAAGGCAAGTTGATATATAAATCACAACAAAGCAGAAATAGTTCTAACAATGTCTTACAAAAGGTGTATTTTAGCTGAACCTTAATACTGTGTTTCTCTTCTGAGCTATTATGAAGCTTCACAGATGTAAAAGTACTGTGTTGCAATATATGTACAAGGTGAAGACTTACTTCACGTCCCTTCTTCCATCTATAAACCATAATCTAAACAGTAGGCAATGAACATAATATAAAAAATTAAAGGTACGGCTTTATCAATAAACCTGATATTTCTATCTGAACTTTTAATGTCATAGAAGGCCTGTAATTAATACTCTGAACTCTGCATCCTTGTATTGGATTTGCATGGCAAGGTTTTGGTAGCAGGGGGGCTACAGGGGTGGCTTCTGTGAGAAGATGCCAGAAGCTTCCCCTATGTCCGACGGAGCCAGTGCCAGCCAGATCCAAGATGAACCCGCCGCAGGCCAAGGCGGAGCCAATCAGCGATGGTGGTAGCGCCTCTGTGATAACATATTTAAGAAGGGGGAAAAACTGCTGCGCAACAGAAGAGAGGAGTGAGAATATGCGAGAGAAACAACTCTGCAGACACCAAGGTCAGTAAAGAAGGAGGGGGAGGAGGTGCTCCAGGCACCAGAGCAGAGATTCCCCTGCAGACCGTGGTGAAGACCATGGTGAAGCAGGCTGTCCCCCTGCAGCCCATGGAGGTCCACGGTGGAGCAGATATCCACCTGCAGCCCGTGGAGGACCCCACGCCAGAGCACGTAGAGGCGCCCAAAGGAGGCTGTGACCCCATGGGAAGCCTGTGCTGGAGCAGGCTCCTGGCAAGACCTGTGGACCCAGTGGAGAGAGGAGCCCATGCTGGAGCAGGTTTGCTGGCAGGACTTGTGACCCCGTGGGGGACCCACTGTCGTGGTTTAACCCCAGCCAGCAAAGATAAACCCCACGCAGCCGCTAGATCACCCCCCCAACTCCGGTGGGATGGGGGAGAGAATCGGGAGGACACAAGTAGGAAAGCTCCCAGGTTGAGATAAAAACAGATTAATAATTGAAATAAAACTAAGTAGAACAGTAATAATAACAATAACAACAACAATAACAGAATACACAAAGCAGACGATGCACAATGCAACTGGTCGGTGAGCACCGACCAGTTGCATTGTGCATCGTCTGCTTTGTGTGATGCACAATGCAACTGCTCACCGACCGAGTGTCACGAACGGGGGGGCGAGCCCCCCCCCCCAACCTGGTTTTTATACTGAGCATGATGTCACATGGTATAGAATACCCCATTGGCCAGCTGGGTCCACCACCCCGGCTGTGCTCCCCCTCCCCAGTGCAAGCATCACCCAGCAACAGCCAAAGCATCAATGGGCCATCAATGCTCCTTTCACACTAAACCCAAAACACAGCACACCCCCCACAAGCTACTGGGAAGAAAGTTAACTCTGTCCCAGCCGGAACCAGGACAGTATCCACCCCTTATTCTATACCATCTACATCATGCCCAGGTCTCACATTTTTCCATACATTCCAATTAGTCACCACTACTTCTCCTGCCTTTTGATATATATGCACACACAGAGATATCATTCCCTTACTCCATGGGCCATCCCTCTAAAATGTCCATTGAGTTCATTTAGTCTATGACTTAGGGTTCCATCTGTTGTAACAGTCTTTCAGGGCAGGAGAGATGGTGTGTGGTGCTGGACTCTTGCATGCGGAGGCCAGTTCTGGGTGCTCGTCCGGTTCTATCATTGTTGCACCTTGCTCACTTTCATGCTACATTAATCTGGGTGATTCTTACTATAATACTGTTAATATGGCATATAGTTAACCATAGAAGTGATGACATACAGTACTATGTAATAACTAATATCATACAATTCAGTTCATTGGCTATTATCACCAACAATAAAATCCCCTTGAGGTACACACTGGACTTCCCCATCCTTTCGCATTACCCACCAAGTGCACCCAGGTCCCTGAGCAAAAGCAATCCCACGGATGGGTTTTCCCTTGCCAGAGGCAGGAGTAACCCAGACTGTCTTCCCCAGCATATTTCTTATGTGCACGACAGGGACTTTATCTCCATCTACAGTACGTAAGGGTTTTGACTGGTCAGGGCCAGCTCGATTGGCAGATCCCCTGGTATTGACTAACCAGGTGGCTTTTGCTAAATGTGTATCCCAAAGCTTGAATGTCCCACCACCCATTGCCATCAGTGTTGTCTTTAGCAGCCCATTGTATCGTTCAATTTTTCCAGAGGCTGGTGCATGGTAGGGGATGTGATAGACCCACTCAATGCCATGCTCTTTGGCCCAGGTGTCTATGAGGGTGTTTCGGAAGTGAGTCCCGTTGTCTGACTCAATTCTTTCTGGGGTGCCATGTCACCACAGGACTTGCTTTTCAAGGCCCAGGATGGTGTTCCGGGCAGTGGCATGGGGCACAGGGTATGTTTCCAGCCATCCTGTGGTTGCTTCCACCGTGGTGAGCACATGACGCTTACCTTGTCGGGTTTGTGGGAGTGTGATATAATCAATCTGCCAGGCCTCCCCATATTTATATTTCAGCCATCGTCCTCCATACCAAAGAGGCTTTACTCGCTTGGCTTGTTTGATCGCAGCGCATGTTGAACATTCATGGATAACCTGGGCAATAGTGTCCGTGGTTAAGTTCACCCCTTGATCACGAGCCCATCTAGATGTTGCATCTCTTCCATGATGGCCTGAAGTGTCATGGGCCCACCAAGCTATAAATAATTCACCCTTATGTTGCCAGTCCAGATCTACCTGAGCCACTTCAATCTTAGCAGCCTGGTCCACCTGCTGGTTGTTTTGGTGTTCTTCAGTGGCCCGACTCTTGGGTACGTGGGCATCTATGTGACGTACTTTTACAGCCAGGTTCTCTACCTGGGCAGCAATATCTTGCCACAATGTGGCAGCCCAGATGGGTTTACCTCTGCGCTGCCAGTTGTTCTGCTTCCACTGCTGCAACCACCCCCACAGGCCATTTGCCACCATCCATGAGTCAGTATAGAGATAAAGTACTGGCCATTTTTCTCGTTCGGCAATGTCCAAGGCCAGCTGGATGGCTTTCACCTCAGCAAACTGGCACAATTCACCTTCTCCTTCAGCAGTTTCTGCAACTTGGCATATAAGACTCCATACCGCAGTGTTCCATCTCCGATGTTTTCCCACAAGGCGACAGGACCCATCAGTGAACAGGGCATATTGCTTCTCATTTTCTGGCAGTTTATTATACAGTGGGGCCTCTTCAGCACGCGTCACCTCCTCCTCTGGGGATATTCCAAAATCTTTGCCTTCTGGCCAGTTCGTGATCACCTCCAAGATTCCTGGGCGACTGGGGTTTCCTATTCGGGCCCGTTGTGTGATCAGTGCGACCCACTTACTCCATGTAGCATCGGTTGCATGATATGTAGAGGGGACCCTCCCCTTGAACATCCAGCCCAGCACCGGCAGTCGGGGTGCCAGGAGGAGCTGTGCTTCAGTACCAACCACTTCCAAAGCAGCTCGAATCCCTTCATGTGCTACCAATATCTCCTTCTCAGTTGGAGTGTAGCGGGCCTCGGATCCTCTGTATCCCCGACTCCAGAACCCTAAGGGTCGACCTCGAGTCTCCTCTGGTGCTTTCTGCCAGAGGCTCCAGGTAGGGCCATTCTCCCCAGCTGCGGTGTAGAGCACATTCTTCACATCTTGTCCTGCCCGGACTGGCCCAAGGGCTACTGCCTGAACTATCTCCCGTTTAATTTGTTCAAAGGCTTGTTGTTGCTCAGGGCCCCATTTGAAGTCGTTCTTCTTCCTGGTCACGTGATAAAGAGGGCTTACGATCTGACTGTAATTTGGAATATGCATTCTCCAAAAACCCACAACGCCTAAGAAAGCTTGTGTTTCCTTTTTGCTACTTGCTGGGGACATGGCTGTTATTTTGTTGATCACATCCGTTGGGATCTGACGACGTCCATCTTGCCATTTTATTCCTAAAAAGTGGATCTCCTGTGCAGGTCCCTTGACCTTACTTCGTTTTATGGCAAAGCCGGCCTTCAGAAGGATTTGGACTATTCTCTCCCCTTTCTCAAAAACTTCCTCTGCTGTGTTGCCCCATACAATGATGTCATCAATGTATTGCAGGTGTTCCGGAGCCTCACCCTGTTCCAGTGCGGTGTGGATCAGTCCATGGCAAATGGTAGGGCTGTGTTTCCACCCCTGGGGCAGTCGGTTCCAGGTGTACTGGACGCCCCTCCAAGTGAAAGCAAACTGTGGCCTGCACTCTGCCGCCAAAGGGATGGAGAAAAACGCATTAGTGATATCAATTGTAGCGTACCACTTGGCTGCCTTTGACTCCAGTTTGTATTGAAGTTCTAGCATGTCCGGCACGGCAGCACTCAGTGGCGGCGTGACTTCGTTCAGGCCACGGTAGTCTACTGTTAGTCTCCACTCTCCATTGGACTTTCGCACTGGCCATATGGGACTGTTAAAGGGTGAGCGAGTCTTGCTGATCACTCCTTGGCTCTCCAGTCGACGAATCAGCTCATGGATGGGGATCAGAGAGTCTCGGTTGGTGTGGTATTGCCGCCGGTGCACTGTTGTGGTAGCGATTGGTACCTGTTGTTCTTCGACCCTGAGCAACCCCACAACAGAAGGGTCCTCCGAGAGACCAGGCAAGGTGGACAGCTGTTTAATTTCCTCTGTCTCCAGGGCAGCTATACCAAAAGCCCACCGGTACCCTTTTGGGTCCTTGAAATACCCTCTCCTGAGGTAGTCTATGCCAAGGATGCACGGAGCCTCTGGGCCAGTCACAATGGGGTGCTTCTGCCACTCCTTCCCGGTCAGGCTCACTTTGGCCTCCAATACAGTTAACTCTTGGGATCCCCCTGTCACTCCAGAAATACAGATGGGTTCTGCCCCTTTATAGCTTGATGGCATCAGGGTACACTGTGCCCCGGTGTCTACAAGAGCCTTCTACTCCTGTGGGTCTGATGTGCCAGGCCATCAAATCCACACAGTCCAGTAAACCCGGTTGTCCCTTTCCTCCACCTGGCTGGAGGCAGGGCCCCTCTAGTCCTGGTCATCATATTCGCTATCCAGTTCTTTTAAGTATGAATCAGAAGTCCCTTTTTTAAGATCGGAAGTGGAATCAGCCCTTCTACTCTGTCTGGGGAACTGGTCACTGGAGACTGGAGCAGCAGTTTTCCTGGAAGAACCCCCTTTTGTGGTTGTTTTTCCTTGCAACTCATGTACCCGTGCCTGTAGGACTGAGGTAGGTTTTCCATCCCACTTCCTCATGTCCTCTCCGTGGTCACGCAGGTAAAACCACAGGGTACCCCGGGGTGTGTACCCACGATGTCTCCTCTCTTGAGCAGAGGGACGCTTGCTCCTAATGGCTGAGACGCTGGCCCGTGCAGGTGGGGAGTAGGACATATCCTCTTTGAGTTGCTGGACCTCCTGAGACAGTTTCTCCACAGCAGAGGCACAGGCCCGTAGGGAGGAAGAGAGACTTTCTTCATATTGCTGGAGTTGGACAGCCAGTTCATCCACCGCTTGTTCCTCTCCGTCTTTCCAGGTCATTATTGCCAATGAGTTTGCATGTGACGCTGGTGCACTCCGTACAAATTTCTGCCACATGGGTCGGGTGCATTTGACTTCATCTGGGTCTTTGGATAACTGCTCCTTGTCCAGGTCATCATAAATCACCTCCAGCACGGCTAATTCCCTCAGGTACTGGATACCTCTCTCCATGGTGGGCCACTTGCCTGGGTGGCATATAACATCTTCCCTGAAGGGATACCTTTCCTTCACACCTGACAGGAGTCGCCTCCAGAGGCTGAGGACTTGTGCCCCTTGTCCAATCGCTTTGTCAATGCCCCCTTCCCTAGAAAGGGATCCCAGCTGCTTGGCTTCCCTACCCTCTAATTTCAGGCTACTGGCCCCGTTATCCCAGCATCATCGGAGCAGCCAGGTGACAATGTGCTCGCCTGGACAACAGCTGAAGTCTTTTCACATATCTCACAGCTCACCCAGAGATAGGGATCGGGTGGTCACCATCTCATTTACGGGTTCTGCCTCCTCCTCCTCCTGTTCTCGTGATGGCCCTGGTTCATCTTCATCCCTTACTAAACGAGCTGATTTTCTTGTGCATTTTCTTTTTTGTATAGGGGCGACTGATTCCGGCATGGGTTGATTCTCTGTTGCAGGGGGCAGAGTAGCTGCCGTGCCTGCCCTGGGGGGTGGGGGAGCCACTGTGCTTGCCGTGGGGGGTGGAGTAGCCACAGGGCCTGTTGCTTTGTCATCAGCTGCAGAGATGTTTCCTTCCCCTTGGGGGTTCTGATTGGTGTTGAACAGGGCTCGGTAGGCGTGGGCCAGGCCCCAGCACATTGTAGTGATTTGCGTCTCCCTAGAATGGCCAGGGTGACAGCATACTTCTTCCAAATATTCTACTAATTTTTCAGGGTTCTGCACTTGTTCAGGGGTAAAGTTCCAGAACACTGGGGGTGCCCACCGTCCTAGGCATCTGCCCATGCTATCCCACTCGCCCTGCCACTCATAACTATCCAGCCTTGGGGCAGATCTCTGGATGACATTCTTAAATTGCTTACTAACCTTGGATAAAACCACAACAATATTCCCAAGGAGTACCAATAGATGTACCTTAACTACCCAGGGGTGTTCAAGGTACTGGCAAGTAATTTTAACAAAGGAGATGACATCATAGAGGAAGGTAGCGAGGGTGCCATTCTCTATTTCCTCCATAAAAAATCTCTCAGAGGAAAAGGTATAATTGCTAATGGTCTCCATGAGGTGGTACCCGAAATACAGAAACGGCTTCATTACGAATCCCAAATACCAAATAACCCCCAATGCCAGTGTTTTAGTAACAAATCTCCCAGGCAAAACATCATTAATCACGGCAGAGCACAGCAGACTACAAAACCCAACTCCAATCTTTAACAGGTACAGTAAAAACAGGAGCATGTTGCAGAACAAATTAATATGTTAACAGATATAAATTCCTTAATATGCTCTAAATAATCTGTTGTTATCTCAACCCTTCGCTGCCCCACGTAGGGCGCCAAGAAGGACTGTCATGGTTTAACCCCAGCCAGCAAAAATAAACGCCACGCAGCTGCTAGATCACCCCCCACCCTCCGGTGGGATGGGGGAGAGAATCGGAAGGGCACAAGTAGGAAAGCTCCCGGGTTGAGATAAAAACAGTTTAATAATTGAGATAAAACAAAGTAGAACAGTAATAATAACAATGAGAACAACAACAATAACAGAATATAGAAAGCAGGCAATGCGCAATGCAACTGCTCACTGACCGCGTGTCACGAACAGGGGGCGAGCCCCCCCCACACCTGGTTTTTATACTGAGCATGATGTCACATGGTATAGAATACCCCATTGGCCAGCTGGGTCCACCACCCCAGGTGTGCTCCCCCCTCCCGGTGCAAGCATCACCCAGCAACAGCCAAAGCATCCATGGGCCATCAATGCTCCTTTCACACTAAACCCAAAACACAGCACACCCCCCAAGCTACTGGGAATAAAGTTAACTCTGTCCCAGCCGGAACCAGGACACCCACGCTGGAGCAGTCTGTTCCTGAAGGACTGCCCCCTGTGGAAAGGACCCATGCTGGAGCAGTTCATGAAGAACTGCAGCCTGTGGGAAGGACCCACTTTGGAGAAGTTCGTGGAGGATTGTTTCCCGTGGGAGGGACCCCACGCTGGAGCAGGGGAAGAGTGTGAGGAGGAAGGAGCGGCAGAGACAAGCTGTGATGAACTGACCGCAACCCCCATTCCCCATCCCCCTGTGCCACTATGGGGGGAGGAGGTAGAGAAATTGGGAGTGAACCTGAGCCCGGGAAGAAGGGAGGGGTGGGGGGAAGGGGTTTTAAGATTTGTTTTTATTTCTCATTACCCTATTCTGACTTTTGATTGGCAATAAATTAAATTAATTGCCCCAAGTCAAGTCTGTTTTGCCCATGACGGGAATTGCTGGGTGATCTCCCTGTCCTTATCTCGACCCACGAGCCTTTCATCATAGTTTCTCTCCCCTGTCCAGTTGAGGAGGGGAGTGATAGAGCGGCTTTGGTGGGCACCTGGCATCCAGCCAAGGTCAACCCACCACAATACTTCAAGCTTTTCAGTGCATCTTGGCATCAGTCTTCAACGCTGAAGTAGAATTCTTGGTAGCATTAGGCAGGTAATACATGAAATGAAAGAGTAATCTATATAGATTTTTTTTTTTGTCAAAATCACTGCAGGAGGAAGAAGGGATTTGTGTATTAGTTTCTTATACTAGGGGATGAAGAAGCAATGCAGCTAGTACAGGACTATATGCAAATTGCAAGGAGACTTGTCATAAGTTAAACTTCACATAATGCACCTAGAAAACTCCACCTGTAAGAGCAAATTAAAAGACATTTATCAGCATTACTTAAAAGCAGCTGAAAAGGGGTGAGGTTTTCAGTAAACACTGAAGAAAGCATTAATTCATCATTAAATTCTTCATGCATTCATCATCTACAATGAACAAATCAGATTTTTTTTTTATTTATTTTTTAAACATCAGAACTGAAAGAATGCACACAGGCTAGCACAAAACCCAACTTATCATTTCAAAATGATGGATCAACCCTACTGGAATTTGAATGTGTGAGGAAGTCCAGGACATGCTTTCTTGGGATCCTGAATTTCTTAAGCGTATTCTTCCATTTCTGAAAAAGTTACCTTAGTGGCCCAGAAAAAAAATTTACTTACTTTCTAGAAAACAACAGTTTTCAAAGAATGACTTGCAGCTATGCTGCCATTAGGACTTAGACACGAGATCAAGTTATCACTAACAAATTTTCATGACTGCTGAGCTACATCAACTGCGTGTGCTGTCATCACAGCAAAAATGATGTTATGTGACATGACTTAAATGTCTTATTATGGGCTAATCTAACTCACAACTGCTGCACACTAGGAGGACAAGCATGACAGTAGGGACAAACAATCTTGAGCGGCTTCCACAGCTTTCAAAGCCAGGTACAGTTTCACATATATATAAAAATTCCATTCAGTTTTACCTTCCAATTGTAGCAGGTTTCACAGCTGTGATAATATAAAGTGATCCAGTCGGTAGAACTGGTGATCTTATTACAATTACTCTGATACAAGGAGGCCAGATTTTTTCTTCACCTATAATTACAGAAAAAATAAATATTGTTACTACCAACAAGTTACAATTTTACCCCTATAGTCCATAGCTTTCAAACAACTGATATACATTCAGCCATTATCTAGCTGAATCCTACGCAACTTTCAGAAAAAGAAATATATAAGCACATCTGAGAGAAAACTTTGATGAGAGTACTGTTTCAAAGGCTTTCTGACTGCACACTAAAGTATTAAGAATGTTTTCCTAATTCTGATTATTTACATGTGCACAACTGTTTAGTTACAGCAATAAAATAAACAAACTCACAGAATTTTCTAGCATACTATAAATTTATGGACCATTAGTCATAACTGATTAGTGACTGGCTGAATACAGTTTTACTTTGAGAAAAGGCAGCACCTTTTTGTTCCCCACATCACAAACCTAATGCATATAAAACTTTATATTTGACAATTTCTGTCAAATGTATTTTTACTAATTTTTAACTCTTATTAGCACTATGCACCAATACAAATTAGAAGAAATAATAGATGAGCCTACAGATGCATATGCTCTTTTGCCTCGGTATCTGTTAAGTAATTCTATCCCAACAGCTATATGAATTCTATTCTTGGATATACATTTGCAGAAACAGTCTCCAATGATCTCAGCTAGGAATACACAGGGCAAGATGGGAAGACGCTAGCTCAAAAGGTACTAGGAGGAAAGAAACTGTCTCCAGTTTTTATTACTCCAGCATTATTGCAGAGTTGATTATTAGAAAATAGTAAGAGAAGGAAATTTAATCTGAAAGCCTGATAGTAGCAAGCACATATTGAATGGCATTAATCAATCAGAATCTGAGTAGTTGAGCAAGTAAAGTAATGAAAGTAGAAGAAACAAACTGACTGTTTAACTGTGAGCAGGGCAGAGGTTGAAGTACAGACTCCTATAGGTTATATTTCATTCTGTGATTTGGAATATCCTTTGCATATGCATAGTTCCAATTGATTGCATTAAGCTTTTCAGGTTTGGTTTTTTTTTTTTTCCTTGGGGTTTTTGGGGGTTTGTTTTGTGGGTGTTGTTTTTTTTTTTTTTTTTGTGCAAGAGACCATTCAATTCTTGAGTAGGTCTTAAGGACCTAAGAGAATACTTTCTTTGGTACAAAAGAGCATACAGGTTTCCTCTCTATACCCATTTCTTACATATTGCCACTGGAATACACACAAAATAGGATTTCAAATAGTACCAAGTACTCCACATTCATCCTTTTCACCACAGTGGATTCATCTTACATTGAATTATACATGATTGTTTATGAACAGCGTCAGAAATATTATACATTAATTGAAGAGAGTTAATACACAGAATTACTGTGAGGTCTGTACTAGAATCTCTATTTAGCAATAGACTTTTTTTCTCCTGTCACTATCCTAATCTAAACAAATCTTATTCTACCACCGAGGTTTCTACACAAGCACAGGAAGTTATACCCCTAAACAGCTTTTACAAAAACACCACTACTTACTTCAGACTACTGTGCAAGAGAAGAGAAGGAAACAAATACTGGTAACATATAGCACTTTTTAATTCAAAGTATCTCAAGTTAGATGCTTTTATTTATTTATTTTTAATTATACAAACTGTTTTCTTGTAGTTTGTTCTTAACGGGCTCCTGGAAAAATACAGTAATATCGTACATAAAAGCCACAATACTTCACCTTCGTTTTCTGAGTCTTCTGAATCAGCACTTTCTTCACTTGTTACTTCATCCTCACTGCTGTAGGCTTCACATTCAGAATCTGTAATTTCACCTTCTTCTGGCTCACTTTCTGTGTCTACTGTGTCTATACATGCTGCAGTATGTGGTGTACTTTTGCGTGAATGTGAATTTATATTGCCTGTACAAATTGATTCTTTGGCTGTTAGACTGTTTCGTGTTTTTGTGTCCATTTTAGTCTTCTTTCTTACATTTGGAGACTCCTCTTCTTCAGTAGAACTTACTTGCTCAGTAGTGGAAAAGCAATTCAGACTGTTAGATGATTTCTGCTCTTCTGTGTCCAAATCCTGGAGAGGAGTTATAGAAATCAGACTTGAGGAATGTTACGTTCTTTACAGACTGAGTTATTCTAAAGTCTGCTACCAGCCTGGAATTAAATCCTTCACTAGGACTATTAAGAAATGGTTAAATTTCCAGAAAGTTTTGCACGTGCAGTCAACAGAACATTTCAGTAGAAACATTTTCACATCCTATTAGACATGACTGAGACCATCTTCTATTTGAGAAAGCGTGACTGCGCTCCTCTTCTAACCTTCACTTACTCCTTCCTCTTTTCTCGCACAGAACTTAAGATCCTTGTCCTCACTTTCAAACTTGTACAACACCATCTTGAATATTTTCCAGTTTTGCTTTTATGACACTTACTTCTTTCCCTCTCTTACTCAATTCTTGTAACTTGTTTAAAAGTTCTTTAATTGATCTTCATCATATCTTACTCCTGCTTTTGTCTTCTCATTTTTTTCCACAATGGTCCCAAATATCTGGAATGCCCACCCATGCTTGCCTAACGACCTGCTCTTCATCCTTCCAAAATTGCAACTTTAACAAAGCCTTTCATATCAAGATACTGTAGAGAACTTTTAAGTTTAATTTATGCTATGTGGAACAATTCTACTGAGAATCCATTTTCTACTGCAACAAATTTCTCCACTGCATGCCAGACAAATTAGATCATTGCAGGTTCTTCCATCGCCACTTGATTTCATGAGCAGAAAAAAAAGACCATCAACATTTTTTGAACTGAGAAACCTAAAGTTTCACATCAATTTTGGCAGAGTATCTAGAAAATTTAATTCTCAATCTATTAACCCTGATGACCATCTTAAAAAAAAAAAAAGGAATGAACACAAATGGCTTTAAAAGATAAATAAAAAAATATCTCAGATTTTATTATAAAATTATTTGCCATCTTAGATTCAGAATGAATGTGTTCAATTGCCCTGAACTGTACAAAATATTGCAACACAGCAGTTCAAATAAAAAACATGCTTGACTTTTTTCAGTAAGTTTTCATATAGAGCATTTTACATTTCAAGATACAGGAATTAATGTGAATGTTAACACCATGGAAATTAAAGCACTTTCACTTTTCAAAATTGTAAAAACTCATCAGTGGCACAGCTGTAAGACAAACACAAGAATTCCTCTCAGCCCAGTAGTCAAGCTATTGGATAGGACTTTACAGTGTACTTCTGAAACACTTTCAATAAGACAGCAAATTCTCAGGAATAATGAGCAAATTTTAAAAGACCTCATGCTTTAACTGAAGGACTATTGGTTTGTTTAGGGTTTCTCTACAATGCACTAGTCCTCCTCCCCGAATCCTTTAAGTATTGTAACTAGGAAGGAACAGGATCACAAGGCCACTGCCTATGTTGTTTATTTTAAATAAGAGATGTAATAATCTAACCAAAAGTAAGACTACACAGTTCATACATGTCAGACACATAATTCAATTAGAAGCCTTTTTGGCAAATCTAGTTATAACTTTTACCAGTGATCTTTTCCAGTATATTTATCTTTGTCTATATTTATATTTGGCATGGATATTAGATCGATACCAGTCATACCAAGGTGCTCTGCAATCCTAAATGTATTTCTAACCCGTAATACTGTGAGCTACCAAAGTTTTGCTAATCTAGTCTGAAAACAGAGAAACTAAATGCTCTGCTCAAATCACAACTGAGGCAAAGCAACAGATGACTCTGACACATTGATGCCCAAGTATAATGCTCCAACCACTCAGCTCTTTCTCCACAGTGAATCCAGTGATACTCATTTTTGGCATCACTTCAGATATTCTAAATTAGAAAATAAAAAGGTGTTTCAAAGCCTGCCTACTAAAGAGTAGACTCTTTGTTCTGGGTTGAAAACAGGAATTTTAAAAAACACTCTTATAGACAGATCAAAGATTCTGTACATACATTCTGTCAATATGACCATTAAGCCTGTTCTCAGCAGTTTCTGTATTTTTTCCACTATTACTACAATCAACTCCTAATAAAGCAAATAAACTAAATAGTTCTGTTATTAAGTACCGATATAAACGTAACCTTCATGTACTCCTTCTGCCTAAACTGTAATCTTGCATACAAACAAGTCAAAATGACTCAGTACATATGTGGAAGTGAAAAAACCCCCCCACAAGTCAGTCTGAGAGGTAATGGCCCTATTTACATATTTAATTAGGACAAAGTGCTTACTGAAGTTGTTACAGAAAGCATAGCTATTTGTATTCAAACTAACATGAATAATGTCAGATTTCATTTTCTACCATTCTGGGTCCACTATTTCTCCTATTGAGATCAACTGGAATCAAGTTAGGCGAAACACATATGATAAATTAGCTGAATATCTGCATAATGTAGCTCCTGTTTAAACACTTTAATCAACAAGATGCAGATTCCTTGAACCTTAGCCTTGATGCCACAAACAGCAGTCTGCTTTGTTATGCTGAAATCAAGCATGGAAATTTATTTCTGGCAAAGATTTACAATAACAGACTCCTTTGCAAGTTCAGGACCTTGGAAGCAAAGGGTTTTTTTAGGGGGGTGTGGAGGTGTCCTGGTTTCGGCTGGGATAGAGTTAAATTTCTTCCTAGTGCTGTGTTTTGGATTTAGTATGAGAAGAATGTTGATAACACACTGATGTTTTCAGTTGTTGCTAAGTACCCTGCTAGTCAAGGACTTTTCAGCTTCCCATGCTCTGCCAGGTGCACAAGAAGCTGGGAGGGAGCATAGCCAGGACAGCTAGCCCAACTGGCCAATGGGGTATTCCATACCATATGACATCATGCTCAGTATATAAATAGGAGGCATGGTCCAGGAAGTAGCAATCGCTGCTTGGGTATCGGTCGGCGGGTGGTGAGCAATTGCATTGTGCATCAATCATTTTGTATACTCTACCATTATTATTTTCCCTTCCTTTTCTGTTCTATTAAACTGTCTTTATCTCAATCCACGAATTTTACTTTTTTTTTTCCCCGATTCTCTCCCCCATCCCACTGTGGGGTAGGGGGGAGTGAGCGAGCGGCTGTGTGGTGTTTGGCTGCCTGCCGGGTTAAACCACAACGGGAGGGAAGAAGTTACTAACTTTAAACTTTTAATTAAGCTCCTGGAATGTTCTAGCTATAAATAAGTTTACAAATCCTTGTACAAAATTGTGGATTTAAAAATTGCTTTCATAAAGAATATGAATTTTGAGCCCTTTATGATTTCACGGATCTGTATTAAAATGCACATCTTGATGATGTCTAAACATTAAGCCTGGGGATGCTGAATGTATTTATAAAGCATTTGAGTGGGTCTTTACTTGTGCTGAAAAAATCCTTTTCCATTATATATGATGACTAGTACTAACACAGAACATACATAGCATGTATGAAAGTGTAACTACGCAAACAGCACCAATACCTTGCCTCCATATAGCCACTGCTTAAAAAAAGGAACCCACAGTAAGCAGAATATTCAGTAAATATCATCCTGAATGACCTAACAAACACTAACAATGCACTTCATTTCTCAATGGCAGGATATTTAACTCTTCATCCCAAACTCGTGACACATCACACAAAATATGCAAGGATGTACTCATTATAACCATGTCTGTTACACCATGATACTAGGCACATGCTTTTCTTTGTATGTTACTTTGCCTAATATATCTTAACAGTCAGTAGACCTAAAGTCATATGTTGGATAGGGACTGCCTCTATGTGATTCAGCTTTGAAAAAACTTTGTATCTACTAGGTATCATCACGTGATCTCTGCCTTTTCTCTCACTAAGCATGAGTAAAGTTGAGAGGTGGGATGAATCTGATCCATATTAAACTATTTCTTAACTACAGGGTTGAGTAGGTTCATATTTAGAATAGAATAGAATATTTCTGCACCCCTGACAAAGACAGCCAAAGGCGCAAGTGAAATGGTTCAGGATCAGCATGTTATTTTTATGTATCCCATGAGGAGTGATCTTTCAAGAATTACAAATCATGTTCGTATGACAGAAACTGATGGTTTTGCTTTATAAAGATGGGTCACAAACTACTCATTACAAAGACCTTCTGAAGTGCAGACTGGCCTACTTACAATATACATGAATAAATGTAAAAATACATGTATAATATACATAAATGTATATACATGTATAAATACATAAATGTATAAATACAAAAGTAATTGAAATGTTTTTAATAAAAAAAAATCAAAATATTTTAAGCATTTAACTATACTTTTTGCTTTACTGTGACAGAGCAAGACATTTTCTTTCAAAACTTCTCATTTTTCTGTATTATGCCTGATCGACATGCATGTTCATGCAACTCTTCAGCAACTACAAATTAGAACTTAAAAGTTATTGTGAGCATAACTAGTTTAGTTTTAATAAATGCACTAATTAAACTGTATTGTTTTCTAAATCAATTTACTTTATACAAAACATATGTATAAGCAACTTTTCAGAAATGCGTAGTCTGTTGCTTCTTGGTTTGCTGGAAGGTCAGTAGGTGACTTAATGGAATCATGGGTACTTACCCTAATCTAAAGGGCTGAATGTTAAATCTTTAGCACCAACTCTCTCAATTTGAAATATTAATCTGAAATTTAGTATTTTACTAAAGAAACAAACATTTTCAAACAGTTTAAGATAGCTCTTTCACACAGATGACTAAGCTTTCACTTGCTAGCACCATTTCACAAGTACTCCAGTTACTGTCTTCCACCCTACACAATACTCGAATTTCCAATGCAAAAATCTAATTAAAAGCCATAAAAAGAGTAAAGCTCTTCCTATATCATAAAGAAGCCATTTTATACACTGGCAGATGGTTCTGAAATACAGGAAGTATAAATTTGTCTTATCTAAAGAACGCATAGTTTGTTTAGTCACGACACCCTACATTAATACAGTGATGCTAAACATGCCTTTTTCAAAATATTTTAGAATGCCATCAAAGTTTTCTTCAGATGTTTTACTTATACAGTATTTCAAATATATTTCAAACTTACTTTGTAGATTAACTGATTTTGATCAAATAGCTGCAAAAAATTTATTATTTCCTTTAGGAAAATAGGTATCTAAACATCAACTACTATTTTTCCTTTAATAAAAATATCAAGGTTAATAAAAATATCAAGGTTAAAGGTAAACATCCACAGACTGATGTGTTTGGTGTCTCAACTCTACCTTCACCAGAAGCTGCCAATCCAAAAGAAGAAATCTTCAGATTAGCCATGGTTTCTGTCAACTGATGTACCTAAAGATGGGACGAATATCAGCAAAAAGTAAACTACATGTGATAAAAAAATAAAAATCACTGCTTCAAGAGTTCTATGGGAAATACTACTACAAAAGCCTTGTCTTTCCTACAGAAGTAGCTAGGATGTGTCTATAATGGAAAAGAATATGGCAGAAGTGAATTTTGAGCACCACGTTGAAATATGTAGCAAAATTTAGATGCAGGCTCTGACATATGACTTTTTTTTTCCCCAGAAATTATTTTTACAGTTTATTCTTAAACTACTGTCTAATAAATTTTATTTCAAACAGCCCCAATCCAGCAAGTAGAACTACACGATCACTACTGCACACAGTCTACTCCCCACCCTGTATGGAAACGCTCTGGATCTTGATATTGGCCCAGGGATCACATTATCATTTATGCCACCTTTTGGGGTGGTGGTTTTTTTTTTTGTTGTTGGTTTTGGGTTTGTTTGTTTGTTTGTTTTTGGGGTGGTGGTGGGTTTTTTGTTTGTTTTGGGTTTGTTTTTTTTTTAAACTTTTCCAAATTTACTTATTTAAAGGTTTTTCTCTTGCAGGAGATAATTATGATATTTCTTGCCCCACTTTTTTTGGCCTACCACTACAAGAAGAAATCAGAACTGAACTGATGCCTGAAAGTGCCAAAGTATTCCACCGATCCTCCTTAAGCGAGCTGCACATAGGCTAATACTTCATCCTGGCAAATAAAAATCCTGATCGTCTATTAAAAGCAAGCATGTGGGCAGCATGCTTAGTTTCACAAATCAAAAGAAAACTATTTGTAATATAGAAGTTTGGTGACTGAAAAGAAAGAATCTCTTTAAAGAAAGTTGTTATATAAATCAGGAACATTCCTTAGACGATACTAAGCGCGCAAGTTTCCCTCCATTGTTTTTTTGCAATTAGAAGTACATTCATTTTAGCAGAAGCTCACTAGTATTTTCTTGTTTGGTAATTCAGCTTGTTAGAAATACAATAATATATTAACAGATTAATTTTATTCTTTAGATTCTCAGATTTATATTGCCTTTTGAAGAACACTGCAATATTTGTGGAGAATACACTTGCTATTTGTGTAGTGTTAAGCATCCCAAAGTACTAATTCTAAATAGATACTATATGTAAGATAGTTGAGCACATCAAATTCTTCACAATGGCTACAAACTCAATTGCAACTAAAAAAAAAAAAAAAACCCAGTGACCAGAAACAGAAAATTAACAGATTGGCTCAGTTACGGTCTTTTTTAGATTACAAAAAAAAAAAAAAAAAAAAAAAGAGATTAAATTTGGTTTAAATAGGAGTAAGTCATTTAAAAAATCGCACGCAATTTTTGTAAGAACTGAATAGCTACAACACAGCTATTAAGTTTCCTTATTTCTTGTATTTGACAACTTATAAGTAATACTGAATAGCTATCAATACTTGTTTACATTTAATCCTTTAATTGAAAAAGAAAGAAAACAAGTTTAACGGGTGCCCATATACTTGAGGTCCTATATCTACCGCTCAATATCTTCCCCCGCTTCACATGCATATTCTTATAAATAAGAATAATAATCTTCATCCAGGAATAATAACGTTCGGGGGGGGGTGTGACATATTCCCAGAATTAGACCCTGGTATTGCTTTATTTACCACTGTTAGTGGTCCGCAGACCAGACAAAAAAAAACCCAAACCATTCTCCTACTTGTACTGGCTGTAGAAAAAGAAAGTAGAGTAAAACCTACTTTGGTCAAGAAATTAGATAATGTTTGGAGGCATTTTTCAGGCTAGCAGCACAATTTAATAAGTAACCCATTGGGAAAAGCAATAATGAAATACTAATCTTCAAAATAATTGTAGCAACTTTAATAATTTAATCAGTATTTAGGGATAGTTTTTATTTTAACTTTTTTTTTTTTTGGTCAAGAGTGGAAGAGGGAATAGAAGGAAAAGGAAGAAGGCTGGACATTAGCATGCAGGAAAGCATTTCAATAGACAACACTTCAACTACGAAGTTTACTTAAAACCAGACATTTTTGGTTTTGTTTTAGGATGTATATAATACAATAACTAGCATGAACTAATTAGTACCTTTAACAAAACCAGACAAAACTGGACAACAATAATACTGCCAAGAAATACCATGCATCTGTGAACTGGATTGTGCAGCTAATGAACTTTTTTTTCAGTTTTACAACAGAAAAATCTATAATCTTTTATTCTAATGTAAAATTTTTTTTTAAACTAATGAACGAATTTCTTATATGATAAGAACCACACAACAAAAATAAGGTATTTTAACTCAGCTATGCAAGATCTGACAGTAAGGTGCTTTGTTTTTTTCTAAATCTAACAGTGCATTTACACAAAAGTGCACTGACAAAAAGGCTTTCTATTCTTTTTGAAGTTTAAAGTGGAAAGTAATTGTTTTAAGTTTCACTTTGTATTCTCCCTTCTTTGTTTTAAAACGTCATACTATGACACTACCCTTCTCTTACTGTTCACAGATGCAAAGATCTGTGCATTATAGAATCTGTTTTAAATGTTTTTCCTGTTATCTTGTTGGTTGAACAAATTAATTCACAAATAAAGCAAAGTACTCAGTTCACTATCAATAAAACACATAATAAAAAGTGGATGTTTACCTCCTACCTTGTGACTGTGCAAGCTTCACACAAAAGATTTGTTAACAAGACCATCTACATAAAAAATATTTTATCAATATAAAATAAGTTAAAGACAAGTAGCTATTTGCAGTATAATCAGATGACAGAAGCAGATGGCGATGGGATCACAAAAAGTAGTCAACATTATTTGCTAGCTCAGAGCTATATATGCCACAGAACTTTTACAAATACACTTGTAGATTTAGATCAATATGTAACAGTTCACAACAGAACTAAATTTAAGAGATATATTAATTGCACTATATGATAAAGGCTCATTCCTACAAGTTTTCCATGTTGCTTTCCTGACACATGATGAATAAAATTCAGTATTAACAACGCCTTTTGAGAGTGGCAGAATGCTAATTCAGTAGTTGCACACAGCATGCCCAGAACTTGGATGCTGGTAAACTCCTAGCCTCAACTGCATTAGCTCCCCTCTCTTAAGTCTAAAGGATCGTTATACTTGGTGTTGCTAAGTATCCACCTCAAGTTTTCAAAATGGAATGGTTCACATGATGTTTTCTCAAAGAGTAGAAATTCCCATATTAGCCACAATTTATGCATAAAATCCGTAATCAATCAACTACCCCTATCCATCTAACCTACCTTCACTGGTTCTTAATGTAAACAGTTTCCATTTTTAAATCTTTCAGAAGACCTCACTCCTGATACAAAATTTTTCAACTCTGTATCGATGCTATGTAACTATTAGGTAAGAGTACTTGTACACTAACACAATTATTTCAAATTTCAACCAGTCAGCTTGGCTGAGGCCTATGTAATGAAATTACGCAACAGTTAAAGCAATAGCTTTAAAAAATGCAAACTAGAGGAGCACTGCAAACTAAAGGAATCAATACATTCAATTAAATCTTAAGTAATAAAATAAATTTGCAGAATAGGACCATACGAATTTGATTCAACATCAATAATAGTGTTCATTAAGAAAATGCTTCTTGAGGTTTAATAGAACTTCCAGTGTTTAGGAGCAAGTAACGCTTTTCAAGGCACTCACTATGTACTATACGGTATGCTTTCTTAGCAATCAGAAAAAAACAGAAAGGAAGTTATGTTTTTTATAACTTAAAATACAAGTTAATTACAATGGGCATTTATTAAGATGTACAGCTTATTCACACACTGTGGACAACAAAAATATATTGACCAAATAAAATATCAATAGGAGAGCGTAATATGCAAAGACTTAGAACTTCACAGACATTTCATCAATCCCAAATGATGGTAGAGATACAGTAAAATGTCAATGGAATGAACTTTGGAATACAGAGTCACAGAGAAGGGGTGGTGTGTGTGTGTGAGTTTTCAAAACCTTCCTTCATTTTTAGATTAATCATGTGAATAAAAAAAAAAATAAGATAAACCAAAAAAAAACAAATCAACAAAACCCAAAACCAAGACACTGAGGTAACACTGATTTTCTGATGTAAATCCAGTCCACACAGTAGCCTAAATTCATTCCAGTGTGCTTGCTAATCAGAGAGCTTCACTGACACTCAAATTTAGAGATCTATATAGTTCTATTGTAATAAAAAGAAACTGAAAAAGTGAGGGAATCCAAGTTTAAGGTTTCATCCTTAATCACTCAATGGAAAAGTTATTTTAACACTAACTACATCTTAGCAACCTGCTGTATATAGTTTAAAGATGTTTGAATCGTTCAGAAAATAAGCATACATCCTCTAAATAAAAAACAAACCCTACAACCCATAAGTTGCATCATGAAAAAAAACAGGTATTGCATTTCTTATCTATCAGTTCTAAAGTTACCTTATACTCATTTGCAGTCATCCACTCTGGTTCTCTTCTCTTCTTTTTCCCTTTTTTATCCTTGGTGTGCTGAGTACCAGAGGCCTGATAAGACTGCAGATCCACTCGTGAATGAAACTGGTATCGGCCACTTTCCACATCACAGTAGTAATAAATTCCAGTTGCTGGATCATAATACAGTTGATTTTCCTTTATAAGAAACATAAAGAACAATGTTATCATTACTTCGATAAATACATTGTTCAAAAAACACACCCAGTTAAAGAACCACATACTAAGTTTTAAAAAAAAAATACTCAAATGTACTAAAGAACTGTGGTGGGTTGATGCTGGCTGGCTGCCAGACCCCCACCCAGCTGCTCTCTCACTCCCCCTCCTCAACAGGACAGAGGGAGAAAATAAGATGAAAAGCTTGTAGGTCAAAATAAAGACAGGGAGATCACTTACCAATTACCATCATGGGCAAAGCAGATTCAACTTGGTGAAAATTAATTTAAATCATTACCAGTTGGAAGGTGAGAAACAAAGACAAAAACTAAAACACCTCTCCCTACCCTTTTTCCCAAGCTCAATTTCACTCCTTCATTCTCAACTCCTCTACCTCTCTTCCCCCTGCCTGAGTGGTGCAGGGGGAATGGAGGGGGGTTGCAGTCAGTTCATAACAGTTCCTCTCTGCTGCTCCTTCCTCCTCACACTTTTCCCCTGCCCCAGCATGGGTCCTTCCTATGGGATGCAGTCCTTGAAGAACTGCTCCAGCATGGGTCCTCTCCACGGGCTGCAGTCCTTCGGGCTAAATCTGCTCTGGCGCGGGTCCTCCATGGGCCACAGCTCCTGCCAGGAGAACCTGCTCCAGCGTGGGCTCTCCACAGGCCACAGCTACTTAATGAGCTGTTCTGGTGTGGGGTCTGCTCCAGTGCATCTGCTCTGGTGTGGGACCCTCCACAGACTGCAGAGTGGATATCTGCTCCAGCATGGTCCTCTTCCTCACACTGTGGGGAATTGCCTGCTCTGGTGCTTGGAGCACCTCCTCCCCGTCCTTCTTTGACCCTGGTGTTCACAGGGTTGTTTCTCACACTCCCTCCCACCACACACACTCCGCTGTGCAGCATTTTGCCCCTTCTTAAACATGCTTTCAGAGAGGCGCAACCAGCTTCTCTGATGGGCTCAGCTGTGTACTGCAGTGGAGCTGGCAGGAACCGGCTATGTCTAGGCAGCCTCTGACCTCTTTTCACAGAGGCCACCCCTGCAGCCCCCTGCCCCACTACTAAAACCTTACCATGTAAACGCAATACAAGAACATTTCCTGTAATTCAGAACGCTTACTGAACAAGAAAATATACTTTATTCTTTTGTGTAATTGTATCATAAACTGTAATCTATAGCCCTAAACAAACATTTACATATCTAACTATATCCACAAACTATTTCAAAAGCAATGGTATCATTTAAGACTTCAAAGATTAAGCCCAGAAGCATCCCTGAAAACAAAACAGGAAGTTTTGTGCACCACATGCACTTTTTTTTTTAAAATTGAGTTGAATATAATGCTGCAAACAAAACCTCTGTTTTCAGCACAGTAGTTCCACTGGGATTTGTGACAGTCTCTCTCTCTCTCTCTGTATGTACGTATACACACACCTCATAGGACAAAAAGAACCCCACCAACAGATCTCTTATGAAAAACATATAGCAGAAATTAACCATTATGGAATTTTGATCCACTGTCTGACATCTTTTTTTAAAGAAGCATTTTCTTTCCTGTTGTCCTGGTTTCGGCTGGGATAGAGTTAAAATTTCTTCCTAGTGCTGTGTTTTGGATTTAGTATGAGAAGAATGTTGATAACACACTGATGTTTTCAGTTGTTGCTAAGTACCTTGTCAAGGACAACTATCCTCTGCTAGACTGGGAGGGAGCACAGCCAGGACAGCTGGCCCAGCTGGCCAACGGGGTATTCCATACCATGTGACGTCATGCTCAGTATATGAATGGTAGGCGTGATCCAGGAAGTAGAAATCGTTACTTGGTTATCGGTCAGCGCAGGTGGTGAGCAATTGCATTGTGCATCACTCATTTTGTATATTCTATCATTATTATTATTATTTTCCCTTTTTTTCTGTTCTATTAAACTGTCTTTATCTCAACCCACGAGTTTTTCTCACTCTTACCCTTCCAATTCTCTCCCCGCCCCACCAGGGGGAGGGAGTGAGCAAGCAGCTGCGTGGGGTTTGGCTGCCTGCCAGGTTAAACCACGACAGTCCTTTTTGGCGCCCAACGTGGGGCACGAAAGGTTCAGATAACGACAGATCTGACCAAAGCGTGTTAAGGCAAAATTGGTTACAAGCATTCATTATATTGATTGGTCACAAAGTTGATTTATTGGCTGTCAAAGTTGCGGGGCTGGCTCTCAATGTTGAGCTATGTAATACCTTGCTTGCAGTATATGTTCCCTGTTGTGCTGTTTATCGCTATTCAGAATCGGGCCAAGTTTATCATTTTGTGGCTATTTTATGATGTGATAAAATCACTGGTTGTAAGTCTAATCTGATATCTGTATTCAGCACTGCCGTCACCTCTATACCTCGGGAACCACCTCTTAGAAACTATTAGTAATTACACTCTTTTCTCCTCGGAGAATGAATTTAAGGGGGAGACAGAATGGGACACTGAGTCAGAAACTCCTTTTTCTTCTATCCTCTTCATGGAGACATCCACAATATTCCCTGAGAATTCTGAATATCCTTGGGATGTTCAAACAAGCATGTTCATATTGCTATGTCTCCTGAATGTGGTTCAGGTCTTGTTTAGGGTTAAAAAACTATTCAGGAATACTGTCCAGAGATCAACCCCGGCAACAGTCACTGCAGTTACTCCAACCCCTGCGACAGGCACTGCAGCTACCCAAGCCCCAGCAACAGGTACTATAGCTGAACCAGAGGACCAACCCTTGCTGGAATCCGTCGCCCCTCTACAGAAGAGGAAATCTTGGAAGCGAAAGTCAGGTCGTTTAGAATGATGGAAAAGCAGGGCCATCATGAGGAGGGGAGGAGGAAGAGGAAGAACTCATAAACGAGACGGAAACCACCCGATCCCTATCCCTGGGTGAGTTGCGAGATATGCGGAAAGATTTCAGCCGTCATCCAGGCGAGCATATTGTTACCTGGCTGCTCCGATGCTGGGATAATGGGGCCAGTAGCCTGGAATTAGAGGGGAAGGAAGCCAAACAGCTGGGATCCCTTGCTAGGGAAGGGGGCACTGACAAAACAATTGGAAAAGGGACACAGGTCCTCAGCCTCTGGAGGCGACTGCTGTCAGGCATGAAGGAAAGGTATCCCTTCAAGGAAAATTTTATATATCGCCCAGGCAAATGGACCACTATGGAGAGAGGTATCCAGTACCTGAGAGAATTCGGAGTGATGGAGATGGTTTATAGTGACCTGGACAATGACCAAACGCCCAAAGATCCAGATGAAGTCCAGTGCACGCGACCCATGTGGCGGAAGTTGGTACGGAGCACACCAGGGTCGTATGCCAGTTCATTGGCAGTACTGTGCTGGAAAGAGGAAGAAGCACCAACGGTGGATGACGTGGTTAGCAGACTCCAGGAATACGAAGAAACTGTCTCCTCCTCCCTTGTCTCGGCTGTGGAGAAACTGTCCCGGGAGGTCCAGCAACTCAAAGAGGATATGTCCTATTCCCCACCTGTACAGACCAGTATCTCAGCCATTAGGAGTCAGCGTTCTTCTGCTCAAGAGAGAGGATATAGAAGGTACACACCACGGGGCACCCTGTGGTTTTACCTGCGTGACCATGGAAAGGACATGAGGCAGTGGGATGGAAAACCTACCTTGACCCTAGAGGCACGTGTGCGTGAGTTGCAAGGAAAAACAATCACACAAGGGGGTTCTCCCAGGAAAAATGCTGCTCCAGTTTTCAGGAAAACCCTGTCTCACGACGGTCCAGTTTCCAGTGAACAGTTCCCCAGACAGAGTAGAAGGGCTGATCTTACTTTGGATTGTAATTGTGATGAAGAAATTCTTGACTCGCGTTTGCAAGAAGTGAGAGATGGATACTATGACCAGAACTAGAGGGGCCCTGCCTCCAGCCAGGTGGAGGAAAGGGACAACCGGGTTTACTGGACTGTGTGGATTCGATGGCCTGGCACATCAGAGCCACAGGAGTAGAAGGCTCTCGTAGACACCGGTGCACAGTGTACCCTGATGCCATCAAGCTATGAAGGGGCAGAACCCATCTGTATTTCTGGAGTGACAGGGGGATCCCAAGAGTTAACTGTATTGGAGGCCGAAGTGAGCCTAACTGGGAAGGAGTGGCAGAAGCACCCCATTGTGACTGGCCCAGAGGCTCTGTGCATCCTTGGCATAGACTGCCTGAGGAGAGTATTTCAAGGACCCAAAAAGGTACCGGTGGGCTTTTCGTATAGCTGCCCTGGAGACGGAGGAAATTAAACAGCTGTCCACCTTGCCCGGTCTCTCGGAGGACCCTTCTGTTGTGGGGTTGCTGAGGGTCGAAGAACAGCAGGTACCAATCGCCACCACAACAGTGCACCGGCGGCAATACCGCACCAACCGAGACTCCCTGCTTCCCATCCATAAGCTGATTTGTCGACTGGAGAGCCAAGGAGTGATCAGCAAGACTCGCTCACCCTTTAACAGTCCCATATGGCCAGTGCGAAAGTCCAATGGAGAGTGGAGACTAACAGTAGACTACCGTGGCCTGAACGAAGTCACGCCGCCACTGAGTGCTGCCGTGCTGGACATGCAAGAACTCCAATACGAACTGGAGTCAAAGGCAGCCAAGTGGTACGCCACAAATGATATAGCTAATGCATTCTTCTCAATCCCTTTGGCGGCAGAGTGCAGGCCACAGTTTGCTTTCACTTGGAGGGGCGTCCAGTACACCTGGAACCGACTGCCCCAGGGGTGGAAACACAGCCCTACCATTTGCCATGGACTGATCCACACCGCACTGGAACAGGGTGAGGCTCCAGAACACCTGCAATACATTGATGACATCATAGTATGGGGCAACACAGCAGAAGAAGTTTTTGAGAAAGGGGAGAGAATAGTCCAAATCCTTCTGAAGGCCGGCTTTGCCATAAAACAAAATAAGGTCAAGGGACCTGCACATGAGATCCAGTTTTTAGGAATAAAATGGCAAGATGGACGCCACCAGATCCCAATGGATGTGATCAACAAAATAACAGCCATGTCCCCATCAACTAGCAAAAAGGGAAACACAAGCCTTCTTGGGCACTGTGGGCCTTTGGAGAATGCAGTCAGATCGTAAGCCCCCTCTATCAAGTGACCAGGAAGAAGAATGACTTCAAATGGGGCCCCGAGCAACAACAAGCGTTTTAACAAATTAAACAGGAGATAGTTCATGCAGTAGCCCTTGGGCCAGTCCGGGCAGGACAAGATGTGAAGAATGTGCTTTACACCACAGCCGGGGAGAATGGCCCTACCTGGAGCCTCTGGCAGAAAGCACCAGGGGAGACTCGAGGTCGACCCTTAGGGTTCTGGAGTCGGGGATACAGAGGATCCGAGGCCCGCTACACTCCAACTGAGAAAGAGATATTGGCAGCATATGAAGGGGTTCGAGCTGCTTTGGAAGTGGTTGGTACTGAAGCACAGCTCCTCCTGGCACCCCGACTGCCGGTGCTGGGCTGGATGTTCAAAGGGAGGGTCCCCTCTACACATCATGCAACCGATGCTACGTGGAGTAAGTGGGTCGCACTGATCACACAACGGGCCCGAATAGGAAACCCCAGTCGCCCAGGAATCTTGGAGGTGATCACGAACTGGCCAGAAGGCAAAGATTTTGGAATATCCCCAGAGGAGGAGGGGACGCGTGCTGAAGAGGCCCCACTGTATAACAAACTACCAGAAAAAGAGAAGCAATATGCCCTGTTCACTGATGGGTCCTGTCGCCTTGTGGGAAAGCATCGGAGGTGGAAAGCTGCTGTATGGAGTCCTATATGACAATTCGCAGAAACTGCTGAAGAAGGTGAATCGAGCCAGTTTGCAGAGGTGGAAGCCATCCAGCTGGCAGAGAACAAGAAAAATGGCCAATACTTTATCTCTATACTGACTCATGGATGGTGGCAAATGCCCTGTGGGGGTGGTTGCAGCAGTGGAAGCAGAACAACTGGCAGCACAGAGGTAAACCCATCTGGGCTGCCGCATTGTGGCAAGATATTGCTGCCCGGGTAGAGAACCTGGCTGTAAAAGTACGTCACGTAGATGCCCACGTACCCAAGAGTCGGGCCACTGAAGAACACCAAAACAACCAGCAGGTGGACCAGGCTGCTAAGATTGAAGTGGCTCAGGTGGATCCGGACTGGCAACATAAGGGTGAATTATTTATAGCTCGGTGGACCCATGACGCCTCAGGCCATCAAGGAAGAGATGCAACATATAGATGGGCTCGTGATCGAGGGGTGGACTTGACCATGGACGCTATTGCACAGGTTATCCATGAATGTGAAATGTGCGCTGCAATCAAGCAAGCCAAGTGAGTAAAGCCTCTTTGGTATGGGGGACGATGGCTGAAATATAAATATGGGGAGGCCTGGCAGACTGATTATATCACACTCCCACAAACCCGACAAGGCAAGCGTCATGTGCTCACCACGGTGGAAGCAACCACCGGATGCCGAGAAACATACCCTGTGCCCCATGCCACAACCAGGAACACCATCCTGGGCTTTGAAAAGCAAGTCCTATGGCGACATGGCACCCCAGAAAGAACTGAGTCAGACAACGGGACTCATTTCCAAAACACCCTCATAGACCCCTGGGCCAAAGAGCACGGCATTGAGTGGGTCTATCACATCCCCTACCATGCACCAGCCTCCGGGAAAATCGAACAATACAATGGATTGCTAAAGACTACATTGAGAGCAATGGGTGGTGGGACATTCAAGCATTGGGATACACGTTTAGCAAAAGCCACCTGGTTAGTCAATACCAGGGGATCTGTCACTCGAGCTGGCCCTGCCCAATCAAAACCTTTACGTACTGTAGAGGGGGATAAAGTCCCTGTCGTGCACATAAGAAATATGCTGGGGAAGACAGTCTGGGTTACTCCTGCCTCTGGCAAGGGAAAACCCATCCGTGGGATTGCTTTTGCTCAAGGAACTGGGTGCACTTGGTGGGTAATGCAAAAGGATGGGCAAGTCCGTTGTGTACCTCAAGGGGATTTGATTTTGGGTGAAAATAGCCAATGAACTGAATTGTATGATGTTAATTGTTATATGATATGGTAATATCATCATTATTTCTATGGTTGCTATAGCAGTAAAATCACCCAGATTAATGAAGAACGAACTACCTCCGATGAAACCGAGCAAAGTGCAACGATGATAGAACCAGACAAGCGCAGCAATACTGAAATGAGAACTGGCTTCAGGATGCAACAGTCCAACACCACACACCATCTCTCCTGCCCTGAAAGACTGTTATGACAGATGGAGCCCAAAGTCGTGGACTAAATTAACTCAATGGACATTTTAGAGGGATAGTCCATAGACTAAGGGAATGATATCTGTGTTTGTGTATATATATGTATATATATGTAAAGACAAGAAAGGTGGTGGTGATTAATTGGAATGTATTGAAAAATGTGAGACTTAGGCATGACATAAATGGTATAGAATAAGGGGTGGATACTGTCCTGGTTTCGGCTGGGATAGGGTTAAATTTTTTCCTAGTGCTGTGTTTTGGATTTAGTATGAAGAGAATGTTGATAACACACTGATGTTTTCAGTTGTTGCTAAGTGCCCTCCTAGTCCAAGGACAGCTCCCATGCCTACTGACTGAGCTAGGTACACAAGATGGGAGGGAACATAATCAGGACAGCCAGCCCAGCTGGCTAATGGGGTATTCCATACCATGTGACGTCATACTCAGTATATGAATGGTAGGCGTGATCCAGGAAGTACCGATCGCTACTTGGTTATCGGTCAGCGTGGGTGGTGAGCAATTGCATTGTGCATCACTCACATCACTCATTTTGTATATTTTATCATTATCATTATTATTTTCCCTTTTCTGTTCTATTAAACTGTCTTTATCTCAACCCACAAGTTTTTCTCACTCCTACCCTTCCGATTCTCTCCCTGCCCCACCGGGGGGGTGGGAGTGAGCGAGCAGCTGCATGGTATTTGGCTACGACACCTGTAACATCAAACTAGTTGGTAGCAGTACTCATCTAAATTACCTATTTCTTTTATTTTCTCTCAACACACTTTTCACTGTGGAGAAGCCACTGACTTAGGTTCAGCAATCTGTTTTGTTCCGAACAACTCATCTTTTACCTTAAGCTTTTAAGTTTGAAAGAGTTACAGAGCAGCTTTAGAGTATAAAATTTCTATAATGCCAAGCAAGTTAAAGATCCAGGAGATACCAAAAAGAACTGTATGAAAATCTAAATTTATTTCTCAGCCTGATATTTTTAGTTTGACTGAAATAATTCAATATCTAATTAACAAACTTCCATTACTATTAGTCTTCATTAAGCTGCTTTTCAAATCAAAGTCAGCTTGGATCTTAGTTCTCTGCTCACATCAACTTTTACTACTTAAACTTTTGCAATAGAAAAAAAATGCCAAGTGTTTTGAAAATTATGCTTACCGAATTATAGTAGAATCCAGTGCTATGGTCATAATACAATCCTGTATTTTCATCGTAAATAAATCCAGTTTGTGAAACAGCAGCTTCTGCAGCAGCTCTCAAGCTCTCTGCCAAAGAACCCTCTGGTACTGAAGTATCTTCTGCTTCCTGAGACAAGAAAGTAAGAAATTAAATTTTCTTCTAAAAAGAACCTCCTTCGTTCTTTGGCATTTTACAATGCCCTATTTTAAATAAAACAAATTAGTTCTCTATGGACTTGGATTATTTCAAGAACTATTAGACAAGGCAGCAAAAATCTAGCTGTAATTTACTGATAAACTCCCACTGATTTCAGCAGGACCAAGATTTCATCCTGTGCCTTTCATTTTCCCCAACCTTTATTCAAAAGTGGCTCACATCAAAAATACACAGTTAATGTCTTTCAGTACATTCCTAAAATAGATTTCTGCTCTCCATTCCACTTCAGTTGCTAGATGCTAAGGCACAAAACCAGTTAAGCGTGTGAGATGATCTAAGAGAAGGCTGGATAGCAGGGAAAAAAAAAAAACCACAACAAAATAAACAAATAAAAAAACCCCAACAACTTTCTTCTCCTTATATGTTATATCAATGGAGGGGAAAGAAGGAGGGAAAAAAAAAATATACATGACCATATTAAACATTCCGTTGATAAAAAAATGCCATGCTTTCAGTGCTTCCAGCCTATGTTGGACATAAGTTTTAGAATGTGCATGCTTTTGTTTTTAAAAAACAAACAAACAAACAAACAACAAAACTAGGACTATGTTACACTCAGAACATACTACAAAAAGAACTAGTTTCAAAGCACAAGGATGTTTGTCTGCTATCGTCAGCACCAGACCATCACAAAAAATCGTTTCATACAATGACATCAAGACCAAAAGCACATCTTTTAAATGAAATGAAATAGTAACAGATTATTGACTTCAAAATTGGTAAAACCCCAAACAGTTCTATAACCTGTGAATTCTGGATGAAATTTTCCTCTTCTACACCTTCAGTGCTATCCATCCTTAAAGGAATATTAGCACCTGTCTGCAATTCCTCTGTGGAATTATGCTCAGTGCCTTCAGTCCCATGATTGTGCTGCACTGGTAGTTCAGATGCACAATCTTGATTATCAGTGTGATTGTAATAATTTTCATAATAGTAATAATCTGCAGGGGAAAAAAAAGTTGAAGTTGCATAAATTAGCCAAACAATATTTTACACAATGCAGTTTAAGGATCCTAAATCTTAAACTGGAAATTTATACATAGAAGTAGTCTAACAAGAATCAATTATTAGGTAGTGCCTCCACTTTGAATTTATTCTACTCCTACTGAACAAATTATGTCTTGTTTTAATGTACTTGAAAAATTGGTAAAACATGCATGTGTGTAATATATGAGATTACTATGTATCAGATTACTATGGCATGAATTCTGCTACAGTCCATGCTACATTTTATTCTGTTCTAAAAGGAATGGCTTGAAATATAGGAAATGGTCCAAAAGACAATGTCAGGTTACTGAGTTTAATGCAGCTAAGGATACGGACTTGAAATGTATTTTATATTAAAAAAGATTCAGAATGAAATACCAGTTAACATCACTGTTCTAGATGCCTGTTTAAGCAATCACCACGCTCTCTACCTGCTTGTGACCATGCAGCATAGTCCTCTGTCTGTACTTCTACACTAGACTTATCTTTCTCCTTCCTATTATGGATTTCCTTAGTGAGCTCTTCAACCTGAAAGAAAAACAGCACGTTACAGAACACAAAGCTGCATTTTAGCAGTCTATGTCAGAAAAGAATACCATCCTATTTTACATTCTATAATTCAGACAAAACATAATTGCATTGTAACTATTTGTGCCAGTTTTGGCTGGGATAGAGTTAATTTTCTTCATAGAAGCTAGTATGAGGCTATGTTTTGGATTCGTGCTGAAAACAGTGTTGATAGTACAGGGATGTTTTCGTTATTGCTGAGCAGTGCTTACACAGAGTTGTCCTGGTTGGCAGGCAGCCAAACACCACACAGCCGCTCGCTCACTGCCCCCGCCACCAGTGGGACGGGGAGAGAATCGGAAAGGTAAGAGTAAGAAAAACTCGTGGGTTGAGATAAAGACAGTTTAATAGAACAGAAAAGGAAGGGAAAATAATAATAATAAAAACAATAATAATAATAACGATAGAATATACAAAATGAGTGAGGCACAATGCAATTGCTCACCACCCGCGCTGACCGATAACCAAGTAGTGATCGCTACTTCCTGGATCATGCCTACCATTCATATACTGAGCATGACGTCACATGGTTTGGAATACCCCGTTGGCCAGCTGGGCCAGCTGTCCTGGCTATGCTCCCTCCCAGCCTCTCGTGCGTTTGGTAGAGCATGGAAGCTGTCCTTGACTAGCAGGGTACTTAGCAACAACTGAACACATCAGTGTGTTATCAACATTCTTCTCATACTAAATCCAAAACACAGCACTAGGAAGAAATTGAACTCTATCCCAGCCGAAACCAGAACAAGAATCAAGGCCTTTTCTGCTTCTCACACCACCCCACCAGTGAGTAGGCTGGGGGTGCACAAGAAGTTGGGAGGGGACACAGCCGGGACAGCTGACCCCAACTGACCAAAGGGATATTTCCTACAATATGACATCATGCTCAGCATATAAGGCTGGGGGAAGAAGGAGGAAGGGGGGGACGTTCAGAGTGATGATGTTTTGTCTTCCCAAGTAACCATTACGCGTGATGGAGCCCTGCTTTCCTGGAGATGACTGAACACCTGCCTGCTGATGGGAAGTAGGGAATGAATTCCTTGTTTTGCTTTGCTTGCGTGTGTGGCTTTTGCTTTACCTATTAAACTGTCTTTATCTCAACCCACGAGTTTTCTCACTTTTACCCTTCTGCTTCTCTCCCCCATCCCACCGTGGGGGAGTGAGCAAGCAGCTGTGTGGTGCTTAGTTGCTGGCTGGGGTTAAACCACGACACTATTTCAATCGATCTTTATTTTGCAGGAGACAATTTTCTACGTGAATGGTTGTCATAATGAAAAACATAATTTCTGCTCATGAAGGGTATAACAATAAAGGCAAGCACTTGGGAGGAAAAAGAAAAACTTAACCAAGGTTATTTTTAAAATACCCAACCTGAAAAGTTGAATTTCAAACAATAACCACTGTTCCGTGGTGACAAACTGTGGCATTTACAAAACTTCCCTATTTTGCCATAAGCATCTGTGGGACAGTTCTTCTACTCTTCCTTTACCTCACTTCTTTTATTAAGCTTCTTTCCTTCTGCTAAACGTCATTTTTCCTTATGACTGCGAAAGCAACTTTGTGGCTGAGAAGACGTTATCATTCTCCCCACCACCACCTGTCGAGCCAAGCTGCTAGAACCAAACGTTAAACGTTAACTCCGGAAAGCAAACTAGAACCAGCAGCAGTAGCACTTTCTCCGGTCCCTGAAGTCCCGCAGGCCAGGAGAGCCTGGCGGGCTCCGGGAGGCACGGGATCCACGAGCTCAGCCCAGGGTGGAGGGGGCACAGCGGGGGGGACTCGGCAAGCTCTAGGTGGGAGGGGCCGAGGGGTACCCGATCGGGGGGCGACGACACCGCGGATGCCTGACAAGGCTGGGGCCGGGTGCCGCCCGGCCCGGAGAAGAGAAAGGGGCGGGGGAGCCGGCTCCCGCGTCGAGGACTTACCTGTTTCCTCAGCGCCTGGCTGCTCTCCCGCGCCTCGCGATAGCGGCGCTCGGTGCGGCGCAGCCGGCGCTGCGCCCGCTCCAGCTGCCCGCGGGAGGCACCCAGGTCCGCCTCCAGCGCCGCCACCCGCTCCCGCAGAGCCCGCTGCTCGCCGCCAGGCGGGGAGGCCATGCCCGCCCGCTCCTCAGCGCCCGCTCGCCGGTCGTCACCCGGCACATGGGACAAAGCGGCGGCTGCGGCCCCGCCCGCCGGCCCCAGTCATAGCGCCCCGGCCGTGCGCGAGGGCAGCAACAGCAGCGACGCGGTTGCGCACCTCGCGCACAGGAACTTCACCCAGGGGCACCGCTGCGGGAAAAGCTTCCCCGCGGCACGCGACGGCCTACCCGCGGGGCGGGAACGCGGCGCAACCCGGAAGGGACCGGAAGGAGCAGGAAGTGACAACCATGGGGGGGGTGTGCGCATGCACCTGGCCCTAGCTTGCAGTTGCCAGGCGACGCGCTGGGGCGGGTCAGGGCCCACGTCCGATAAAACCAGCTGTGGGCGAAAAACTCTTGAAGAGTCGTAAATTGTTAGTTGGGGTGTGGGTTGTGGTAGAGAAGCAGAGTTGGAGAGAAGCTGGGGGATGCCTGGAAACTGCTAAAGAGAACCAGGGTGTTAAGCTCAGGGCCTGTACAGGGCAGTCTCGGGGCTGGAAGTGCTTGAAACCTGTTTATGGCCTCAACCTAGCGTCTGCACTTGGTACTGCCAGGGAGAGCTTCTTGCTGTTGGGCTACTAAAAGGTTTTACCTGTGTCGTGATTTAACCCCAGCCAGCAAATAAACCCCACGCAGCCGCTCGCTCACCCCCACGCGGTGGGATGGGGAAGAGAATCGGGAGGGCACTAGTAGGAAAACTCCCAGGTTGAGATAAAAACAGATTAATAATTGAAATAAAACTAAGTAGAACAGTAATAATAACAATGATAACAACAACAAAAACAGAATATACAAAGCAGAAGATGCACAATGCGACTGCTCACCACCCGCTGACCGTGTGTCACGAACGGGGGGGCGAGCCCCCCCCCACACCTGGTTTTTATACTGAGCATGATGTCACATGGTATAGAATACCCCATTGGCCAGCTGGGTCCACCACCCCAGGTGTGCTCCCCCCACCCAGCCCCAGTGCAAGCACCACCCAGCAACAGCCAAAGCATCAATGGGCCATCAACGCTCCTTTCACACTAAACCCAAAACACAGTACACCCCCCACAAGCTACTGGGAAGAAAGTTAACCCTGTCCCAGCCGGAACCAGGACAATATCCACCCCTTATTCTATACCATCTACATCATGCCCAGGTCTCACATTTTCCCATGCATTCCAATTAGTCACCGCTACTTTTCCTGCCTTTTGATATATACCCACGCAGAGATATCGTTCCCTTAGTCCATGGGCCATCCCTCTAAAATGTCCGTTGAGTTCATTTAGTCCATGACTTGGGGTTCCATCTGTCATAACAGTCTTGCAGGGCAGGAGAGATGGTGTGTGGTGTTGGACTCTTGCATGCGGAGGCCAGTTCTGGGCGCTCGTCCAATTCTATCATCGTTGCACCTTGCTCAGTTTCATCGGAGTTCATCCTACATTAATCTGGGTGATTCTTACTGTAATACTGTTAATATGGCATATGGTAACCATAGAAGTGATGACATATAGTATTATATAGTAACTAACATCATACAATTCAGTTCATTGCCTATTTTCACCCAAAATCAAATCCCCTTGAGGTACACACCGGACCTCCCCATCCTTTTGCATTACCCACCACGTGCACACAGATCCTTGAGCAAAAGCAATCCCACAGATGGGTTTTCCCTTGCCCGAGGCAGGAGTAACCCAGACTGTCTTCCCCAGCATATTTCTCATATGCACGACAGGGACTTTATCTCCATCTACAGTACGTAAGGGTTTGGATAGGGCAGGGCCAGCTCGAGTGACAGATCCCCTGGTGTTGACTAACCAGGTGGCTTTTGCTAAATGTGTGTCCCAATGCTTGAATGTCCCACCACCCATTGCTCTCAGTGTAGTCTTTCGCAGTCTGTTGTATCGTTCGATTTTCCCAGAGGCTGGTGCATGGTAGGGGATGTGATAGACCCACTCAATGCCATGCTCTTTGGCCCAGGTGTCTATGAGGGTGTTTTGGAAATGAGTCCCGTTGTCTGACTCAATTCTTTCTGGGGTGCCATGTCGCCACAGGACTTGCTTTTCAAGGCCCAGGATGGTGTTCTGGGCGGTGGCATGGGGCACAGGGTATGTTTCCAGCCATCCGGTGGTTGCTTCCACCGTGGTGAGCACATAGCGCTTGCCTTGTCGGGTTTGTGGGAGTGTGATATAATCAATCTGCCAGGCCTCCCCATATTTATATTTCAGCCATCGTCCTCCATACCAAAGACGCTTTACTCGCTTGGCTTGCTTGATTGCAGCGCATGTTTCACATTCATGGATAACCTGTGCAATAGCGTCCATGGTCAAGTCCACCCCTCGATCACGAGCCCATCTATATGTTGCAACTCATCCTTGATGGCCTGACGCGTCATGGGCCCACCGAGCTATAAATAATTCACCCTTATGTTGCCAGTCCGGATCCACCTGAGCCACTTCAATCTTAGCAGCCTGGTCCACCTGCTGGTTGTTTTGGTGTTCTTCAGTGGCCCGACTCTTGGGTACGTGAGCATCTACGTGACGTACTTTTACAGTCAGGTTCTCTACCCGGGCAGCAATATCTTGCCACAATGCGGCAGCCCAGATGGGTTTACCTCTGCGCTGCCAGTTGTTCTGCTTCCATTGCTGCAACCACCCCCACAGAGCATTTGCCACCATCCATGAGTCAGTATAGAGATAAAGTACTGGCCATTTTTCTTGTTCAGCAGTGTCCAAGGCCAGCTGGATGGCTTTCACCTCTGCAAGCTGACTCGAGTCACCTTCTCCTTCAGCAGTTTCTGTGACCTGGCATATAGGACTCCATACAGCAGCTTTCCATCTCCGATGTTTTCCCACAAGGCGACAGGACTCATCAGTGAACAGGGCATATTGCTTCTCATTTTCTGGTAGTTTGTTATACAGTGGGGCCTCTTCAGCACGCGTCACCTCCTCCTCTGGGGATATTCCAAAATCTTTGCCTTCTGGCCAGTTCGTGATCACCTCCAAGATTCCTGGGCGACTGGGGTTTCCTATTCGGGCCTGTTGTGTGATCAGTGCGACCCACTTACTCCACGTAGCATCAGTTGCATGATGTGTAGAGGGGACCCTCCCTTTGAACATCCAGCCCAGCACCGGCAGTCGGGGTGCCAGGAGGAGCTGTGCTTCAGTACCAACCACTTCCAAAGCAGCTCGAACCCCTTCATATGCTGCCAATATCTCCTTCTCAGTTGGAGTGTAGCGGGCCTCGGATCCTCTGTATCCCCGACACCATAACCCTAAGGGTGGACCTCGAGTCTCCCCTGGTGCTTTCTGCCAGAGGCTCCAGGTAGGGCCATTCTCCCCGGCTGCGGTGTAGAGCACATTCTTCACATCTTGTCCTGCCCGGACTGGCCCAAGGGCTACTGCCTGAACTATCTCCTGTTTAATTTGTTCAAAGGCTTGTCATTGCTCAGGGCCCCATTTGAAGTCATTCTTCTTCCTGGTCACGTGGTAGAAAGGGCTTGCGATCTGACTAATTTGGAATATGCATTCTCCAAAAACCCACGCCTAAGAAAGCTTGTGTTTCCTTTTTGCTAGTTGCTGGGGACATGGCTGTTATTTTGTTGATCACATCCATTGGGATCTGACGACGTCCATCTTGCCATTTTATTCCTAAAAAGTGGATCTCCTGTGCAGGTCCCTTGACCTTACTTTGTTTTATGGCAAAGCCGTCCTTCAGAAGGATTTAGATTATTCTCTCCCCTTTCTCAAAAACTTCTTCTGCTGTGTTGCCCCATACTATGATGTCATCAATGTATTGCAGGTGTTCTGGAGCCTCACCCTGTTCCAGTGCGGTGTGGATCAGTCCATGGCAAATGGTAGGGCTGTGTTTCCACCCCTGGGGCAGTCGGTTCCAGGTGTACTGGACGCCCCTCCAAGTGAAAGGAAACTGTGGCCTGCACTCTGCCGCCAAAGGGATGGAGAAAAACGCATTAGCGATATCAATTGTGGCGTACCACTTGGCTGCCTTTGATTCCTGTTCATATTGGAGTTCTAGCATGTCCGGCATTGCAGCACTCAGTGGCGGTGTGACTTTGTTCAGGCCACAGTAGTCTACTGTTAGTCTCCACTCTCCATTAGACTTTCGCACTGGCCATATGGGACTATTAAAGGGTGAGTGAGTCTTGCTGATCACTCCTTGGCTCTCCAGTGGACGAATCAGCTTATGGATGGGAAGCAGGGAGTCTCGGTTGGTGCGGTATTGCCGCCGGTGCGCTGTTGTGGTAGCGATTGGTACCTGTTGTTCTTGGACCTTCAACAACCCCACAACAGAAGGATCCTCCGAGAGACCAGGCAAGGTGGACAGCTGTTTAATTTCCTCCGTCTCCAGGGCAGCTATACCAAAAGCCCACTGGTACCCTTTTGGGTCCTTGAAATACCCTCTCTTGAGGTAGTCTATGCCAAGGATGCACGGAGCCTCTGGGCCAGTCACAATGGGGTGCTTCTGCCACTCACTCCCGGTTAGGCTCACTTCGGCCTCCAATACAGTTAACTCTTGGGATCCCCCTGTCACTCCAGAAATACAGATGGGTTCTGCCCCTTTATAGCTTGATGGCATCAGGGTACACTGTGCCCCGGTGTCTACAAGAGCCTTCTACTCCTGTGGCTCTGATGTGCCAGGCCATCAAATCCACACAGTCCAGTAAACCCGATTGTCCCTTTCCTCCACCTGGCTGGAGGCAGGGCCCCTCTGTTGTCCGAAAAGCGGATTCGTGCCCGGCGTGCAAGTAACCAATTCCACACGCTCAGGAGAGATATTGTTTTATTCAGGCCTGGGTGCTCGGTGGACTTGCCACAAATCAAGCACACCTGGTCTAATCACCTTTCTGTTTATATCCATGCTTCTCATACATATTTTAAGATTCTCTTTTACATATTCATTAAATTTCCAAGAACTAATTATAATATTACATCATCCTAGACACATGCGCACTAAAGTCTTTGGGGTCTTCTTGAGGGTCTCAAGTGGTCTCTGGTGGTCGGCAGGGTAGTGAACTCCTCGTGAACCTGTTCCTTTCTTCCCTTATAAGGTCGAGGTTTGTCTCCGAGCCACGTCTGGATCACGTTCATTTATGGTTCTTGATTTTAAGGTTAATCTTTACTAGAGTCTAACAATACTACACACCTGCAAACACAATACCTAATTTTTTAAGCATCACATCTTCATTGTTTTAAAATTACAGAAACGAAGAGAACAGTATACAATGTTCGAAATTACAAAACGAACAAACTATACCTACTATATCAATTCCCCCCTTTGAGACTTATGATGTTAAGCATCATGAGTCTCACATCATTTACTTATAAGTATTTGGTCTACAAAAAGACATACATCAAATCATACAACAAGTAATTATAACTAAAATGACGATCAGTATCGCAAATAAAAACAATTGCCTGAGCCAATTCAAATTTGGAAGCCACGAAAATAACCAAGAAAGGTCTAACCCTTCTCATTCCTTAAATCCAGATGCTAAATTCTTCAATTGTTGAATTTTTTCCTCAACTAACTGTGAATTATCACTTAAATTAAAACAACACATACCTTTAAACTCTTCACAACCATGATTATGTCTTAAAAGTAAATAATCAATTGCAGCCCTGTTCTCAAGAGTAGCTTCTCTTATTTGTGTCATTTCCATGCCAATAGCTGAAAGTGCCTGAGAAGTATAATTTATATCTTTAACTAAAGCACAAGTAATTCTTCTTATGGTGTGATAATTCATGGCTACTCCAACTCGGGGCGCTAGGATAGCTGCAGCTGACATTTCACTTGAACTGTATAAAGTGACTTGCGAGTCACAATCTTCTGATACTTGGTGTACACTCCTTTTATCTTGTTCACTATGTTCTAAGTCCTTTTTATTTATCAGCAACGGAGCCATCCTCCCAATTGAACATGGACCTCCTGTTGCATTTGCTGGGATATAAGAATATGCTATTCGCCCGCATAATAAAAACCATCCAAGGGGTAATTTAGTATGGGCCCAGGCATAACTCAGAAGATGAGTAGATTTACACCTCAAAGGGGGTTGCAAACGTGTTAAATTTTCACATTTAGAAGTACAATTTACAAACTTAACACAATGTCCAGCCGGGAGTGTTCCTCGTACCTTAACTCTTAACATCCCTCTCTCCTTGGATCTAGTTGTTTTTCCCAGACTATAAATACTATGGTAAGTTAACTTGATGTCAAAGCTCTGAAACATCGTTTAGTTCCTTATCAATTCTAGAGGAGTTGGTATTCCTACAAGGCAAGAACTGTACATTCCTCCTACTGAATTCTCTGCTGCAATACAAAAAGAAGACATGTTGGTTACTTCTCGGGCTAAAAGCTCCCAGATATTTCGATTTCTATCCCATTTTGGCAATAAAAATTGGGATTCAGCTTTACTGATCGTCATAACTAATATCAACAAACTCCACATATTTACTTCTAAACCTCAATTTCTAAATAATTTGATTCCTCTTCTAACAGTAAAAATTTAACTATTACAAATAGTTCAGTAGCATTTCTTGGTGACTCATCAAGTACACCTTAAAGTTAACTTCAATGGTCCTTTAGGCATAGATGTCCACAATCTAGGAGGTATCTTCTTTATTCTAGTGTAGTGAATCCAAGAATCTATTCCTTCTAATTTTACAGCAGTGTTTGTTGTCAATAACGCTTGAAAGGGTCCCTTCCACTTTTCTCCAAGGGGGTCGTCCTTCCACGTTCGCAGGTAAACTTGATCTCCTGGACTGAATGAATGTACTGGAAATTCAAGAGGTAACGGTGTCTTCAAAAGAACATACTTGTGTAAAGAACTCAGCACTTTACTCAAAGACAAGAGATACTCAGTTAATACTTTTTCCCCTATCACATGCATTTGTTCAGATTTTCCTGTTAGATTAACATTGTAAGGTTTACCATACAAAATTTCGAATGGACTTATTTTTTCTCTAGCTCTCGGGGTCACCCTAATTCTTAACAAGGCAAGTGGTAAAGCTTCGATCCATTTCAACTGAGCTTCCTGACATATTTTAGAAATTTGTCTCTTTAATGTTTGGTTCATTTTTTCTACTTGTCCACTAGATTGTGGCCTCCAAGGGGCATGCAAATCCCACTTGATTCCTAGTGTCTTACTCGTATTCTTAATAACCTCCGCCACAAAATGTGGACCTCTGTCTGAGGATAACCCTAAAGGGACTCCAAATCTTGGAATAATTTCTTTTAATAAGTGTTTTGTTACCTCTTTTGCCTTGTTGGTTCGACACGGGAAAGCTTCTGGCCATCCAGAGAAGGTATCTACCAATACCAATAAATATCGGTATTGATTGCACCTTGGTAATTCTGAAAAATCTATTTGCCAATACTCACCAGGAGTTATGCCTCTCCTTACCTCTCCAGGAGGGGGTCGGATTTGTATTTTCGGATTATTCCTAAGACAAATCTCACATTTATTACTCACACTTTTAGCAATCAATAACATTTTAGTCCTTATTGCATATCGATTTACTGACTCAACCATTGCTTCTGCTCCCATATGTGTCTCAGTATGGGTTTTGACCATCAGTTTTCTCATAATTTCGGGGGTTACTATACATTGTCCATGTGAAGTTATCCACCATCCTTGATCATTCTTTTTTCATTGTAATAGTTCAGCCAACTTATTCTCTTTTTCGTTATAATTTGGGGATTCTAGATGAATTTCTTTTGATGGAATCAAAACATAGATTGTGGTACTTAGCGCTACACACTTGGCAGCTTCATCTGCCTTTCGATTTCCTTGTATTGTTTTTGAATTCCCCTTTTGATGTGCTTTACAATGAATTACTGCAACTTCTTTAGGCTTCTGTACAGCTTCTAATAAATTTAAAATCTCTGCTCCATACTTTATAGGTGAACCACTGGCAGACAAAAGTCCTCGTTCTTTCCATATCGCTCCATGGGCATGAACAACTCCAAAAGCATATTTAGAATCTGTATAAATATTAACTCTTTTACCTTTAGCCAGATTTAAAGCTCTTGTCAAAGCTATGATCTCTGCCTTATGGGCGGATGTATTTGGAGGTAATGCTTTTACTTCTCGATCTTCAGTTAAAGTTACCACGGCATAGCCAGCCCTCCTTTCTCCTTTCACAACAAAGCTGCTTCCATCAGTAAATAACTCTTCATCCGGAGTTTGGAGAGGGACATCTTTCAGGTCTGGCCTGCTGGCATATACCTGTTCAATAACTTGTAAACAATCATGATTAGGACCACTTTCTTTTTCACTTGGCATTAAAGAAGCAGGGTTTAAAATTGCACTTACTTTCAAGGCGATATCATCTTGTTCCACTAACAGAGCTTGATATTGTAACAAGCGACTAGGGGTAAGCCAATGATGTCCTTTTTGTTCCAGTACTGCAAGTACCGCATGTGGGATGTGAACCGTTATTTTCTGTCCCAATGTTCATTTTCTAGCTTCTTGAATGATAAGAACCGTTGCCGCAACTGCCCGCAAGCAGCTAGGCCATTCTGAGCTTACTTTATCTAATTGTTTAGAAAAGTAAGCCACTGGTCTTTTCCAGTCTCCCAAAAGTTGAGTTAAAACCCCCATAGCTACATGTCTCTTCTCATGAACAAATAGCTCAAAGGGTTTGGTCAGATTTGGGAGTCCTAAGGCTGGAGCTTTCATTAAAGTCCGTTTAATGTCATCAAAACTTTTTCGGCACTCTGGAGTCCATTCTAACAATTCTTCAGGGCCTTTGGTTGCCTCATACAATGGTTTTGCCATCAAACCATAATTTGGAATCCAAAGGCGACACCATCCAGCCATTCCTAGAAATCCTCTCAACTCTCTTTTGGATTGAGGGGGTGCCATCCTGCAAATGGCTTCTTTTCTACCATTTCCCAATCTTCGCTGTCCTTGGGAAATCTCAAACCCCAAATAAATTACAGTTTGTTTTGCAATTTGTGCTTTCTTCTCTGACACCCTATACCTGGCCATTCCCAAAAAGTTTAGGAGGCTAACAGTCTTTTCTTTGCAGATTTCAATAGTATCTGCTCCCAATAGGATGTCATCAACATACTGAAGGAGGGTGATTTGATCTTCCTTACCGGACCACTGTTCCAGTTCCTTATTCAGGGCTGCTCCAAAGATGGTTGCGCTATTTTTAAACCCTTGTGGCAGCACAGTCCAGCAGAGCTGAGTCCTTCTCCCAGTCGACGGATCTTCCCATTCAAAAGCAAAAATCTTTTGACTGTTTTCTTCCAGAGGTATACAGAAGAAAGCATCTTTCAGATCTATAACTGAGAAATATGCATTTGATTCATTGATAGTTGTTAGCAGCATATATGGATTAGGGACTACTGGATGAATGTCCACCACTAACTGGTTTATTGCTCTTAGATCTTGAACTAGCCTATATCCTTGGTTATGTGGCTTTTTCACTGGAAGGATAGGAGTATTGTAATCAGATTGACATTCTCTTAAAAGTCCATATTTGAGAAAGTTATTTATTATTGGTTCCAAACCCTTTCTGGCTTCTATACTAATAGGATATTGTTTCTTTCTTACCGGTCGAACTCCTGTTTTCAATTCAACTTTTACCGGTTCCACATTTTTCGCTCTTCCTGGTTTCTCCGTTGCCCAGACAAAAGGGTAAACTGCATCTTTAATCTCTTCTGGAATTTCTTCAGATTCATCTGTGTTTGTCTGTAATAAATAAACTTGGGCTTGCCAGGCATTAGCTTCAGGAAAATGAACTTGGATTTTTCCTTTTTTAAAGGTAATTTGTGCTCCCAATTTATTCAATAAATCCCGTCCTAAGAGAGGCATGGTGCATTCCGGTATATATAAAAATTCATGCATCAATGTTTTTCCTCCAATTTTACATTTTAAAGGTTTCAAAAAAGGCCTTACCTCTTTCTTTCCCGTGACCCCAACAATAGATACATTAAATTTACTCATTGGTCCTTTACATGTATTTATAACAGAATATTTTGCTCCAGTGTCCACTAAAAAATTGACTACTTCATCTCCCAGCTTTACTGGAACCAGGGGCTCGGCTGGGAAAATATCTTCTTTTACCCCTGGTCCCCATCATTCAGATTCCTCTCCCATCATAAGCAGATCAGCTTCGGGTGGAATCTGTCGTGGCTGACTAACTTTTCTATTTTCTGGACACTCGTTTTTCCAGTGTCCTTGTTTCTTACATGCAGCACATTGATTGATCCCTACTGGAGCAGACTGTCTAAATATATTTCCACATCCTCTACCTTTCAAATATCTTCTTCCCCTACCTTCAGCACATCCTTGAGCAGTCACAAAAGCAGCTGCCAGAATAGCAGCTTTCTGCTTCCTATCTTTTACTTTTTCTTTCTCCTGGTTTTTCTTTTCTTCTTCTTCTCTATTATTATATACTTTATAGGCAATCTCAATCAACTGTGATATAGTCATCCCTGTAATGCCATCCACTTTCTGCAATTTCTTTCGAATATCAGGGGCTGCTTGTCCAACAAACAAAGTAGTGAATATTGCCCTGTTCTCATCACTTTCAGGGTCTAAATCCGTCCATTTTCTTGCTGCCTCACATAATCGTTCACAGAAGGTGGATGGATCTTCTGTTTTCCCTTGAATTATCTGGGTTAATTTTGCCAAATTCTTTGGATGGGATATTCCATTTTTTACTCCATATAAAATCAATTGTTGATACTGTTTTATCATTAATTTCCCATCATTACTATTAGGATTCCAATTTGGGTCCTGTGTCGGCATAAAATGAGCAGGACCTTCTCTTGCATTTATTCTTTCGTTTTCCATATTAGCTTTTTCCAATACTACCCTCTTTTCTTCAGGAGTAAGCAAATTATTTAAAAGAATTTGAATATCTTGCCAATCTGGATTATGATTTTCAATAATTGTCCTAAAGGATCTATACATCTTTTCAGGATTTTCTCTATATGACCCTGCTAGTTCTTTCCAATTCATTAAGTCAGAAGTTGTAAAAGGTACTTTCACAAATACGGGTTCCCCCCTTGGGCCCACAGCCTGACGAAGGGGTGCTAGTAAAACAGACCCCTGCTGGGTCCTAGTTCTGCCAGCTATTGGACTAAATGGATTACTTCCCCTTGCTCCAATTTCAGAACTTTCATTTCTACTCGGTGCCACCAACATCTGTATATCTTCTTCCTCTTCTCCTAGTTTTAAACACCGTTTTCCTATACTACAAGCAGAACAACAATGCGCTTTTGGTTCCTTGTCCTCCATCATCATCATCATCACATTAGAATCTAAGTCTAAAAGTTTACATTTCTTCCGAATCTCATGATCATTTCTCAAGCTAAAAAACAAGTCCACATAAGGGACCTCATCCCATTTACCCTGTCGTCTACAAAATAACATCAGTTGCAAGATAGTATTATACTGTAGAGTTCCCAATTCTGGCCATTTTTCCTCATTTTCCAATTTATACATTGGCCACCATCTAGTACAATACTCAATTAATTTCTCCTTTCTCAAAGGATCTCCCCCAAATTTTCCCCAATGTTTTATGATGCATCCAAGGGGAGAGCAAGGAGTTACTTTAGACTGTTGAGTTCCCATATTTTTACCCCAAAAGAACGTTCTTAACCACGACTTCATATACTCCAGTCATCACTGTCAAACGTATATGAATGTACCTTTTACCTTTGGTGCCACAATTTCATATACTCCAGTCGTCACTGTCAAACGCATATGAATATACCTTTTTACCTTTGGCCACAATTCCTTACCAAATGTATGCGCAATTTTATACCCCAGAACAATATCTCATTTACCTTAGCGTTGCACCGTTGAGTCGCTCACCTGCTCTGGTCGGGGAGAATACTCAAGGAGTCCCCGATCAAAAGGTCGGTGCGCGCTGGAGTCCGGAGAGCAGGGTCTCCCCACTGAGAGCCGGCAAGTCGATCCGGGCAAGGCTTCACAGCAGTCCCACCTGGGTTGCCAAAAACTGTTGTCCGAAAAGCGGATTCGTGCCCGGCGTGCAAGTAACCAATTCCACACGCTCAGGAGAGATATTGTTTTATTCAGGCCTGGGTGCTCGGTGGACTTGCCACAAATCAAGCACACCTGGTTTAATCACCGTTCTGCTTATATCTATGCTTCTCATACATATTTTAAGATTCTCTTTTACATATTCATTAAATTTCCAAGAACTAATTATAATATTACATCATCCTAGACACATGCGCACTAAAGTCTTTGGGGTCTTCTTGAGGGTCTCAAGTGGTCTCTGGTGGTCGGCAGGGTAGTGAACTCCTCGTGAACCTGTTCCTTTCTTCCCTTATAAGGTCGAGGTTTGTCTCCGAGCCACGTCTGGATCACGTTCATTTATGGTTCTTGATTTTAAGGTTAATCTTTACTAGAGTCTAACAATACTACACACCTGCAAACACAATACCTAATTTTTTAAGCATCAAATCTTCATTGTTTTAAAATTACAGAAACGAAGAGAACAGTATACAATGTTCGAAATTACAAAACGAACAAACTATACCTACTACATCACCTCTAGTCCTGGTCATCATATTCGCTATCCACTTCTTGTAAGTATGAATCAGAAGTCCCTTTATTAAAGTTGTAAGTGGAATCAGCCCTTCTACTCTGACAGGGGAACTGGTCACTGGAGACTGGAGCAGCAGTTTTCCTGGAAGAACCCCCTTTTGTGGTTGTTTTCTCTTGCAACTCATGTACCCGTGCCTGTAGGACTGAGGTAGGTTTTCCATCCCACTTCCTCATGTCCTCTCCGTGGTCACGCAGGTAAAACCACAGGGTGCCCCGGGGTGTGTACCCACGATGTCTCCTCTCTTGAGCAGAGGGACGCTTGCTCCTAATGGCCGAGACGCTGGCCCGTGCAGGTGGGGAGTAGGACATATCCTCTTTGAGTTGCTGGACCTCCCGAGACAGTTTCTCCACAGCAGAGACACAGGCCCGTAGGGAGGAAGAGAGACTTTCTTCGTATTGCCGGAGTTGGCCAGCCAATTCATCGACTCTTTGTTCCTCTCCGTCTTTCCAGGTCATTACTGCCAATGAGTTTGCGTTTGACGCTGGTGCGCTCCGTACAAACTTCTGCCACGTGGGTCGGGTGCATGTGACTTCATCTGGGTCTTTGGATAACTGCTCGTTGTTCAGGTCATCATAAATCACTTCCAGCACGGCTAATTCCCTCAGGTACTGGATACCTCTCTCCATGGTGGTCCACTTGCCTGGGTGGCATATAACATCTTCCTTGAAGGGATACCTTTCCTTCATGCCTGACAGGAGTTGCCTCCAGAGGCTGAGGGCTTGTGCCCCTTGTCCAATCGCTTTGTCAATGCCCCCTTCCCTAGAAAGGGATCCCAGCTGCTTGGCTTCCCTACCCTCTAATTCCAGGCTACTGGCCCCGTTATCCCAGCATCATCGGAGCAGCCAGGTGACAATGTGCTCACCTGGACGACGGCTGAAGTCCTTTCGCATATCTCGCAGTTCAGTCAGGGATAGGGATCTGGTGGTTACCATCTCATTTACGGGTTCTGCCTCCTCCTCCTGTTCTCGTGATGGCCCTGGTTCATCTTCATCCCTTACTAAACGAGCTGATTTTCTTGTGCATTTTCTTTTTTGTATAGGGGCGACTGATTCCGGCATGGGTTGGTTCTCTGTTGCAGGGGGCAGAGTAGCTGCTGTGCCTGCCCTGGGGGGTGGGGTAGCCGCTGTGCTTGCCGTGTGGGGTAGGGTAGCCACAGGGCCTGTTGCTTTGTCATCAACTGCAGAGATGTTTCCTTCCCCTTGGGGGTTCTGATTGGTGTTGAACAGGGCTCAGTAGGCGTGGGCCAGGCCCCAGCACATTGTAGTGGTCTGTGTCTCCCTAGAATTGCCAGGGTGACAGCATACTTCCAAATATTCTACTAATTTTTCAGGATTCTGCACTTTTTCAGGGGTGAAGTTCCAGAACACTGGCAGTGCCCACTGTCCTAGGCATTTGCCCATGCTATCCCACTCACCCTGCCACTCATAACTATCCAGCCTTGGGGCAGATCTCTGGATGACATTCTTAAATTGCTTACTAACCTTGGATAAAACCACAACAATATTCCCAAGGAGTACCAATAGATGTATCTTAACTACCCAGGGATGTTCAAGGTACCGACAAGTAATTTTAACAAAGGAGATGACATCATAGAGGAAGGTAGCGAGGGTGCCATTCTCTATTTCCTCCATAAAAAAACTCTCAGAGGAAAAGGTATAATTGCTAATGGTCTCCATGAGGTGGTACCCGAAATACAGAAACGCTTCATTACGAATCCCAAATACCAAATAACCCCCAATGCCAGTGTTTTAGTAACAAATCTCCCAGGCAAAACATCATTAATCACAGCAGAGCACAACAGACTGCCAAACCCAACTCCAATCTTTAACAGATACAGTAAAAACAAGAGCATGTTGCAGAACAAATTAATATGTTAACAGATATAAATTCCTTAATATGCTCTAATTAATCTGTTGTTAACTCAACCCTTCGCTGCCCCACGTTGGGCACCAAAAGGACTGTCGTGGTTTAACCCCAGCCAGCAAATAGATCCCACGCAGCCGCTCGCTCACCCCCCACCCTCCGGTGGGATGGAGGAGAGAATCGGGAGGGCACAAGTAGGAAAGCTCCCGGGTTGAGATAAAAACAGTTTAATAATGGAAATAAAACAAAGTAGAACAGTAATAATAACAATGATAACAACAACAATAACAGAATATACAAAGCAGGCAATGCACAATGCAACTGCTCGCCGACCGCCGACCACATGTCACGAACGGGGGGGCGAGCCCCCCCCACACCTGGTTTTTATACTGAGCATGATGTCCCATGGTATAGAATACCCCATTGGCCAGCTGGTTCTACCACCCCAGGTGTGCTCCCCCCTCCCAGCCCCAGTGCAAGCACCACCCAGCAACAACCAAAGCATCAATGGGCCATCAACGCTCCTTTCACACCAAACCCAAAACACAGCACACCTCCCAAGCTACTGGGAAGAAAGTTAACTCTGTCCCAGCCGGAACCAGGACAACCTGTAACACATGATAGAGTGAAATATAATTCTAGCATGTACACTATTCTACGAAAGTACAGCATATTTTTCCTTGTGGTTTTGGGGGTTTTGTTTGGTTTGGAGGGGTGGGTTTGGGGGTGGTTTTTTATGAGATTTCTCAGTCTATACTGTGGCAAACCGCTTCATGTCCTGGCTAGAAATTGCAGTGCGTGGAGAGTATTGCAATTATAGTGGTCTGAGCAGCATTCAAGGCTACTGTGTTAAATCTGTGCAGAGAATTGCAGTTTTGCACTCCTGTATAAATTTCTGTTGCTGAGATTTCTAGAGGCATCTGTAGAGGATTCTTGCGGTTTTTCCCCACAGCCCCATCTCAATATGATAATATTCAAACCTTTACCTCATAGGCTTCTGTTTTTTATCTGGGCTTTGCTGCTGATGAGCACAATGTTTCTCAGTTGTTAACAAACAGTAAACATGGTATCCTTTGTCACTTTTGCGCCTTGCTCCAGAAACAAGAAGTACATTGTGGTAGGTCATAGCCTAATAGTTTTTAGACCTGACAATAGTGAATGTATTACATACGTGGATACCCAGTCCTGCTAGCAGGTATTTCCTGAATAATGCAGCACCTTTAGAGGAAGTGTTCACCTGACTACTTGAAGTAATGTATACATTTCATATATACACAAGGTGTAACTTTTTTGTTTGTTTGTTTTGGCCTTTCATTGACTGCTGGCTTTTGCTGTGCTGAAAGAGTCTCCAAAGGGATGAGGGCTTTAAAGTTTGCAGTGTGTAATGATGCAGGCCACAAAGTTGTAGCCATGTTTCTGTTGCCTGCTTTTTGGCTGCTGAATACAAAGGAGTGGCTTATTGCCTGTCAAACTTTTGTCTTGGCATCAAAATAGTGATTATTTTTGCCACTGCAATCTATCTAGGCACTTCTGAAATGTTTTTAGTTTGGCCTCATGCCATTACTTACTAAAGCTTGGTAGCAACATGGGACTACAATAGGTTTCAGGTTAGACCTCGCTCAACACAAGCAAGCTTGAACCTTATGTAGCTCTTGTGGAGAGCAGATAATACAACACTTTCAGTCTGTGAGTTAGAAGTTGAGGTAGTGAATAAAGGTATCTTTATTCCCTTGCTTCTTGCAAGTGGTTAAAATGACCCATTTCCAATAAATAATAAGCCCAAAGACATGCAAGATAGAAAATCACAGTGTGTTGCAGTGTTATTTTAGCATGAACACTACTTTTTACTGCAAAGGCAATTGGGTCATGCACAGCTCATTAAGTACCATTCTGACCAGAAACTGCCAGAACCAAATGCTTGAAATCCAGAGAGTGGCCTACATGAGCAGGTAACAGGCAAATCTGCATCTATTCATATCCTAACTGAAAGGAAATGGGCAAAATGTATATGTAGTTTGTCTGCTTTAAAGCATTTTTTTAAGAGAGGGTAATGCTCCAGTGTGGACTGTAGGTCCTAAGAGATGTGAAAACCAAAATCAGTTTCAGAGCTCAGTTTTGCTCCTCCGTAGTTTCTCACCGGAAAGGTATGTCTTACCAGCTGAGAATTAGTGTATTGTCTGTATCAAAAACTGTTTCATTTCAGGTAATTCTTTTTGTATACAGATGGTTTCACTTAATGTGTATAAATAAACAAGAGAGCTGAGTTGCAGGAAGATACTTTCTGAAAGAGCAGAGATTTCATCTATTCTCTTGTATTAAATTGTATTCAGTGCAGAGAATTGCACTATCTTCTTATTAAAAGATTGGCCTAATCACAGGCCTTTGATCCGCAAGTTATATATTTCATTGTGTGCTGGTTTTGGCTGGGCTAGAGTTAATTTTGTTCGTAGTAGCTAGTATGGGGCTATGTTGTGGATTTGTGCTGAAAACGGTGCTGATAATACAGGGATGTTTTAGTTACTGCTGAGAAGTGCTTACCCAGAGCCAAGGTCTTCTCAGCTTCTCATGCTCTACCAACTGAGAAGGCTGGAGATACACAAGAAGCTGGGAGGGGGCACAGCCAGGACAGCTGACCCAAACTGGCCAATGGGATATTCCATACCATGTGACGTCATGCTCAGTATATAAATTGGGGGAGGGCTGGCCGGGGGGACTGCTGCTCAGGGACTGACTGGGCATTGGTCGGTTGGTGGTGAGCAGTTGTTTTTCATTTGCATCACTTGTCTTTCTTGGGTTTTATTTCTCTCTCTTTTTGTTATCTTTCTTTCCATTACATATTATTATATTATTATTATTATTATTATTATTTTATTTCAGTTATTAAACTGTTCTTATCTCAACCCATAAGTGTTCTCATTTTTACTCTTCTGATTCTCTCCCCCATCCCACTTGGGGGGGGAGTGAGTGAGTGGTGTTTAGCTGCCTGCTGGGTTAAACCATGACACATTGTAAAAAATAATAGATTATAAAGTTTAAGCAGAGAGAAAAGAGGATGAAAAATGATGCCAGCATTTAAAATGGTGCGTGTTCCTAAAGGTTTGCAGCAGATGAAGATGGAGGGAGTGGAGGAGATCTATATCCCTGCCAGCTGTGGGAAACGCGTTAGAATGCCTTGGCTGTCACCACAAGCCGTTGTTCCACCATGCCCTGCTGTCAGGAAGCAGCAGAAGGGAATAGCAGCAGACCAGGTGGAGGAACGGGATATGCAGAGTGTAATTTGCATCCATGTGCAGTGGTGTTAAGTTTGAAGGTGGAGGAGGTGGCAGCTGTCACCACAACTGGCCAACTACCAGACAGACCTCTTGGTGAATGGTTCAGCCACAGGTATAAGGTCTCATAGAATCATAGAATCATAGAATCATTAAGGTTGGAAAAGACCTCTTAAGATCATCGAGTCCAACTGTCAACCCAACACACCATGCCCTGCTCTCGTTTGATCTTATGACAAAGCTAAAGTCTGGCCGATCGGTGCCTCTGAGCCTGCCCCTTTCCTGCCCGTGTTCTCAGTGGGCTCTTGTTACGGACTGATGAGCTGCTGTCGCAGCTGCCCCTGTCCATCCTCCTTGGTCCTCTGGGATGGGGTAGTTACACTTGCAAGTATAGGTGGCATCCCAATCCAGCTAAACAGAAAACAGACGCCTGGTTTCTGCACGTTCTGTATTAAAGGGAGGGGAGGACTTAAGTCACAGGGCTGTTTGCCACCAAAGGGTGGGGGATAGTGGAAGGAAGGTGAAATGGCTTGTAGGAGGCACGGACAGCAAGGCTGCTGAAACACAGACTTTGGCTAAGGGCAAGATGTCCAGGAGAGCTCTCCTCCCCACACAGTTATCACAAGTCCAAACCTGCATGAAAGAAAACACCACTGTGCATGCTGCATTAGCAAAATATGGGAGACCAAAGCCTGTGGGGAGGGCCTGGAGGGGTAGGAAGGGTGAAGACACACAGCTGTAACGCTGCCTGCTCTTTCCCCAGGCTGATGCCATGCAGGAACAACCAAGAGGTGCAGGGAGATGTGCCAGTCCAGCATGCACGGCTCCAGGGTTGCTCTCCCTGCTTCCTCATTCCCCTACCCCAGTGGAGGATGTGGTCCTCATCTGTGGCTGTTTCCAGGTTCCTGCTGCTCCTGAGGGGCAGCACAAGGAGACAAACAAGGCGGAGGGGTGCTTGAAGCCATCTTTGCCATCACAGTCTTCATGGTCTGGTCAAACCACAGTCCTTCTACAGCAGCAAATGATTAAGGCCTTTTCATCTTTCTCTACAGTGAATTGTAAAAATGGACCTGCTTGGTCCTCTCTTGCTATCTGCTGCTGCATGTCTCATACAATCTGCCTTTGCCAATGAACTGTGGACCTCCCGCTGCTCCCTCGCAGCTCGGCTGCTTTGCTCAGCTTTCTGTCCCTCCACACGTTCTGTTCACTTGTGCAGGTGCAGCTTGCTTGCCTGCAGTATCTGTCACTTTATGTGTAGCATCATAGAATCATTTAGGTTGGAAAAGACCTTTAAGATTGTTGAGTCCAACCGTAAACCTAGCACTGCCAAGTCCACCACTAAACCATGTCCCTAAGCGCCACGTCTACACGTCTTCTAAATACCTCCAGGGATGGTGACTCAACCACTTCCCTAGGCAGCCTGTTCCAATGCTTGACAACCCTTTCGGTGAAGAAATTTTTCCTAATATCCAATCTAAATCTCCCCTGGCCCAACTTGAGGCTGTTTCCTCTCGTCCTATCACTTGCTACTTGGGAGATCACTTCCCTAGTCCTGCTGGCCACACTATTTCTGATATAAGCCAGGATGCTATTGGCCGCCTTGGCCACCTGGGCACACTGCTGGCTCATATTCAGCCAGCTGACGACCACCACCCCCAGGTCCTTTTCCGACAGGCAGCTTTCCAGCCACTCTTCCCCAAGCCTGTAGCGTTGCATGGGGTTGTTGTGACCCAAGTGCAGGACCCGGCACTTGGCCTTGTTGAACCTCATACAATTGGCTTCAGCCCATCGATCCAGCCTGTCCAGGTCCCTCTGCAGAGCCTTCCTACCCTCGAGCAGATCAACACTCCCGCCCAACTTGGTGTCGTCTGCAAACTTACTGAGGGTGCACTCAATCCCCTCATCCAGATAATTGATGAAGATATTGAACAGAACTGACCCCAAAACTGAGCCCTGGGGAACACCGCTTCTGACTGGCCGCCAACTGGATTTAACTCCATTCACCACAACTCTCTGGGCTTGGCCGTCCAGCCAGTTTTTTACCCAGTGAAGAGTACGCCCGTCCAAGCCATGAGCAGCCAGTTTCTCCAGGAGAATGCTGTGGGAAACGGTGTCAAAGGCTTTACTAAAGTCCAGGTAAACAACATCCACAGCCTTTCCCTCATCCACTAAGCGGGTCACCTTGTCAGAGAAGGAGATCAGGTTAGTCAAGCAGGACCTGCCTTTCATAAACCCATGCTGACTGGGCCCGATCACCTGGTTGTCCTATACGTGCCACGTGGTGGCACTCAAGATGATCTGCTCCATAACCTTCCCCGGCACCGAGGTCAGGCTGACAGGCCTGTAGTTCCCTGGATCCTCCTTCTGGCCCTTCTTGTAGATGGGCGTCGCATTTGCTAACCTCCAGTCAACTGGGACCTCCCCGGTTAGCCAGGACTGCTGATAAAGGATTGAAAGTGGCTTGGCGAGCACTTCCGCCAGCTCCCTCAGTACCCTTGGGTGGATCCCATCCGGCCCCATAGACTTGTGTGTGTCTAAGTGGTGTAGCAGGTCGCTAACCATTTCCCCTTGGATTATGGGGGCTTCATTCTGCTCCCTGTCCCTGTCTTCCAGCTCAGGGGGCCAGGTACCCTGAGGATATCTGGTCTTACTATTAAAGACTGAGGCAAAGAAGGCATTAAGTACCTCAGCCTTTTCCTCATCCCTTGTCACTATGTTTCCCCCCGCGTCCAATAAAGGATGGAGATTCTCCTTCGCCCTCCTTTTGTTGTTAATGTATTTATAGAAACATTTTTAATTGTCTTTTACGGCAGTAGCCAAATTAAGTTCTAGTTGGGCTTTGGCCCTTCTAATTTTCTCCCTGCATAACCTCACAACATCCTTGTAGGCCTCCTGAGTTGCCTGCCCCTTCTTCCAAAGGTCATAAACTCTCTTTTTTTTTCCTGAGTTCCAGCCAAAGCTCTCTTCAGTCAGGCCGGTCTTCCCTGCTGCCTCAAATTAGCTTCCCTGACTGTGCCCTATGCTGCTTCAGGATGAGGAAAATGAGGGAATTTCTGAAGAGAAATGGGTCTTCATGATTTTGTTTGGTGTTTCAAGTAGGGGGTCATGTGCCAATCAGATGTGCCTCTTTTGACTGAGGCAATCTGAGATATTAAAGTCTTCTGTGACTGTGATTTTATGTGTGTGGCAATGCACATGTTCTCTGTCGTAAAAGTGAGCTTAAACATAGTGATTTCCAATTTCATGTGATTTGTAGGTTTGATGCTCATTATCCTGTATCCTTGTGCATCTCCTTCTCCATGTGGGTTGCTGGAGCCAGCCCCACTGCATTGCAGTTTTTGGGGGCAGATCTCTGGCTGCTCTTTTCTGTTCCTGGGTTTCTTAGGAAGTGGTGACTGTGGGCCTGACTGCTACTTGTTTCTAGCCTTGCAGTGACATGAAGGTTCTCCAAAAAGTTGTTCAGGTGGTGATGACATGCCTTGACCTGTGCATTTTCACAGGGAAATCCTCAGACGTCTTTCATCAGCATATCACATTTGATCAGGCAATGACATATGCCAAGTTCAGTGCCTTGACAACCTATTTTAATAATAGTAACACTACTGCACACACCACCACCTATGCACATGTCTTAAAGAGAACTCAGGTACAGGGAAAAGAAATGAAAGAGAAAATCAGTTGCAGCAGATCAAGCTGCAGTTCTTTTCAGCAGGGAATCCAGAGACTGGCTTGTTCTCCCCTCCCACCACCCTCCTTTTCATCTGGATATACATTGCTTGAAAAATAGACACCCCCAAACCTGATCTAGGCTCTCTGGTGTTGTCCCAAGCTTTCTTAAGGGTGGGGGCATTGGATAAAGTGGCACTGCTCAGAGAACAAGTGCTTGACCTTAGTGGATCCACTGGGATCACATTGTCTACCTCTTGCCATGGTTCTGCTTTGGAGGAGGCAAATTGCCTGGGGATGGATTAAAGGCTCCTCTGCTGTAACGTGGAGTTGAAAGTACAGGAGAGCAGTATGCCTGTGTCATGCCAGAGTTCTCCATCTAGTTCCTCGAAGTGTGGGCAGATCACTGGCCCAGCCTTGATCTGGTCTTGGGCTGGCCAGGGGTCCCAGTGGCATCCTCTCAGAGACACAAGGAGTATTTCTGCAGAAATGCAGCCCTAAAACACTGTGTATTCAAACAGGAGGCAGCTGGTCAGTGACCTCTCTTCTGATGGGCACTGAGGACATTGGGGCAAGCAGGACCAGGAATTGTGTGTGAAAGGCTGCAAGGTACCACCAAGAGGTCAGTAATTTTAGTTGGAATTCATGCTACGTAGACTATTTCAGCCAATGTTGACAGCTCGTTTTGAGCCAGCACAGGGATTTTAAATAGAATCAGCAAACTACATCTTGGTGCTTTGCTTGGTACTGCTTGCTACAGTCTTGCTGCATCATCTTTGAATCAGTTTTAAGATACCATAAAGCATATCTTGGCTTTAAAGTTTCTGTATGTGAGGTTCCTTTTGTCCCTGCATAGTGTGTAGCTGTCTCCACTCCCAGCATCCTGAGGCTTCTGGGTTCACATGGAGACCTACTGCATGAAAGAGACCTACCTGTTGTCCTACTGCAAGGACAACAACTAGGGGTCCTGCTCCCGTGTAGAGGCGCTCGAAAGTGAGACACCACAGTACACGGCACTGCAGAGCTTAAGTCCTGTGAACATATTTCCAATATTCCTAGTGCTTCTGACCTTACTACGTTCAAGGATAAGAATCTGAAGGAAACTTAAAAAATCCAAACAAGTCTAACCATGACTTTGCACAGTGCTCCTTTTCCAGTTGCGTTTCTCTGTAAAGCAGAAATGTAAAAAGAAAGTAGCTTTTACCACTAGATGGCATTTAAGGATTGTTTTTTAAAATGCCCTGAAACAGTCCTGAAAACTGCCTAACTAGGCAAAATGATGGATTTCTAACCTAATTTTCTTCCTTTCCCCATACAATTTGGGCTTGGGCACACAAGCGAGTTATCAATATAGAAGTACGCAAACAGGGCTATAAAGTTGACTTGAATGAGTTGTGGAAGCCTGCCTTACGCTCCTCAATCTCACCACAGTTTTCTTAAAGAGCTGGGCAAAAGCAGTGCATGCAAAAAGTAGCAAATCTTAGCTTTGTTGAATCAACTGGTGCTGGAGACAGCCACCAAAAATGGCTTGTTGCTGTCCCTTGAGATGATCTGATCTAAGGGGCGCTAGCACAGTAATAGAGAAAGGCTTGCCTGTTGCCTCTATAGTAATTGGTACCCTAGAGAGTCACCTGCATCTAAGACAGTCAGCTTCTTTATACCCTTCTCCTTAGGAATCGCTGCTGCTAGGAGATATCCATATCTCTAGTGCTGTAGAGTGAACAGACACCTTAACACAGGTGTCCAAGCTGCTCCAAAGTTGGAATGCTCTTCTCTGAACTTGTTATTGATGTTAACTGCAGAGGAATAAATATGGATGCCCCCTTCTTGCTGTACAAGCAATAGCACTGCCTGCATTTTCTCATTGCCCCCTGAGCAGCTTGTCTCAAACAGCACATGCACATACAGAGCTGTTGCTGTGAGTCACCGTCCACCTGCCAGCAGGGGCAGGTCATGGAGGCAGCACCGACCTAAACTCCTGGGTTTAGATGCTCACTCTGGTTCCATGTTTTATAAAGGCTATTCCACTTTGTTCCCATGGCATAAAGCTGCCAAACATCTGGCATCTTAGCTTAGTGGTTACAAATAAACTCTGACAACTTTGCTCAGTTGCAAAGGCAAAAATAGATTAATGCAGGCAAGTGTCAGAGTGGTAAATTGTCCTGGTTTTGGCTGGGATAGGGTTAAATTTCTTCCTAGTGCTGTGTTTTGGATTTAGTATGAGGAGAATGTTGATAACACACTGATGTTTTCAGTTGTTGCTAAGTGCCCTCCTAGTCCAAGGACAGCTCCCATGCCTACTGACTGAGCTAGGTACACAAGATGGGAGGGAACATAATCAGGACAGCCAGCCCAGCTGGCTAATGGGGTATTCCATACCATGTGACGTCATGCTCAGTATATGAAGGGTAGGCGTGATCCAGGAAGTAGGGATCGCTACTTGGTTATCGGTCAGCGCGCGTGGTGAGCAATTGCATTGTGTGTCACTCATTTTGTATATTCTATCATTATTATTATTATTTTTCCTTTTCTGTTCTATTAAACTGTCTTTATCTCAACCCACGAGTTTTTCTCACTCTTACCCTTCCGATTCTCTCCCCGTCCCATTGGGGGGTGGGGGGAGTGAGTGAGCGGCTGCGTGGTATTTGGCTGCCTGCCAGGTTAAACCATGACAGTCCTTTTTGGCGCCCAACGTGGGGCTCGAAGGGTTGAGATTAAGAGTCTCATGCTCTACTGACTGAGCTAGCCACAACATAAATGTAGGCTGTTCTCTGCAGAGCTCAGTACCAGGGGTCAGGCTGGAGATCCCAGAATAAAGAACATCTACTGCTAACTGACAAAATTATTGCAGCTAACCCTCTCTGGGATGCTACAGCCTGCTCTAGCAAGGATGCCACTGGCATGACCATCATGGTGGATTTGCTAGCTTGTGTCATGCCCCTTTGTCAGTGCAGCAGTGGGAGAGATTGTTCTTTCCCTTCTTGAGGTATGGTGTTATGGTGTCCAACACCTGTGGTACGTTTGCACCCAAGGAACATGCCTTCCCACTCTGCTCTTTCCAGGTACCCATGCGCAGTCTGTCACAGGTGAATTATTAAGAGAAGTCATTGTTATGGGGTTAACTATAAGGGTTTTATTAATGATTAAACAATGACCAAATGGTAATTAATCGATGATTGAATACAAATCAAATGCTAATCAAATGGTGATTATGCAATAATTGAATGGTAATTAAAATGATTTGACAATGATTAGACAATGATTTAAATGATAATTTAGACGATAATTTAGACAGTGATTAGACGATGATTAGATGGCGGTCAAACACTCTACTACTTACTACACTTCTAATAATTAAGCTATAGCTGGATATATAAATGTTGCTAGCATACAATATACTTTTAGGCCTAATGTAAAATGTCGCTTACCTCGTTATAGTTATCAGATGCCGGGTAAGGGGTCTCTCAGCCTCAAGGAGTAACCTTGAGAGGTGTCCCTGCTCAAGGGGGAGATCGCTGTGCAGCCCGCTGCCGTACAGGAGAGCTCAATGGGCTCGAGGGGGCTACAGATATTTATAGCATAAAGTGTTTGGCTTGTAATCAAACACACACCCCCCCTTTGGTGTATGTGCAGGTGTGCAGCCGTAGCAGTTTTAGTTTTGTCTAGTGTCAGCTCGGGCTGGTACTGTTAGCTCCTGATAGACATGGTCTGGACTCCTTAGTTCCTGAGAAGATATGGCCTAGCACAATTCTCAAGGTTTGCACAGGAGGGCTGACTTCAGTCAGGCCTACTTGTCGGTGATGCCTGAACCAAAGTACTGTTCACTCAGTCAGAGTGGGTGCATCCGTCACACAGTCCCACTTCCATCAGCTCCATCTGCACTTCCGCACCAGCCATGCTGGCGCTCCTCCTGCTCCTCACCCTGGCCGCTGGCAAACCTAAACCTAACAAGGGCCAGGCAATGACATAGACACGTGTGGTTTGGCTGTACGCTGTGTACAGGGCCTTTCTCTGCCTGTAGCATGCCCCAGAAATCAAGATGACTGTGGTTGTTATGGGAAGAGAAACAGTCACACAGGCCAATACAGAAGCAGATGGCTCAAAAGCATGAAAGCTGCCTGTGTCTTAGTTATCATGTGATACCTGGGCAGAAAAGTGTGCCCACCTCTCCATGACACCGATCACACTGTGAGAACGTGTGGGTGTTACACCTATTTGATCTGCAATACTTAAATATTAGCTGGGCAAGTTGCTGTCTTCCCACTTCCACCCATCAGGGTCATGCTACAGGTTGCATAATTTTTAAATTCTGGTTTTAATAAAGAATCAAAAGGAACACAGAAATATTGGATGGTGTGCAAGTGTGAACTTGTAACACATTGTAAACAAATTGGTAACAATTAAAAGACTGTCTTTAAAGGAATTTTTCTTGCAAATGCAGTCCTTTTTTATCCGGGTCATTGTGGCAAAAAAAAATAGAAATGATTCTGTGAGGGAAGGTAGGAAGCAACCTCATCATTAATTAAACTGGCAGCTTTGTTCAGCTGACTCATATTTCATGAGAAATTCTATAGGTGAATTATCAGTTAGTTAAAAAATAACTGGAGTAGTGATCAGAAAACTGCTGTGGTCATTTATAGCCATGGAGAGATGCATGTAACTATTCATATTGCAATGCATTAAGTTGAGACTCTAATTAAGAGCAAATCAGGTGTGAACTGTTTTAATAAGTATGCCATATGAATTACCTGATCTTCCACTGGAAGCCTAATGAATTAAAATAATCTCAGTAGCTTTATTATCTGAATAAGAGCCAAACTGGATTTAATCTAGTTGGAGTGTTGGGATGGAGGGATACAGGCTCTTTAGGAAGGACAGGCAGGGGAGATGAGGAAGGCGTGTCGCCCTCTATGTCAATGACCAGCTGGAGTGCATGGAGCTCTGCCTGGGGATGGATGAGGAGCCGACAGAGAGCTTATGGGTCAGGATTAAAGGGAGGGCAGGGACAGGTGACATTACGGTGGGGGTCTGCTACAGGCCACCCGACCAGGAAGACCGAGCAGATGAGGCCCTCTATAGACAGATAGGAGCAGCCTCATGTTCACAAGCCCTGGTCCTCATGGGGGACTTCAACCACCCCAATATCTGTTGGAGGGACAACACGGCAGGGCATAAGCAGTCCAAGAGGTTCCTGGAATGCATCGATGATAACTTCCTTCTCCAAGTGGTAGAGGAGCCAACGAGGAGAGGTGCTATGCTGGACCTTGTTCTCACCAACAAGGAGGGGCTGGTGGGGAATGTGAAGGTCAAGGGCAGCCTTTGCTGCAGTGACCATGAAATGGTGGAGTTCAAGATCCTTAGGGCACCGAGGAGGGCGCACAGCAAGCTCACTACCCTGGACTTCAGGAGAGCGGACTTTGGCCTCTTCAGGGATCTGCTTGGTAGAGTGCCATGGGACAAAGACCTGGAGGGAAGAGGGGCCCAAGAAAGCTGGTTAATATTCAAGGATCACCTCCTCCAAGCTCAGGAGCGATGCATCCCAACAAAGAGGAAGTCAGGCAAAAATGCCAAGAGGCCTGCATGGATGAACAAGGAGTTCCTGGACACACTCAAACACAAAAAGGAAGCCTGCAGAGGGTGGAAGCAAGGACAGGTAGCCTGGGAGGAATACAGAGAAATTGTCCGAGCAGCCAGGGATCAGGTTAGGAAAGCTAAAGCCCTGATAGAATTAAATCTGGCCAGGGACGTCAAGGGCAACAAGAAAAGCTTCTATAGGTACGTCGGGGATAAAAGGAAGACTAGGGAAAATGTGGGCCCTCTCCGGAACGAAATGGGAGACCTGGTTACCCGGGATATGGAGAAGGCTGAGGTACTCAATGACTTTTTTGCCTCGGTCTTCACTGGCAAGTGCTCGAGCCTCACCGCCCAAGCCGCAGAAGGCAAAGGCAAGGACTGGGAGAATGAAGAGGTGCCCACTGTAGGAGAAGACCAGGTTCGAGACCATCTAAGGAACCTGAAGGTGCACAAGTCCATGGGACCCGATGAGATCCATCCACAGGTCCTGAAGGAACTGGCAGATGAAGTTGCTGAGCCACTATCCATCATATTTGAGAAGTCATGGCAGTCTGGTGAAGTTCCCGCTGACTGGAAAAGGGGAAACATAACCCCCCATTTTTAAAAAGGGAAAAAAGGAAGACCCGGGGAACTACAGGCCAGTCAGTCTCACCTCTGTGCCTGGGAAGATCATGGAACAGATCCTCCTGGAAGCTATGCTAAGGCACATGGAGGACAGGGAGGTGATTCAAGACAGCCAGCATGGCTTCACCAAGGGCAAGTCCTGCCTGACCAACCTAGTGGCCTTCTATGATGGAGTGACTACATCAGTGGACATGGGAAGGGCTACCGATGTCATCTATCTGGACCTCTGTAAGGCCTTTGACATGGTCCCCCACAACATCCTTCTCTCTAAATTGGAGAGAGATGGATTTGATGGGTGGACTGTCCGGTGGGTGAGGAATTGGCTGGATGGTCACATCCAGAGGGTAGTGGTCAACGGCTCAATGTCCAGATGGAGATCAGTGACGAGTGGTGTCCCTCAGGGGTCCGTACTGGGACCAGTACTGTTTAATATCTTCATCAATGACATAGACAGTGGGATCGAGTGCACCCTCAGCAAGTTTGCAGATGACACCAAGCTGAGTGGTGCGGTCGACATGCCTGAGGGACGGGATGCCATCCAGAGGGACCTGGACAGGCTCAAGAAGTGGGCCCATGTGAACCTCATGAGGTTCAACAAGGCCAAGTGCAAGGTCCTGCACCTGGGTCGGGGCAACCCCTGGTATCAATACAGGCTGGGGGATGAAGGGATTGAGAGCAGCTCTGCGGACAAGGACTTGGGGGTACTGGTGGATGAAAAGCTGGACATGAGCTGACAATGTGCGCTCGCAGCCCAGAAAGCCAACCATATCCTGGGCTGCATCAAAAGCAGCATGGCCAGCAGGTCGAGGGAGGTGATTCTGCCCCTCTACTCTGCTCTGGTGAGACCCCACCTGGAGTACTGCATCCAGCTCTGGGGACCTCAGCACAGGAAAGACATGGACCTGTTGGAGAGGGTCCAGAGGAGGGCCACAAAAATGATCAGAGGGATGGAACACCTCTCCTATGAGGAAAGGCTGAGAGAGTTGGGGTTATTCAGCCTGGAGAAGAGAAGGCTCTGGGGAGACCTGATTGCAGCCTTTCAGTACTTAAAGGGGGCTTATAAGAAAGATGGGAACAAACTTTTTATTAGGGCCTGTTGCGACAGGACAAGGGGCAATGGTTTTAAACTAAAAGAGGGTAGATTTAGACTAGATATAAGGAAGAAATTCTTTACTGCGAGGGTGGTGAAACACTGGAACAGGTTGCCCAGAGAGGTGGTAGATGCCCCATCCCTGGAAACATTCAAGGTCAGGTTGGTCAGGGCTCTGAGCAACCTGATCTAGTTGAAGATGTCCCTGCCCACAGCAGGGGTGTTGGACTAGATGACCTTTAAAGGTCCCTTCCAATCCAAACTATTCTATGATTCTATAAAATAAAACCCAATTATTTTTCAATTTTTACTATCAATTATTAGAGAATAAAATGAGATCCATATGAAACTCAATGTCCAGGCTGTTAGTGTTTTCGATATGAAGCCAAATTTTTAATTTTTACATTTCTTTGGGCTGAGACATAGGCAATACATCTGATTTTTATCTAATATGTACTGTTTTTTTCCGCAAAAATTACTATCTTTTTTATTCTGGGGTAAAGTAGCATTTAGGATTGCGGGTTTTTAGCTCTTTATCATTCTCCGCAGCCTCTTGAGTCTGATTCATTCCTCACATCCAGAACAACCTCCATTTCTTTGGAAGGGAATAAAAGTTATGTCAAATAAGCAATGTTCAACATGATATCCTGTTCCCAATTATGCCCCTATGACTCTTCTGTGGTTTCTCCTCTGGGGGCTGGTGTGTCCTGGAAGAGAACATTCAGGCTGTAGTTTTTTCAGTTTTTTCCCTCTGAAATGGGGTCTTTCAGTATAAACTTAAAAAAGGTATTTGTGGATGGACTGTAGAAACTTGTCTCTGCATTTAACTGTAGAGTTGTATTTGCATGTCACACATACACGTTTGAATGTAAGAGGGTTTAGTGCTTTTATAATGCAAAATGCAATTTTTTTGAGTCATTCTACTTGGCAACTCAGGATGAGGGTGAAAAGGAACATGCAGGAGAAAGTTGTTCCCCGGGTGGTAATGGCCACTTTTCTCTCTTTTCCAACACAGAAACACTAAATTCCTTTTTTAGAATTATCTTGATAATGAATAACCTATACTGCTTGTTTTCTACTATATTGTTCTCATAAACCTCCATTGCGATTTATGTACATACAAGTCTACCACAAAATTTCTGTTAAGATCCCCATCAGCTAAAAAGCATCACAGCTGCTAATTGTTATTAACCACACCAAAACTCACTTTTTGGACTTCTTGTTCAAATTCCAGAATGCCAATTTGCAAGCCCACTTTTTGAAGAAGTATGTTTGCTCAGAAACTGGCTACAAGTGAGACCAACAGGAAACCAAACTTCTCACCATTACTGGTGTGTTCGATACCTGATCCAGCTACTGAATTAGTGATGATGAAACAACTTTGAAATAGTACCAAAACTGAATGAAGGCCTAAATTATATATGATGCTACTAGCTTTTTTCTCCCTCTCTCTTTACTCTCCTGTTCCCTGCTGCTAGTGTTGACTATGCCGAATCTTTCAGCAGCCCTCTTTTTCACTGCAGATGGTCCACAAACACTTCTAAAAGTTGCTATTCATACCTGTAACGATGCTCATAACCCAGCTACTCATGTCAGGAATGCTGTAGTATGAAAGTGTAATGCCACTTGCTGTCATGTCTCTGTTCAAATGACTTCGTAGTCATTAACTAGTCCCAGCGTCATAATTCTGGGGCAAACTTCTATATTTTCCTCTGCCTAATGAGAGGGCTTAGGGGAGAATTCTGTTACTACATTGCCAATACAAACTAATCGCCTGTTCCCTGAGGAATATAATAATAGCTTTTCAGCTGAGAGGAAAAAAAATCTGCCCTGTGCTAGCTTAGTTTTTCAAGATATTTTAATAACAAATAATCTATCTTTTACCAGAGTAGCCATCAGGGACAGAGATATAAAAATATTGCTTTAATCTTTGGGCAATTTTCAATATGAAACTAGGTAAGAATTAGGAATTTCTTTCAACAGCTATAGTGTACTGAAAAATAAATATATTCTCAAGCCATTAAAACTCTCAGAGGGGCCAGATGGCTACCAAATGGCCTGCCAATGGCAAAGGTCTGTGACTTTGATACATGCACCCTTGTTCATAGCACTTGCCGTGGCAGGTTTGTGGGAGTGTGATATAATCAATCTGCCAGGCCTCCCCATATTTATATTTCAACCATCGTCCTCCATACCAAAGAGGCTTTACTCGCTTGGCTTGCTTGATTGCAGCGCACGTTTCACATTCATGGATAACCTGTGCAATAGTGTCCATGGTTAAGTCCACTCCATGGTGGTTAAGTCCACGAGCCCATCTATATGTTGCATCTCTTCCTTGATGGCCCGAGGCGTCATGGGCCCACCGATCTATAAACAGTTCACCCTTATGTTGCCAGTCCAGATCCACCTGAGCCACTTCAATCTTAGCAGCCTGGTGGGATCCCCCTGTCAGCCTGGTCCACCTGCTGGTTGTTTTGATGTTCCTCAGTGGCCCGACTCTTGGGTACGTGAGCATCTATGTGACGTACTTTTACAACCAGGTTCTCTACCCGGGCAGCAATATCTTGCCACAACGCGGCAGCCCAGATGGGTTTACCTCTGCGCTGCCAGTTGTTCTGCTTCCACTGCTGCAACCACCCCCACAGGGCATTTGCCACCATACATGAGTCAGTATAGAGATAAAGGACTGGCCATTTTTCTCATTCAGCAATATCCAAGGCCAGCTGGATGGCTTTCACCTCTGCAAACTGACTCGATTCACCTTCTCCTTCAGCAGTTTCTGCGACTTGTCCTATAGGACTCCATACAGCAGCTTTCCACCTCCGATGTTTTCCCACAAGGCGACAGGACCCATCAGTGAACAGGGCATATTGCCTCTCATTTTCTGGTAGTTTATTATACAGTGGGGCCTCTTCAGCACGTGTCCCCTCCTCCTCTGGGGATATTCCAAAATCTTTGCCTTGTGGCCAGTTCGTGATCACTTCCAAGATTCCTGGGCGACTGGGGTTTCCTATTCGGGCCCGTTGTGTGATCAGTGCGACCCACTTACTCCACGTAGCATCGGTTGCATGATGTGTAGAGGGGACCCTCCCTTTGAACATCCAGCCCAGCACCGGCAGTCGGGGTGCCAGGAGGAGCTGTGCTTCAGTACCAACCACTTCCGAAGCAGCTCAAACCCCTTCATATGCTGCCAGTATCTCCTTCTCAGTTGGAATGTAGTGGGCCTCGGATCCTCTGTATCCCCGACTCCAGAACCCCAGGGGTCGACCTCGAGTCTCCCCTGGTGCTTTCTGCCAGACGCTCCAGGTAGTCTCCCTCATAAATTGGCTCTCCGAGGAGAAAAGGTGAAGAGTATAATTATTAATAGTTTCCAAGAGATGGTTCCCAAAGTATGGAGATGACGGTAATGCTGAGTACAAATACCAGATTATTCTCACGACCAGTAATTTTATCATATCATAAGCCAGTGTTACCCAGTACAGCAAAATGGTAACCTTAATCCAGCCCCAGAGGTGATAAACAGCACAACAGGGAACACGTACAGCAAGTAAGGCGTTACATAACACAACTCTGAGAACAAGCTGTCATGAATGAGTGGTTTTGAGGCCGCTTAAAGTATCGCTGGCAAAGGTGTCAGCAAAAAGTGATTTTAATAGAAATTCATAAAAGCGCGACTTAACAGAATTCAATGGCAAGGTTCACTCTATTACTCATTACATGGATTAAGTATACACAGGGAAAATCATGTCAGAATTTTGATGGAATGATTTGTACAGAGATTGAGGACAAAAGGATAAGGGAGACCCTCCCGCTGAGTCACGAGGTTCAGAGAAGACCCAGCTGGATCCAATCTTAGTCTCAGACTTGGACAACGGTTTGTGTCTAATACAGAAGGGATAAGGAGACCCTCCCGTTGAGTCACGACGTTCAGAGTAGACCCCCTTGCTTTCTAAACTCCTTCTCAGAGAGGAGTCTAGGTGCAGCTGGTTCTACCCCTAAGGGATTATATGTGTTTAGCAGCAATCTAAAGTTCATTCACAGTTTTAAGGTAGATCATAAGATTTTAACAGCACTTAATCATTGACTAATTTAACAGTTACAAAGTAAGTTAATCAAGTTTATTACAATTACTAAAGTGACTTGATTACAGATTATGCTTATTACTGGTTATCTAAGTCAATACACACAAACACACACACACACGCGAGATCTAGATCAATTCACACATAAGGGCCCAAGGCTAGATAAATTTATAAAGGTCTAAAGCTAGATAAATTTATAAAGGTATACCTGTTAAAAATTCCCCTCGAGTCTCATGAAATACTCAGGTTAAATGTCTTGGCATTTCTCAACGGGTGAAGGGTTGAGCCCCGAGGAGTGTTTCAGCCCAGGTCCCGGCGGTCCTCCGAATATCACAAACTTGAGAGTTTGCGAACTCTGAGAGGCGTCCCACTCAGAGGTAGACTCTGGGTGCAGCCCGCTGCAGTCCAGGAGAGCTCAAAGGGCCTCACTTGGGACCGCTGTTTATAGGTTTGCAAGATGATTGGCTTTAGTCAACAGTAAATTTCCATCCTGGCCACTATCCGGGGTGATCTGGGATAGTAATTATGGTATTGTTCCCTGGTAACCATGGTATCGTTCCACTTGAGCTATGACCCAGGTAGGGAATGCTTCAGGGCTGTCAGAGATGACGAATTATCCCCTGCTCTTGTTCCCTACCTTGATCAGGTAGCCGGTGTTCCTGGTATGATCAGTGTCGCTCCCCACTTTAGCCATGCAAGAGTGCCTGGTACGGTCAAGGGACGCTCAACCGCCCAGCTCGTTACACAATGGCTAAGGCCTAACAGGAGTTCCTGAGATCATAGAGTGGCCCAGGGGAAGGGGGGAAATGCACCACCACACAAGCACAACAACTCTGAGAGCAAATAAATCAACATTGCAACCAGCGACTATTAACCTAATAATGAATGCTTATAACAAATTTTTTTTAACACGCTCTTGTCCAATCTGTCGTTATCTCAACCCTTCAAGCCCCACGTTGGGCGCCAAAAAGGACTGTCATGGTTTAACCCGGCAGGCAGCTAAACACCACACAGCCGTTCGCTCACTCCCCCGCAGTGGGATGGGGGAGAGAATCAGAAAAAAAGGTAAAACTCGTGGGTTGAGATAAAGACAATTTAATAGGACAGAAAAGGAAGGGAAAATAATAATAATGATAAAAGCATATACAAAACAAGTGATGCACAATGAAATTGCTCACCACCCACTGACCGATGCCCAGCCAGTTCCCGAGCAGTGGCCACGCCCCCCTGGCCAACCTCCCCAGTTTTTTGTTCAGCATGACGTCATGTGGTATGGAATATCCCTTTGGTCAGTTTGGGTCAGCTGTCCTGGCTGTGTCCCCTCCCAGCTTCTTGTGCACCTCCAGCCTCCTCGCTGGCAGGGCAGTATGAGAAGCTGAAAAATCCTTGAGTTAGTGTAAGCACTGCTCAGCAACAACTAAAACATCAGTGTGTTATCAGCATTATTCTCATCCTAAATCCAAACCAGAATACTATACCAGCTACTAGGAAGAAAATTAATTCTATCCCAGCTGAAACCAGGACAGCCATCTAGATTTGACCTGCCCAAAAATGTCAGCGCAGCATGTGACTATTGAGAGAGTTAGGTGCTGCTGTTTTGATTAGTCATTTTTTGACTCTATCCCTAAATCCATCCATTCAGCCTTTTTTTGGCTTAAAGCCAACACCAACTGCTCAGGCTGGGAACTGCCTTCTCTTAGGAAGACCAAAGAAAATACTGATTTGTGCTGTGTCTATTTGAACCAAAGATCAGCAGGGAAGATTTTCTTCCAATCACAAGTGAATTCAAGGCTGTGGGTGACAGGTAGGCCATCACTGTAGCTTATAATGACTCTAGTTAAATCCCCAGTTGCATACTTTAATTGCAAGTTAAATTAAGATATTGTACAAAGAGGGTTCCAAATGTAGGTGTCTTCCTTTCTTAAAATAATCCTTAAAAGGCATCCTGTGATGTGGTAAAACCTTTCTGTCAACCCGTGACAGGTACTCATGGGCTATGCAGCATTTGAATGCAATTCTGACTCTAGCTCCAACATTAGCAAGATGCCGTCTGTTGAGGTAGCTGTCACTGGAGTCACTGTTACTCAGAAGTGTAGTTGCACACTAGATTAAATACAGAGATCACATTTATTAATAAAGTGAAGTGGTTACCAATTGTGGTGACCGATTTCAGAAAAATATGGTGGTCTCCACTTTTCAGCAATGATATCCATATAGTCTGTGTCTGTTTATAGGATCACAGGATAATTCAAGTTGGAAGGGACCTTCAGAGGTCCCTAGTGCAACCTCCTGCTCAGAGCAAGGTCAGCTACAAGGTCAGACCACATTACGCAGAACTTTGGTTACTTCTATGTGCATCAGTCTCTGCAAGAGCAGTTTTGTGCAGCTCATATTCAGTTTTGATCCTTGCTCTCACCTCCTTTCCTCCTGCCCAGTCTGGGAATCACATACAGATGTTACACTCAGCAAAACATTCTCCTAAGTTTGCACTAAATTGTTTAATATACGTGTTAGCAAAATGCTGGAAAACACAATTCAAAATGCCTCTGTGCTCATTCATACCTAATTAAGTAAGTTCAGTTCATCCTTAGTTTTGATTCTTGCCTCACCACCTTTCTTCAGGCTTAGATAGGATCTTGCACAGTAGCTTTCAATTTCTGCATAAAAAAGTGTTTAGAAAAATGTACTGTATTTCTTGGTGTGTAGCTGTCACTTTAATATGAATGTCTAGAAAGAATTTTTTTTTTATACAGCATAATTATATTTCTGAGCTGCACACTAGCAGCAGGTCTGGAGCAATTGGCTTGACAGCTCTTTCACATGTGTCTTTTTTATGTCCTCAAATGCAGTCTTCCAGTTCATTTTCTATGTGATCAGAGGTGTCTGTTGTTGATACCACAGTCCAGCCTGGCAGTTGACTACAGGGTTGTACGAATTTGCTACCCTATTTCCATCATTAATTTTGCTTGGAAAGATCTTAGACAATTTTATACTTTTAGGCACTCCAGAGAGATACCTCCATTTATTAAGCTACAGATGATACATCTTTAACATAATACGAGCAGAAACATTTCCAAGTCAACATCAGTCCTTCCTGTTAGTGCAGGAACTGATCTTTGAACAAATTGGGGAAGGAGCTCCACACTGAAGCGGCCTGGAAGCCCTCCCCTTCCCCCTCAAAGAGCTCAGCTCCTGGCTGCATGCAAATGGTAGTGCTAATGCTAGAAGTTACCAATGCTGGAAGTTAGGAGAAAGCAGTCAGACAACTTCTTTTGCCTGTTCTTCAGCTTCTGTATACCAAGCATACTCTCCTCTTGGGCTTAAAGTATGACTCAGACCTATGTGAAGAAATATTTCAAGATCCTCATGAGTCTTAATCATTATACTCCACCAGATGTCAGGGAGCTTTCAAAGTTTTTCAGAGGCAAAACTCCAGTTCTTATCCATCTGCTCAGGACTAATTAAAATATGATCCGAATAAGACCAAAATATACCTAGAATGACTTAGCGTAAGAAGAAAAATTGGTAGCAAGACACCTTCTGTGAAACATTTACCGCTCTGCAGACCACAAACGTTCAGAGTCAACTTCGCCATCCTTTTGCACAGTAACTTTAATAAGCCGTCCCTTTGTCTCTGTGTTTATGAGGAATGTCTTCAAATGATGAAATCACCTTGAATATCTACCTACAGGCCCCACAAGGCCATTTCGGATGATCAAGGCTGAGCTGCTTTTGCCGTTCACAGCTACATAGTGGCTTGCACGTAACTTTGCTGCATTCTGCTGCAGGCTGGTATGGAGAGATGTGGTAGATTTGACTTGCCATTGAGCAAATGAAGGCTGCCTTTTGCCACCATTCCCTGAAGTCAGGAAATGTAGAAACAGCATCCTGAAAAAAGCACAGTTGTTGAAACAGTTCGTCTACAGGAATTGCATTCAACAACAGGGTGTCTGAGGGCTAAGGTTTTTCTCTAATCAGAGTTAGGAAGAGGTTTTTTGTCTTTGTTTGTTGGTGAGAAATAAAAAATTATACATTTTTATGGATACCTGAGAGACTTACTATTCATAATAGAAATCCTTACATAAAATCCAGGTTCTACTAGCGTTTAAATAACTATTCAAAGTGAAAACAATCTGCATTATTTCATACAGTGGGTAAAAAAGAAATATAAATCACACAGGATTCAAGCTGAAATCTTATTCTGGTGACTAAGATAATTGTTTCCAAAAGAAGCCCGTACATAAGATGTATGATAACAGAAATGTAACTAATAATTTTCAAAACCTGTAAATTGTAGAGACTCCTTTTCCCCCCCTTATCTGCTTCACCAATGCCATCACAAAGTTATCACCCGGGCCAGCAGAGGAGGCAGCACTGCAGCAAATATGTGAAAGGAATTGGGAAGCAGATACTATGATAAAATGTAATTATGCTATATAAAAAATATATTTCTTTGGAGTCATTTGTATTAACGTGACAGCTACATGACAAGAAATATAGTACATTTTTCTAAATGCTTTTCTAATGTGGAAATTGAAAGTTACTGTGCAAGATCCTATCGAAACCTGAAGAAAACAGGCTCAATTTCCAGACTAGCTGATGAGCGTATATAGCAGTTTTCCATTTTGCTCTTGTCGCGGGTGGGCAATTTAGACCGCTTAAAGAACCGCTGCCAAAGGTATCAGCAAAAGTGGTTTTATTGAAATATGATGTTGTAAAAGTGAGACTTAACAAAGTTTGATGGCAAGGTTCACTCTATTACTTACTGCAGAGTATATAATAAGGATTCAAAGTTACCAATACAAAATCTTAGTGCACTATAATACAAGGTTATGCACAATATCGGCCACTTACCAAAGATCTGCAGTTAGTAAGAGGTCTCTCTGCCTCGAGGAGCAACCTTGAGAGGCATCCCAGCTCAAGGGGAGATCACCACCATGCAGCTAACTGCTTATCAGGGAGAGCTCAAAGAAGGCTCACTTAGGCTGTCATATTTCAGTAAAGCCTTTGACACTGTCTCCCACAGCATTCTCCTAGAGAAGCTGGCGGCTCATGGCTTAGACAGGTACACTCTTTGCTGGGTAAAAAACTGGCTGGACGGCCGAGCCCAGAGAGTTGTGGTGAATGGAGTTCAATCCACGAGCGGTGTTCCCGAGAGCTCAGTTTGGGGGCCGGTCTTGTTCAATATCTTTATCAACGATCTGGATGAGGGGATCGAGTGCTCCCTCAGTAAGTTTGCAGATGACACCAAGTCGGGCGGGAGTGTTGATCTGCTGGAGGGTAGGAAGGCTCTGCAGAGGGACCTGGACAGGCTGGATCGATGGGCTGAGGCCAATTGTATGAGGTTCAACAAGGCCAAGTGCCAGGTCCTGCACTTGGGTCACAACAACCCCATGCAACGCTACAGGCTTGGGGAAGAGTGGCTGGAAAGCTGCCCAGAGGAAAAGGACCTGGGGGTGCTGATTGACAGTCGGCTGAACATGAGCCGGCAGTGTGCCCAGGTGGCCAAGAAGGCCAACGGCATCCTGGCCTGTATCAGAAATAGTGTGGCCAGCAGGAGTAGGGTGCAGACGCGGAAGTCTCGGACACAACACAGCGACCAATGTGATCAAGTTAATGCCACTTTATTGCCCAAATAGCTCGGTTTATATACATTCTTCTACCCAGATACACACGCATCTAGTCCCCCCTATTGGTCTACAGTCAGCAAGCACACGAATCTTAATATACACAGATTGGTCAAAAGCAGGTGTCCACGCGAACACTTCCCCCGCCTGCATTCCGTTACCTAATCTGCTGATAGTTACATTCCTCAGGCTACCTCCCTATTCTGCTATCGCTTCAGAGACTCTAAAACTACAATTGCTCTTTAGCAACCCTTTGCCTTATACTGTTGTTAACAAATCCTCAGTGCTTGGAGTGTTCATAGGATGTCTGTTATTTAATAAAAATCCTTCCACAAATCCCCCTTTTTGTTTTTGAACAATCCAAGCACTAGAAAACATTTTTTCCATAGACTTCCCTAAAGATTGTTTAATACATGATATTATACATGGTACCGTTATGATCAATATAACAACTATTAACAAAATAAACAATCCTTGTTTTATTAAATCTCTTACCCATCCATTTACACCCCATGAATCAAATATCCCTTCCAACCAAGAATGATTTTTAGTTAATTTATACATGTTTTTCTGTAACTCCTGTAATTGAAGATGAATAGAATTAGAATGATCGGATAAATTCATACAACACATTCCTTCATCTGTAAGTACGTATAGCCTGTCTTATCGCCTGATATTGCTTGTGCAGACAATAATCACACCAAAGTCCTGTTAAAAGCGCCCTGCGATACCAAGTTTTTTCACAATCCGCGCAGGCACTCAGTACCCAAGGTTTGCATTCCTCGCATAAGTCACAAATGATCGCCGACCGATCCAGGCTGAACCACATCTTACTCCCGAGCAGTCACAGTCTGGTTTTGCTGGTCATATTCTTTCCACGGCTTGATCCACTTGCTCGGTACCCAACGAGGACCTTGATCTGTTAACACACAAGCATATCCTCTACCAGTCATTTTCAATTCTACTGGGCCTTTCCATTCCCCTGTACGCCAGTCTTTGTACTGCACTTGTACAGGCGGGGATGGCTGGATACTTGACTGTAAGGCTGTATGATGTATTACAATCGGTGGAGATTCTCTGTCCCCGGTTAACCTTAAATAATTTAACACATATAACGCTTTTGCAAGTCGTTCCGAAGGGGCATTCTTTCCCCCTTTTTGTTTTTGCAAAAGGGATTTTAGCGTAGCATGTGCACGTTCTACGATGGCCTGGCCAGTGGGAGAGTGTGAAATACCTGTCTTTCGGCGAATTCCCCAGGTCGTACAGAACTGCTCAAATTTGTAGGACACATAAGCAGGTCCATTATCCGTTTTTAATTCTTGGGGAACTCCAAGCGCAGAGATTGCCGCACACATGTGTTTTATCACATGTTTGGCCGATTCTCCCGTTTGCGCCGTTGCCCATAACGCATGAGAAAAGGTATCGATGCTAATGTGGACATATTTCAGTCGGCCAAATTCTGGTATATGAGTAACATCCATTTGCCATATTTGTAAGGCATGAAGGCCATGGGGATTGACCCCTAAGCCTAAGCCAAAGCCCTCCTTCCGGCAATCCGGACAAGACTGAACTATGCCTCGAGCATCGGTGACAGAAAGATTAAATTGCTTAGCCAATACTTTTGCCGATTGATGTAAAAACTCATGTGAAATTCTTGCTTGTTTGAATAAGTTAACACGGGGGTTTTCCCAGGTTGCAGCAACTAATTTATCCGCTCTATTATTTCCTCTGGCCAGGCCAAAATCAAGCTGATGACTACGAATATGGGTAACAAAATAAGGCACTAATCGCTGGTTTAATAAATGCAACAATTGCAACAATAACATATATAACACAGAGTTCTTTAAAGACTTTAACATTGCCCGCTCTAAACGTATTACTGTACCTACAACATATAATGAATCTGAAACGACATTAATAGGATCATTCTGCCAATTTTGAAAAACCCATACCACTGCTCTCAACTCCAAAGTCTGTCGTGAATCTCCCAGATGTCCCTGCAACACTTTATGGTTCCATTGTGCATTTTCGTACCACGTGATTGCAGCTCGCTTTGATTTTTTACCAGCATCAGTAAATAATGTAAGACCCTCTACTGGGACTTCAGAACGTTTTGGGCTTTCTTCAAATTTTTGACCTTGTAATAATGGCAGGAGTTTAGTAGAGGGATAAGTGTTAGTTACTTGGCCAGAAAATTCTGCTAAAGCAAATTGCAGGTCATCTGAGGTGGCCAACAGCCACTCAAGGTATCCTTGAGTGATGGGTATGTATATACATGATGGCTCTTCTCCTGTTAGGTCTAAACTTCGACGTCGTCCTTTAATTATTAAATTAGCAAACATTTCTACCCTAGTACAAACGGTATTTTTTGGTTGAAACGATAAAAACAACCATTCTAAAATTCGTAAATCTTTACCGTTCGTCTGTACAATTAACCCAATCAAATGTTCTCTATTTCCAGTAGAATTTATTATCACCAATTGCAACGGACAAGCTACTAATCTCCTTTGCACACTGGCTGTAATTATTTTTTCTATAATTTTGTCAAGAGCTTTCTGTTGAGATTCTGATAATTGTCTCTTTTCATCAGCCCCTGTCGTTGTTCCCAACAAAGGCATGAGAGGAGCTAAGTCATCATTGGTAATTCCGGCAATTGTTCTGACCCATTGTATATCACCAATCAATTTTTGCACATCTGTTAATGTGTGGATATTCACTGACAGCTTAACTTTCTGAGGTTTTACCACACTTCCTGTAATTATCCAGCCCAGATATTGCCAAGGCCCCTGCTTTTGAACCTTTTCTGGTGCTATCTTTAATCCTTTTGATTCCACTATCGTAGTTAAATCTTGCAATGTTTTTTCTTTTTTTTTTCTTTTTTTTTTTTTTTTTTTTAAAATGTTCCCTCCCATCTTGTGTGCCTAGCTCAGTCAGTAGGCACGGGAGCTGTCCTTGGACTAGGAGGGCACTTAGCAACAACTGAAAACATCAGTGTGTTATCAACATTCTCCTCATACTAAATCCAAAACACAGCACTAGGAAGAAATTTAACCCTATCCCAGCCGAAACCAGGACAGTATCCACCCCTTATTCTATACCATTTACGTCGTGCTTAGGTCTCACTTTTTTTTTTTTTTTTTTTTTAGATTAAGGGTCTTAGCCCGGTTACAGCCTAGGCCTTTACTTCCTTTGGAGCCTGAACCAAACTACCACTAGTAGTCACAGCTCTGTAGAATTGTAAGATTCTGGCATAAAAGAGCAAAAATGAAAGATGCCTTCAGTAGCTCTTGGGAGAAGCTGGTGTGAGGGCCAAAAAAGGGAAGGGAAAAGCTCTGCATTCCTGATGTGAGCTCTGGACCTTTTTCTTTGGTGTCTGACTGATCAAATTTCATACTTTCTACCTGATCCTTCATCTTAAGGTACAAGTTGCTAAACCCAAAGACTTCACAAGGCAATGGATGAGTAAATTATATCTTCAGCTGTAGAACTTATGTGATACATTCAGTTATGTGAAGATATAGCCTTAACTAATTAGTTGACAAAAATAATATTTCTTAAGGCTTTTCCTCGGGATTTTTTCATGGAACCAAGGATGTTTGTTTCTTTTTTCTTCAGTTTCATAATAATAAAAGGCTTCAGAAAATGTTCACCAAGAGAATAATGACTATTTGGAATTTGCATTTTCCTTTTGAATGATCTTTTCAAGGGAGCCTCACAAATATCCTACCAAAACACTTCCCATGATTTCTCTTGAGGGAAGATTCAGTGCTGCATGTGCTGCCTGTACACATTTGTTTGTGTTTGGCTCTTTAGGGAACTAAAACTGAACAGACCAATTTCAAGGATACCTTGATGACTGATAATGCCTAAATATCAATAAATACTGGTCTGATTTAGGTTTTTTGTCTTAACACCTGAGGAAAGAAGCAGATATAAAAAAACAACAAACACTACGAACCTCTGAACAGTTAGTCTGTCATGAACATTTGGGTGCATTCAAGAAAGGGCATCAGAGAAGTGGGATCGTATTATATTTGCAGGACATTATTTCATTTCAATCCTCATCAGTCCTTGATGCTTCAGAGAATGCAAAGATATCAGGTGGGATCTGAGGGCTTTGTAATACCTACAGCTAAGTGATTAATTTGAATTTTGGAAGGACTTTCCTGTTCAGTCATAGCTTCCAATGACACCTCCGCTGCAATGCCAGTGTAAAGCATTTCCACCTTCCACACACAGCCACGTATTCCCATAGCATTGTGCACCCCCTTATTTGCGTCTGTTCGATCTTTTTCTGGCAATAGCTAGAAAAAAATGATTGCTTTCATCCTGCCCCATTTTCCTGTTCTGCTGTACAGTGCAGCCTCACAAAAACCTGTGTCAGCACAGCTGGGTGGGGGGAAGTAACCGGATGAGATCTCCATTATTGCCATTCCAGGAAAGAACGTAGGTTTATGTCAGGGGTGATGAACTCAGTTGAGCCCTCCCTCAGCAGAAAAAAGGGATTTCAAAGCAATTTGCCCTAACAGCTGCTGCTGTGACGCAGTCGGGCATGAGCTCAGATACGTGGCTGAACCAATTATCAGAGCCAACGGTTGCAGGAAGCCCCTGAATATGCTTATGTTCCCCAGGAGAGGATTTGGATTTTCATCCATAGCCATATGGGGGAAGGCAGGGGCAGGCGCAGTGGCTCTCAGCTTGGGGGGCCAAGCAGATTGTGGGGGGACCAGAGCCAGGAGCTAGAAGCCAGGAGCCAGGAGCTGGAAGCCTGCCTTGCTTGCTTGAGGGCAAGGCAGGAACCTCCCAGGGACCTGGTAAGGCTGGGAAGAAGCTGCAAAATTCAGTGATCCTCAGCTCTCAGGAGCTGCCTCCAAATATCATTCCTAATTTCTTAAGCCTTGCCTGTCAATAGACTCAGTCTGTTCAACCTTAAAGTGTATCGAATATTAAGATCTGTTTCAGGTGCAGAAGGCGGCAGGTCCCTGAAGTTGCCTTACTTAGGGAGGCATGATCGTGAAACAGCTGGCTCCACTCCATCACCAAATGCTTCTCTCTAAGTGCCAAGGTTGGTTTGCAACCCAAGAATAGCAGGTGTTGGTCAAAAAGAGGATAAAATTGCTGATTTCGCATCATTAATGGCAAGGCCATGGCGAATATTTCCTGTTCCAGGAGTATGGCTTATCTGTGGCCTGTTTCTTTTCGCTGTGTATTGGGTTTGCATGGCAAGGTTTTGGTAGCAGGGGGCTACAGGAGTGGCTTCTGTGAGAAGCTGCTAGAAGCTTCCCCTATGTCCAATAGAGCCAATGCCAGCCAGCTCCAAGATGGACCTGCCACTGGCCAAAGCTGAGCCAAACAGCGACGGTGGTAGTGCCTCTGTGACAACATATTTAAGAAGGGGAAAAAAACTGCTGAGCAACAGCAGCCAGAAGAGAGGAGTGAGAATATGCGAGAGAAACAACTCTGCAGACACCAAGGTCAGAGAAGAAGGAGGGGGAGGAGGTGCTCCAGGCACCAGAGCAGAGATTCCCCTGCAGACCGTGGTGAAGACCATGGTGAGGCAGGCTGTCCCCCTGCAGCCCATGGAGGTCCACGGTGGAGCGGATATCCACCTGCAGCCTGTGGAGGACCCCATGCTGGAGCAGGTGGAGGCACCTGAAGGAGGCTGTGACCGGATGGGAAGCCTGTGCTGGAGCAGGCTCCTGGCAGGACTTGTGACCCCGTGGAGAGAGGAGCCCATGCTGGAGCAGGTTTGCTGGGAGGACTTGTGACCCCATGGGGGACCCACGCTGGAGCAGTCTGTTCCTGAAGGACTGCACCCCGTGGAAAGGACACGTGGAAGGGACCCACGCTGGAGCAGTTCGTGAAGAACTGCAGCCCGTGGGAAGGACCCACGTTGGAGAAGTTCGTGGAGGACTGTCTCCTGTGGGAGGGACCCCACGCTGGAGCAGGGGAAGAGTGTGAGGAGGAAGGAGCAGCAGAGACAACGTGTGATGAACTGACTGCAACCCCCGTTCCCCGTCCCCCTGTGCCGCTGTGGGGGGAGGAGGTAGAGAAATTGGGAGTGAAGCTGAGCCTGGGAAGAAGGGAGGGGTGGGGGGAAGGGGTTTTAAGATTTGGTTTTATTTCTCATTACCCTATTCTGACTTTTTGATTGGCAATAAATTAAATTAATTTCCCCAAGTCGAGTCTGTTTTGCCCATGATGGTAATTGAATGATCTCTCCCTGTCCTTGTCTCGACCCATGAGCCTTTTGTTATATTTTCTCTCCCCTGTCCAGTTGAGGAGGGGAGTGACAGAGCGGCTTGGTGGGCACCTGGCATCCAGCCAAGGTCAACCCACCACACTATGTCTGCTCTAGAACTATCATAATGGTGATTTCTGGTACTTGATTAGTGACTCAGTGGCTTTAAAATGGGGCTTTTAACTACAATGATGCTATACTATAATCTAAATGGAAATGTTTTAATTCAGACCTGAATTGTGGTGGCTTTTTAACTCCTCCTCTGACTAAAATAATTAATACAATAAATCGGCACTGAAATATCATGCACAGCCAATTTAGAAGTATCTTAAGTTGAAAAAATTAGAGTTAATTGAATGAAATATCTTTCAGCCATTTGAAGTTCAGATGCACTCATTACCAGCCCCCTTCCTTCTCCCAAACACAAAAAGTATTTGTTTCTTTTAAAGTTCAAAATGTCATGAACGTGCCTTTCAACCACATTTGCTAAGAAACTCACTGAGGGGTGGTTAGAAAGAAACAGAAGTTTTAAATGTTTTTCATTGTTTACACTGCTGATTGTAAGGGCTTGGAGCTCATTCACTCCAGTTCAGTAAAAGAAACAACAGTTATTTCCATGTCTCGCAAGCAGTCAAACAAATATGGAGTGTTTAGGTACTAATCTGAGGTTTTCTTTCTCCTTGAAATAAAAACATATTCACAGCTGGTTAAAAAAACCACTTTGGTCATAGCTCTGATCATAACAGGATTAGTAATTGCATTCAGGAACTCAAAATGTTGGTGCAGCAGTCAGCTGTCCCTGCTCTTATATCCCAAGCTTTGTCTTCGCCAGGTACTGGACAAGACACAATCATGTTTTTCAATAAGATAAATTAGCCTGACATGAGCACCTTCTTTGAAAGTTAAGTAAGATTTAGGGATTCGAGTAGAGACCTCTGCCAGCTTAGTAATTTGAAAACAATTGCTATTAATGAACAGCTTTCTTATGAAAGACTCAAAACACTTTTCATTCCCATTCTATTCTGCCAATGCAGTAAAAGGCATCTGAAATGCCAAGGATTGGTTTTGTTTAATTAACATTTGTACTTATTCATCAGTTGAGAGATTTAGTAAGGAATAGTCCCTTGTTGGCCACTCCCTGGAGTGGGAGTATGGGTGATACTGGGCGTTTTTGGAGGAAAGATTTGGGTGGCAGCTGATGCATCCTTTTGACTGTGAAGTCTGAAACAAGGCAAACATGCAGAGACTGTGAGAGGAAAGAACAGCAAAGACAGAAAACCCAGCTGTTTCTGGTGATGAGTCTCTCTTACTCTCAGCTTCATTGCAAGCAAAATGCAGGTGTAAAACACATAACCCTATCAGACTTTCTGTGATCCCACAAGCCCACATGGAGCTTTTAAGGTCACACATCTTATGGGCTCTTGGGTCACAGGCTCCCAGCCGTCTGGCAAAAGATACAGACTAGGGCATGCCCAGAAGAGAAAAAAAATAGTAACATGATAAAGAAAAAAGATATGTGAGGAGGTGGGCGACTCAGATCTCCCACCCTGTTGAGGACACAGCTGTATCCACAAGAGCTGGCAGTGTCTTGCTGACCCCAGTGGCCAGTTCTGGATGGCTTAATTTGGTCACTGAGGGTGCCCCGGTCTGGGAGCCCCCAGGCTGGAGCAGGCCACCTGGGTCTCCAGACCTTGGGGCCCAGTGACTTCTCCAGAGCATACCAGATACCCCCTCACCACATTTTACATACATGCCTCAGCACGTGACATCAGCCGCTGCAGCATCCTCAGCACGGCTGGTATAAAGGGGACAGCAGAGATGGGACAGCTTGGAGGCAGTACCTCTCACTGACCTCAGCTAGATGAGGTCTTTCAGCCACGTTTGCTTTCTCTTTTACTACTGGGCATGTTAGTTTGGCCTGCAATCATGACATGGTTTTACAGCTCCCAAAGGTGGTGTGTCCTGGTTTCGGCTGGGATAGGGTTAAATTTCTTCCTAGTGCTGTGTTTTGGATTTAGTATGAGGAGAATGTTGATAACACACTGATGTTTTCAGTTGTTGCTAAGTGCCCTCCTAGTCCAAGGACAGCTCCCATGCTTACTGACTGAGCTAGGTACACAAGATGGGAGGGAACATAATCAGGACAGCCAGCCCAGCTGGCCAATGGGGTATTCCATACCATGTGACGTCATGCTCAGTATATGAATGGTAGGCGTGATCCAGGAAGTACCAATCGCTACTTGGTTATCGGTCAGCGCGGGTGGTGAGCAATTGCATTGTGCATCACTCATTTTGTATATTTTATCATTATCATTATTATTTTCCCTTTTCTGTTCTATTAAACTGTCTTTATCTCAACCCACGAGTTTTTCTCACTCTCACCCTTCCGATTCTCTCCCCGTCCCGCTGGGGGTGGGGGGGAGTGAGTGAGCAGCTGCGTGGTATTTGGCTGCCTGCCAGGTTAAACCACGACAGTCCTTTTTGGCGCCCAACGTGGGGCTCGAAGGGTTGAGAAAACGACACATCTGACCCGAACGGGTTAAAACAAATTTGTTATAAGCATTCATTATATCAGTTTAGTACTCGATGTTCACAGTGTTGGTTTATTTGCTCTCAGAGTTCTTGGATCTGTTTTTGGAGTTGTAGTATATAGCACCTTACTGGCTGTCTATACTGCTGATTATCAGTTTTTATGTGGGGTTGGTCATTTCTGGGAAATGGATTAAGGTCATTGCTTTGCTATACTGTGTGACCTGGCTTTATGTTATGATAAAATTATTGGTCATGAGCCTGTACTCAGCACTGCCATCATTCCTGTTCTTTGGGAGCTATCTTTTGGAAAATATTAATAATTACACTTCTTACGTCCTCACCTCGGAGGATGAATTTAGGGGGGAGACAGGATGGGACACTTTCTCCCACTTGTTCACCTTCCCTTCCATATCTTCAGAAAGTCCTTTTTCTTCTATCCTCTTCATGAAGACGTCCACAAAATTCCCTGAGAATTTTGAATATTCTTGGGATGTTCAAACAAGCATGTTCATATTGCTATGTCTCCTGAATGTGGTTCAGGCCTTGTTTAGAGTTAAACAACTATTCAGGAATACTGTCCAGAGATCAACCCCGGCAACAGACACGGTGGCTACTCAAACCCCCACGACAGGCACTGTAGCTACTTCAACCCGCACGACAACCACTGTGGCTACTCAAACCCCTGCGACAGGCACTGTGGCTACTTCAAGGAAAAACAATCACGCAAGGGGGTTCTCCCAGGAAAAATGCTGCTCCAGTTGTCAGGAAAAACCTCTCTCACGACGGCCCAGTTTCCAGTGAACAGTTCCCCAGACAGAGTAGAAGGGCTGATCTTACTTTGGATTGTAATTGCAATGAAGAAATTCTTGACTCACATTTGCAAGAAGTGAGAGATGGATACTATGACCAGAACTAGAGGGGTCCTGCCTCCAGCCAGGTGGAGGAAAGGGACAACCGGGTTTACTGGACTGTGTGGATTCGATGGCCTGGCACATCAGAGCCACAGGAGTAGAAGGCTCTCGTAGACACCGGTGCACAGTGTACCCTGATGCCATCAAGCTATAAAGGGGCAGAACCCATCTGTATTTCTGGAGTGACAGGGGGATCCCAAGAGTTAACTGTCTTGGAGGCCGAAGTGAGCCTAACCGGGAATGAGTGGCAGAAGCACCCCATTGTGACTGGCCCAGAGGCTCCGTGCATCCTTGGCATAGACTACCTCAGGAGAGGGTATTTCAAGGACCCAAAAGGGTACCGGTGGGCTTTTGGTATAGCTGCCCTGGAGACGGAGGAAATTAAACAGCTGTCCACCTTGCCTGGTCTCTCGGAGGACCCTTCTGTTGTGGGGTTGCTGAAGGTTGAAGAACAACAGGTACCAATCGCTACCACAACGGTGCACCGGCGGCAATATCGCACCAACCGAGACTCCCTGATCACCATCCATGAGCTGATACGTCAACTGGAGAGCCAAGGAGTGATCAGCAAGACTCGCTCACCCTTTAACAGTCCCATATGGCCAGTGCGAAAGTCTAATGGAGAGTGGAGACTAACAGTAGACTATCGTGGCCTGAACGAAGTCACGCCGCCACTGAGCGCTGCCGTTCCGGACATGCTAGAACTTCAATACGAACTGGAGTCAAAGGCAGCCAAGTGGTACGCCACCATTGATATCGCTAATGCGTTCTTCTCAATCCCTTTGGCAGCAGAGTGCAGGCCACAGTTTGCTTTCACTTGGAGGGGCGTGCAGTACACCTGGAACCGACTGCCCCAGGGGTGGAAACACAGCCCTACCATTTGCCATGGACTGATCCACACCGCACTGGAACAGGGTGAGGCTCCAGAACACATTGATGACATCATCTTATGGGGCAACACAGCAGAAGAAGTTTTTGAGAAAGGCAAGAAAATAATTCAAATCCTTCTGAAAGCCGGTTTTGCCATAAAACAAAGTAAGGTCAAGGGACCTGCACAGGAGATCCAGTTTTTAGGAATAAAGTGGCAAGATGGACGTCGTCAGATCCCAACGGATGTGATCAACAAAATAACAGCCATGTCCTCACCAACTAGCAAAAAGGAAACGCAAGCTTTCTTAGACGTTGTGGGCTTTTGGAGAATGCATATTCCAAATTACAGTCAAATTGTAAGCCCTCTCTATCACGTGACCAGGAAGAAGAACAATTTCAAATGGGACCCTGAGCAGCGACAAGCCTTTGAACAAATTCAAGAGGAGATAGTTCATGCAGTAGCCCTTGGGCCAGTCCGGGCAGGAAAAGATGTAAAGAATGTGCTCTACACCGCAGCCGGGGAGAATGGCCCTACCTGGAGCCTCTGGCAGAAAGCACCAGGGGAGACTCGAGGTCGACCCTTAGGGTTCTGGAGTCGGGGATACAGAGGATCCGAGGCTCGCTACACTCCAACTGAGAAAGAGATATTGGCAGCATATGAAGGGGTTCGAGCTGCTTCAGAAGTGGTTGGCACTGAAGCACAGCTCCTCCTGGCACCCCGACTGCCGGTGCTGGGCTGGATGTTCAGAGGGAGGTTCCCCTCTACAAATCATGCAACCGATGCTACGTGGAGTAAGTGGGTCGCACTGATCACACAACAGGCCTGAATAGGAAACCCCAGTCGCCCAGGAATCTTGGAAGTGATCACGAACTGGCCAGAAGGCAAAGATTTTGGAATATCCCCAGAGGAGGAGGTGACGCGTGCTGAAGAGGCCCCACTGTATAACAAACTACCAGAAAATGAGAAGCAATATGCCCTGTTCACTGATGGGTCCTGTCGCCTTGTGGGAAAGCATCGGAGATGGAAAGCTGCTGTATGGAGTCCTATACGCCAGATTGCAGAAACTGCTGAAGGAGAAGGTGAATCAAGCCAGTTTGCAGAGGTGAAAGCCATCCAGCTGGCCTTGGACATTGCCGAACAAGAAAAATGGCCAGTACTTTATCTCTATACTGACTCATGGATGGTGGCAAATGCCCTGTGGGGGTGGTTGCAGCAGTGGAAGCAGAACAACTGGCAGCACAGAGGTAAACCCATCTGGGCTGCCGCATTGGGGCAAGATATTGCTGCCCGGGTAGAGAACCTGACTGTAAAAGTACGTCATGTAGATGCTCACGTACCCAAGAGTCGGGCCACTGAGGAACACCAAAACAACCAGCAGGTGGACCAGGCTGCTAAGATTGAAGTGGCCCAGGTGGATTTGGACTGGCAACATAAAGGTGAATTATTTATCGCTCGGTGGGCCCATGATGCCTCAGGCCATCAAGGAAGAGATGCAACATATAGATGGGCTCGTGATCGAGAGGTGGTCTTAATCATGGACACTATTGCACAGGTTATCCATGAATGTGAAACGTGCGCTGCAATCAAGCAAGCCAAGCGAGTAAAGCGTCTTTGGTATGGAGGACGATGGCTGAAATATAAACATGGGGAGGCCTGGCAGATTGATTATATCACACTCCCACAAACCCGACACGGTAAGCACTATGTGCTCACCATGGTGGAAGCAAACACCGGCTGGCTGGAAACATACCCTGTGCCCCATGCCACTGCCCGGAACACCATCCTGGGCCTTGAAAAGCAAGTCCTATGGCGACATGGCACCCCAGAAAGAATTGAGTCAGGCAACGGGACTCATTTCTGAAACACCCTCATAGACCCCTGGGCCAAAGAGCATGGCATTGAGTGGGTCTATCACATCCCCTACCATGCACCAGCCTCCGGGAAAATCGAACGATACAATGGACTGCTAAAGACTACGCTGAGAGCAATGGGTGGTGGGACATTCAAGCATTGGGATACACATTTAGCAAAGGCCACCTGGTTAGTCGATACCAGGGGATCTTTCAATCGAGCTGGCCCTGACCAGTCAAAACCCTTACGTACTGTAGATGGAGATAAAGTCCCTGTCGTGCACATAAGAAATATGCTGGGGAAGACAGTCTGGGTTACTCCTGCCTCTGGCAAGGGAAAACCCAGCCATGGGATTGCTTTTGCTCAAGGACCTGGGTACACTTGGTGGGTGATGGGAAAGGATGGGGAGGTCCGGTGTGTACCTCAAGGGGATTTGATTTTGGGTGAAAATAGCCAATGATCTGAATTTTGATGTCAACTGTTACATGATATTGTATATCATTATTTCTATGGTTGCTATCAATGGTATAGCAGTGAAAATCACCCAGATTAATGAAGAATGAACTAACTCCGATGAAACCGAGCAAAGTGCAACGATGATAGAACTGGACGAGCGCAGCAGTACCGCAATGAGAACTGGCTTCAGGATGCAACAGCCCAACACCACACACCATCTCTTCGGCCCTGAAAGACTGTTATGACAGATGGAGCCCAAAGTCATGGACTAAATGAACTCAGTGGACATTTTAGAGGGATAGTCCATAGACCGAGGGAATAATATCTGTACGTGCATATATATATATGTGTGTATATATAAAGAAAGATCGTTGTAGTTAATTGAAATGTATTAAAAAAAAGATGTGAGACCTAAGCACGACGTAAATGGTATAGAATAAGGGGTGGATACTGTCCTGGTTTCGGCTGGGATAGGGTTAAATTTCTTCCTAGTGCTGTGTTTTGGATTTAGTATGAGGAGAATGTTGATAACACACTGATGTTTTCAGTTGTTGCTAAGTGCCCTCCTAGTCCAAGGACAGCTCCCGTACCTACTGACTGAGCTAGGTACACAAGATGGGAGGGAACATAATCAGGACAGCCAGCCCAGCTGGCTAATGGGGTATTCCATACCATGTGACGTCATGCTCAGTATATGAATGGTAGGCGTGATCCAGGAAGTACCGATCGCTACTTGGTTATCAGTCAGCGCGGGTGGTGAGCAATTGCATTGTGCATCACTCATTTTGTATATTCTATCATTATCATTATTATTTTCCCTTTTTCTGTTCTATTAAACTGTCTTTATCTCAACCCACGAGTTTTTCTCACTCTTACCCTTCCGATTCTCTCCCCGTCCCATTGGGGGGCGGGGGGAGTGAGTGAGCGGCTGTGTGGTATTTGGCTGCCTGCCAGGTTAAACCACGACATGGTGTCTGAGGGACATATGAGGGTACAAATCCTGCTGATTTTTGGCAGAGTAACCTAGCCCTGTTGCAGGCTGATCCATGCTGCCTGAGGGGATGGGTCCCTGGAAAAAAACTGTCCTCTGAAACGTGCCCAGGTTTTGTACTGGAGAGATCTGGTCCAGAACAGAGCCCGGCAGCAGGTCAATAATTGCCCAATATGGGTGGCAGGCAAGTGTCAGCAGCCCAGTTTGGTCCCTGGCACCCTCTTATTGAACGGTATAAATATTTCCGGTGAATCCCAGGAGTCAGCATCCAGGATAACATATCTGTGCCATTCCATTCACATGTCCTCCTGGTTTATGCACTTAACTGAGTATCCTAAAAAGGGAAAAATGGCTTCTCTGTGTTTTGCCCAGCAAGGAATAGCTGTATTTCAGCATACAGTTTTGGACCATAGATTTTCCCATCTCGTGATTACCGTATTTGATGGATATGAACTCAGGCTTTGGCTTGGATTAATTCCATGTTATTTATCTGAAACATCTTTGCTATTAAAAATAAAGTCCTGTACCTCTGGACTCCATTTCCTACATACATCTTAAAGTACTAGCTCCTTCCACTTTATCCACGTATCAGCAAAAATAAATGGACTGGAAAACCTAATGCCTTTACATCTAAAAGATGATCTCACTTTGTATCCCTTAGCTCATTCTCTTTAAGTCAGCATGGAGGGAAGAAGGGTGGGAGATTTTGGACCCTTGCCAGGGTCCCTATTAAAGACCAATTTATTTTTCATTGTTTAACAGAGAATGTTGAAAATACAAATACCAGTGGGATAAAAGATGATTTATGTAAGTAGCAGTAGGATAATTCTGTGGTAAACCAGAGGTGGGACTAATCCCTTAATAGAAAGGAGTGAGCAATAGCAGCTGAGTCAGACAGAGTGAGATCTCGCTGGGTGCTGAGTACATCCATGAGGAGCTGAGCGTTTCTGCTCCCATGACAGTGGTCACTATGGGCAGGCAGGACCTATGTGAGCAGTGAACCCTTCGTGCGCTGGAACCTATGAGGACGATAAGGACTAATAAAGGCAATTTGGAGAAATCGAGACAAGTGAAGGGACTGCTTAAATTTCTAATGAAAACTTACCAAGTGGCTTTTTAGCTATCTGTGCAATTAGAATTATCCTTGAGCAATGTATTATTGGGGTTAAAGTTACTCCATGGCAGTCCTGCAAGAAAGAAAAAGAATCATTACTATGCATTTATTTAAAAAGGCCGGATAACCTGTTCAAGAGGGCTATTAATCCAGAAACAACATTAGCTAGAACAGGAGACCTATTTCCAATGATCAGTTAAGATTGTGCCACTTGATAGCTCTTGTTAAAGGTGTGCAACATCAGGACAGAGTTAATATGCCATTTCTCAGTGGAGCCATTCTCCTTATGGTACTTGCAGCTTCAAGTTGCTCCTTGTTTCTCCAGCTTTCCTGAGAAGGCCACATAAATAGAGGATGAGAGGGATGTCGATTCTGAATCTTCTTCCTAGATATTAATACCAAAGAAAACAAAACAGATGAATGGCTAATGCCCAGACTGTGCTCTGAGGCTTGCAAAGGGAAGTCATCTCCTTTAACATATTCCATTTACAACCTTCTATCTCATGGGTTGTCCCCTGAAAGCAAAGGTTACCCACTGCGTGATCCCAAAGCACTATCAGATCGTTAATTAGCTGTTGTTCCCTGTTCTTCCCAACAAAGCCGGAAGGGCTCAGGCTGTTCCAGTGACTTGCCACTCCCAGAAAGGGAAGATATTGTGTTTCTACCCTTTCCCAGCCCCGGCTGCCTGCGCCTGCCTCTGACTTGGACTGGCTCACTGGGTCCTTCCCTGAGCTGAATTGTCTCCCTGGCTTGGAAGAGGACTGATGTGACAAGTTAGCCAGGCAAGTGGCACAGAGAAGGGTCCGACACGCTGGAGAAGGAGAAGGAGGAGGAGGAGGCAGAGGAGGAGGCAGAGGAGGAGGGGAGTGGTGCGACTCCAGCCTCAGTCACTAGCACCCTCTGACAGCTCAGCAGAGGAGTCACATGTTTAGTGAGAGTCAAAACCTACTCATTTCCTGGCTTCTTTTATTTTTAGAGGAGAAGGAAACATCTTTAGACCCTCCCTCCCCCCGTCTCCACCATCATAAGGGGGTGATGATGAGATGAACAAAACCCACTCACTGGCCTCAGATCCTGATGTGTTTGTGTAGGCTCCTAGCACCTCACCTCAGGCGATTTGGGGCCTCTGCACTCCCTGGCAGAGTCCCGGCGCTTGCCTTCCTTCATACTGCTCCTGAGGCTTACTCGATCTCAGGGATAAAAAGCAAAAGGGTGAAAATAAACCATGCTACAGATTCCAGTCAGATGTTCCCTTTTAAACACAGACTTGACAAATAATGCTTTATCAGTATCAATGCACATCAGTGACTACATTGTTCAGTCTTGCATTTGGGAGTGCTTTCCAATTAAAAGCAAATCGCTGAAAGAGACTTTCAAATTGGTTTCACTGAAGAAGAAGAAATGAAGGGAAGCTACTCGAGATCTGACAATAGCTGAAGTGATTTGTAAGCATGAAGCACTCAAGATAACATTTAATTATCAGTAGCAAAAAAAGAACATCACTTTGAATTTATGTAAGTTCTCTTGTTCTGTGTATGCACAGTACCCTTTCTTTAAGTTTCTCTTCTCAGAAAACTGTATTAACCCTCCATTCCTATAGATGATATACCAGTCACGGGTTGGGCAGCATTCCCCGTCCCTTTTTGGAGATTTCGATACTCACTTGTAGGGTTTGCCCCAGGCTGTATTTTCCAAAAATCTCAATCTGGAATAATTTTCCTTAAAGCAGTGAAAGTGACTGTTTGTGTAGGAGAAATGACAAATAAATCTTTATATTTATTATGGCTGTGCAGAAGCTTACTTATCGACTGTTGCCTGAATTTGAAACATCTCTGTGGCTTAGCCAAGTAATATCTCCAGAGTACATGGAGAAACTAGGACGCCTGCAACTCAGGTGATGATCCTGGGTCCCCTGGTCAGCAGAGCCAAACAGGCAGGTTTTTGGCACCACTCATCTGATCTGTTTTGGATGTTTGCTTCAGGGAGACCTGAACCACAGTTCCTGGGCACTACTTCTCGCTGACCAGCAAGAGGGCCCCGATGCCAGGGATGGCTCCAGTTATGCAGATCATTCAGTGTGACTGATCTGGAGAAGGTCTTGGCTCAGAGCACATCTCCTGGGCCCATGTGTCTACACACCCGACGCCTCTCCTGCACGCCACATGAACAGACACACATGCCCTGACATCACTCCAGTGGTCACTACAGATGGGAAATCCCTTCCCACAGCCTCTGCTCAGCACATGATGTGACGGTATCGCTGCCTGCATCTGGTTCCTATCCCGTATCAGGATGCCAATGTTGAGATGCCACTGAAATGGTCATTGTGTTTGTGCCAGAAGCCTTGGATGGCCTCTCCAACCCCTCTGGCAGACTGCCTCTCCCTTTGTGTTGAAGCTGGGTGAGCTACTGGTCCCCAGAGACACCGTTGCTGCCCATCTGCTTTGAGACTCTTCATGATGCTAGGCTGACGCCAAGATGCCAGCTGTCCAGCGGGATCCATGGTGTTGGCCAGGGTGCCCACCTTATTCACTGCTCTCCCAGTCCCCTTGTGATGGAGAGGGTGTTTTGGACCTAGGAAACAGCCGGAGGGACCGGATAGTGCTGAGCAGCTGGGTTGTGGCCTCTCTATCCATGGGGTACTCCAGCCTACACTGGCCAAGGCCCTGAGAAACTTGGTGCAACTATGAAGCCAGCACCCAGACAATCTGCCAATGTCCTTTTCAACCAGAACAATTCTGTGAGGTTGGGGACTGTAGTGGGCACAGAGCTGTCATCTGTGGGGGCCCCTTGCGGGGCTCCCAGCAAGGGGCTGGCATTTGCACCTGACCCCATCTCAGTGAAGGTAAGGGCTCCCCTTTCTGTTAAACAAAGAACCAGGTTTTCTCTGTGGCCGTGTGTATTGGGTTTGCGTTGCAAGGTTTTGGTAAGCAGGGGGGGTTACAGGGGTGGCTTCTGTGAGAAGCTGCTAGAAGCTTCCCCCATGTCCGACAGAGCCAGTGCCAGCTGGCTCCAAGACGGACCCGCCACTGGCCAAGGCTGAGCCAATCAGCGACGGTGGTAGCGCCTCTGTGATAACATATTTAAGAAGGGGAAAAAACTGCTGAGCAACAGCAACTGCAGATGGAGAGAGGAGTGAGAATATGCGAGAGAAACAACTCTGCAGACACCAAGGTCAGTAAAGAAGGAGGGGGAGGAGGTGCTCCAGGCGCCAGAGCAGAGCTTCCCCTGCAGACCGTGGTGAAGACCATGGTGAGGCAGGCTGTCACCCTGCAGCCCATGGAGGTCCACGGTGGAGCAGATATCCACCTGCAGCCCATGGAGGACCCCATACTAGAGCACGTGGAGGCGCCCGAAGGAGGCTGTGACCCCATGGGAAGCCCGTGCTGGAGCAGGCTCCTGGCAGGACCTGTGACCCCATGGAGAGAGAGGAGCCCACGCTGGAGCAGGTTTGCTGGCAGGACCTGTGACCCCATGGGGGACCCACGCTGGAGCAGTTTGTAAAGAACTGTAGCCCATGGGAAGGACCCACGTTGGAGAAGTTCATGGAGGACTGTCTCCTGTGGGAGGGACCCCACGCTGGAGCAGGGGAAGAGTGTGAGGAGTCCTCCCCCTGACGAGGAAGGAGCGGCAGAGACAACATGTGATGAACTGACCGCATCCTCCATTCCCCATCCCCCTGTGCCACTGTGGGGGGAGGAGGTAGAGAAATCAGGAGTAAAGTTGAGCCTGGGAAGAAGGGAGGAGTGGTGGGAAGGTGTTTTAAGATTTGGTTTTATTTCTCATTATCCTGCTCTGATTTTATTGGCAATAAATTAAATTAATTTCCCTGAGCTGAGTCTGTTTTGCTCGTGACAGTACTTGCTGAGTGATCTCTCCCTGTCCTTATCTCAACCCATGAGCCTTTTGTCGTATTTTTCTCCCCCTGTCCAGCTGAGGAGGGGGAGTGATAGAGCGGCTTGGTGGGCACCTGGCGTCCAGCCAGGGTCAACCCACCACACCATGATTCCCTCTTTCCCTGCTCCACTGTGAACCTTCCCACCAGTCTCCCCTGCTGATGTTCTGCTGGAGTTTGAAAACCAGTACATAATCTACACACAGCTTATGCTGTGCCCACTAGACCAGGCTGCTTCTCTCTTCTTGCTTTTATGGCAAATACATGCTAGTTTAGTTGTGATGTCTGCTTTCGTTTTTGTGGTGAAGTTACCCTGCTTTTAGTTTTACTACAGTTTTGAGTTTCGCAAGCTTATTGCATACTCTACTACACCTCTGTGAATTAGAAAACTTCAAATTATATCCCGATATGAAAAATAGCAGTAATCAATAGTAATAGTAAATTGTATAGGGAATACTAGTTAGTCCACTAGTAATCAATAACTAATTATGCATAGCAATTAATCAATTGTACAAGAAACATGAGCATATGTATGATCTATTTGTGTGATCTTATTATCCAGAGTTAAGCAGTGCTATAGCTTTTGTGACAGTTGTTTTAAAGTCAGTGGGAGAACTGCTGGCTTTTCAATGATGGGGTCTTATGCATCTGTGTAGTAATATAATCGTATCCCTGGGTTATGATGAATCAGCCTGGCCTTTTCTAATTGATTTTTCTTTTGCGTTTGATGCAATGCAGGCTCCGAAGTCTACTTGTCTTTGATGTGTCCTCTGTAAAGTATGCAAATACACACTTGCCAGAACTTTCCTCTCCTGCTCCACTTTTCCCTGCTAAGACAGTAAGAACAACTCTCCAAAAAAGCCAAGATATGGGAACAGACTCTGATGGATCACATTCCTGAATTAAGCTGGTTTGGAATAAGAACAAGCCAAAACCAGTGGGGCAAATCCCCAAGGATTCGGTCTATCCCATTCTTCATTTTAGATTGGATCATCTAAAAAGCATTTCCACTGCATTCCCAGCTCCCCAGAAAATTGTACCTTCGACTGACTTTAGAGATTGACAGCTCAGATGGGCTGAGAATGAGCAGTTTTCTTATTTTTGTAATCCCCATTATCTGTGTTCAAACCAACAAAATTATGATAGTAAACATACAGCAATTTCCATGTTTTGTGAAGAATCTATTTCTAACATAAAAAATATTATGTTCGGACAGGTAGGGCTGATATTGCTGTAGTGACAAATGGATCGGTCAAAAACAATCTCCCTCCAAAGAGAGCTACATGTTTTGATGTAATGAGATGATAAACGTGCATCAGCTGCATTAAGAATGGACTCTATTACATGGGGATGGCTCTGTAAAGCTTCCCAGATTTACTTCTTCTCTGCTTCTGATTTTGAGAATCCAATTCTTCCTGCCTCTGAGCTGGTCTTTTCTAGTTTTCATCATCTCCCCTACTTAAAGGAACCCAGTGTACTTTAACAGGAGTCTTTTTTAACCAGTAATGCCAGTAATGTTGCTTCTTCTCAAAGCTTCAGCTCAACTCAGGATCTTACAGCAGCATGAAGACACAGGATCTTTTGTACGATAAGGAACTGCCTTCACATTCCCAAAGGTGAGGCTGGAGCTTGACTGATTAAACAGTCAGAGATCCCATTTGGTTATCTCTTCATTTGGGGCACTTCATTTTGGCTTCAAATTAATTGTTGTATGTGGCGGGACTGAAGGAGGATTTAATTTAACTCTAATTAAATTATGGTAGAGTTAGAAGCATGTGTTATTAATCTCCTTTGCCTAGAAAAGGAGCCAGATTTCCAAACCAAAATATTTTTAAGAGAAACCAGAAACTCAGGGCTGTGTTCAGACCTCCTCCAAGAGGTGCCCAGTTTAAAGCTCAGTTTACTACAGCACCTAAATTTGACAGGGATTGAAACCAAGAGCTACTTAGAGATGTTGCTCATTTTGTCATGTCTTGTAGTATGCTCACAGAAGCTACAACAAAGAGCTTTGAAACAGCTTATTGTGGTATCTGCTGGATGTAGTCCTTGGGTCCACAAAACTCATAGAGGAGTATCTTTTCCTTGTAAACATAGACTTCCTAATTCAAAAGCTTGTGAAACCTTCCCAGAGATGTTAGGTTTTGTCTCTCCACACCCCCAGCTCCATACTGAAGGGCTTTTTGGGATCTGCAAAATCCATGACCAGGTACTTCTGATGTCAGGAGGTGCCTGGTTTGGCTTGCAGTTGGTGGCAGCTGCAGGCTGTGGAGCTGCATGTCTCCAGCTCCTGTTGGGCCAGGCACCTCATGCGACTTACCACCACCAGAAGTGGGTTGGGACCAGGGGCAACAAGGTGGGATCAGCTGAGACTCTCAGCAAGTTCCCCCATCAGCCTAATCAAAGCTCTGACATCTGAATGAGATAGAAGGAATCATCATCACCCAGCTTTTGTGTTTGAGTTCAGCCAGCTCTACTGTGCTGGAAGGTATTTGCCGATATCTGTCAGTTAATTAAAGTTCAGTTGTCCAAAGACAGAATAATTGTTCTTCAGAGAAATTATTATGATCTTTTATCACCTGCCATTGTGATGATTCTGTAATTTTTATTTTTGTTGTGTGATATTCAGTCGTACCCTTTACTATTGCCGCAGGTTGTTTTAATAACTGAGCTTTACATAATGTTTTATTTAAATATATGCCAGTGCCCACCTATAGCTGTGAGTGTCCAAGGCATGTGTAATGGCCAGCAGGTCCCGACAGCCAGACTGGATGACAGGATGGCTTCTACTGCTCTCACGCACAAAGGAGAGTCCACCCCAAGCACCTGCTCCCCACCAGCAGTGGGAGGTGTCTGTGGTGGGTTGACCCTGGCTGGACACCAGGTGCCCACCAAAGCCATTCTATCACTCCCCTCCTCAGCTGGACAGGGGAAAGAAAATATGATGAAAGGCTCATGGGTCGAGATAAGGACAGGGAGAGATCATTCAATTACCGGTAAAACAGACTCAACTTGGGGAAATTAGTGTAATTTGTTACCAATCAAATCAGAGTAGGATAAGGAGAAAATAAAAACTAAATCTTAAAACCCCTTCCCCCAACCCCTCCCTTCTTCCCAGGCTCAACTTCACTCCCGATTTTCTCTACCTCCTCCCCACAAGTGGCACAGGGGGACGGGGAATGGGGGTTGCGGTCAGTTCATCACACGTTGTCTCTGCCGCTCCTTCCTCCTCACACTCTTCCCCTGCTCCAGTGTGGGGTCCCTCCCACGGGAGACAGTACTCCACGGACTTCTCCAATGTGGGTCCTTCTCATGGGCTGCAGTTCTTCACGAACTGCCCCAGCGTGGGTCCCTTCCACGGGGTGCAGTCCTTCAGGAACAGACTGCTTCAGGGTGTGTCCCCCATGGGGTCACAAGTCCTCCCAGCAAACCTGCTCCAGCGTGGGCTCCTCTCTCTCCACGGAGTCACAGGTCTTGCCAGGAGCCTGCTCCAGCATGGGATTCCCACAGGGTCACAGCCTCCTTCGGGCGCATCCACGTGCTCTGGCGTGGGGTCCTCCATGGGCTGCAGGTGGATATCTGCTCCACCATTAACCTCCATGGGCTGCAGGGGGACAGCCTGCCTCACCATGGTCTTCACCACCGGCTGCAGGGGAATCTCTGCTCCGGCGCCTGGAGCACCTCCTCCCCCTCCTTCTTCACTGACCTTGGTGTCTGCAGAGTTGTTTCTCTCACATATTCTCGCTCCTCTCTCTCCCAGCTGCTGTTGCGCAGCAGTTTTTTCCCCTTCTTAATTATGTTATCACAGAGGCGCTACCACCATCACTGATTGGCTCACCTTTGGCCAGCGGCAGGTCCGTCTTGGAGCCGGCTGGCATTGGCTCTATCGGACATGGGGGAAGCTTCTAGCAGCTTCTCACTGTTGTGGTTTAACCCCAGCCAGCAAATAAACCCCACGCAGCCGCTCGCTCATCCCCACCCTCCGGTGGGCTGGGGGAGAGAATCGGGAGGGCACAAGTAGGAAAACTCGCGGGTTGAGATAAAAACTGTTTAATAATTGAAATAACACAAAGCAGAACAGTAATAATAACAATGAGAACAACAACAATAACAGAATATACAAAGCAGGCGATGCATGATGCAACTGCTCACCACTCGCTGACTGTGTGTCACGAACGGGGGGCCGAGCCCCCCCGCCCCACCCCTGGTTTTTATACTGAGCATGATGTCACATGGTATAGAATACCCCATTGGCCAGCTGGGTCAACCACCCCAGCTATGCTTCCCACCCCCCACAGCTTCGCCTGCGCTTGGCAGGTCATGGGAGGCCAAAAAGGTGCAAGCACCACCCAGCAACAACCAAAGCATCAATGTGCCATCAACACTCCTCTCATACCAAACCCAAAACACAGCACACCCCCCAAGCTACTGGGAAGAAAGTTAACTCTGTCCCATCCGGAACTAGGACACTCACAGAAGCCACCCCTGTAGCCCCCCGCTACCAAAACCTTGCCACGCAAATCCAATACAGTGTCCCAGGGCAGGGTGGGGGAGGGGGCTCAGCCTGGACATCTCCCATGGGAGAGGAGCCGAGATTGCCTTCGCTCGAGAACAGTTTGCTCAGACTCACCAGGAGTGCTCAGGTGCATGCTGTAACGCTATAGTCTCCAACCTGCCATTGGGCTCCAGGAGCCTGGGCAAGGCAGAGCTGAGGATGTGATGGCAGGGAAGGAGGAGAGCTGGGGGGCTGTGCTGTTGCCTGTGAGCTTAAAGGCCAAAAGATGTTTCTCCTCCAGCTCTGGGGGTCTCAGCTCCTGGCAGGAGGTGGTGCTGCAGAGCACCATGCTGCCTTTGGGAAACCTCCAACTGCTAGCCCCAGGGTGGGACTGTGCATAGTGGGAAGTCTGTGAGCAACGCATCCTGCATGAAACAAGCATTACACACTTGACCTGAAGGACACGCTTGGGTCTTTGAAAATGCTGTGTGAGTCCTGATGAGGGGCACTGAGTACCAGTGTATAGACGAAAGGCAAATTTTGGTTATAAAACCACTTGCTTTCCTGTTGAGGGGCAAAGTTACAAAAAAACTATTAGTCAACACTGTAATTGATGATTTGATGGTAATTTGCAGCAGCACAGTACCATGAATATCAATTTTATTCAAAAGAGCAGATAATCAAAACTTTTCATTTTGTAGTGACTCACAAGTAATACACTGCATTTCCTTTAATAGGAAATGATGTGCATACAAAATCCATAGTTGCTATGATTAGTTGTTGCTGATCTTTAAAGATAAGAAGCAAAGTGGGGAAAAAAAGTGAAAACTGTGTCAATTTATCAACAAGAAAGTTACTCATATACCAGAAGTAATGAGGCTCTGAATAAAAATTGCTATAATGAATCCTTGAAGTATAATTTAGCTTTTGTTTAGAACTGAGTAAGTACAGCTTTGAGGTCTTAAGAAGTGTGCATTTCATGAAGGAAAGTGAAATTTCTTTAAGCTCTTAAAAATGAGTTTGGTCCCTGTTACATAATTGCTGTCACATATATTCCAGTGTGGGAAAATGGAGTTCAGAGCCTTTTACACCCTATGTGCACAAAATAATGTGGTCCCTGTAGATAGATAGCATAAAATCCACTTGGTGTGTGAAGCCGGTGCAGTGTGATGGCCCTGAAGATGTATTTTAAATTTTCAGGAGTAGATATTCAGTAGGAAGCAGGTTATATGATCAAGCACCTAATGTGTTCTGCAAATCTATTTTCCTTACTATTCAGCCTCCAGGTGACTCCTTCCTAACTACTGATCAAAATTCCATGTGATCAGCCCTCCACCAAGAGAAAGCAGGGCACGATTTCATAGAATCAATGTTAGAAGAGCAGATAGTTAGAAGACATTTTAAAAGTCATTTAGACTGCCATTCAGAAAGACCACACTTGTCTTGGTCTGAACGCTTATTTTCATTGTCAGTCGTGAAAGATAAAAATCAACACTAGTTTAACAGAACAATTCTAACTTAAAAAAATTATTGTGTATTATTACGGGGAGTTGCACATTACTGCCAACAAATTTGTGATTTTTTGTCACTGCTTTAAGAACAAAGAATCTAATTTTGGGAACAGATAGTCACCTCACAAAGCAATAAATCATTTTAACATCTCACTATCTTCATTCTTTCCAAGTTACAATTGTTCTTCTGAGTTTTTACCTCCAAAGGCAGCAATTCTAACTTTGATAAAACGTTTCTACTGCACCTTAATAATCCTTAAATCCTGAACAGTTTTCTTGCTGTTAAAAATCCCAAAGAGCTTGAACAAGTCTGTATCAAGACCTATTTTACATGGCTCTTGGCATGTGTTCTGTGTTGGTAGGTCCCGTAACAATGTTCCCCTTTCCATTGCCAGAAAATTCTTGACAAACATTATTTCAGCTGACTGATTCTTTCAAATGCCCAGGGGGCACTTCTATAGGGGCAGGTGTCTAGCTTTTTTCCTGCTACCTCCAGCATATTTCCATCGTCTCTTCTGGGTAGTTATAACAACAAAGAATTACCACTCTCTGATAAATCTCTGCAACTGTTATTAATTTATTACATTTATACCTGATAAAGATGGAAATAACATTTAAGCTGAAGATTTATTGCATGGTCTTTGGTAGAAGACTTTTAATCGTTAAATCTTAATTAAGGTGGGAAATTCAGCCTCCCTCTGGGCAACTCACTACATTATTTTTTTTGAACACCCACCCTGGATTTCATGTTAGTACAGAAATGCAGGAGTTGATTCATGTCCTGTATCCCTCTGTCTTCCAAGGTTGAGAGTCCAATAAGAATTGCTGATTTTTTCCCCTTCCCTGCAAATAACAATTTTTAACCCTAGGTTCCTTTGTAGTTTTTGTGATGCTGAAGAGTTTTTCAGTCATTGCTTGAGTGTTGGCTAACCCATCAGTTCAAGTTCAGCAGTTTTCTTTCTAAATCTAGCACGGTGCTCCTATGCTGTGCAGTGCTATTGTAGTATCATGCCACCTTTTACATCACTTCTCTAGGGGAAAGTCAGTGTTGATGCCAAATCAAAAAGATGAAGAAAAGTTGTTCATTCTTGGACATCAGAGTCTGTAGTAAGCCATTCACTCACATCTTCTCCTGACAATTTTGTTGGTTTTAGTGTTAATTGTGAGTATTGGTTATTTTGCCTATGATGCAAGATGTCAGGGTGTCTAAATCCTGGACATACAATTTCTTCTCAAGGCCAACATTTGCATACAGTGCCTCTTCAAAGACTTTTGTTCCATTTCTATTGCTAGGAGCTTGATTTTTTTAATTCTAAGGAGGCTTTCCAGCTCTTGTAAGCCTCCAGGCTACAACCTTGTTAACTGATAAGTGTTCTTTTCTTGCTTCTTTCAACAGATATTCATGTTATTCACATATTTCTTATCCTGCTTTCTTTTCTTTCCTTTTACAAACTTTCAGTTGTTTTTTTTTCCTTGCAGTGCTTTTATTGCCTTGGTTTCCTTTCTTTTCATTCATGAGGATCCTTATTTCCTTACTTCTCCAGAACTAAACCCTGGAGGAGTTGTGACATTTGACATCTATGAGCTGACTTCTTGTGACTGAAGTTCTGCAACTCCTGAAATGACAAAGGCCTCCATAAATACAGGTACATAGATTGAAGTGACTATTGATTTTCTGCATGAGGTAGAGCTTAAAGCACAGACCAAAGAACGGCTAGCTGGCTGGGGTCTGGGTTTTTTCAAGAGAGCCAGCAGTGTGGAGTGATGTGATTGACAGTGCTGTTCAAATTTATGTTGATTAAAAGGAGTAGGTGAAGTGACAACTGGTTCCAGTAAAACCACCACGTACTCAAGTATTACACACAGAGCAGTAACAATAGATGGTGCTGTCATATGCAAAGTGTTTTTCATTCTCCTCCATCTATAACAGTAAGTTTCCTTAGTAATAGAGTCTACTTACATATACTTTGGAAAGAGAAATCTCAAATCTCTGAATGTTAAGTATCTTTTCTATAAGGCTTTGCTGTTTTGGAGGTATTTAAGTCATGTTAGGATTGAAAAAAAAAGTACCATGTAAAGCTGAAAGGTGGGAAATGCCACTATGAAACGGCACTAAGCAAGAGATTGTGAGTTTATCTTCATTGGTGATCTAGTCGTGCGCTGTTGGACCTGAAATCCGTCGTTGATGTTTCAACTCCCGTGCAGCATTTTAAAGACCTCTCCCTCTCCCCAGTTTGAAGGTGGGCATGTGGGTAGGTATGGTCTGATATGGGAGCCCCCAAACTTGTTCCCAAACTGCCCAGCCCAGTAACCCACCCTGGTTCACCAAAGGGTGCCCAGGAAAGGCTGGTGGGGCTGGATGCAGTTAGGGCTGCCTTGGCAGGGACAGGCACCCAGAAAGGATGAGCTGAGTGGGATGTTGGGGGACAGAGATCCTCTGTCACTACAAGTTCCCTCAGGAAAAAAGCTATTTCATTGAGCCCTGATTTTTTTTTCCTGATTCAATGTCTCTGGTGCTGGGTGGCCACACCAGCATTGCACCAGAGCCCCGGGAAGCCTGGGGGGGGGTCACACAGGGCTGGAGCAGGGATATGTTGGCCAAGGGCCCCCCCACCCAGGGCCCCAAGCCAGGGCCACTCCATGCCTCAGGGTAGGCAGCAGCAGTTTCGTCTGATTCTTTTTGGAACAAAGCAAAACATTCCCACAACCCCCACCTTTTCCATAAACACAGGGTGGACACGCTCACCTGAGTCTAACCAGGTTGCCAAACACATCTCTCAATGAGTCAGTCACCAAAACTGGGTTCCCAAAAGCCTACAGAAGGAGAGTTCGAGGCATCCTGTAGTTTTCACCCACTTCAGTAGGGGGGGATTAACTTCAGAGCTGCTGAATACTCAAGACACTTGATTTTTGGTGACTGACTATGAGGTTAAGAGCCAGAAATCAGCTCTGTCATGCAGCTGGATTAATCAGTGTTGACCATTAATTGAACATCGGAGGAGAAACAGTTTGCTCCTGTTTTTGGCAGGTAGCACTCCCAGAAACTGTATGAATCAGTCCATGTGCCTCCAAGCTAGGACACAACTCTGGTCCTCTGCTGCGCTGTGCTTCCTAGAGCTCTCCAGGCTTACAGTCCTCTTTTGGGTCACCAAAGGTCTGGAAAAAATTAATCTATATTTGTATTTCCCTGCCTCCACGGGTCAGCAGGACACCCGACCAAAAAAAATTAAAAAGGGAAGGTGCCAGCAAGTGTACAACTGGAACATACGCTACGTGAAGGTGTATGCAACATTGGCAAACCAAATTTCTGCCCATAATGTTACTTTAATAGTCTACATTTTTACAGCAACATATATTCAAAATTATCATTTCCAGAAAACTGAACAAAACTTCAGAAGTTTAACCAGAATGTTAAAAGAGCTCTTCAGAAAAATACATAATAATGTTTTGCCAACTCTTTGAATGTTTATTCATGTTGGGATTTGTGTAAAGAAGTTTCCATGCTATAATTTTTTAGCAAAAACATGTCATTAGAAATAGAATCATAGAATCATAGAATCATTAAGGTTGGAAAAGACCTCTAAGATCATCGTGTCCAACCGTCAACCCAACACACCATGCCCACTACACCATGTCCCTAAGGGCCTCATCCACACGTCTTTTAAATACTTCCAGGGATGGAGACTCAACCACTTCCCTGGGCAGCCTGTTCCAAGGCCTGACCACTCTTTCAGTAAAGAAATTTCTCCTAATGTCCAATCTAAACCTCCCTTGGCGCAATTTGAGGCCATTTCCTCTCGTCCTATCGCTAGTTACTAGGGAGAAGAGACCGACACCCACCTCGCTACAACCTCCCTTCAGGTAGTTGTAGAGCGCGATGAGGTCTCCCCTCAGCCTCCTCTTCTCCAGACTAAACAACCCCAGTTCCCTCAGCTGCTCCTCATAAGACTTGTGCTCCAGGCCCTTCACCAGCTTCGTTGCCCTTCTCTGGACACACTCCAGCATCTCAATGTCCTTCTTGTAGTGAGGGGCCCAGAACTGAACACAGTATTCGAGGTGCGGCCTCACCAGTGCCGAGTACAGGGGCATGATCACCTCCCTACTCCTGCTGGCCACACTATTTCTAATACAGGCCAGGATGCCGTTGGCCTTCTTGGCCATCTGAGCACACTGCCGGCTCATGTTCAGCTGGCTGTCAACCAGCACCCCCAGGTCCTTTTCCTCTGGGCAGCTTTCCAGCCACTCTTCCCCAAGCCTGTAGCGTTGCATGGGGTTGTTGTGGCCCAAGTGCAGGACCCGGCACTTGGCCTTGTTGAACCTCATACAGTTGGCCTCGGCCCATCGATCCAGCCTATCCAGGTCCCTCTGCAGAGCCTTCCTACCCTCAAGCAGATCAACACTCCCGCCCAACTTGGTGTCGTCTGCAAACTTACTGAGGGAGCACTCAATCCCCTCATCCAGATCGTTGATAAAGATATTGAACAGGACCGGCCCCAGTACTGAGCCCTGGGGAACACCGCTCGTGACCAGCCGCCAACTGGATTTAACTCCATTCACCACAACTCTCTGGGCTCGGCCGTCCAGCCAGTTTTTTACCCAGCAAAGAGTGTACCTGTCTAGGCCGTGAGCCGCCAGCTTCTCTAGGAGAATGCTGTGGGAGACAGTGTCAAAGGCCTTACTGAAGTCCAGGTAGACCACATCCACTGCCTTTCCCTCATCCACTAGGCGGGTCACCTGGTCATAGCAGGAGATCAAGTTGGTCAAGCAGGACCTGCCTTCCATGAACCCGTGCTGGCTGGGCCTGATCCCCTGGTTGTCCCGGACATGGCTCGTGAGCGCCCTCAAAACCAACCGCTCCATGATCTTCCCCGGCACCGAGGTCAGGCTGACCGGCCTGTAGTTCCCCGGATCCTCCTTCCGGCCCTTCTTATAGATGGGCGTCACATTGGCGAGCCTCCAGTCGTCTGGGACTTCCCCAGTTAACCAGGACTGCTGGTAAATGATGGAGAGCGGCTCAGCAAGCTCCTCCGCCAGCTCCCTCAGTACCCTCGGGTGGATCCCATCTGGCCCCATAGATTTGTGAACGTCCAGGTGGCATAGCAGGTCATTAACTTCTTCCTCTTGAATTATGGGGGGTTTATCCTGCTCACTGTCCCTGTCTTCCAGCTCAGGAGGCTGAGTACCCTGAGGATAACTGCTCTGACTACTAAAGACTGAGGCAAAGAAGGCGTTGAGTACTTCAGCCTTATCCTCATCCTTGGTGGCAACGTTCCCCCCCGCATCCAGTAGAGGATGGAGATTCTCCTTGGCTCTCCTTTTGTCATTAACATACTTATAAAAGCATTTTTTGTTGTCTCTCACGACAGTGGCCACGTTGAGTTCTAGCTGGGCTTTTTCCTTTCTAATTTCCTCTCTGCAGACCTAACGAGATCCCTGTACTCTTCTTGAGTTGCCTGCCCCTTCTTCCACAAGTGATAAACTCTCCTTTTTTTCCTGAGTCCCAGCCAGAGCTCCCCGTTCAGCCAGGCCGGTCGTCTTCCCTGCCCGTTCTTCTTGTGGCACATGGGGACAGCCCACTCCTGCGCCTTTAAGACTTCCTTCTTGAAGAACGTCCAGCCTTCCTGGACCCCTTTGCCCTTCAGGACTGTCTCCCAAGGGACCCTCTCGACCAGTGTCCTGAGCAGGCCAAAGTCCGCCCTCCGGAAGTCCATGGTAGCGGTTTTGCTGGCCCCCCTCTTTACTTCACCAAGTATCGAGAATTCTACCATTTCATGGTCGCTAAGCCCAAGCCGGCCTCCGACCACCACATCTCCCACCAGTCCTTCTCTGTTTGTGAACAGCAGGTCAAGCGAGGCACCTCCCCTAGTGGGCTCGCTTACCAGCTGCGTCAGGAAGTTATCCTCCACACACTCCAGGAACCTCCTCGACTGTTTCCTCTCTGCCGTGTGGTATTTCCAGCAGACGTCTGGAAAGTTGAAGTCCCCCACGAGAACAAGGGCTAGCGACTGGGAGACTTCTGCCAGCCTCTGGTAGAATATTTTGTTTGCCTCCTCATCCTGGCTAGGTGGTCTATAACAGACTCCCAGCAGGATATCTGCCTTGTTGGCCTTCCCCCTCATCCTTACCCACAAGCACTCGACCTCATCATCACTATCATTGAGCTCTAGACAGTCAAAGTACTCCCTAACATTGATTTTGGATGTAGTAAATGAGCTTAAATACTGCAGAAAAAAATATTATGGTAATAACAAAGATTAATATATTGGTTGCTTTTTCCTGCTTGCTCATAGGAATGACTGATTTGTATGAAAAAAGAAATATGCTTGTACCATAGAAAGGCTCAATCATATCAGCTGGTTAAACGAAAAATATATTTTTTTTAATTCACCAGAACCTTATTTTCATTAGCTGTGTGAAAAAAGCATTGCCTGGTTTCTCAGATACTAGGAAAGCAGAATTCCTCAATGCTGTTCTCCTTTCTGTTTTCTGTTTCCTGCAGATCAAGGTGATAATACTCAAATGTCACATGATTTATGTGTTTGCTGCTGGAGACCATTCGCAGCACAGTATTGTCACAGCCAATCTTCATTTGGGCTAATTAGGGAAAAGAGAGATAGAGGAGATATAAAGATACATTTATATGAGAGAAGGAAGAGAGATATATAGTGTTGGGAATTAAAAAGCACTAATACATACAATTTTTGGAAACAAAGCAAATTTGTGAGTAGTAATGACCAGCCAGTGGGGATATTGCTGACTAAATACCTTCTTTTGTATTTGTTAGTTTTACTTTATAATGGCTTATTTCTTCAAATGTTGTAGCCTTTACTTATGCAAATGCCACTCACTTTCCATCCACCTGCAGTCTCGTGTATGCATAGATAGACATGACACAGAGGTCTCTACATGTTTGCACTTGGGAAGGTATGCTACTGTTAGATACTTGTAGTGGTTTAACCCCAGCCAGCAAAAATAAACGCCACGCAGCCGCTCGATCACCCCCCACCCCCGGTGGGATGGGGGAGAGAATCAGGAGGGCACAAGTAGGAAAGCTCCCGGGTTGAGATAAAAACAGTTTAATAATTGAAATAAAACTAAGTAGAACTAATAATAACAATGAGAACAACAACAATAACAGAATACACAAAGCAGGCAATGCACAACACAACCGCTCACCGACCGCCGACCGCGTGTCACGAATGGAGTGCGAGCCCCCCCCCCACACCTGTTTTTTATACTGAGCATGATGTCCCATGGTATAGAATACCCCATCGGCCAGCTGGGTCCACCACCCCGGCTGTGCTCCCCCCTCCCGGTGCAAGCATCACCCAGCAACAGCCAAAGCATCAATGAGCCATCAATGCTCCTGTCACACCGAACCCAAAACACAGCACACCCCCCAAGCTACTGGGAAGAAAGTTAACCCTGTCCCAGCCGGAACCAGGACAATATCCACCCCTTATTCTATACCATCTACATCATGCCCAGGTCTCACATTTTCCAATACATTCCAGTTAGTCACCGCTACTTTTCCTGCCTTTTGATATATACACACACAAGGATATCATTCCCTTAGTCCATGGGCCATCCCCCTAAACCGTCCGTTGAGTTCATTTAGTCCATGACTTCGGGTTCCATCTGTTGTAACAGTCTTTCAGGGCAGGAGAGATGGTGTGTGGTGTTGGGCTCTTGCATGCGGAGGCCAGTTCTGGGCGCTCGTCCGGTTCTATCATCGTTGCACCTTGATCAGTTTCATCGGAGTTCATCCTACATTAATCTGGGTGATTCTTAATGTAATACTGTTAATATGGCATATGGTAACCATAGAGGGGATGACATACAGTACTATGTAATAACTAACATCGTACAATTCAGTTCATTGGCTATTTTCACCCAAAATTAAATCCCCTTGAGGTACACACCGGACTTCCCCATCCTTTCTCATCACCCACCAAGTGCACCCAGGTCCCTGAGCAAAAGCAATCCCACGGATGGGTTTTCCCTTGCCAGAGGCAGGAGCAACCCAGACTGTCTTCCCCAGCATATTTCTCATATGCACGACAGGGACTTTATCCCCCTCTACAGTACGTAAGGGTTTGGATAGGGCAGGGCCAGCTCGAGTGACAGATCCCCTGGTGCTGACTAACCAGGTGGCCTTTGCTAAATGTGTGTCCCAATGCTTGAATGTCCCACCACCCATTGCCCTCAGTGTTGCCTTTAGCAGCCCGTTGTATCGTTCAATTTTCCCGGAGGCTGGTGCATGGTAGGGGATGTGATAGACCCACTCAATGCCATGCTCTTTGGCCCAGGTGTCTATGAGGGTGTTTCGGAAGTGAGTCCCATTGTCTGACTCAATTCTTTCTGGGGTGCCATGTCGCCACAGGACTTGCTTTTCAAGGCCCAGGATGGTGTTCCGGGCAGTGGCATGGGGCACAGGGTATGTTTCCAGCCATCCTGTGGTTACTTCTACCATGGTGAGCACATAGCGCTTGCCCTGTCGGGTTTGTGGGAGTGTGATATAATCAATCTGCCAGGCCTCCCCATATTTATACTTCAACCATCGTCCTCCATACCAAAGAGGCTTTACTCGCTTGGCTTGCTTGATTGCAGCGCATGTTTCACATTCGTGGATAACCTGTGCAATAGTGTCCATGGTCAAGTCCACCCCTCGATCACGAGCCCATCTATATGTTGCATCTCTCCCTTGGTGGCCTGAAGTGTCATGGGCCCACCGAGCTATAAATAATTCACCTTTATGTTGCCAGTCCAGATCTACCTGAGCTACTTCGATCTTGGCAGCCTGATCCACCTGCTAGTTGTTTTGGTGTTCTTCAGTGGCCCGACTCTTGGGTACGTGAGCATCTATGTGACGTACTTTTACAGTCAGGTTCTCTACCCGGGCAGCAATATCTTGCCACAATGTGGCAGCCCAGATGGGTTTACCTCTGCGCTGCCAGTTGTTCTGCTTCCACTGCTGCAACCACCCCCACAGGGCATTTCTCACCATCCATGAGTCAGTATAGAGATAAAGTACTGGCCATTTTTCTCGTTCAGCAATGTCCAAGGCCAGCTGGATGGCTTTCACCTCTACAAACTGACTCGATTCACCTTCTCCTTCAGCAGTTTCTGCCACTTGGCGTATAGGACGCCATACAGCAGCTTTCCACCTCCGATGCTTTCCCACAAGGCGACAGGACCCATCAGTGAACAGGGCATATTGCTTCTCATTTTCTGGTAGTTTGTTATATGGTGGGGCCTCTTCAGCACGTGTCACCTCCTCCTCTGGGGATATTCCAAAATCTTTGCCTTCTGGCCAGTTCGTGATCACTTCCAAGATTCCTGGGCGACTGGGGTTTCCTATTCGGGCCCGTTGTGTGATCAGCGTGACCCACTTACTCCACGTAGCATCGGTTGCATGATGTGTAGACGGGATGCTCCCTTTGAACATCCAGCCCAGCACCGGCAGTCGGGGTGCCACGAGGAGCTGTGCTTCAGTACCAACCACTTCCGAAGCAGCTTAAACCCCTTCATATGCTGCCAATATCTCCTTCTCAGTTGGAGTATATCTGGCCTCGGATCCTCTGTATCCCCGACTCCAGAACCCTAAGGGTTGACCTCGAGTCTCCCCTGGTGCTTTCTGCCAGAGGCTCCAAGTAGGACCATTCTCCCCGGCTGCGGTGTAGAGCACATTCTTCACATCTTGTCCTGCCCGGACTGGCCCAAGGGCTACTGCCTGAACTATCTCCTGTTTAATTTGTTCAAATGCTTGTCGTTGCTCAGGGCCCCATCTGAAGTCATTCTTCTTCCTGGTCACGTGATAGAGAGGGCTTACGATCTGACTGTAATCTGGAATATGCATCCTCCAAAAGCCCACAACGCCTAAGAAAGCTTGCGTTTCCTTTTTGTTAGTTGGTGGAGTCATGGCTGTTATTTTATTGATCACATCCATTGGGATCTGACGACGTCCATCTTGCCATTTTATTCCTAAAAACTGGATCTCCTGTGCAGGTCCCTTAACCTTACTTCGTTTTATTGCAAAGCCGGCCTTCAGAAGGATTTGGACTATTCTCTCCCCTTTCTCAAAAACTTCCTCTGTTGTGTTGCCCCACACGATGATGTCATCAATGTATTGCAGGTGTTCTGGAGCCTCACCCTGTTCCAGTGCGGTGTGGATCAGTCCATGGCAAATGGTAGGGCTGTGTTTCCACCCCTGGGGCAGGCGGTTCCAGGTGTACTGGACACCCCTCCAAGTGAAAGGAAACTGTGGCCTGCACTCTGCTGCCAAAGGGATTGAGAAGAATGCATTAGCGATATCAATGGTGGCGTATCACTTGGCTGCCTTTGACTCCAGTTCGTATTGAAGTTCCAGCATGTCCGGCACGGCAGCACTCAGTGGCGGCGTGACTTCGTTCAGGCCACGGTAGTCTACTGTTAGTCTCCACTGTCCATTGGACTTTCTCACTGGCCATATGGGACTGTTGAAGGGTGAGCGAGTCTTACTGATCCCTCCTTGGCTCTCCAGTCGACGAATCAGCTCATGGATGGGGATCAGGGAGTCTCGGTTGGTGCGGTATTGCTGCCGGTGCACCGTTGTGGTGGCGATCGGTACCTGTTGTTCTTGGACCTTCAACAACCCCACAACAGAAGGATCCTCCGAGAGACCGGGAAGGTGGACAGCTGTTTAATTTCCTCCGTCTCCAGGGCAGCTATACCAAAAGCCCACCGATACCCTTTTGGGTCCTTGAAATACCCTCTCCTGAGGTAGTCTATGCCAAGGATGCACGGAGCCTCTGGGCCAGTCACAATGGGGTGCTTCTGCCACTCATTCCCGGTTAGACTTACTTCGGCCTCCAACACAATTAACTCTTGGGATCCCCCTGTCACTCCAGAAATACAAATGGGTTCTGCCCCTTTATAGCCTGATGGCATCAGGGTACACTGTGCCCCGGTGTCTACGAGAGCCTTATATTCTTGTGGCTCTGATGTGCCAGGCCATCGAATCCACACAGTCCAGTAAACCCGGTTGTCCCTTTCCTCCACCTGGCTGGAGGCAGGGCCCCTCTAGTCCTGGTCATCATATTCGCTATCCACTTCTTGTAAGTATGAGTCAGAAGTCCCTTTGTTAAGGTCGGAAGTAGAATCAGCCCTTCTACTCTGTCTGGGGAACTCACGGGAGACTGGGGCAGCAGTTTTCCTGGAAGAACCCCCTTTTGTGGTTGTTTTCCCTTGCAACTCATGTACCCGTGCCTGTAGGACTGAGGTAGGTTTTCCATCCCACTTCCTCATGTCCTCTCCGTGGTCACGCAGGTAAAACCACAGGGTGCCCCGGGGTGTGTACCCACGATGTCTCCTCTCTTGAGCAGAGGGACGCTTGCTCCTAATGGCTGAGACACTGGCCCGTGCAGGTGGGGAGCAGGACATATCCTCTTTGAATTGCTGGACCTCCCGAGACAGTTTCTCCACAGCAGAGACACAGGCCCGTAGGGAGGAAGAGAGACTTTCTTCATATTGCCGGAGTTGGCCAGCCAGTTCATCCACTGTTTGCTCCTCTCCATCTCTCCAGGTCATTACTGCCAATGAGTTTGCATGTGACGCTGGTGCACTCCCTACAAACTTCTGCCACGTGGGTCGGGTGCATTTGACTTCATCTGGGTCTTTGGATAACTGCTCGTTTTTCAGGTCATCATAAATCACTTCCAGCACAGCTAATTCTCTCAGGTACTGGATACCTCTCTCCATGGTGGTCCACTTGCCTGGGTGGCATATAACATCTTCTTTGAAGGGATACCTTTCCTTCACACCTGACAGGAGTCGCCTCCAGAGGCTGAGGACTTGTGCCCCTTGTCCAATTGCTTTGTCAATGCCCCCTTCCCTAGAAAGGGATCCCAGCTGCTTGGCTTCCCTACCCTCTAATTCCAGGCTACTGGCCCCGTTATCCCAGCATCGGAGCAGCCAGGTGACAATTTGCTCGCCTGGACGACGGCTGAAGTCTTTCCGCATATCTCGCAGCTCACCCAGAGATAGGGATCGGGTGGTCACCATCTCATTTACGGGTTCTGCCTCCTCCTCCTCCTGTTCTCGTGATGGCCCTGGTTCATTTTCATCCCTTTCTAAACGAGCTGATTTTCTTGTGCATTTTCTTTTTTGTATAGGGGCGACTGATACTGGCATGGGTTGGTTCTCTGTCGCAGGGGGCGGAGTAGCTGCCGTGCCTGCCCTGGGGGGCGAGGGAGCCGCTGTGCTTGCCGTGGGGAGTGGAGTAGCCACAGGGCCTGTTGCTTTGTCATCAGCTGCAGAGACATTTCCTTCCCCTTGGGGGTTCTGAGTGGTGTTAAACAGGGCTCGGTAGGCGTGGGCCAGGCCCCAGCACATTGTAGTGATTTGAGTCTCCCTAGAATGGCCAGGGTGACAGCATACTTCTTCCAAATATTCTACTAATTTTTCAGGGTTCTGCACTTGTTCAGGGGTAAAGTTCCAGAACACTGGGGGTGCCCATCGCCCTAGGCATTGGCCCATGCTATCCCACTCGCCCTGCCACTCATAACTATCCAGCCTTGGGGCAGATCTCTGGATGACATTCTTAAATTGCTTATTAACCTTGGACAAAACCGCAACAATATTCCCAAGGAGTACCAATAGATGCATCTTAACTACCCAGGGATGTTCAAGGTACTGGCAAGTTATTTTAACAAAGGAGATGACATCATAGAGGAAGGTAGCGAGGGTGCCATTCTCTATTTCCTCCATAAAAAATCTCTCGGAGGAAGAGGTATAATTGCTAATGGTCTCCATGAGGTGGTACCCGAAATGCAGAAACAGCTTCATTACGAATCCCAAATACCAAATAACCCCCAATGCCAGCGTTTTAGTAACAAATCTCCCAGGCAAAACATCATTAATCACGGCAGAGCACAGCAGACTACAAAACCCAACTCCAATTTTTAACAGGTACAGTAAAAACAAGAGCATGGTGCAGAACAAATTTATATGTTACCAGATATAAATTCCTTAATATGCTCTAAATAATCTGTCATTATCTCAACCCTTCGTGCCCCACGTTGGGCGCCAAAAAGGACTGTCGTGGTTTAACCCCAGCCAGCAAAAATAAATGCCACGCAGCTGCTCGATCACCCCCCACCCTCCGGTGGGATGGGGGAGAGAATCGGGAGGGCACAAGTAGGAAAGCTCCCGGGTTGAGATAAAAACAGTTTAATAATTGAAATAAAACAAAGTAGAACAGTAATAATAACAATGAGAACAACAACAATAACAGAATACACAAAGCAGGCAATGCACAACGCAACCGCTCACCGACCGCCGACCGCGTGTCACGAAGCGAGCCCACCCACACACCTGTTTTTTATACTGAGCATGATGTCACATGGTATAGAATACCCCATTGGCCAGATGGGTCCACCACCCTGGCTGTGCTCCCCTCTCCCGGTGCAAGCATCACCCAGCAACAGCCAAAGCATCAATGGGCCATCAATGCTCCTTTCACACCGAACCCAAAACACAGCACACCCCCCAAGCTACTGGGAAGAAAGTTAACCCTGTCGCAGCCGGAACCAGGACAATACTGTGAGCAACGGGTAAGGGTAATGGCACCTTGTCCTGGAGTTATCCAAAATTAACAATATTTAAGTGATTCCTGTTAGAGGGATGAGTGGTTTTGTGTGGTGATAGTAAGGAGGTTCTTCGCAGTAACGAAGGTACATGAGAGTCCCACCATGACAAACTCAAATGGCAGTGCCCAGCGTATGGATCCACTCTGGGGGAAATCACTATCCACTGGTTTAATCACTAACCACTGGTTTAGATGAGCCATCTGAGCAGGGGTTTGGCAAAGCCTGTTTCATTTGGCAAACTCATAGCATCTTTCCCACTGGAGGAAAAATCTGGTGGGTCATTGGGAGAGCAGGAGCTGCCAAGATGGGATTTCCCTTCCTTCACACCACCAGGAAAGCACATTTTAATCTCATCATGGTGCTCAGTATTTACTCAGCACCAGTGCTTGCTGGTTAAAGCTTTGAACAGTGCTTGGACCATTAAGTTGTGGTGTGATGAAAGGCAAGGGAGATGGTAGGGGCAAAGTGCCAGGCACGTTCCTGCTCTCTAAGCCTGCGGAAATGCCGCTCCTCCGGTACACTTGTTCATACTCCTGAGATACAACCAACATGCCACAGGGGCTGGTCTTTCACATCACTGCAACACTTCATACTCTGCTGTACTGAATATTAGGGAAACTGGGAATTCTTATTTTTATGTGGAGAAAAAGGTTACCGACCTGGCATGATTGTGAAACGGGTTCAGAGCTCCCACAGGGTTCAAAGCAGAAAGTGGGAGCTCTGAGGCTTTTTGGGGTATGTTTTACCCCTGCAGCAGAAAAAGAGTCTTTGGGAACACTGTGTAAGTAAGAAAAAACTCCTTAATTGAAAATGTAACGGCTCTGCCTTCATTTGTTATGAATTTCCAGGCTGATCTGCCTGTTGACACTCTAATAATCATACTTGTCATAGGACAAGTGTTTTAAAAATATATATAACTTAACCTTGTTACAATGATTACTGCAGGGGCAAGTGAAGGTGGTCATGGGTGTGCTGTATCACACACCCCAGCTGCAGGCTCGAATAGCTTTAGCTCTCATGTTCTGCTACATGTGAAGTTCACCAGTCTAGCAGGAAATCCGGGTTTGGGGGGGGGGGGCTCTGCACAACTCCCTCTGGTTAATTATTTTATCATGTGGAGGTAAGTGGAAGAAGGAGTTCTCACCAGACCCATGAAAGGAGTGACAGAGATCAGCTAGTGGAAACATCTTGGACGGGTCTAAGACAGTTCCTCCCAACAGCTCTACAAAATCTCCCACTCCTGCACAGCCTGCTGATGGTTTCTAAAAAGACAGAGATTAAAAGTTATTTATCATTTATCTTCAAAACGTAGCAATTCTCTAGACATGATTGCAGTCAACAGTGGGTTTTAGAAGTCCTCTGTGCTCAAACCTGGGTGAAATCAGGCTGTTCTCATCCTGAGCGATACTACTCGTACTGGTGGAAGCCACCGAGGCGAAGGGCTCCGGAGCGGAGGATCGCGCCGGGGGACCCTTCCTGAAGCGGCAAAACCGCGGCAAAAACCGCGAAGGCAAAAGCGCAGGGAGCGAGAGGGTGCCCCAGCCCCCCTCCCCCGAGCCGGAGGAGCGAGCTCCTGACGTGCGGCAGCTCTGACTCAGCGTGGGCGGGGACAGGAGGGACGGCGGCCAAACCCCCCTCAGATACAAGAGCAGCCCCCAGGGAGCGCGAGCGACCCAGGGTGTGGCGCGGCAGTTTGTGCGGCAGTTGGCACAGGGCAGGGCGCGCGAGCAGGGCGCAGCCCCCCCCCCCCCCAGGCTCTAGAGGCTAGCTCAACTCGTGGTCGTCGCCCTCCCAGAAGAGGACCTGGCCATGGTTTCCACTCGGCCAAAAGCCATCGCCAGGAGAAACGTGGCGACCCAGACGGAGCCCCTACGCAAACACACATCTGTCCAGGTCTCCGGCTGCAGGGAGTGCCTGAGGCTGTCCCTTGTACAGGAGGGCAGCAGGGACGACACCTGTGTGCGCTGCGACCAGGTGGATGATCTGCTCAGCCTGGTGGCAGAGCTGAAGGAGGAAGTGGAGAGGCTAAGGAGTATCAGGGGAGTGTGAGAGGGAGATAGATTGGTGGAGCCGCACCCTACCATCCCAGAGGCAAGGGCAGCACATGGAGGCTCCGCAAGAAGCGGAGGATCCCCTGCCCTCTTGCTACCAGGCAGAAGGAGGGGACCCAGGCGACGGAGGGGAATGGACACAGGTCCCTGCTCGGGGTGCCAGGCGAACCCCCGCCCGGCCTCCCTCACCTCAACCTTCCCAGTTGCCCCTACACAACAGATATGGGGCTCTGGAACTTGAGGGCCAGATGAACGAGGACGCAGATGAAGGCCCATCCAGGGGGTTGCCTGAGGCGAGGCAGTCAGCCCCACAAATTACGACTGCCTCTGCTAAGAAAAAAAGGAGGGTAATTGTCATTGGTGATTCCCTTCTGAGGGGGACCGAGGGCCCAATTTGTCGGCCGGACCCATCCCACAGGGAAGTCTGCTGCCTCCCTGGGGCCCGGGTGAAGGACATTACTAGGAAGCTCCCTAGTCTCGTGCAGGCCGCCGATTACTACCCGCTACTGGTTATACAGGCTGGCAGTGAGGAGGTTGCAGAGAGAAGTCCCGAAGGGACCAAAAGGGACTTCAGGGCACTGGGGCAACTGGTGAGAGGATCGGGAGCACAGGTAGTGTTTTCCTCGATCCCTTCAGTGGCGGGGAGGAATACTGAAGGGAACAGGAAAACTCATCGGATCAACACGTGGCTTAGGGGCTGGTGCCATCGGCAGAATTTTGGCTTCTCTGACCACGGGGAGGTTTACACGGCACCGGGCCTGCTGGCAACGGACGGAGTTCGGCTGTCTCACAGGGGGAAAAGGATTCTCGCGTGTGAGTTGGCCGGGCTCATCGAGAGGGCTATAAACTAGGTTCGAAGGGGGAAGGGGATAAAACCAGGCTCACTAGAGAAGAGCCTAGGGGTGGCACGCCAATGTCGGGGGAGAAATCGGCAGCCCAGCTCAAGTGCATCTACACCAATGCACGCAGCATGGGCGGCAAACAGGAGGAGCTGGAAGCCATTGTGCAGCGGGGTAGCTATGACTTAGTCGCCATCACGGAAACATGGTGGGATGAGTCTCACGATTGGAGTGCTGCAATGGATGGCTATAAGCACTTCAGAAGGGACAGGCGAGGAAGGAGAGGCGGTGGGGTAGCCCTGTATGTTAGGGAGTGCTTCGACTGTCTAGAGCTCAATGGTAGTGATGACGAGGTCGAGTGCTTGTGGGTAAGGATGAGGGGGAAGGCCAACAAGGCAGATATCCTGCTGGGAGTCTGTTATAGACCACCTAGCCAGGATGAGGAGGCAAACAAAATATTCTACCAGAGGCTGGCAGAAGTCTCCCAGTCGCTAGCCCTTGTTCTCGTGGGGGACTTCAACTTTCCAGACGTCTGCTGGAAATACCACACGGCAGAGAGGAAACAGTCGAGGAGGTTCCTGGAGTGTGTGGAGGATAACTTCCTGACGCAGCTGGTAAGCGAGCCCACTAGGGGAGATGCCTCGCTTGACCTGCTGTTCACAAACAGAGAAGGACTGGTGGGAGATGTGGTGGTCGGAGGCCGGCTTGGGCTTAGCGACCATGAAATGGTAGAATTCTCGATACTTGGTGAAGTAAAGAGGGGGGCCAGCAAAACCGCTACCATGGACTTCCGGAGGGCGGACTTTGGCCTGCTCAGGACACTGGTCGAGAGGGTCCCTTGGGAGACAGTCCTGAAGGGCAAAGGGGTCCAGGAAGGCTGGACATACTTCAAGAAAGAAGTCTTAAAGGCACAGGAGCAGGCTGTCCCCATGTGCCACAAGAAGAACGGGCAGGGAAGACGACCGGCCTGGCTGAACGGGGAGCTCTGGCTGGGACTCAGGAAAAAAAGGAGAGTTTACCACCTTTGGAAGAAGGGGCAGGCAACTCAAGAAGAGTACAGGGATCTCGTTAGGTCATGCAGAGTGGAAATTAGAAAGGAAAAAGCCCGGCTAGAACTCAACCTGGCCACTGTCGTGAGAGACAACAAAAAATGCTTTTACAAGTATATTAATGACAAAAGGAGAGCCAAGGAGAATCTCCATCCTTTATTGGATGCGGGGGGGAACGTTGCCACCAAGGATGAGGATAAGGCTGAAGTACTCAACGCCTTCTTTGCCTCAGTCTTTAGTAGTCAGAGCGGTTATCCTCAGGGTACTCAGCCTCCTGAGCTGGAAGACAGGGACAGTGAGCAGGATAAACCCCCCATAATTCAAGAGGAAGAAGTTAATGACCTGCTACGCCACCTGGACGCTCACAAGTCTATGGGGCCGGATGGGATCCACCCGAGGGTACTGAGGGAGCTGGCGGAGGAGCTTGCTGAGCCGCTCTCCATCATTTACCAGCAGTCCTGGTTAACTGGGGAAGTCCCGGACGACTGGAGGCTCGCCAATGTGACGCTAATCTATAAGAAGGGCCGGAAGGAGGATCCGGGGAACTACAGGCCGGTCAGCCTGACCTCGGTGCCGGGGAAGATTATGGAGCGGTTCATTTTGAGGGTGCTCACGAGCCATGTCCGGGACAACCAGGGGATCAGGCCCAGCCAGCATGGGTTCATGGAAGGCAGGTCCTGCTTGACCAACCTGATCTCCTGCTATGACCAGGTGACCCGCCTAGTGGATGAGGGAAGGGCTGTGGATGTGGTCTACCTGGACTTCAGTAAAGCCTTTGACACTGTCTCCCACAGCATTCTCCTAGAGAAGCTGGCGGCTCACGGCCTAGACAGGTACACTCTTTGCTGGGCAAAAAACTGGCTGGACGGCCGAGCCCAGAGAGTTGTGGTGAATGGAGTTAAATCCAGTTGGCGGCCGGTCACGAGCGGTGTTCCCCAGGGCTCAGTACTGGGGCCGGTCCTGTTCAATATCTTTATCAATGATCTGGATGAGGGGATTGAGTGCTCCCTCAGTAAGTTTGCAGATGACACCAAGCTGGGCGGGAGTGTTGATCTGCTCGAGGGTAGGAAGGCTCTGCAGAGGGACCTGGACAGGCTGGATCGATGGGCCGAGGACAACTGTATGAGGTTCAACAAGGCCAAGTGCCGGGTCCTGCACTTGGGCCACAACAACCCCATGCAACGCTACAGGCTTGGGGAAGAGTGGCTGGAAAGCAGCCCAGAGGAAAAGGACCTGGGGGTGCTGGTTGACAGCCGGCTGAACATGAGCCGGCAGTGTGCTCAGGTGGCCAAGAAGGCCAATGGCATCCTGGCCTGTATCAGAAATAGTGTGGCCAGCAGGAGCAGGGAGGTGATCGTGCCCCTGTACTCGGCACTGGTGAGGCCACACCTCAAATACTGTGTTCAGTTCTGGGACCCTCACTACAAGAAGGACATGGAGGTGCTGGAGTGTGTCCAGAGAAGGGCAACGAAGCTGGTGAAGGGCCTGGAGCACAAGCCTTATGAGGAGTGGCTGAGGGAACTGGGGTTGTTTAGTCTGGAGAAGAGGAGGCTGAGGGGAGACCTCATTGCGCTCTACAACTACCTGAAGGGAGGTTGTAGTGAGGTGGGTGTTGGTCTCTTCTGCCAAGTAACTAGCGATAGGACGAGAAGAAATGGCCTCAAGTTGCGCCAAGGGAGGTTTAGATTGGACATTAGGAGAAATTTCTTTACTGAAAGAGTGGTCAGGCCTTGGAACAGGCTGCCCAGGGAAGTGGTGGAGTCACCATCCCTGGAGGTATTTAAAAGACGTGTAGATGAGGCCCTTAGGGACATGGTGTAGTGGGCATGGTGTGTTGGGTTGATGGTTGGACACGATGATCTTAGAGGTCTTTTCCAACCTTAATGATTCTACTTCAATTTCACATCAGTCAGTTAGCTACCTTAAGGGATTCCAAAGAAAGACCTAAGTGGGCTCTGAAAATTACTGGCACGTAGTTAAGGTGTTGATTCAATTGCTTTTAGTGCAGATAAACAATCTGATTCTGGATGCTTAGACATAATTAAATTAATACAGGCATGGGCTGCACATGTGCCCACACTCAGCTGGCAGGCAGGAACTTAAGCTCCACTATACTGTACTTTTAGATTCCTAAGAAATAAGAGTTGCTAAAATGCACTATTCTAGCAAAATTTAATTAAAGTAGGAATTAACCAAAAGAGTATTTTTGTATGATGACAATGGCTCACTTTATATTAGACCCACAAGTGCTCCTTTCCCAAAAGTTAATGCTGTTTGCCAAAAGCATCTTGCACAGACACCTTGTGCACCTTTGGGCTGTGACCCATATGCTGCTGTTTAAGTGCCTGATTTCTTTACTTGTTCTCCTGCTATAGTCCTTTATCTGCCCACTGCTGAATAGGTCAACTCACTTGACCCATCTCTCAAAGCCTGGTTTGGGACACGTTTTGTTTCTAGCCATCCTGAACCACCAGTCTGCTGCTACTGGTTCACAGACATCAAGAAGGGAGAAGGAGCTCCCGGTGGGTTGTGGACATTGGCTTGGACTGCAGAATTGGGCATACAATTATTTTCAGCTAATTTGCAAGGGAGGAAGATGTGTTCCTCTTGTGTATAAAAGGCTTTACATTTGATTTAGGTTTTGTTCGCCTTGTTTTGCCTTTGTTTCTTGTGTGAGAAAAGTGGGCTCTCTCTCTTTGGTGAGGAAGAGTGAGAGTCCCTGTGAAAACAGCATGCAAGGCAGGCGTATAACTGTGAACTGATTTGAGCCAAGTCATCCAATATATAAAATCCATACCTTGTGTAGTGCTTTGGCTGATTTTGTCCTCAGGCACCATGCTGTAAGCTGAATTTCCCATCTGGCCAACAGCTGTTCTCTCAGCATTGCAAGGCTGATCCTTGCTCCTGAGCACTTCCCATCTGCACTCAGCCCTTTTCTTGCTCACCACCTGCGTGCTTGTTCTTCCCTTTCACTGTGCATGCAAGATGTAAACATCCCTTAAAATCTCCACGCATGCCCCCACTGACCTCCCCAAATCCATTTTCCACTGAATCTGCACCCTGAGGCTCATGGCCTCCCCAGCCCTGCCAGACCTCCCCAGCCCTGCTTGCTTGTGCCTCAGTGGAACAGCTCTCACCAGAGTTTCCAGTTTTCTTCCTAAATCTCAGACCTCGGTGTCAGACTCCTGAGACCCTCCTAACAGCTTCTCTTCCTCTGTCACCTCAGACATTACTCCTTTCATCTTAGTTTTGAAGCCTGGCCCCCTTCCAATCTATTGTCTTTGCTGCAGCATTAGAAGATTGATTCCTCCTGCGGATTAGCACATACGGCTAACCTTAATTGCTCATTTCTTACCTCGACCAAAAGAGATCATCTTTGCACTTTCACTCACGCTGCCACTTATGCTGGGATACCACACAGCATGCAGCAAGCACACATATGATCCGGAGTACACATGCCTTAACAGCCAGTGCCAGAGGCTATCCCCACTTCACCCTCCTTCCCTCTCCCGTGCCCAGGAAAACTGCACTTAGTAGTAATTTATTAAGAACAAACAACTCACCTTTAAAAAGAGGCCATTTAAATGTCCCAGGATAAGATCAGATATTTTTATCACTACTGGGTAGATTATAGAGAAGCTGCAGTTTCTGTGCTGATGAGGAATGACCATGGTAAACCTTCCTGAGGGAGTCCGAGATATGACATTGCAAACTGGGGCACAGGAGAAGGTACAAGAGTTACTCATGCAGTCATCGCTGCATGTAGCAAAATCATGTACTTTCAGCACTAACAAAGAACAGATGATTTAATTACTGAGAGTTACAACCAAATGCTGAAGAAATATGCACATGGCGTTTTCTGGGTTTCTTGCATGGCATTTATTCCCTTAAAATTCCCTGCCCATTGCTTACTATGTAGCATGAGGTCTGGCAGAACTTGAGGGTGAAGCAGTCAATAGGAGAGCTCACACCCCAAATCCATACATCAGGGGGTCATGTTGTCGGGGGCTCATACCGTTTGCCAGTTTGGAGGCTAAATATGGATGCAGGGCTTTCATTTAGCTTTGACTGGTTATTGCCTGATATTGCCAGCAAACCCTTAAGTCCTGTTCTGCTCCTCTTAACTGGGGTTCCTTACCCTGAGAAACATCCCATTGAAACTAGAGCAGGTACATGCTGATTTTATCCTAAAGTTCAAACTTAAGCTACTCCCTTACCTGAACTGTTATCATCTGCATGTGCAACCCAAGGGGTCCTCCATGCAGACCTGGGGGCCTGCAGCTGCTTCCGCCAGCAGGTGAAGGACACAAGCCAGCTCCAGCACCTGCACACAATAACCACATCCACAGGCACAAAGCCACACCAGCATGGAGATCCAGCTTCCAGGCTTGTGTCTGAGCAACTCGGAATAAGGGCAGGGCAGACATACAGTCATCTTCATCCTTTGCACGGTGAGGCAGATGAATCAGACTGGCCTGAACAATAGTCATTAAATGTCCTGTCCCCTCTTGGAAAAATGATGCAAGTGACCATATTTGTGCCTTGCCAGATCACAGACTTAGGGAAATAGCTTGCAAATAGATCCTTGGGATCATATATATCACTCATAACTATCACATAACTATTCAATATACTGTTTGCGCTGTTGAACTTTTTCAAATATTTTTTCCTCATTGTTCACCCAGATCTAGAAATTGCTGAGATTAAAACCTCTAAATTAATACTATTTGTTCTAGCCAAATGTGATGGGACATGACAACATTAGATTGGAAGATATATTCTTTGAAAGAAAGATCCTTCTGATCCTGAATATCAAAGCCATGCTTAAGTTATATCTTCACTTTTCTTTCTTGAGACACGCTGAACCTGAATCAAATCCTCAGGCATGCAGGTGTGTGTGGCTCCACTGGCACTACTGGAACAGTATCAGTGCAGATAACATCAGAGAGAGAATTCAATGCAAATCAACACATTCATTTTGCTTCCTGCCCAAAATGCAAGCCCATTTGACAATATAAAACAGACTTACAGAAGAGGTTGGCATTTTTCTTGACTGTGATGGTAAATCCATTGCCTGGTTGGTGAATCCTGAAGATGATCATTGCCACTTTCTGTGATGACCTGATGCTCCTCTGAATATTACCACTTTCACAAAAGTCTATGTATCTTTGGGAAGTGGGGAGGGGATGGTCCAAGGAACTGGGAAATTTCTCTCCTTTGAGCATCCAGCCATCAAATACCTACAGGAGTTCAATAATTGAAACCAAGGCTTTTGTTTATCACTCTGTTAGCAGAGAACAGAAGCATAAAGTATTACAGACACTGTTTTATTTTGACACCAGATGGCCTGTTCAAAGCCATCAATTAAAAACAAAAATTCTTTGTATTTATCCATTTCCTAATCCATTTAACTAGTTATTCAAGCTTCAATCTGTATTTAGGAAAGGGATGCATATAAATTTTAATGTTGCCTTTATTTCCTTCAGGTGACAATTTTGGTGACCTGTTTTTGAGGGAAGCAGCTCTTTTTGCTCCAGCATCATCACGTTTGCATCAATTTTTTGATTTCTTACTATTGCAATTCCACTGTTACTAAGAGAAGTTTTTGACCAACTTGATTTGGAAGCCACATCAAACATAAGTCACCCTCTCAAGCTCTGGGCATTAAGTCCATTGATCTGGCCTGTAATTTTCCACCATCCATGTTTTGCAGCTTGCCATTAATGGGCTTGGAGGCCTTCCAGAGGGATTGAAATGTGATAAAGCTTCGGGGAGGAATTATCAGCAGAGGTATTGCGCTCTCCTGCGTCTGTTCTTTCAGCTCATCCTAACCACTAGAAAGTAGAACAAATGCTACCTACTTGGCTGGAGCTTAAGCAGCAACCTCTACAGATCTTTCCTTCACAACAAAAATAGCAACAAATTTTCCCTCACCACATTCAGGGAAATGTATCAGAACTAGAAATCTGTATTAACTCTAGTATAGCTGCAGTTACCTGCCTTGCTGTTTCAATTCCCTCCTAGTCCCTCTCACGCAGTAATTCCTTCTATGCTCCAGTTGTTCTTTGTCAATACTTTAAAAATCCAAGGACCAGATCCCACCATTGCTTTGGTGAATAATCCCAATATGAATATGTGTGGGAATTCCTTGTGGAAGAGCTGCGGAATCAGTCTCTGGATTTGCTAAAACTGTAAGTTTTCGGAAGTAATGAGACATGGGAGCTCAAATTACACCAGGGAAAAGCTGCCTGTATAAATACAATAGTATAATGGAGAAATTGGGGACCCCATGATCAAAGGAAGGAAACCTCTATAAAGCCTCAAAGATCTCTTTGATGAAGGCATTTTTTTCTAGCCTCAAAGATCTCTTTGATGAAGGCATTTTGTCTAGCCTTCAGAAGTGGCTGTAAGCCTAGGTATAAAATCCTTGGACCCACAAGAGGCTGAAATCAGCCTCCCCAGTACAGCCTGTAGCAACGTGGGGAGAGATCCCAGCCAAGGGTACCAGATGGAGGGACAGGATTCCCCAGGATAAAGTGAGCAGAGGGAAAGCATCTCTCCAAGGGAGAGAGACAAGGATAGGGCTGAAGGGCAGCTTTCCTCCTCCCTGGAGCTCAGCTCACCACCAGGTGGGACGGGGTCTGTGCTGTGCATGGCCACCGCAGCACAAAGGGCAGAGCACAAGGTGAGGGGAGCAGCCAGGGGCGGTTGAGCCTCCCCTTGTCTCCCGAACTGAGTTCAGATCTTGGTCAACGCTTCTGCCTGCCAGCAAAATACACTGGTAAAGTTTTTTTTATTTTGGAATATAAATAGCTCTGAGTCATGAACCTCTTCCTGTTCAGAGCCAACATCCTGAAAAGCTCTAGCAGGGCCATTTGAAAGAAAGCCTGCAATGATCCACTCATTAATAAGCTGATGCTAAGTGACCTGCAAGCAGAGGTCCTGGAGCAGTAACAGCCATTCAGAGAACTGTATTATTATCTGCAGGGTTCATGTGATTCATGGTGCAATAAGAAAACCCTCCTAACGGGGCTGAAGGGCTTGGCTTGTACTGACCAAACTTCTCAGTCAGTCCCCTAGGTACAGGCACTCAGTAGAGGTGCTCCTGGAAAAGTTCAGAAGAGCCCATGCTGCCATTTGGAGAGGGATCCTCAACCTGCATCCAACTTTGCCTTGGGGGGGGGGGGGGGGGGGGGGGGGTGGGGGGGAAGATGTTCCCAAAGTGCCTCAGGGAGGAGGAACAGCCATCCCAGAGACGGCTGCTTTGTGAAAGCCTGTTCTGCACACACAAACACACACACGCTCATGCACACATGTGTTCACCTGCCCCTTCCACATGTAGCCAGTGTCTCGCATGTCAGATGAGAGCAGGAAAGGGGAAGCACAGCAGGACTTGCCAGCTTCTTACCTTCAGGAAATCACCCCCTTGGCAGTTGATGTTTATAAAGTCATAGTCTATCGCAATGAGCTCCTCAGGCTCCCCAATGAAGAAGGTCACACAGTGCAGCTGCGGTTGCTCTGCAGTAAAGGTGAACTGCCCCTCTATACTCAGCATGTCGATGCACCCTGGGGAAACAGAGCCACAGGGCTGCTGCTGCCTCAGCCTGCTGGGGAGGGAGACCTAGCGCCAGCTCCCACGGTGCAGGGAGGGGGGAAGCAAGGAGAGACCCCTGTGCCAAGACCTGGCAGGGAGGAGAGGGAGACCCAGCTGCAGCAATTAGGAGCTTGCTGAGCACCCGGGGGGAGTGAATAGTAACTCACAGGTGTGAGCACAAGCATACGATGGGGGGTGCAAGGGGGGATGACACGTTGAAGCATCTCTGAGCAGAAAACTCTGTGTGTATGTACACAAACACCCCATTCCTTCAGATTTCTCTCTAATCACAGCTTTTCTACCTGCCCCATCCCCTGGAGCTGTGACCCTGCGGGTGGACAACCCCCATCCTCCTCCCATCAGTAGGAACCCCCAACTCTGAGCCCCAACCTCTTTTCAGAGCCCCATTTCAATCCCTCTGCCTCGACCACAGCTTTTCTAAGATTTTAACACTTTGTCCTTCTCCTCCCCCCCTCACAAAAAGCGCTTGCAGCTCTGTCACTCCCAAATAGCCCCTTTCCCCGTCCTTGAGCCCTGAGCTCCCCCCAGGACTCTCCCACCCACTGGCGGTCCCCAGCAGAGCACCAAAAATAACTCACGGAGTGACCACTGGTAGATCTGCCCTGCAGACAGCTCTCGCTTCAGATCTTCGCTGAGGAGTAGGAAGGGCTCATCTTCATTAGCATCCCTCACCTGGTGAAGAAAAGAAGGCAAGAAGAGGCTGGGGCAAAGTGAAATGCAGCCCCCTCCCTGCACCTCTCTAGAACAGGTGCCAGCAGATTAAATCCCTCCTCCAGAAACAGTGCAGCTGCAAAAGAGCTCAGTCAGAAAGCTGCCAACCTGTGGTAGAGGGGAACAAACCTGGCACCTAAGAGGTGAGCCCAGAAGCTCAGCACATAGCAAGTTACTTAATTCCTCAGCAAAAATGCAAGCTTGAGAAAAGAGAGGATAAACAAATGAGAGGGGGAGAGGGACTGTTGCATTAATGTTACCCTTGTGGTTAGGTGTAGGTTTAATGCAGGGGGAGTGGGAATAGGAAGGGGGAGAGGAAAAAGCATGATGCTCAAAAGCTGGGAATACAAGTTAGAAGACAGAATTAAAAGCACAGCAAGGTGCATTAGTCATCGGTCCTGTTGCTCACCTCTAGGTATCTGGTTTCCCCCTTGGAGGCTGCCAGGAAGATGAGAATGAAGTGGCACTGAAATTGGAAAGCAGACAGCATGCTGACACCTCCTCCCCTGCCCAAGTTTCTCACAGTCTGCACCAGCAGGCAGGTACTGCTGGGGTCTCTTGGAGAGACTCTTTTTATAGAGCTGTTGGGAGGGGAGGCACTTGGTCCCTGTACTGATAGGGTAACCCATGGTAACAGAATTCCTCTCACAGTGACACAGTACATGGGCGTGATGAGGGTCCAAATCACAGCCACAAATTTCTAAGATGGTTGAACTCCCCTCGCTGGCAGATGTCTTTTCTACTTATCTGTCTAGCAGAGCTGAAAAGCTCTGGGGAGGAGAGCCTGTCCCCACGCAGCCAGGACACTCGCATGGTGTGTTTATTTCCAATTACTCCAAAGTGAGGAAGATGGAGCATCCATCCATCCTTCCTTCCTTCCTTCCTTCCCTCCTCCTCCTCCTCCTCCTCCTCTCCCGCTTTCCAGTCCTGGGGCATTTTGGACCTGCAGGGCTCCCTGCCTCCCTCCTGCTGCTCTATGACATATGGCTCTCCGCAGCCCCCGTGCCAGGTGCTTCCCATCAGCGAGGCCTGGGTGGGTGCCCCTGCATCCCAGCCAGGCTCGCAGCCCGGGGCCAGCAGCCCCCTGGAGCTGAGGGACCTGCCGGCTTCCAGGTCCTGTGCCTGCAGCTGGGGCAGGAGAGCTCTGCAGCAAGTACACAGGCAAAACCAGACAGCTGTCCCCACCAGACATGGCTTTTGCACAGAAATTAGGAAAAATTGGGGTTCCCAAGAGCATATTCCCCACAGAACAGCTGATATTGCTCCAGACCTGATCCTCAAGGGAAGCCTGAGAAATAACTTCAAAAGATGAAACTGGGAATGAAAATTCACAACTTTGCAGAGTATTAAAAATCAGGAACTCAGCAGGGGTATTAGTTTTAGGGTATATTCTTGTTTTCCCCTGACCCTGGATGAACCATCGATACTCTGTGGACAATAACTACCCTTTCCCCATCTCAGGCTTCTTGTTAACATCTCCTTCTGCTTTATGCTTCTCTGTGTGCTGGTTTTGGCTGGGATAGAGTTAATTTTCTTCATAGTAGCTAGTATGGGGCTATGTTTTGGATTTGTGCTGAAAACAGTGTTGATAATTCAGGGATGTTTTCATTATTGCTGAGCAGTGCTTACACAGAGTCAAGGCCTTTTCTGCTTCTCACACCACCCCACCAGCGAGTAGGCTGGGGATGCCCAAGAAGTTGGGAGGGGGCACAGCCGGGACAGCTGACCCCAACTGACCAAAGGGATATTCCATACCATGTGACATCATGCTCAGTATATAAAGCTGGGGGAAGAAGAAGGAAGAGGGGGGTGTTTGGAGTGATGGTGTTTGTCTTCCCAAAGTAACCGTTATGCATGATGGAGCCCTGCTTTCCTGGAGATGGCTGAACACCTGCCTGCCAATGGGAAGTAGGGAATGAATTCCTTGTTTTGCTTTGCTTGCGTGTGCGGCTTTTGCTTTACGTATTAAAATGTCTTTATCTCAACCCACATGTTTTCTCACTTTTATTCTTCTGATTCTCTCCCCCATCCCACCGTGGGGGAGTGAGCGAGCGGCTGTGTGGTGCTTAGTTGCTGGCTGGGGTTAAACCACGACACCCACTGGTGCAGTGGGTCAGCCCACGGTTAGCCCAAAATTAGGATGGCAAGTCCCTTACCCCAGGACCCGAATTTGTGCCAGGGCTTTTTGTTTGCTAGCATTTGAATGTGCTTTGTAGCATTTTTTCCTTTTCTGCTTGATCTCCAGTCTTTTTGCAAAAAAGGTTCTTCTTTAAAGCTGATAAAGTTTAACAGTTGTCCTTGCAGTTAAAACAGCAACAAGACAAACATAACCAGCCAATCCAAAAAGAGTGATTTATGAGGTTTTATAAAACTTTTGTTGGAATAAAGATCGTTTCAGTCATTCTCCTCTGATTCACCCATAGCTCATGTGCAAGCAAGCCCCTTCTGCAGGGGAATAAGGCTACACTCAATCCCTAGTAAATTCAGCTGATGAGATGGCTCCACTGACCCTCCCCATCATGGTAGCAGATCTCCCTGCCTGACCCCGGGGCATGTTGCCACCACCAGCTGTGACTTAGCATAATTCTGCTTGGCACACAGGCTACTACGTATCCAGGGGCTCATCAGGGATGAGCAGGGGGTTTATGAACTTTCTGGAGCTTGTTTCCAAAAAGCCTCTTGCTCAAAAGTTGTAATGGATAAACTGGTCCTTACTGGGACAATCTTATTCCTTTTAGCTTTGGGTTGAAACTTTAGGCTGCTCTCCTCTCCTTTCCCCTCGTAGGAAGGGGAAAGGCTTGGAGAGCAGCAACAGTCTGCAGGACCTGTGGGGAGCCATAAAAGCAGCCTTGCTTTTTCTGACTGATATTCCTGCTATCCTGGTCCAACAACTGTAATGATATTAATGTGCATGACATCACAGGAGGCAAAAAGTTGTGCAATTCTTGTCAGTTTTACTTTAATACTTTTTGCAGTGTTCCCCTATAAGATCTTCTGTGCATCCTATATAACTTAATCACTGGAGAGTTAGAGAGGCAGCACATTCTGGTTCTGTCACCACCCCAAAGTTTCCCTTTTTTCCAGGATAACATCATCTGGTGGGGGACTCTTTCTTGGGATGATGTCTGCATCTTGTTATATTTATTAGACCCTATAGAATCATAGAATCACAGAATCATAGAATTCTTTAGGTTGGAAAGGACCTTTAAGATCATCGAGTCCAACCGTAAACCTAACACTGCCAAGTCCACCACTAAACCATGTCCCTAAGGGCCTCATCTACACGTCTTTTAAATACCTCCAGGGATGGAGACTCAACCACTTCCCTGGGCAGCCTGTTCCAAGGCCTGACCACTCTTTCAGTAAAGAAATTTCTCCTAATATCCAATCTAAACCTCCCTTGGTGCAACTTGAGGCCATTTCTTCTCGTCTTATCGCTAGTTACTTGGCAGAAGAGACCGACCCCCACCTCGCTACAACCTCCTTTCAGGTAGTTGTAGAGCGCGATAAGGTCTCCCTTCAGCCTCCTTTTCTCCAGGCTAAACAGTCCCAGTTCCCTCGGCCACTCCTCATAAGACTTGTTCTCCAGACCCTTCACCAGCTTCGTTGCTCTTCTTTGGATGCACTCCAGCACCTCAATGTCTTTCTTGTAGTGAGGGGCCCAAAACTGAACACAGCATTCGAGGTGCGGCCTCACCAGTGCCAAGTACAAAAGGACAATCACTTCCCTGGTCATGCTGGCCACACAATTCCTGATACAAGCCAGGATGCTGTTGGCCTTCTTGGCCACCTGGGCACACTGCTGGCTCATATTCAGCCGGCTGTCAATCAGCAACCCCAGGTCCTTTTCCTCTGGGCAGCTTTCCAGCCACTCTTCCCCAAGCCTGTAGCATTGCATGGGGTTGTTGTGACCCAAGTGCAGGACCCAGCACTTGGCCTTGTTGAACCTCATACAATTGACCTCAGCCCATCAATCCAGCCTGTCCAGGTCCCTCTGCAGAGCCTTCCTACCCTCCAGCAGATCAACACTCCCGCCCAGCTTGGTGTCGTCTGCAAACTTACTGAGGGAGCACTCGATCCCCTCATCCATATCGTTGATAAAGATATTAAACAGAACTGATCCCAAAACTGAGCCCTGGGGAACACCGCTTGTGACCGGCCGCCAACTGGATTTAACTCCGTTGACCACAACTCTCTGGGCTCGGCCGTCCAGCCAGTTTTTTACCCAGCGAAGAGTATGCCCGTCCAAGCCATGAGCAGCCAGTTTCTCCAGGAGAATGCTGTGGGAAATGGTGTCAAAGGCTTTACTAAAGTCCAGGTAAACAACATCCACAGCCTTTCCCTCATCCACTAAGCAGGTCACCTTGTCATAGAAGGAGATCAGGTTGGTCAAGCAGGACCTGCCTTTCACAAACCCATGCTGACTGGGCCTGATCACCTGGTTGTCCTGTACGTGCCGCGTGGTGGCACTCAAGATGATCTGCTCCATAACCTTCCCCAGCACCAAGGTCAGGCTGACAGGCCTGTAGTTCCCCAGATCCTCTTTCTGGCCCTTCTTGTAGATGGGCGTCGCATTTGCTAACCTCCAGTCAACTGGGACCTCCCCGGTTAGCCAGGACTGCTGATAAAGGATTGAAAGTGGCTTGGCGAGCACTTCCGCCAGCTCCCTCAGTACCCTTGGGTGGATCCCATCCGGCCCCATAGACTTGTGTGTGTCTAAGTGGTGTAGCAGGTCGCTAACCATTTCCCCTTGGATTATGGGGGCTTCATTCTGCTCCCTGTCCCTGTCTTCCAGCTCAGGGGGCCAGGTACCCTGAGGATATCTGGTCTTACTATTAAAGACTGAGGCAAAGAAGGCATTAAGTACCTCAGCCTTTTCCTCATCCTTTGTCACTTTGTTTCCCCCCGCGTCCAATAAAGGATGGAGATTCTCCTTCGCCCTCCTTTTGTTGCTAATGTATTTATAGAATCCCCTTCTTATAATAAATTACATCATCTTAAAGATATACGATTTTATACAAATTTTATAGTTTTTACTGAATGATGTCCAGGGATCTGGGCAGGAGAGACAAGTGAAATGCATTCTTCAAATTTTGTCTAGCAGGGCATGTCTTCACTGGGGGATGTTTTTTTATTAACCTCTTACACAAATAGAAAATCTTCACTTAATTCAGACGCCTTTTATTATAGTTTGAAGTTACCAACAACAATGAACATAGAGAACTCTCCATGCAAGAAAAAGCGCTATGACACCCTGCCGCTGAAGATTCACAGGGCTTTGGAAGTATGCTTAACTCAAACAGGAGTGTAGAAGTACTCTTAGTTCAACCCAAGGGCAGGTTAACACTGAAAGGGATTGTCCTACTCTCTCCACGCCTGGCCACAGGGTCCCACTGCCCCTTTTGCACCACTTCCATGCAGTGGGTTGGATCAGCGTGAGATGAAATCATTGTTCCATAAGATGACTCACATTACAAAGCTATACCCTGGGATCCCATCATTAAAACCCCCACAACCGGTCCTCTAAAAGCCCTCCTCTTAAGGGTGCCAGAATAGTGAAAGCAGAAGGTATTTATATTACCCCTGAAGACCCAATCCTTCCATCAGCCCTCAGAGCAGTTTGCTGACTAAATCCTCTATGTATTTGGATAATTTATAATATGAATAAATTCATTTATGCCGAATGAAGAGGTGAACTACTGGGATGCAGTAATGCCAACACAACAAAATTGAAGCTGGGGAGGTGGGGGAAATGAACCCGTAACAATAGCAAGCGGTACCGTCTGCTCAGGCAACAGGACACAGCTGTGACCACATCTGAAATATGAGACTGTGGGGAGGTACAGAGCACCATCTAAAAAGGGCTTTAGAATAAGCAGAGCTGAGCAAAAAACGAAGCAGCTCTTTCTGAGCTGCAAAAATATGTTTATTACAGAGTGACTGAAAACTAAATTGCAAGTTTTATGTCTCTGTACTGGTTTCGGCTGGGATAGAGTTAACTTTCTTTCTAGTAGCTGGGGGGTGCTGTGATTTGGGTTTGGTATGAGAGGAACATTGATGGCCCGATGATATTTTGGTTGTTGCTGAGCGGTGCTTGCACTGGGGACTTTTCAGCCTCCCATGCCCTGCCAGGTGCACGGGAAGCTGGGGCAGGGAGCATAGCCGGAGCAGTTGACCCAGCTGGCCAATGGGGTATTCCATACAATGTGACGTCATGCTAAATATATAAACTAAGAGGGGTGGTCCTGGAAGGGGGGGCTCTCGTGGCTTGGGACGGGCTGGACATAGGTCCGCGGGTGGTGAGCAGTTGCATTGTGGCCCCACCTGCACGGGCCAGTATCTCAGCCATTAGGAGCAAGCGTCCCTCTGCTCAAGAGAGGAGATATCATGGATACACACCCCGGGGCACCCTATGGTTTTACCTGCGTGACCACAGAGAGGACATGAGGAAGTGTGATGGAAAACCTACCTCGACCCTAGAGGCACAGGTACGTGAGTTGAAAGGAAAAACAATCACACAAGGGGGTTCTTCCAGGAAAAATGCTGCTCCAGTCTCCAGTGTGCAGATCCCCAGACAGAGCAGAAGGGCTGATTCCACTTCTGACCTTAATAAAGGGACTTCTGACTCATACTTACAAGAAGTGGATAGCGAATATGATGACCAGGACGAGAGGGGCCCTGCCTCCAGCCAGGTGGAGGAAAGGGACAACCGGGTTTACTGGACTGTGTGGATTCGATGGCCTGGCACATCAGAGCCACAGGAGTAGAAGGCTCTCGTAGACACCGGGGCACAGTGTACCCTGATGCCATCAAGCTATAAAGGGGCAGAACCCATCTGTATTTCTGGAGTGACAGGGGAATCCCAAGAGTTAACTGTATTGGAGGCTGAAGTGAGCCTAACCAGGAATGAGTGGCAGAAGCACCCCATTGTGACTGGCCCAGAGGCTCCGTGCATCCTTGGCATAGACTACCTCAGGAGAAGGTATTTTAAGGACCCAAAAGGGTACCGGTAGGCTTTTGGTATAGCTGCCCTGGAGACGGAGGAAATTAAACAGCTGTCCACCTTGCCCGGTCTCTCAGAGGACCCTTCTGTTGTGGGGTTGCTGAAGGTCCAAGAACAACAGGTGCCGATCGCCACCACAACGGTGCACCGGCGGCAATACCGCACCAACCGAGACTCCCTGATTCCCATCCATGAGCTGATTTGTCGACTGGAGAGCCAAGGAGTGATCAGCAAGACTCGCTCACCCTTTAACAGTCCCATATGGCCAGTGTGAAAGTCCAATGGAGACTGAACAGTAACGGTAGACAATCATGGCCTGAACAAAGTCACGCCGCCATTGAGTGCTGCCATGCCAGACATGCTAGAACTCCAATATGAACTGGAGTCAAAGGCAGCCAAGTGGTACGCCACAAATGATATCACTAATGCGTTCTTCTCAATCCCTTTGGCGGCAGAGTGCAGGCCACAGTTTGCTTTCACTTGGAGGGGCGTCCAGTACACCTGGAACCGACTGCCCCGGGGGTGGAAACACAGCCCTACCATTTGCCATGGACTGATCCACACCGCACTGGAACAGGGTGAGGCTCCAGAACACTTGCTATACATTGATGACATCATTGTATGGGGCAACACAGCAGAAGAAGTTTTTGAGAAAGGGGAGAGAATAATTCAAATCCTTCTGAAGGCCGGTTTTGCCATAGAACAAAGTAAGGTCAAGGGACCTGCACAGGAGATCCAAATTTTAGGAATAAAATGGCAAGATGGACATCGTCAGATGCCAATGGATGTGATCAACAAAATAACAGCCATGTCCCCACCGACTAGCAAAAAGGAAACACAATCTGCCTTAGGCGTTGTGGGTTTTTGGAGAATGCATATCCCAAATTACAGCCTGATTGTAAGCCCTCTCTATCAAGTGACCAGGAAGAAGAACGACTTCAAATGGGGCCCTGAGCAACGACAAGCCTTTGAACAAATTAAACAGGAGATAGTTCAGGCAGTAGCCCTTGGGCCAGTCCGGGCAGGACAAGATGTAAAGAGTGTGCTCTACACCGCAGCCGGGGAGAATGGCCCTACCTGGAGCCTCTGGCAGAAAGCACCAGGGGAGACTCGAGGTCGACCCTTAAGGTTTTGGAGTCGGGAATACAGAGGATCCGAGGTCCGCTATGCTCCAACTGAGAAGGAGATATTGGCATCCTATGAAGGGATTCGAGCTTCTTCGGAAGTGGTTGGTACTGAAGCACAGCTCCTCCTGGCACCCCGACTGCCGGTGCTGGGCTGGATGTTCAAAGGGAGGGTCCCCTCTACACATCATGCAACCGATGCTAAGTGGAGTAAGTGGGTCGCACTGATCACACAACGGGCCCGAATAGGAAACCCCAGTCGCCCAGGAATCTTGGAAGTGATCACGAACTGGCCAGAAGGCAAAGATTTTGGAATATCCCCAGAGAAGGAGGTGACACGCGCCAGAGAGGCCCCACTGTATAATAAACTACCGGAAAATGAGAAGCAATATAGCCTTGTCGTGGTTTAACCTGGCAGGCAGCCAAATACCACGCAGCCGCTCACTCACTCCCCCCACCCCCCCAGTGGGACGGGGAGAGAATCGGAAGGGTAAGAGTGAGAAAAACTCGTGGGTTGAGATAAAGACAGTTTAATAGAACAGAAAAGGGAAAATAATAATAATAAATAATGATAGAATATACAAAATGAGTGATGCACAATGCAATTGCTCACCACCCGCGCGGACCGATAACCAAGTAGCAATTCGTACTTCCTGGATCACGCCTACCATTCATATACTGAGCATGACGTCACATGGCATGGAACACCTCATTAGACAGCTGGGCTGGCTGTCCTGATTATGTTCCCTCCCATCTTGTGTACCTAGCTCAGTCAGTAGGCATGGGAGCTGTCCTTGGACTAGGAGGGCACTTAGCAACAACTGAAAACATCAGTGTGTTATCAACATTCTCCTCATACTAAATCCAAAACACAGCACTAGGAAGAAATTTAACCCTATCCCAGCCGAAACCGGGACAGGCCTGTTCACTTATGGGTCCTGTCGCCTTGTGGGGAAGCATCGGAGATGGAAGGCTGCTGTATGGAGTCCTATACAAGTCGCAGAAACTGCTGAAGGAGAAGGTGAAGGTGAAGTCAGTTTGCAGAGGTGAAAGCCATCCAGCTGGCCTTGGATATTGCTGAATGAGAAAAATGGCCAGTACTTTATCTCTATACTGACTCATGGATGGTGGCAAATGCCCCGTGGGGGTGGTTGCAGCAGTGGAAGCAGAACAACTGGCAGTGCAGAGGTAAACCCATCTGGGCTGCCGCGTTGTGACAAGATATTGGTGCCCGGGTAGAGAACCTGGCTGTAAAAGTACGTCACGTAGATGCTCACGTACCCAAGAGTCGGGCCACTGAAGAACACCAAAACAACTAGCAGGTGGACCAGGCTGATAGGATTGAAGTGGCTCAGGTAGATCTGGACTGGCAACATAACGGTGAATTATTTATAGCCCAGTGGGCCCATGACACCTCAGGCCATCAAGGAAGAGATGCAACATATAGATGGGCTCATGATCGAGGGGTGGACTTGACCATGGACGCTATTGCACAGGTTATCCATGAATGTGAAACGTGCGCTGCAATCCAGCAAGCCAAGCGAGTAAGGCCTCTCTGGTATGGAGGACGATGGTTGAAATATAAATATGGGGAGGCCTGGCAGATTGATTATATCACACTCCCACAGACCTGACAAGGCAAGCGCTATGTGCTCACCATGGTGGAAGTAACCACCGGATGGCTGGAAACATATCCCTTGCCCCATGCCACCGCCCGGAACACCATCCTGGGCCTTGAAAAGCAAGTCCTATGGCGACATGGCACCCCAGAAAGAATTGAGTCAGACAACGGGACTCACTTCCGAAACACCCTCATAGACACCTGGGCCAAAGAGCATGGCATTGAGTGGGTCTATCACATCCCCTACCATGCACCAGCCTCCGGGAAAATCGAACGATACAACGGACTGCTAAAGACTACATTGAGAGCAATGGGTGGTGGGACATTCAAGCATTGGGATACACATTTATCAAAAGCCACCTGGTTAGTCAACACCAGGGGATCTGTCACTCGAGCTGGCCCTGCCCTATCCAAACCCTTACGTACTGTAGAGGGGGATAAAGTCCCTGTCGTGCACATAAGAAATATGCTGGGGAAGACAGTCTTGGTTGCTCCTGCCTCTGGCAAGGGAAAACCCATCCGTGGGATTGCTTTTGCTCAAGGACCTGGGTGCACTTGGTGGGTAATGTGAAAGGATGGGGAAGTCCGGTGTGTACCTCAAGGGGATTTGATTTTGGGTGAAAATAGCCAATGAACTGGACTGTATGATGTTAATTGCTATATAATATTGTATATCATCACTTCTGTGGTTGCTATATGTCATATCAACAGTACTGCAGTAAGAATCACCCAGATTAATGAAGAATGAACTCCGATGAAACCGAGCAAAGTGCGGCGATGGTAGAACCGGACGAGCGCAGCGATAATGGAATCAGAACTGGCTTCAGGATGCAACAATCCAACACCACACACCATCTCTCCTGCCCTGAAAGATTGTTATGACAGATGGAGCCCAAAGTCATGGACTAAATGAACTCACTGGACATTTTAGAGGGATGGCCCATTGACTAAGGGAATGATATCTGTGTGTATATATCGAAAGACAAGAAAGGTGGTGGTGATTAATTGGAATGTACTGGAAAATGTGAGACCTGGGCATGATGTAGATGGTATAGAATAAGGGGTGGATACTGTCCTGGTTCCGGCTGGGAAATAGTTAACTTTTTTTCTGGTTGCTGGTATAGTGCTGTGTTTTGGGTTTGGTATGAGAGGAGCGTTGATGGCCCATTGATGCTTCGGTTGTTGCGGAATGGCACTTGCACCGGGGACTTTTCGGCCTCCCATGCCCTGCCAGGAGTATGGGAAGCTGGGGGTGGTGGGGAGCATAGCCATTGTGGTTGACCCAGCTGGCCAATGGGGTATTCCATACCATGTGACGTCATGCTCAGTATACAAACTAGGAGAGATGGTCCTGGAAGTGGGGGCTTTCACGGTTCGGGACAGGCGGGGCATCGGTCGGCGGGTGGTGAGCAGTTGCATTGTGCATCGCCTGCTTTGTATGTTCTATTATTGTTGTTGTTCTCATTGTTATTATTACTGTTCTACTTTGTTTTATTTCCATTATTAAACTGTTTTTATCTCAGCCCGCAAGTTTTCCTACTTGTGCCCCCCTCCCGATTCTCTTCCCCATCCTACCGGAGTTGGGGGGTGAGTGAGCGGCTGCGTTGTGTTTAGTTGCTGGCTGGGGTTAAACCATGACAGTGTGATTCCAAATTTTCCATTTCAGAAATTTTATAAGTAACATTCATGTGCCTTTTACTTCCTACTGACATTTAAGAAATAAATGTCTCAACTGCTGCGAAACAATCTGTCACCCCAAGCCCTTGACCTGGGGTACTGATGAATGCATGTTACAGATGCATGCAGTGCAAAGGCTGAAATAAAGCCAGATCTCAGGTGGTGTAAACTGGCTTTGGTCCAGCTTATATCAGCTGCTGATCTGGTCCTTAAGTGTCTTACAGCTGTAACAGTTAGATGGGTGATGGTTTGTGTTCACTAAACGCTGATGAGGCTACCTAACTAGGTGTGCTTCGCTTGCATTTGTGGCCAGGAGATTGACTGTATTGAACGTTTTTAAAATCCCTATTTCTTTAGGTGTTCTTCGAAGAAACCACTACATGTCACAATCAAAGCAGCAACCAGAATGATAAATTCATTAAAATCCACTTCATTGTCTTTATTGGAGTCCAGATCTTTCATAATCTTATCAACCAGAAAGGGGTCCTTTGGCCCTAAAGGGAAAAAAAAGTGACTTTGCTGTGCAGATCTTGAATGCGTAGTTCTAATACACCCAACGGTGCAACCCACTAGTCACAAGTCCAGGTGCTATTAAATAAAAGGCTGCATGAAATATGCACCTGAATACTAATATACCACTAGTCACAACATTAAAAACATAGGTCTGGAGTTCTAAAAGTGCACAGCAACGGAAACTGAAGACAGTGCAGCTCTTATAAGGAATACAGGTACTGAATAGGCACTGAAATGATTCAAACAGTTTTTAGGAGCTGCTGAGCACCGATTTCTTTTGACAGGACTGATCTATAATGTGCATTTCTCTGTATTATCCCCTATCAAACAGTACTTAGATTTTCTACAGGCTATTCATAACTGGTTGTATTATACCTCCATTCATCACATTCAGATGATCTCTACTTAGCAAACAACACATCCTATTCAGTGGGAGCAAGGACAGTGTATCTTGTAATAATAAATCAATAGCCAAGATTAAAAGAAAATCCAATTCAAGGAAATGTATACAATGTATAAAAAATCCTGCTGATGGTGATAGGGTCCACAACAATTCTTATAATTAAGAGGATACAGAAAAACAATTATGAATCAGGTCATTTTTCCATAAAAAGCATCCATGCTGTGTAATGCAGAACATAACAAATGTGCAAAGAGATATTCAGATTAGCAGCTTATCACTGAAAGGATTTTCTTAGTATCTCTCTAGGGCAGAGAAGCAGCTGTACTGTGTCTGCGGCCATTGCGCGCAAGCTACTTCCTTGTCTCCTGAGAACTGGTTGCTGGATTTAAGTCGAGGGACTTATCTATGCCCTATTATTAAAAACAAGCAAACAAACAAAAAACTATTAAAGCCTGATTTAGCATCGATTTTGCTACTGCTTCTAGGCTGCCCTTGGCCCTCCTGTTCAAAAGTGCAAAGGAGTAAGTGGAGTGCAGGTACCCAGCTCCACCACTCGTGGCACACAGCAGGGTGCCGGGGCCGGACCACCTTTTGAAAACACACTTTTCAAACGGGACATTTGATCTCCTCTCTTTCCGTCCAGCTCCACAACGACAACTGTCATCTGAGAGGCTGTGGCAGGATGTGCCTTGCATAAGGAGATGCTATTCCTGAACACTTTGATAGCTGCTTATCCCACCCATGAAACAGTAACTCAAGAGATTCGGGAGCTGCGTCTTACCGAAAGGAAGTCAGTGAGCTTGCTGATGAGGAGCTCCTTGAGTTCTCCTTTACTGAGCTTGTATCTGTCTCCTCCTTTGCCAGAGTAGTGATGGAAAAACCTGATCAAGGTGTCCATTGCGTCCTCCAGCGGTGTGGACATAGCAGTGAGCAGGAGAGCTGCAGGGCAAAGATCCAGAATCAGTGACATTGCACAGGAGCCAAACCAAAGTCTGGTCTCAGGGAAAGGATGGAGAGATAGCTGAAGACAGAAGTTGTTACCAGTACTGAAAAAATGGGTTTTCAGCTGTGTGTGAGCAAGGCTAGATTGTTATAAAATAAAACATTGTCCTGAATTCAGTAGCAATTACTTTGAAAAGGTAAAGGGAGAGGAAGGCCTTTATTTAAGAAAGTGATCTACTGTGCATCCGTTTTGCAAAACTACTGTAAAAGGAAACCTCTTGTACCCATAGCTGAAAACACAGGCAAAATGAAGGCACACCTTCCTACCTGTTCATTCAAAAGTTTCCCCAAGAAAATGAGATCAACAAATAACAGCGACCAAAGTGGATGTGCATTTATACAGAAGGCTCCACCCTAACACACCAGTTTCTTAGGTGGTTAGAGGAAAGTCACCAGTAAGGAGCATCAGCTTTCACTTTATTCGGTCCTGCTTGTTCGGGCTGACTTTTTTTCCTGTAAATTACCTGGAATAAACAAATGTGAGCTAGGCATCCCAGAGACTTTGCTTCATCGAGCATGCAGTAAGAAGGTACACAGGGAAGCATCACCAAGAAAAAAGCTGGAAATGCAATTAGTTGCTGAGTAGCTGACTCAAAAAAATAACTAAAAATAGAAATCAGGTGAAAGGGAAACATTATGTTGATTAAGCCCCAGGAGAGAGCTTAAAAAGCCAGAATGAAATTCAAGGTAAGACTGGAGTCCTGAACAATATTACCATGCAAAGGCTAAGACTTACCTGCTTTACAGGCTAGCTGAAGCGTATGCAAGAAAAAAATCAGATCACAGATCACAGAAGGTGATGGTCACATTCCTTTCAAAACCCACGTACAGGCTCTTGTTTATCAGGCTGAGAGGGTGGATTACACATATAGAGACAGATGTATAATTGTCACAAGGACAACGGGGCTTCTGTTTCCCTCTGCATTTGCCTACTCTGTTCAATAAAAGCCTCTTGCTCTAAAAAGGTCACTGAAATATTCACTAGGCAGAGCAGAGGGCTGTGTGTGGAACATATGAGATATTTTTTATAATTTGACCTTTTACAAATATGCCCATCCGGGGGCCTGAAGGTCAAAATTAGAAAATGCTAACAACCGAAAAGTCAGTATAAAACAACTTTCCCCCATTTTCAACAGAACTCTTTCTAATCTGTCTCTCTGCACTTCTACAGCTGTGAGTCTAAATGCCTCAGTGCTGGCAGCCAATGTTCAAAGATACTTAGGTACCTAAAGGTAGGCTTGTAGGTGAGTTTGTCACAAATCCCTTGAGACATCTACCTTTATTGTCAGATGTCTCCATAAGCCTAGAACGTTGGCTCTTGCCAATGTTTGAAATTGCCAACGCTCTTGAAATTCTTGCTGTAGTACATATGTCCTCAGGAGGAAATGAGGAAACCAGTTTCAGAGGAAGGTGCACCTGAAATTACAGTGTGCACAGATCAACAGGCTTGGCTTAATTTTTATCAGCCCTGCACAACTGCAGTTCAGCATCTCTCTTTTAATAAGTGATCTTCCCCCAAGAGGGCTTCCCCTGCCCCGACCCCAGGGACTTGCCGACCCCGGTGGCGATGGCTGGGGAATGCAAGAAAAAGCAGCTTCACCACCATAGGGCCTACTTACCACCCGAAATACCAAATGGCCACAGTTTTCACGATAGCCACATGAAATGGAAAACTGCTTGCTTTGGGTTTGCTTTCCCTCAATAAAGCCTTCCACCTGCTGCACACGCATGTTCAGCGATCACAACTGTGCAGATAAACAGCAACGGGGCACACAGCTGCAGCTCTTTCTCTCTTTTATTCCAGCCAGGAGGAAATAGAATGAGACGGGCATTGTTTTTAGCTCTGAAAGCCTCCAGGCACTCGTAATTTTAAGTGCCACAGTAGATCTCAGCCCACACCTCTGCCTGCCTCCTTTGCCTCCAGACATGATGCTTCTTCCATCTGTGCCATCATGACAAGTCTCTACAACCCAAGGGGTCTCGGTTGTGCCTCTGGGAGAAGGGGGAGGGAAGGGGGGCCAGACAAAAATGCTGGATCCCAGTGGTATGGGAGGTGACCGTATGTAAAGTGTTTCTGAAACAGTAGGAAGGCTCTTCTGGTTAGAGGTCCCTGCAGACATGCACAATACTACATGTAGGGCATACGCCTTCAACTCCCATCACTGTGGTCATGAGTGCTCACCAGGGATGGGGGGAGCCAATGCTCAGGTTAATTTGAGAAAAGGCACAGGTAGAAACCAGCCTGGAAATATTGACATGTGACAAGAGGAACCTAATCCTTCCTGCAGTCAGGGGAGACTTGAGGTGGAGAATTGTCCTCCATACCTATTCTGTATTTGGGGATAGCTAACGGGTGCCTGGTTTTGTAGAGAGGGAGTCCCTGTGCTCCAGCAAGCTAGCTCAACCATATGCAGCATGTGGGAGAACATGGGTGATATCAGGCACAGCACAGACCTCTGTCCTGGTTTCAGCTGGGATAAACTTAATTTTCTTCCTAGTAGCTGGTATAGTGCTGTGTTTTGGATTTAGTATGAGAATAATGTTGATAACACACTGATGTTTTAGTTGTTGCTAAGTAGTGCTTACAGAAGTCAAGGACTTTTCAGCTTCCCATGCTCTGCCAGGTGCACAAGAAGCTCGGAGGGAGCATAGCCAGGACACCTAACCCAACTGACCAATGGGGTATTCCATACCATATGACGTCATGCTCAGTATATAAAGCTGGGGGAAGGAGGAGGAAGGGGGGGGGGACGTTCAGAGTGGTGGTGTCTGTCTTCCCAAGTAACTGTTAGGCGTGATGGAGCCCTGCTTTCCTGGAGATGGCTGAACACCTGCCTGCCGATGGGAAGTGGTGAATGAATTCCTTGTTTTGCTTTGCTTGCGCGCGCGGCTTTTGCTTTACTTATTAAACTGTCTTTATCTCAACCCACGAGTTTTCTCACTTTTACCCTTCCGATTCTCTCCCCCATCCCACCGTGGGGGAGTGAGCGAGTGGCTGTGTGGTGCTTAGTTGCTGGCTGGGGTTAAACAATCTCCCACTCAGATCCTGGGCATACTCTATGTTGTTGCAGATGCTAAGAAAAAGCCTCTTGTGGAGTCTCATGTAGCTACAGCCATGCAGGGCTATGCCTTGGCTGTGATTCACTAATGCTTATAACTATTGCTCAGAAATATTAACCAAATAAATATTAAAACACTGGGGGGGGGTTGCCATTTATTCAACAACAGTTTCACCCACGACCAGAAAAAAAGACAGCTGAGTCAATGCATAAGTATAAAATCCTCCTATTTGTCTATATAGTACATCTATCCTCTAGCTGATGAATATTGCAAATTAATTATCTGAGCAGAGTCTACAGGAGATACAACTTCCAGGAAGCAGGTATAAACTTTCAGAGCTGCCATCCTCAGGACAGAAGAAGGAAGGGTTTTCTCTATCGTCTTCAGGACATCAGCTCAATAATTTATTCAGTGATATAATCTGTGCAGTCTCTTTCAATAGCTACTTTCACTCCAGCTAATTGTGTAAGAAACTCTCTATTCCACACTGGTGGATTACATGTACACAGGGAACGGCTGCACTGAGCTTGTTTTTTAAGAGGTCCATCCAATTTGCTGTGTCCATCCTTTCCCTCCCTGGCTAGTGAAATCCTGCCAGCAGCTCCAGTGACAGCAGAGATCTCCTAATTCCTCTGAGGACAGGTCCCAGAGGCTACTCAAATTTATGATTATCAATCAACTGTTTTTAACCCTTCATCCAAAACTCCAGCACAATCTGTTTTTATATGATATCTAATAGGCATTGAAGATAACTAAAGTCAACAGTCTGTGAGCACTTCTGTATCAGGGCAAGACCCGACTCCATGTCAGCAGCCACTATTCCCCCATCGATCCTCCCCTGCACTCTGTTTTCCACCAGGGTAAACACGGGAACAGCACCAGACATGTGGCTGACAGAGGGAGTAGGACTGCAGTGTGACTGGAGACATGGTGAAGATTGGTGCCTTCCTCATTCATGACCAAACTTTGTCCGTCACAACCTGCTGAATCACAGCAGTGTTGGTGGGAAGGAATCTCTGGAGGTGCCTAGTCTCACCTCCTGCTCAAAGTGGGATGATCACCAACACCAGACCAGGTCAGCCATGGCTTCGTCTAGTTAAATCTTGAAAACCTCCAAGGATGGAGATTTCACAAGTTCTTGGGTAACCTGTTCTAGTGCTACACTACCTCCCTGGGGAAGATGTTTATCCTAATATCCAGTCTGAGCATCCCAAGCTGCAGTCATGGCCATTGGCCCTTTTTGCACCACCTACCACTACCAAAAAGAGTTTGACTCTGTTGACTTTATAAATTCCCTTCAAATACTCTTGGCTCCTCATCCAAACTCAAAAATAAACTTGAAAGTAGCCTGTCCCCTGACTCACCCAATCTAGTTCCATGTTTTAGTGTCCCCTTCACGTTATGTGCTTGCCCCTTGCAGACTGCTCCAGCTGTGCCATTCTCCTAATGAGTATTTCAATATTAAAGTGCACACTGCAAAATCAATGGCTGTCAGAGGCAGAAGGGCAGATTTTTCACCTGGCATGGCATAAAGACTCTATAAGGTCGAATTCTGCCATCTTTGCTCAAGCAGTAATAGATGCTAGCCTTACAGAACAAGTAATCCATCTGATTTCACCGGAGGCTGCTGAGAGAAGCAGAGGTTGTTCCTTGCCCTGTAAACCTGAGAAAGGACCCAACCAGCTTTGAGTGTTTCCTTTACTTTTAGTTGGGGTAATGTAGAGGTACCCCCAGCTGGAAGGCAGATTGGCTCTACAGGACTGCTTCTCCCCTCCTACATGGAGATGGCACAGTCAGACCGCAGTCAGAAAATCTTATTGCTGGTCTCTGCTCCTCAAAAAACTGAGCAGAGCTCTGCCCTGTGTGAGAGCAATCAGCCCTTGACATAAGTCAGCGGCCTTCTTCCTCCACAGCCAGGAAGGAGAAGTTTGGGCTTCTTGGATCACCAGGATTTTCCCTTGGTCTTTTCTTGAGGCAACATAACACAGGATGCCTTTAAGCCAGAGCAGCCTATAAAGTGAAAGTCTAAGCCACAATAAAATACTGCTCAGTTTAAGTGGGAGGATCTCATACTTAGGACATCTGATTTTCAACATTTGCCAGAATGCATGTGGGGAATATTTTCTCACAAATAATTATTGCGCTGGGAAAGGCAAGTCAGCCTCCCACCCACATCCTGTCATTATTTATTTTTCCCAAACTCACACTGTTCTTGGGATGTGCGTGTTTTGAATCAATATTGTACCCCCAAAGTGGCAAAAGGTGTGATGGGAAGCAACAGGGAACATTCCAAGGCTCAGAAGGACAGATATACCATACATTAAAAAGCTTACATCAGATTAAAGAGCCTAGATTAGACTAACGAGCTTATTTATATAGACTAAAGAACTTATAAGAAACTTACATTTGAACCAGTATTTCTTGTTAAGTTATAATGAGTATTTTTACATTTTTAGGATTGTTAGCATTTTCAGTTGTGTTTTGTTTCCATATATGGGTGGTTGACTGATTTATCCCTTTACATCAGGCATGTCTCCCTTCCCCACAGGTTCTGGTTCACATCTTCAAGACTGTTTTAACTGTGTGATCCCACAGGCAGCAGAATAGCAAAGAGCTGTTAAAGCTCTTGCTAATAGCTTTTATCACCTAAATTTGGTGGTTTACTCTGTAGGGATCTTTTTTAACGGGTTACACTTCAAGGGCTGCCCAACTGAAGTGTATCCTGATCTCATTATCTTCTGAGTGCCATTTTGGACATGATTGTACACTTCTTTTCCAAATACATAAATGACTTTTTCATTGAAATGCCCAGCTCATTGAACTCTGCTTGTTCCCATAGTGGTCATTTCTCTTGTGATATTCGTTTAGGACAGAAATTGGAGCATTGTCTGTACTTGAGATACTGACTTGGGTCACTACCTACTACTGCCTTCTCCTCCTCCCAGAAAAACAGCCACCCTTTCCTCCCCCTGTGAGCAATCACCCGTTACCAGCCTACAACATAAAATTGCATAGGAATGTATTGTTACCTGGAAAATAGCCTAGAAAGCCTTCATTAACCCTAAACTGGAGTTATGAAGTGATATTCTGGCTACACAATCCTTTCTTCCTCATAAGCCTCTGAAGCAGATGCATCTATCCAGCCATGTATCAGCCAAGCCATTTACTACTTTAATACAGTCTATCTACACGATGGAAGGATACCAAAATAGTGTAAAATACCTCAGCATAGACACAGCTCTGCCTCAGATAGCGGCAGGGGGGTCTGTTACAGGGCAGCAGAGCAACTCTCCCCACTGTAACAGGAGCACACGCACTCAGTGCTAGCTGGTTTTGGTAATTCAAGTTACAGCTAGTATTTGGCAATACATAACCTTCTGAGCAAAGCCAAGATAGTAATTGCGATGAGCGAGGGAAGGCAAGCAGTCGACTCAATGTGAGTGATAGGGCAAGCTTTCACTTTATTGCAAAACTCTACACATATTTATACACTGAGTTCTACCTTATGCATACTTGTCTATAAATCATTGGCTTAGCTCTAAGGATTACATTATCATATTCCTCCTACTTTCGGTTACTGCTACATGGTCCGGGTTCCATCCTGTTTTTCTTATACAGTGCTTCCTCAAAGTTGTTTATCTGCACAGTGCAAGGTCAGCACGACCTTCTTTTCTCCCTTGTCAGCATGACTCGGAATTTACCACCGCGGCCTAATCTGGCTAACTTATGTCAAGATTGAATCATGACCGCATTCCCTCATCCATTCTCCAACAATTCCCCCTTTTTCTTTTTGGACCACCAATACATTGTGGTTCATTTTTGCAACATTATTTAAAATACAGTGATATGCTATTTTTACTATAACTATAATTGTTAATAAAACGCCAAGCCAGCGCAATCCTTCTTTAATCAATGACAAGAGCCAAGGAGACAATCCTCCAAACATGGACTTGAACCAATCGTCAAAAGGACTGTCGCTCTCGGTAACCCTTCTTGTGTGGTCGCGCAGCCACTGCAGTTGCTTCTGAATAGAGTAACTGTGATTTGTGAGATTAAAACAACACATACCATCTACATCTTCACAGCCATGTCCTTGAGCTAATAATAGAAAATCAATGGCTGCTCGATTTTGTAAAATGGCATGGCGCAAACTGTCCATGTCTTGAGCCATTTCTGTCAAGACTTTGGTGGTCACGTTAGCTTGTTTCACCGACCAACATGCTAACTTCTTGAGTTGAGCCAGCGCTTGCGCAGTGCCTATGTTAGGCACTAGGGAAGCAAATACATTGGCTGTGGTCGACCATAAATCTACATTGTCGTTACAATCTGCCTGCAATTGATGTATAGACCTTTTGTGTCGATTTGTCGCTACTGTAGTTATATTGAGCCAACTTTGTCGGCTAACTGTGAGCAGAGTTAATTTACCTACATAACAAGGCCCTCCAAAGGCGTTCTTTGGGATACCAGGCCATGCTCTCTCCCAGCCCCCTGCACATCTGGCAGGGCATGGGAAGATGAAAAGTCCTTGACTAGCGTAAACATTACCTAGCAACAACCAAAACATCAGTGTGTCATCAACATTATTCTCACGCTACATCCAAAACACAGCACTATACCAGTTAATAGGAAGAAAATCAACTCCATCCCAGCCAAAACCAGGACAGTATCCACCCCTTATTCCATACCATTTACATCATGCTCAGGTCCCACACTATCCAATACATTCTCATTACCCACCATCCCCCTTCCCATCTTTTGATATAATACACAGATATCATTCCCTTAGTCTATGGACCACCCCTGTAAAATGTCCATAAAATATCCATAAATGTACACAAAATGTCCACTGCGTTCATTTAGTCCATGACTTTGGGCTCCATCTGTTATGGTGGTCACTCAGGTCAGCAGAGGTGGTGTGTTGCGTGGAGTTACTGGGCACCAAAGCCGGCTCAGGTCGGGTCACTGCTGCACTTGCGCTGCTTCTTGTAAAGTTTGTCCTCCGTTGGTTCAGGTGGTTCCTGCTGCTTGGGCATGGGCTTATCCACAGTCACAGACGCCTCGAGGTGTCCTGTCCCGCATGGACTCAGTCACAGGTCACAGTCCCTTCGATTCGAGTTCACGCTGCAGTTCCAGCCTGTCCAGCACAGCAGCACAGAAGCAGCAGCGATGCCCTGGCCATCTGCCGGCCCAGGCGCATCCCCATTGCTGTTATCAGAATGTTCCCAGGCACAGCACAGTAAGACGATAAGCAGTGCAGCAGTACAGCAAGCAGCGAGAGCAAAAAAGCAGCCACTAACGAGCACAAGACTCTAATACACATTAAGGCAAGCAAGCCCCACGGCAAGCACAAGAGCCTGCGAATTAATAGCTAAACAGCAGTAACAGCTATAAATTCAATCTAGCACATTCCAATCAAACGTGTCGTTATCTTGAACCCTTCGAGCCCCACGTTGGGCGCCAAAAAGGACTGTCGTGGTTTAACCTGGCAGGCAGCCAAATACCACGCAGCCGCTCACTCACTCCCCCCACCCCCAGCGGGACGGGGAGAGAATCGGAAGGGTAAGAGTGAGAAAACTCGTGGGTTGAGATTAAAGACAGTTTAATAGGGAAAGCAAAAGCCGCGCACGCAAGCAAAGCAAAACAAGGAATTCATTCACCACTTCCCATGGGCAGGCAGGTGTTCAGCCATCTCCAGGAAAGCAGGGCTCCATCACGCGTAACGGTTACTTGGGAAGACAGACGCCATCACTCCGAACGTCCCCCTCCTCCTTCTTCTTCACCCAGCCTTATATGCTGAGCATGACGTCATATGGTATGGAATAGCCTATTGGCCAGCTGGGCCAGCCGTCCTGCTTTGGTGGGCATCCGGAGGCTTCAGTGGGGCAAGAGCTGCAAACGCCTGTCCCTGCGCCTTGACTAAATTTTCCCCTAGTTCTTTGATTGTTTCAACTAACATGGCTTGAGCTCCTACAGGAACTCTACTCATTCGCTCTAACATGACTTCTATGGTGGCGTCTAAGGGTAAGGTGACAAGGATGCCCTTCGTATAAGTATTACAATTCTCTAATATACACTGTCTCAGCAAAGGTCCTTTCATAAAATCCGCCATATCTGCGCGGTTAATAGCGTCTGTGACTCTATCTACAAAAGATGCAAAAGGCTCCTCTCTTCCTTGTTTAATTGACATATATGAGGGAGGAGCTGGTGTAGTTTTAACTTTCTGCAAGGCTTCTCGTGCTAATTTCATAGATTCCAATAACACGTCTGGACCAGTTTGCATCTGCATTTCTACAGAGGCAAAAGGACCTATACCCATTAGTTGTTCTACAGTTACTCCAGCTAAACGATCATTTGGGGCTCGGGGCGAGTGCGCAGAGATTTCACAAAGTCTTTGCCAGTGGGCTTGCCAAAGTAGTTGTTGTGATTGCTTCAAAATAAGCCTCATTATGTTCTTAATATCTTCTGGACATAGCATCCCGCTACCCCAGATATAGTTTAGCATTTGCCTTGCAGGCTCGCTATGCACTCCCGACTCATTAACTGTGTTTCGCAATTGATTTAATATTTTCCAATCTAGGGCCTCATGCACCCCAGTCATAGCCCCCGCGTTATCTACCTGGTAGATTACCGGGAAGGCTTGAGGGCTAATTTGATCTAATAAATCAAAATCTTTTTGTTCAATAGCTTCTCGTGCTATTTTGTCCCAACCAACCCGCACTAAACGCGGCTGTTGATGAGCTCAGGACGGTTTGGGGGGGACGGTTTGGGGGTGGCCTTTAGAAGACTTTCAGCTTGAGCAGTCTCCTGTCCGCTACTGTCTACCCTCTCATCTTCACTTGGACCCTCCCTCTCCTCCTCCCTCTCCCCCGGCGGTGCGGAGGGACAAGCCCTTTCTGTCGGTGGATCAGGAGGGGGATGAGAGGGTCGGCGAACAACGGGAACAGGAATTCCCGAAGGCGGAGGTGAAAAATAGTCACCCCCTGCTGTGAGACGTCCAGCAGCAGGATCGGACTGCTCAAGCCGATCAGAGGCAGCTGTAGCTATTCGCTTTTCAGTTTTATATCTTTTTATGCAATTAATAACATCTCTCCAAGATTTCATTAATTTTTTTGCTGATTTATCATCATCGATTACTAGATCCCACAAACAATCTCCATAAGAATGCCACTCGTCTACTTCAAACATACTTTCAGGGTCTTTAAAAAACCCTTTCGCTTTCCCTAACGCAATTAACCCAGCCAGGTCTTTCAATTGGCTTACTCCCCGCTTTTCTAAAAAGCGTTTTAAGATATCGAACGCTACCTCTGTTTCCATTGCGCGCTATGTTGACCTTCTTAATTATCCGGTCGTTTGCAGTCTTTTCCCACGGGTAGCCTTCTTTCGGACGGCGAACCCCTTCTAATCGTCCTGGGTTCAAGCACGGATCGGGCGCGCCGCGACAGCGTCCGCCGATCTTCTGCTCCCTGGTCGCTGCTACCAGTGCTTCTCCGATCTCGCTGTCCGGTGAAAAACAAGGATGGGGGTCCCTGTTCGGGCGCCACTTGCGACGAGTGAGGGAAGGCAAGCAGTCGACTCAATGTGAGTGATAGGGCAAGCTTTCACTTTATTGCAAAACTCTACACATATTTATACACTGAGTTCTACCTTATGCATACTTGTCTATAAATCATTGGCTTAGCTCTAAGGATTACATTATCATACTCCTCCTACTTGCGGTTACTGCTACGTGGTCCGGGTTCCATCCTGTTTTTCTTATACAGTGCTTCCTCAAAGTTGTTTATCTGCACAGTGCAAGGTCAGCACGACCTTCTTTTCTCCCTTGTCAGCATGACTCGGAATTTACCACCGCGGCCTAATCTGGCTAACTTATGTCAAGATTGAATCATGACCGCATTCCCTCATCCATTCTCCAACAAGTAATTCCCTTTGTGATAAATCCACTGATCGATAAGGCAAATCCACCCTTTTGAGACACGCTGGTTCCGACTGACTTATGTTTCTTCCTAGTTTGAACTTGTATCAACATGCAGCAGCCTTCATCCTAATTCACTTCAACATCTGATTCCTTCCACAAGGTTTTTGCAGCTAGGTTCAGGTTATGCTTCATAACTATCAGGACCCCTCCTTGCAGGGGGTGGTGAACTCAGACTGTGTCACAGGACAAGTGGCCAAGTCACCTACCAGGTTGTAGTGGTAAGAAAACCTTCCACAGGTTTTCCCTGGCCCTGGGTGGGCTATTGAGTGAGTCCTGCCTCAGTTCCTCCTTCCTGGTCTCAAACTATACTATACTCAAACTGTACAGCAGCTATTACTTTGGGAATGGGCTTCCTAGGGCTGGTGTAACTAGCTCTCTGGTAGCAATCAGCTCCTCCAAGCAGTGAAGGCCCCAGGCCCATACAACTACATGCTTGTACATTCACTTGGCCATGCCACGATGTGTGGACGGCCACCAAGGCAGAGCTTACTGCAGTTTTTCCATGCTCTCTGCTCTGTCTGCGAGCCATGAGCTCAAACGGGCCTGTGATAGCTGGCAAATAAACTCACCTTCCTTATCACCAGTGCATTTGTAGAAATACATACCTACCAAAAGATGCAAGAGGAAAAAAAACAGTCCAGACCAACTTGATTCAATATTCCTGAGCATTGTTGATGTTAAATCAATATAGAAAAATGAGGCAAATAAAGTTTTCTCTTAGTTTGTATGTATATAAAACAATGAGGAAAACTTCTTTTGGTCTAGGGCTGCCCCTTAGTGTCCTGCTGAAGAACTGCTGCTGTCCTGAAGGGCAAAGGAGTCCTGGAAGGCTGGACATTCTTCAAGAAGGAAATCTTAAAGGAGCAGGAGCAGGCCATCCCCATGTGTCGAAAGACGAGCCAGCAGGGAAGACGACCGGCCTGGCTGAACAGAGAGCTTTGGCTGGAACTCAGGAAAAAAAAAGAGAGTTTATGACCTTTGGAAGAAGGGACAGGCAACTCAGGAGGACTACAAAGATGTTGTGAGGTTATGCAGGGAGAAAATTAGAAGGGCCAAAGCCCAACTAGAACTTAATTTGGCTACTGCCGTAAAAGACAATTAAAAATGTTTCTATAAATACATTAACAACAAAAGGAGGGCGAAGGAGAATCTCCATCCTTTATTGGACGCGGGGGGAAACATAGTGACAAGGGATGAGGAAAAGGCTGAGGTACTTAATGCCTTCTTTGCCTCAGTCTTTAATAGTAAGACCAGATATCCTCAGGGTACCTGGCCCCCTGAGCTGGAAGACAGGGACAGGGAGCAGAATGAAGCCCCCATAATCCAAGGGGAAATGGTTAGCGACCTGCTACACCACTTAGACACACACAAGTCTATGGGGCCGGATGGGATCCACCCAAGGGTACTGAGGGAGCTGGCGGAAGTGCTCGCCAAGCCACTTTCAATCCTTTATCAGCAGTCCTGGCTAACCGGGGAGGTCCCAGTTGACTGGAGGTTAGCAAATGCGACGCCCATCTACAAGAAGGGCCAGAAAGAGGATCCGGGGAACTACAGGCCTGTCAGCCTGACCTTGGTGCCGGGGAAGGTTATGGAGCAGATCATCTTGAGTGCCACCACGTGGCACGTACAGGACAACCAGGTGATCGGGCCCAGTCAGCATGGGTTTGTGAAAGGCAGGTCCTGCTTGACTAACCTGATATCCTTCTATGACAAGGTGACCTGCTTAGTGGATGAGGGAAAGGCTGTGGATGTTGTTTACCTGGACTGTTTGACACCGTTTCCCACAGCATTCTCCTGGAGAAACTGGCTGCTCATGGCTTGGACGGGCATACTCTTCGCTGGGTAAAATACTGGCTGGATGGCCGGGCCCAGAGAGTTGTGGTGAACGGAGTTAAATCCAGTTGATGGCCGTTCACAAGCGGTGTTCCCCAGGGCTCAGTATTGGGGCCAGTTCTGTTCAATATATTTATCAATGATCTGGATGAGGGGATTGAGTGCTCCCTCAGTAAGTTTGCAGACGACACCAAGTTGGGCGGGAGTGTTGATCTGCTCGAGGGTAGGAAGGATCTACAGAGGGATCTGGACAGGCTGGATCAATGGGCTGAAGCCAATTGTATGAGATTCAACAAGGCCAAGTGCCGGGTCCTGCACTTGGGTCACAACAACCCCAAGCAACGCTGCAGGCTTGGGGAAGAGTGGCTGGAAAGCTGCCTGTCAGAAAAGGACCTGGGGGTGGTGGTCAACAGCCGACTGAACATGAGCCGGCAGTGTGCCCGGGTGGCCAAGAAGGCCAACAGCATCCTGGCCTGTATCAGAAATAGTGTGGCCAGCAGGACTAGGGAAGTGATTGTCCTTTTGTACTTGGCACTGGTGAGGCCACACCTCGAATACTGTGTTCCGTTTTGGGCCCCTCACTACAAGAAAGACATGGAGGTGCTGGAGTGTGTCCAGAGAAGGGCAACGAAGCTGGTGAAGGGCCTGGAGCACAAGCCTTATGAGGAGCGGCTGAGGGAACTGGGACTGTTTAGTCTGGAGAAGAGGAGGCTGAGGGGAGACCTTATCGCTCTCTACAACTACCTGAAAGGAGGTTGTAGTGAGGTGGGTGTTGGTCTCTTTTCCCAAGTAACAAGCGATAGGACGAGAGGAAATGGCCCCAAGTTGTGCCAGGGGAGGTTTAGATTGGATATTAGGAAAAATTTCTTCACTGAAAGGGTTGTCAGGCCTTGGAACAGGCTGCCCAGGGAAGTGGTGGAGTCACCATCCCTGGAAGTATTTAAAAGACGTGTAGATGTGGTGCTTAGGGACATGGTTTAGTGGTGGACTTGGCAGTGTTAGGTTTACGGTTGGACTCGATGATCTTAAGGGTCTTTTCCAACCTAAATGATTCTATGATTCTATGATTCCAGATCTCATGCTAGCAATGACTACCAAAATGATTCAAGCTGCAGGGCCCAAGGGAGTCAGACTCCCACCTGACTGCTCGAGGACACATGTATATGTTTCACCACTGCATTACTACAAGCTCCGCATAAAGGTCTGCATTATCAACAAGTCAAATGAGAAGTAATATTAAAAAATAGAGAAAAGAAATACCCATTGCCCATGGCTTGTTAGCTAGAGCTATAAACTCTGAAGAGAATTTAAGTGTGTAACACACGTCAGTGTTAAAATCATGGGATTTAGGCACATGCTTTGCTGAATTCAGGCTATATATTCCACTAATGAAAGGTATCCACCATGGAGCTCTAGAGGAACTTGAAGTGGACGAACTATGGGAGCCACTGTCTGAAATCTGCCTCAGGACCACAGCACAAAAACCTGGCAGGTACAATGCCAATTGGAGAGGTGCTGGGCAATATTCAGATAGCTGCTGGACATTAAGTCTGCTGTCTATATTGGGTAAAGAGGTAGAGACCAGCCTGAAAACCAGAACAGTAGGAACATGACTAAACACAGTATACAGGGGAAAAGTAAAGAGGAGTCATAACTCAAATCTACTGGCATTCCCTGAAGGAGTCTGTGATGGGTGACATCCCTGATTACTGTCCACCTTGTTCCCAGAAAGTATTCCTCACTCTTAAAGAAACTAGACTGCCATGGGATAAAAAGAAAAGACTCAAACAGTAAATGACTAAGTTAAAGATAGGAAATAAAGAATAAATTATTGGTTTTTACAAGTGAACTGATACCACCAATGGAACCCCACAGGAATCTGTGCTGGGACCAGTGCTATTCAACGTATTCATCAGTGATCTGGGGAAGGGAATGAATAATGAAGGGATAGAGATTTTTTATTGATATAAAGCTATACAGAGAGAGGAAATTAAAGTCTAGCTGTGAAGAATGCAGAAGAACCTCATGATACTGAGTGATATAGTGTCAGATAAATTCAGCGTAGATAAACACAAAGTGACATGGGGAAAATTGGGATTTTGTATGCAGTTATGAGCTTTGAGTTGACTGTTAGGCTTCATGAATGAGATCTTACGGTTACTGCAAGTAAAAATGTTGGTCCATTAAGAATCTGAAAACAAACAGGATTATGAAAGAAATAGAAAACAGAAAAACAGAAGTGTTCTTATGTCATTAAATAAGTCCAAGGGGAGCCTACTTCTTCAACATCATGGTGGTCCTCCTACCTTCACCTTGCAAACAGTATGGCAGGATTAGAAGAGATAAGGAGAAGAGCAGCAAAGAAACAGATTCTGTGTTAGAAACAGCTAAATACATAGGATCATAGAATCATAGAATCATAGAATCATGAAGGTTGGAAAAGACCTCTAAGATCATCGAGTCCAACCATCAACCCAACACTACCATGCCCACTAAACCATGTCCCTAAGCGCCTCATCTACACATCTTTTAAATACTTCCAGGGATGGTGACTCCACCACTTCCTTGGGCAGCCTGTTCCAAGGCCTGACCACTCTTTCAGTAAAGAAATTTCTCCTAATGTCCAGCCTAAACCTCCCTTGGCACAACTTGAGGCCATTTCCTCTCATCCTATCGCTTGTTACTTGGCAGAAGAGTCCAAAACCCACCTCGCTACAACCTCCTTTCAGGTAGTTGTAGAGAGCGATAAGGTCTCCCCTCAGCCTCCTCTTCTCCAGACTAAACAACCCCAGTTCCCTCAGCCGCTCCTCATAAGGCTTGTGCTCCAGGCCCTTCACCAGCTTCGTTGACCTTCTCTGGACACACTCCAGCACCTCCATGTCTTTCTTGTAGTGAGGGGCCCAAAACAGAACACAGTATTCAAGGTGTGGCCTCACCAGTGCCAAGTACAAAAGGACAATCACTTCCCTAGTCCTGCTGGCCACACTATTCCTAATACAGGCCAGGATGCCGTTGGCCTTCTTGGCCATCTGAGCACACTGCCGGCTCATGTTCAGTCGGCTGTCAATCAGCACCCCTAGGTCCTTTTCCTCTGGGCAGCTTTCCAGCCACTCTTCCCCAAGCCTGTAGCGTTGCCTGGGGTTGTTGTGGCCGAAGTGCAGGACCCGGCACTTGGCCTTGTTAAACCTCATACAATTGACCTCAGCCCATCAATCCAACCTGTCCAGGTCCCTCTGCAGAGCCTTCCTACCCTCGAGCAGATCAACACTCCCGCCCAACTTGGTGTCGTCTGCAAACTTACTGAGGGAGCACTCGATCCCCTCATCCAGATCATTGATAAAGATATGGAATAAGACCGGCCCCAAAACTGAGCCCTGGGGAACACCGCTCGTGACCGGCCGCTAACTGGATTGAACTCCATTCACCACAACTCTCTCGGCTTGGCCGTCCAGCCAGTTTTTTACCCAGCGAAGAGTGTACCTGTCTAAGCCGTGAGCCACCAGCTTCTCTAGGAGAATGCCGTGGGAGACAGTGTCAAAGGCTTTATTGAAGTCCAGGTAGACCACATCCACTGCCTTTCCCTCATCCACTAGGCGGGTCACCCGGTCATAGGAGGAGATCAGGTTGGTCAAGCAGGACCTGCCTTCCATGAACCCATGCTGGCTGGGCCTGATCCCCTGGTTGTCCTGGACTTGGCTCGTGAGCGCCCTCAAAACGAACCGCTCCATGATCTTCCCCGGCACCGAGGTCAGGCTGACCGGCCTGTAGTTCCCCGGATCCTCCTTCCGGCCCTTCTTATAGATGGGCGTCACATTGGCGAGCCTCCAGTCGTCCAGGACCTCCCCAGTTAACCAGGGCTGCTGGTAAATGATGGTGAGTGGCTCGGCAAGCTCCTCCGCCAGCTCCCTCAGTACCCTCGGGTGGATTCCATCCGGCCCCATAGATTTGTGAGCGTCCAGGTGGCATAGCAGGTCATTAACTTCTTCCTCTTGGATTATGGGGGGTTTATCCTGCTCGCCGTCCCTGTCTTCCAGCTCAGGGGGCTGAGTACCCTGAGGATAACTGCTCTGACTATTAAAGACTGAGGCAAAGAAGGCATTAAGTACCTCTTAAAGTAAAGGCTCTCCTTTTGTCATTAATATATTTGTAAAAGCATTTTTTGTTGTCTCTCACGACAGTGGCCAGGTTGAGTTCTAGCTGGGCTTTTGCCTTTCTAATTTCCACTCTGCATGACCTAACGAGATCCCTGTACTCTTCTTGAGTTGCCTGCCCCTTCTTCCAAAGGTGGTAAACTCTCCTTTTTTTCCTGAGTCCCAGCCAGAGCTCCCCGTTCAGCCAGGCCGGTCGTCTTCCCCGCCCGTTCTTCTTGTGGCACATGGGGACAGCCTGCTCCTGCGCCTTTAAGACTTCCTTCTTGAAGAACGTCCAGCCTTCCTGGACCCCTTTGCCCTTCAGGACTGTCTCCCAAGGGACCCTCTCGACCAGTGTCCTGAGCAGGCCAAAGTCCGCCCTCCGGAAGTCCATGGTAGCGGTTTTGCTGGCCCCCCTCTTTACTTCACCAAGTATCGAGAATTCTACCATTTCATGGTCGCTAAGCCCAAGATGGCCTCCGACCACCACATCTCCCACCAGTCCTTCTCTGTTTGTGAACAGCAGGTCAAGCGAGGCACCTCCCCTAGTGGGCTCGCTTACCAGCTGCGTCAGGAAGTTATCACCTTCCACACACTCCAGGAACCTCCTCGACTGTTTCCTCTCTGCCGTGTGGTATTTCCAGCAGACATCCGGAAAGTTGAAGTCCCCCATGAGAACAAGGGCTAGCGACTGTGAGACTTCTGCCAGCCTCTGGTAGAATATTTCATCTGCCTCCTCATCCTGGTTAGGTGGTCTATAACAGACTCCCAGCAGGATATCTGCCTTGTTGGCCTTCCCCCTCATCCTTACCCACAAGCACTCGACCTCATCATCACTATCACTGAGCTCTAGACAGTCGAAGCACTCCCTAACATACAGGGCTACCCCACCGCCTCTCCTTCCTTGCCTGTCCCTTCTGAAGAGCTTATAGCCATCCATTGCAGCACTCCAGTCGTGAGACTCATCCCACCATGTTTCCGTGATGGCGACTAAGTCATAGCTATCCCGCTGCACAATGGCTTCCAGCTCCTCCTGTTTGCCGCCCATGCTGCGTGCATTGGTGTAGATGCACTTGAGCTGGGCTGCCGATTTCTCCCCTGACATTGGCGTGCCGCCCCTAGGCTCTTCTCTAGTGAGCCTGGTTTTATCCCCTTCCCCCTTCGAACCTAGTTTAAAGCCCTCTCGATGAGCCCTGCCAACTCATACACGAGAATCCTTTTCCCCCTATGAGATAGCTGAACTCCGTCCGTTGCCAGCAGGCCCGGTGCCGTGTAAACCTCCCCATGGTCAAAGAAGCCAAAATTCTGCCGATGGCACCAGCCCCTAAGCCACGTGTTGATCCGATGAGTTTTCCTGTTCCTAGCAGGTTACTTACTAGGTGAGAACTAGCTTTTGTCTGACATGAAAGGCTAGTTATATTCTTATGTTAGGTGAAAAAAAATCTCTCCCAACAATAATGTGGGTTTAGCACTAGTTCTGACAAACAGCCTCTGCTTTCCTGGAGGACTGTGTGGTTTAAATGGCTGTCCCAGTAATATTGCAATAGGGAGAAAATTCATTAAAAAGTCCAAGGTAGACAAAACAGCCATTTCCAGGACCAGGTTATAACAAAGCAAAACTCTGAATGCAGAAAGTGCTTGCAATCCTCCCCGTATGTTCTCATGGCTATTACAGCTGCAGTTGCTCTGAGGGATCTGCTCTAGAAAAGTGAAGTTTTGATGGTACTAGGAATGGAGCTGGACCATCACTATAGGAGCAATGCATGTCTCAGCAGGAGCTAGGCTGAGTGTTAAAAGCTGATGTAAATTGAGAGCCAGAGGCAGATGTTTGTAAGGTATAATTGGTTTAATTGTCTTTAAAAGACTATGAAATTAGGTGGTTGTTCCATCTTTAATGAACACCATAAATGACGGCCCAGAGACGTTACACGCATGTACGAACCAAGAACAGTTGAGATAGTGAGAGGAACAGAGAAAGCCAACAGGCATCATGTCCTCTTCACACCTTAGAGTTTACCTATAATTTGGGGCTGCATGTTTTCTCTCCGGTTGGAGGAGAAACAGAATACACAGTGCTGTGCAGATACACTCAAGTGTATCAGCAAGATACACCACCTTGCTGTGTTGCCTTCATCTCTCACCTTTGCAGGGCAGCAGCAGGAGCTCCTGGCCCCGCCAGCCCCAGCAGGTACCTCGTCCAAGCTGCTGGCCAGCGGCGGGGTTCCTTCGCGTCACACAATGTGATGGCCCCATGGACTTCACGTTGGTCTTCCGACTCACACCCTAGTCACACAGTCTCCTGTCTCATACCACAGTCCTACTGTTGTCCAAAAAGCGGATTCGTGCCCGGCGTGCAAGTAACCAATTCCACACGCTCAGGAGAGATATTGTTTTATTCTGGCCTGGGTGCTCGGTGGACTTGCCACAAATCAAGCACACCTGGTCTAATCATCTTTCTGTTTATATCCATGCTTCTCATACATATTTTAAGATTCTCTTTTATATATTCATTAAATTTCCAAGAACTAATTATAATATTACATCACCCTAGACACATGCGCACTAAAGTCTTTAGGGTCTTCTTGAGGGTCTCGAGTGGTCTCTGGTGGTCGGTAGGGTAGTGAACTCTTCATGAACCTGTTCCTTTCTTCCCTTATAAGGTCGAGGTTTGTCTCCGAGCCACTTCTGGACCACGTTCATTTATGGTTCTTAATTTCAAGGTTAATCATTACTAGGGTCTAACAATGCTACACACCTGCAAACACAATACCTGCTAGTTACCTAACTCCTAAGCAACAAGTCTTCATACTTTAAAATTAAAGAAGGGAGCAGTATGGAATAAGAGGTACTGTAACAGACTGTATCTACTGCATCACTATGTCACCTGGCACGTCAGATGCTGAGAGGCTGGATGTAAGCCTGGCATGGTGACAGAGAATATACCTGCACTTGTTTGTCCCTGGACACAACTCAAACAATGGCAAAACCCATTCTTCAGCCTTTCCCAACACTTGCCACGGAGTGTTGTTCTGATCCCTCTGTTTCACTTCTTGCTGCTTTTCTCCTTGCCTCTGCACCTCCCGAGCATAACACTTGTGCAGCTTTTCAGCCCCTGCGTTTGCAGGAAGGTACTCCCTCACCTCCAAAAGCTCAGCTCCAGCAGACCTCATCGGGTCTCAAGCACGAGGTTCTCTTAAGAGGTTGTGCATCATTTCCCACTATCTTGCTATGGGAAGCCTAGTTTTTGTGGCTGATCAGTTAGCTCACTTTCCTGGTTCCGGCTGGGACAGAGTTAACTTTCTTCCCAGTAGCTGGGGGGGTGTGTGTGCTGAGTTTTGGGTTTGGTATGAGGAACGTTGATGGCCCATTGATGCTTTGGTTGTTGCTGGGTGGTGCTTGCAGTTTTCGGCTTCCCATGCTCTGCCAGGTACATGGGAAGCTGGGGGTGGGGGGAGCATAGCCGGGGCAGCTGACCCAGCTGGCCAATGGGGTATTCCATACCATGTGACGTCATGCTCAGTATATAATTAGGAAGCGTGGTCCGGGAAAGGGGGGCTCTCGCGGCTGGGCGTCGGTCAGCGGGTGGTGAGCAGTTGCATTGTGCATCGCCTGCTTTGTATATTCTGTTATTGTTGTTGTTATCATTGTTATTATTACTGTTCTACTTTGTTTCATTTCAATTATTAAACTGTTTTTATCTCAACCCGCTAGTTTTCCTACTTGTGCCCTCCTGATTCTCTCCCCCATCCCACCGGGGGTGGGGGGTGAGCGATCAGCTGCATGGTGTTTAATTGCTGGCTGGGGTTAAACCACAACAGAGACTTTAGTGAATATGCAAACGGTTGTTGCAATATCTAAAAGGCCCTTGGGAAGTTGAAGGAATAGCTTGTTCCCCATGCCCATGATGGATAGGAAGTAATGTGGCAAGGCTCGGTTTAGGCCCCGGAAAGCTGTCTGACACTTGCGACAGCGCAGCCATGGAGCAGGCTGGCTGGAGAAGTTGTGAAGGCTCCAGAACTAGAAGACATTACAAATTAAGCAAATAATCTGTCAGGAATGACATACAGTACAGCTGATCCAGCTTTAGGACACAGACAAGATGAGTTCCAGTCCTTTTTTTATTGTGAATATGTAAGGAATATTTAAAATCTAGTTGACTTTTTATCCTGCATACTCCTTGCTTAGCTTTATGTACTTCACTCAGCTTGGACAATGTCACTAGGGAAAAAAATGGTTTTGCTCACTTGCTTTCTGCTTTGTTCTTTCCCATGCTCCCATATTCTGGCCAAGTTTCTGCCTTTCTTTTTGTCTGTTCTGTGAAGTGGTCAAATACACAATTATGAAGATGTGGAGTTGCATATATTTTGAATTAAGATTCTACGTTCTGGTACTCAGAGAGTTGCTACTGTCTAAGTGGTAGCCACCAGCTACTGATTTTTATACCACTAAGTGCTATCGGCTCCTGCCTTTTCAGAGGAACAAAGCAATTCTATGGTGGATCTCTATAGCACGGTATCTGTCTGTTGTGCTGGCCACAACTATATGCTTCTCAGGAGGTGTAAAAGCTTTGTAATGAACAATTAAGCAGTAGCATAACACGGTCTTTACTACTAATTTTCCCAATGCATATACATCTCTCTGTTGCTACATTCCATCATATCTTTCTCGACATCTCTGTGCTATCTTCCTTTCTCAGTGCCCTATTGGCAAAACAGTTCTTTATAGCTTGGCCCCCTTTTTGATTGCTTCAGCTTTTCTATGTGTCTTTCCATTCAAAATGTTTCAGTTTGTTTTCCAAACATCAGATTTGGTATGTTTGAAGTAAACAATAAATAAAAACCTGGTGAAGGGTCTAGAGAACAGGTCTTATGAGGAGCGGCTGAGGGAACTGGGGTTGTTTAGCCTGGAGGAAAGGAGGCTGAGGGGAGACCTTATCGCTCTCTACAACTACCTGAAAGGAGGTTGTAGGGAGGCAGGTGTTGGTCTCTTTTCCCAAGTAACAAGTGATAGGATGAGAGGAAACAGCCTCAAGTTGCGCCAGGGGAGGTTTAGATTGGACATTAGGAAAAATTTCTTTACTGAAAGGGTTATCAAGCACTGGAACAGGCTGCCCAGGGAAGTGGTGGAGTCACCATCCCTGGAGGTATTTAAAAGACGTGTAGATGTAGCGCTTAGGGACGTAATTTAGTGGTGGACTTGGCAGTGTTAGGTTTGCGGTTGGACTTGATGATCTTAAGGGTCTTTTCCAACCTAAATGATTCGATGATTCTATAAAGAATCAGGTAGACATTATCATTTATGTTGGCTTTTTCAAAGTACTTCTTTTAACCATGCAGAAAGTTTGGGTCTGAATTTCCAGTGTCTCTTTAAAGTTGTTGGGGTTTTATTGCATATTTTCCTCCAAGACCTCATGCTTGCCTTCAGTTTTCATAATGTGTGGAGCACATTCATCCATCTTCTCTTACCATTTTTTCCTTCTGGAGTTTTAATAGCTGTAAGCACAGTTTTCAATGAAGTCTCAGTTCATTGCTCCGCTTCTGAAGGCAACTCTTCTGACTGAGTTGCAGAGCACAAGGGAAAGAGAAAAGCTGTTTCCTGCGCAATGCTTCCAGCAGCCTCCTCCCTGAAATGTGGTGCTTCCCAGTATCTGAACGTAAAAAGTACAGTGAGCTCTGGTGTGGCTGGTAGGGTGCTGCTGTATCTGGGTTTGCCTCCTAAGGGGACGGCGCAGTTGTGTTATTGAAAAGACTGTCCTGTTTTCTCTGCACGGTGCTTTGAAGTGCAAGTTGCTGCATGGTGCCTCCCATTTGGTGCTTCATTTCAGTTGCAGTTAGTTAGTGGGTTTGGCTGATGAGCTCTTGCTTTCTCTCACGCACCTGCACACCCACTGTAGATTCATGTTTTCTTTGCTTTCTCCCATGTGGAATAACTGTTATTTCGACTGCATTCATGCTTGTGCAGGTATGGGAGAGCCAAACAGACCAAGGTGATATCGTGATGGCACCAGAACCCAAACGTGGCAAAGAAAATAGACAGCTCTAGGACCAATGGCTCAAAAGTGTGAGAAAAATTATCAAAGCGGTCACTAAACAAATCTAAATCAGAAATGAAATGCCTTCACTGCCTTTATTTTTTAAAGGAAAAATAGTATGTGTTATTTATATCTCTGTAATGTATTTATGACCCTTCTGTTTTTCTCATATAACGCAGCCTTAGCTGTGGGAAGGGAGGTTTTCTCCATTTGTATTTACAACCAATATGTTAAGTGTACTTTGACATATTTGCATATACTTTTTTTTTATAATGCTTTTGTGGAATTTTAAATAAAAAGTACCATGCCTTATGCATGTGTGGGAAAATAACGGAAGATTGGCAAGGAGGATTGTAAACAATCTCAAGTGACTTGCAGCTGGGGTGTTGAAAACCACATATATCATACTAATTGTTGTTTAGCCTTGTGTGTTGTTGGACAAGTAGAACATCTGTGTTTAGATAACATAGGGCTGTGATAGACTTAGAGGCACCGTATCGAACATGCTTGAGATTCCTGCCCTGCTGTGGGAAAGATCAAAGCACAGTGGTAAACTACACCTGTGCAAATCCTTGAAATACAGGCAAAACCAGCAGGTTCAGCGATCCTCTAGCACGGACCGAGCTCCATGGTGCCTGTGTCCCTGCTTGTGCTGCTTCGGGGATCCCCCAGTTGGCGAGGTTACGAAAATAAATTTACTCTTTGCATTTCATCTGTGGTTTTGTGGTTGTTCCTGCGTCCTGCCTGTGCCAGCTCACACAGCATGTGATACAGAGTCCTTTTACATTATACCTCCATTGTGTCATCTCACGGGCAGTAGGGTTTGTTTCCTGAACTGTGTGTAAAATGTGCAGGTAGGGGGAAGCATGGTGGGTTTTTTCCTCATGTGTGCAGAAGCTCAGTTCCATAAGAGGGTGGAGGTCCTTTTTTATGGACACACATTTCTCATGGCAGATGCATCCAGAGAGCTATTCTGGGACTGGGAAAGCTTTGATCCACCCACCACTTCTTCTATATACTTTTTGGAGACGCTTTGTTGTTCACTTCTTATAAAAAACCAAACAAACAAAACCATGCAGACTTTAATTTTGTCTTGTCATGGGGAGGACTATTCTTCTGGAAGCCCACCAGGGGAGATTGGTCTTGTTGTGTTGCAGGTGATTTAGTATGAATTTCTGTCTCATGTCATTGACAACTTTGAATGTTTTGTGAATAAGTGAGCCACAATTTTGGCCTATTTCCACTGCTTTTTGCATTATTCAAATACTAAAGGCAACCTCTGAATGCTAAGGAAAGGCCTGCATTTATTTCCTGACCCTGGTCACATGAAAACATCTTCCTTTTCTTAAATAAAAGTCCATGTTCAAATGCAAACTAAACATATGGTTTCTTTCAGATCATATATGTAATGTCACACTCCTAATTTTATTGTGTTTGTTTCACTTATTTAAAAAAAAAACAACCTGTTTTCTTTAGTCTAGTATTCGGACTGTATGCCCTGATATTTATTTTTAATGAGATGCACTTCAGTTCTTTCACTGCTTACTAACACTTTAATTTGAGAAGCAGTTTTCACTAGCCCTGCAAATATCCAATGTTCTTTGCAAAGTCAAGTCCATTTCCTGCAATGACCTTGCTTTGACCTGTTATCAGTTATATCACAAATTTTTCAGTCTCTAATTGGTTCATCTTTTAACTACAAATTCACATGACTTAGCTTTATTACATAGCTCCGTGACAAGCTTGCGTGGATCAAAGTAGTCTCACATTTTCAAGGAACTTTCTCTAGCAGCTCGCAGCTCCCTTTGTTCTACTGCTTGAATATATTCTTATCATTATTAATATTAGGTTTTTAGACATACTGCTGTCACTCCTATAGAATCATAGAATCATAGAATAGTTTGGGTTGGAAGGGACCTTTAAAGGGCATCTCCTCCAACCCCCCTGCAATGAGCAGGGACATCTTCAACTAGATCAGGTTGCTCAGAGCCCCATCCAACCTGACCTTGAATGCTTCCAGGGATGGGGCATCTACCACCTCTCTGGGCAACCTGTTCCAGTGTTTCACCACCCTCATCGTAAAAAATGTCTCCCTTATATCTAGTCTAAAATCTGCCCTCTTTTAGTTTAAAACCATTGCCCCTTGTCCTGTCGCAACAGGCCCTAATAAAAAGTTTGTTCCCATCTTTCTTATAAGACCCCTTTAAGTACTGAAATGCCGCAATAAGGTGTCCCCCGAGCCTTCTCTTCTCCAGGCTGAATAACCCCAACTCTCTCAGCCTTTCCTCATAGGAGAAGCATTCTACCCCCCTGATCATTTTTGTGGCCCTCCTCTGGACCCGCTCCAACAGGTCCATGTCTTTCTTGTGCTGAGGACTCCAGAGCTAGACACAGTACTCCAGGTGGGGTCTTACCAGAGCAGAGTAGAGGGGCAGAATCACCTCCCTCGACCTGCTGACCATGCTGCTTTTGATGCAGCCCAGGATACGGTTGGCCTTCTGGGCTGTGAGCGCACATTGTCAGCTCATGTCCAGCTTTTCATCCATCAGTACCCCCAAGTCCTTGTCCGCAGAGCTGCTCTCAATCCCTTCATCCCCCAGCCTGTATTGATACCAGGGGTTGCCCCGACCCAGGTGCAGGACCTTGCACTTGGCCTTGTTGAACCTAATGAGGTTCACATGGGCCCACTTCTTGAGCCTGTCCAGGTCCCTCTGGATGGCATCCTGTCCCTCAGGCGTGTCAACTGCACCACTCGGCTTGGTGTCGTCTGCAAACTTGCTGAGGGTGCACTCGATCCCACTGTCTATGTCATTGATGAAGATATTAAACAGTACTGGTCCCAATACGGACCCCTGCAGGACACCACTCGTCACTGATCTGCATCTGGACATTGACCACTACTCTGTGGATGTGACCAGGCAGCCAATTCCTTATCCACTGAATAGTCCACCCATCAAATCCATATCTCTCCAATTTAGAGAGAAGGATGTTGTGGGGGACTGTGTCAAAAGCCATACAGAAGTCCAGATAGATGACATCCTGTCCTGGTTTCAGCTGGGATAGAGTTAACTTTCTTTCTGGTGGCTGGGGGGGGCAGTGCTGTGTTTTGGGTTTGGTATGAGAGGAATGCTGATGGCCCATTGATGCTTTGTTTGTTGCTGGGTGGTGCTTGCACTGGGGACTTTTTGGCCTCCCATGCTCTGCCAAGTGCAGGGGAAGCTGGGGCAGGGAGCATAGCCAGGGCGGTTGACCCAGCTGGCCAATGCGGTATTCCATACCATGTGATGTCATGCTCAGTATATAAACCAGGAGGGGGCTCTCGCAGCTTGGGACGGGCTGGGTGTCGGTTGGCGGGGGGTGAGCAGTTGCATTGTGCGTCGCCTACTTTGTATATTCTGTTATTGTTGTTGTTCTCATTGTTACTATTACTGTTCTACTTCGTTTTATTTCCATTATTAAACTGTTTTTATCTCAACCCACGAGTTTTCCTACTTGTGCCCTCCTGATTCTCTCCCCCATCTTACCGGAGGGCGGGGGGTGAGCGAGCAGCTGCGTGGTACTTAGTTGCTGGCTGGGGTTAAAGCACGACAGTCCTTTTTGGCGCCCAATGTGGGGCATGAAGGGTTGAGTTAACAACAGATTAACTAGAGCATATTAAGGAATTTATATCTGTTAACAGTTGCTGGTCACAATTTTGATTCATCTGTTCTCGATATTAATTTTTCTGATCTGCACCATGTTTTTACTATACATGCTAAAGTTTGGTGTTGGGTTTTGCAGTCTGCTGTGCTCTGCCATGATTAATGATGTTTTGCCTGGGTGGTTTGTTATTAAAACGCTGGCATTGGGTGTTATTTGTTCTTTGGGTTTTGTAGTGTAGCCATTACTGTACTTCGGTTACCACCTCATGGAGACAATTGGTTAAGATACATCTATTGGTATTCATTTGCCTAAGGTTAATAAGCAATTTAAGAATATCATCCAGAAATCTGCCCCAAGGCTGGATAGTTATGAGTGGCAGGGTGTGTGGGATAGTATGGGCAAATGCCTAGGACGGTGGGCACCCCCAGTGTTTTGGAACTTCACCCCTGAAGGGTGAACGGTATCAGTTGCCCCTATACAAAAAAGAAAATGCACAAGAAAATCAGCTCGTTTAGTAAGGGATGAAGATGAACCAGGGCCATCACGAGAACAGGAGGAGGAAGAGGCAGAACCCGTAAATGAGATGGTGACCACCCGATCCCTATCCCTGAGTGAGCTGCGAGATATGCGAAAAGATTTCAGTCCTCGTCCAGGCGAGCACATTGTCACCTGGCTGCTCCGATGATGCTGGGATAACGGGGCCAGTAGCCTGGAATTAGAGGGTAGGGAAGCCAAGCAGCTGGGATCCCTTGCTAGGGAAGGGGGCATTGACAAAGCGATTGGACGAGGGGCACAAGCCCTCAGCCTCTGGAGGCGACTCCTGTCAGGCGTGAAGGAAAGGTATCCCTTCAAGGAAGATGTTATATATCGCCCAGGCAAGTGGACCACTATGGAGAGAGGTATCCAGTACCTGAGGGAATTAGCCGTGCTGGAAGTGATTTATGATGACCTGAACAACGAGCAGTTATCCAAAGACCCAGATGAAGTCAAATGCACCCGACCCATGTGGCGGAAGGTTGTACGGAGCGCACCAGCGTCACATGCAAACTCATCGGCAATAATGACCTGGAGAGATGGAGAGGAACAAACAGTGGATGAATTGGCTGGCCAACTCAGGCAATATGAAGAAAGTCTCTCTTCCTCCCTACGGGCCTGTGTCTCTGCTGTGGAGAAACTGTCTCAGGAGGTCCAGCAACTCAAAGAGGATATGTCCTGCTCCCCACCTGCACGGGCCAGTGTCTTAGCCATTAGGAGCAAGCGTCCCTCTGCTCAAGAGAGGAGACATCATGGGTACACACCCCGGGGCACCCTGTGGTTTTACCTGCGTGACCACGGAGAGGACATGAGGAAGTGGGATGGAAAACCTACCTCAGCCTTAGAGGCACGGGTACGTGAGTTGCAAGGAAAAAGAACCACAAAAAGGGGTTCTTCCAGGAAAACTGCTGCTCCAGTCTCCAGGGAGCAGTTCCCCAGAGAGAGTAGAAGGGCTGATTCCACTTACAACCTTAATAAAGGGACTTCTGATTCATACTTACAAGAAGCGGGTAGTGAAAACGATGACCAGGACGAGAGGGGCCCTGCCTCCAGCCAGGTGGAGGAAAGGGACAACCGGGTTTACTGGACTGTGTGGATTCGATGGCCTGGCACATCAGAGCCACAGGAGTAGAAGGCTCTCGTAGACACCGGGGCACAGTGTACCCTGATGCCATCAAGCTATAAAGGGGCAGAACCCATCTGTATTTCTGGAGTGACAGGGGGATCCCAAGAGTTAACTGTATTGGAGGCCAAAGTGAGCCTAACCGGGAATGAGTGGCAGAAGCACCCCATTGTGACTGGCCCAGAGGCTCCGTGCATCCTTGGCATAGACAGCTGTCCACCTTGCCCGGTCTCTCGCAGGACCCTTCTGTTGTGGGGTTGCTGAAGGTCCAAGAACAACAGGTACCAATCGCTACCACAACGGTGCACCGACGGCAATATCGCACCAACGGAGATTCCCTGTTTTCTGTCCATAAGCTGATTCGTCGACTGGAGAGCCAAGGAGTGATCAGCAAGACTCGCTCACCCTTTAACAGTCCCATATGGCCAGTGCGAAAGTCCAATGGAGAGTGGAGACTAACAGTAGACTACCGTGGCCTGAACGAAGTCACGCCGCCACTGAGTGCTGCCATGCCAGACATGCTAGAACTTTAATATGAACTGGAATCAAAGGCAGCCAAGTGGTATGCCACAATTGGAAGTTATTAAACTGTTTTTATCTCAACCTGCGAGTTTTCATACTTGTGCCCTCCCGATTCTCTCCCCCATCCCACTGGAGGGTGGGGGTGAGCGAGTGGCTGCATGGGGTTTATTTGCTGGCTGGGGTTAAACCACGACACCTTCATACTAAATTCAGGATGAGGATTTGCATTGCAGCTACAGATCAGAAAATGTGTATTAAAAGTAAGAATTTACATTCCCACAATTTGTCCCTGTTTCGAGGAGAAATAAAAGAACAAAACAAAACAATTCTTATAAAGGTTCCTCCTCTTTATCTGCAAATTAGTTTATGCTTCATTGCACTTGGGTTGCAGCAAAGACACACACACTTGCAGGATTGTTCATCTAGGAGATACAGATCATAAAAGCAATTGGATGCTTTATTAAATTCTCAGTACCAGTTCTCTTCTTCCCCTCCAAACCACACAAAAGTTCGATGCAGAGGAAGATGCCCCTCCCCCAAAGACACAAACCTAGATGATATCACTAAAACAGCAAAGGAAAAGCAAAAAGGACATTAGCACTCTATATTATAAAAAGAAACAAGACTAAAAAGATCTTTTCAGCTCCCAGTGAGCACAGTTTGAGGGAATAAGCTTCACCTAGATGATTGTGGGCTCCTTGAACAGTATTCTCCAAACTTTGTCACATATAATACAACCTCCTTTTAAAATAAATCATTCTATTAATTAAAACTTTTTCTCATAAAGCTTTCAACTACACTGCAGTAATGTCTAACTCTTACGCACGTCATTGGCAGACCTCCACTTTTGCTGCAGATAAGAGATGAAAGATTCTTCCTTTGCAATCTGCTTTTTCAATCCACAGATGAGGAAGGCTAGAAGGGAGAAGTGGTTAAGCTGATCAACACTCCCCTTTGCATGAGCTGCAGTGGAGTGATGTGATTGTTTGATAGTACCCAACTCTGATCCCATCAATGACGGGGAAAGGAAGAACAAAGAGTGAGAGTATAGATACATGCATTATTTGGTGTACTTCTGATTAAATAACAAGAAATATATCTCAACCCCCAAAAGATTGAATGGCTATATTAAGTATTGTGGTGGTGCATTCATACCCTCCCTTTTCTTCCCTGGGCCACTTGTTGATCTGGGCCGCTTGTTGATCTCAGAAATTTCCATGAAACCTCGGCCTTGCTGTATTGAAGTCTGGCAGTTGAGCGCTCCTTGACTGTATCAGAAACTCTGCATAGCTGAGGCTGGGAACATACTCCTCCTGCCTGGCCCAGGTGTCCAGCAGAACAACACCGAAACCTTGAGAATTTTTTAGTAATTACCACCTGGGACTGTGGCCAGGATGGAAATTTACGGATGACTAAAGCCAACCATCTTGCGAACCTATAAACGGTGGTCCTAAGTGAGGCCCTTTGAGCTCTCCTGGACCGCAGCGGGCTGCACCCAGCATCTCCCTCTGAGTGGGACGCCTCTCAGAGCTTGCAATCTTTCAGGCCTACGATATTCGGAGGACCGCTGGGTCCTGGGTGAGTCCCTTTCGAAGCTCAACCGTTCGCCCGTTGAGAGGGAATGCCTAGACATTCGACGTGAATATTTCTTCACTGAAATTGAGGGGAATTTTTAACAGGTATACCTTCTGTATATTTTTTTTTATATATATATATATATATTTCTCTATGTGTGTGAACTAATAGTAAGCATAATCTGTAATTAAGTTGTGATTGTAGTAGACTTACTAACCTACTTTGCAAATATCGAATTAGTTAATGATTAGGCGTTACTAAAGTTTGTTAATGATTAGTTAATACTCAAGTGTTGCTAAATTGTGAATGAAACCTAGACTGTCCCTGAAATATAAACCCTTAGATGATTTTCCTTTATATATATTTCACCCGTGTAATAAGTAATAGAGTGAACCTTGCCATCGAATTCTATTAGGTCGCACCTTTATAAATCTCTATTAAAATCACTTTCTGCTAATTTCTTTGACGGTGATTCTTTAAGCGGCCTCTAAACCACTCACTCACGACAAGTATATTATTTTTCAGCAATTTAACAATAATCCATGAATCATGAGTGATATCTTTGTGGTATTATGTAGACACTCATAGACAATTCATCACCTTTACAACATACAACCTGTAACACTTGGACTCCTGGCAGAACACAGGTAGAGCTCTAATCACGTGAACTGGATACCCTTCCTTCGTATTATTCATTACCATATATATAGAGCAGGAAGCACACTAGGCTGTTCAGCAAGATAAAGGGCATTCTTGTATTCTGTTTATCACACAAAGGCTAAGGGAAGAGTTCAGAAGGCAGCTTGTAAAGATGGTGCAACCCCCTTCTTCCCAAAACCTTCCAGTGATCTATGGCCTCTTATGTACAGTTGTTTAAGTAAGGATGCTGCATTACATCTTCAGTTCAGTAATAAATAATTATTTCCTTGTGTTTCTGTCAGGAAACAGGAAGAGTAAACTGTGTTCATGCCTGAGAAGCATTTGTGTTCCATGCCATCTAAAGAGCTGTACACTCTCTGCTCCTCAAACAGACATTTATTAAGATAATAAGTTGCTATCTTAGCTTGGACCTCTGAGATACCATAAAAGTAGGATGTTGTGTGGTGGTAAGCACCTGGTAAGAGTTAGTAGACAAGACTGCAGCAGATAAAAGGAGAGCTAGAGCTTAATTAACCCTTGAGATGAGAGATCAAACACATTAAACAAACCTCTTAGTCTTTATTATGTGGGGGGGGGAACCTTGTTGGCAAAGTAGGGGGAGAATGTGGAAACCAAAGAACAAGACAAGGGAAGGAACTGACTAGCACACAGAAAAAAATAATTTATTATATAAATTCTTATGGCCTCTAAGCTGTACAAGACTGTTCAAATTCTTGCTACAGTTCAATCTCCCCCCTTCCTTACTCTCCATATTTGAAATGGTGAATATTTCCCATCTATATACCAGCTGTTTCAGAGTACTTTTTGGACTGAGGGCTTTTCTATTTGCTTGTGTTTGTAGGGACCCAGCTATGCCGAAGTCTCAGATAGGTCACTTTGATGCTAGTTCAACATACAACTTGGTGAAACTTATCAGGACTGCAAGATTTGAAAGAATGCATTTAAATCCTATCACCAAGCATATATCCATCAGGTTTTCAGATTAAAAGTAAATGTGATTCTATATTCCCGAGTGGTCACAACTATTCTGGATGAGGGAGGAGGACTTAAGATATTTTAGAAATCCACCGGGGCTGAAGTTTGCCATCTTGTTAATGTGTTTGTTCATATCTCATTATTCCCCCACAGCTCTGAACCATTTGGTTTTAGTTATCTGCTAATGAGATAAGGGAACAGTTTTGCTCTGATGAAATGCATCACTAGGTAAATTTTACTTAACCCATTTAGACATTACAGCTACAGTTGTCAGACTTCTAATTCACTATTAGGAATAATATCTTTGCTACCTGAAACCAGGCAAGTAGAACTACCCAGCATTTTGAAGAGCATGTAAAAGCATAAAAGAAAGCACCCAACACAAACGTGTTATAAAAAAAAATCTTATTTAGATATCTTAAAAAATACAAGACACATTATATAAAAATCAAATAGCTATTCATCAAAACTTTGTTAAATAGCCCCATTTAAGATCATGTACTGGCAAGCGTTAAGTAACAGTGTATAATCTCAACTAACATTTTATTTATCTCAGTGCTAGCTGATAACAAGTTCAACTTGTCAAATCAATAGGATAACCTTACAGGCTTCTACCATGTTAGTATTTACAACATGAAAACTTGGAAAACAATATAAAATTACATTATACTAAAGATAATAAGAAGTCACGTTGCTGGACCCACACCAAGATGGTGAAAAGGATTCTCCTTTCCTTCTCTTTACAGTTTCAAATAATGTTCAGTGTAAGCAGGTACACAGAGCAAGGTCCTACAAAAACAATCTGTTCAACTGTTTAATACATTACAGTTAAAGCCAAACAAAACAAATTTCTCTGTTAATTAAATATGCTAGCAACACTACATAACATTCCAGTGACATTTTGCTTTTTAACAACTTCGATATTGAACAAAAATGTCTTCAACCACAATTCACTTCCAGGTGAGCAGAATTTTTGCAGAGCATCAGAAATGTCATGAATTTTTTTCCAGTCTGGTGGAAGGATTTATCTGCTTGCAATTTCTATACAGGGTAAGCAGCTGCAAGTTCTGAAATCCAGGCTTCAACATAATTAAAAAGCAAAGATGTTTCTTCAGACTCTCTTGTACAAAATAACTCTCTTGTCACATCATTTCAGCAGTAGTAGTAAAAGTTCACTTTTCTTCTAGGACTAAACTCAGTAGGTTGATTTAGTGGTTCCATTTCAGTTTGAAGAGTAAGAATTGGATTTCTTGGGGTATCTGCTTGAAGAGAGAGAGACTTGCATCCTCCGCGTAGTTCGCACACTTTGGCAAAGAGCATTTTTAAGGTTGTCTCTCAAGTCTTTTGAAATATAATAACAGATGAATGGATCAATACAACTGTTCAGAGTAGAAAGACACAGTGCAGTTATGTACAACACATACAGATAGCTCTGGCTGTAGGTTTTGAGGAGCAAATAGCGCACAAGCAGCACATTGCTAGGTGTAAACCAGATGAGATACATGTACAGGACAGCAATAATGAGTTTGCTCTTTTTCATTTCTTCCCAGTGCTTATATCCGAGATGGAAGCATTCACAGTCTTAATCATTAGTATGTAAGCGAAAGCTGTGAGGAGAGCTGGGATTAAGAAGAGTCCAATTACAAGTGAGAGGAAATAATTGAACATGTCACGAGCCAAAACATTTTCAGGTAACACATCATGGCAGGTAGTGATGTTAAGATTTGAAATATATGCAGTCTGATTAACAAGATACAATGGAATGGTGCCCAACAAAATCAGTATCCAGATAGCAAGGGAGATGCCCAAGGCAATTTCAGATTTCTTTCTTGAATGCACTATGGGGTTCACTACAACCCAATACCGTTGCACACTGAGACATGTCATAAAGAGAATGGAGTGGTACATATTTCCATAGAAAAATCCAACAAGTACTTTGCAGAGACCTTCACCGAATAGCCAATTATTGCCATTTACACGGTATGCAATCTTCAGCGGGAACCAGACAACAAAGAGAAGGTCTGCCAATGCCAAGTTAACCATATAAATCACAGCCAGATGTTTCTTCTTTGTTTGGAAAAAAAAGACCCAGAGGGCCATGGCATCACTTGGCAAACCAATGATAAAGACAATGATATAGACAACAGAAAGAAAAACTGTAGTCAGCTTTCCTGTAAGAGCTTTTGTTGCAAATTCATCCACTTCGTATAACTCTCCAGAGGCATTATTTGTATTTGGAACTTTCCAGCCAGTAAAACTTCTTCCTTTTGAACTGCTGGTTCCACTACTCTCTCTCTCTCAAAAAAAAAAAAAAAAAAAAAATTTAAGAAGTTGCTGTTACTGAAGTATGGACTTTTTTTGTCCCTTTTAAAAATAAACTAGACAGCATAATTTACTCTGAAAAATTAAAGAGGCCCTTATCAACAGAAAAATTAGACTCATTTTCAAACACTTGACAATTTTTCTTCCCTTTGTTTTAGTTTATTATCCAAAAGACAACCTATATCCCTATTCAAGGATTGTATCAGCAACCAAAATGCTTTTCCACATCACCAGAGATATAAAAGTACCTCGTTAAAATAGCTGTCAGGTGCTCCTACCATCTGAACAGTTACAATAGAAACTGCTTCAAGTACCCCAGGGCATCATTATGCTTTCAAATGGCGGTGCCAGATTACCCAAGTGCTGGGACTCATAAAACTTTGCAGCAGGCTAGCATAGCTGCAGTAGAAGTTTCCTCAGTTTAGATGGCCTTAAAATCAGGTATGCAGTAAGAAAGAGCATGCTGTCCTCAGACTAGCTAGAACTGAAACTGTCTATGCAAACTGAATGCAATGCTGAAAGCTAAGCACAAGTGACCTCTAAGGAAATAAAGAGGCATGTTACACTGTATCTGAATTGAAATGTGAACAGACTAACTTTGTGCATGAAGATACAACAGGGCCAGTCATCTGGGATCTCCTTCCAATTCACAGGCAAGATGGTCAGACAACCTCTGCAGTTTCTACTCAAATTGCTAGGTGGTAGAGCTGACAGCTATGGCTGCTTTGTACACCACAAAGCTATCACATTGAGTTTTGCTCTGCCTCTTCGAATGCCACAGGAACTTATAAACCGTATGGACAAGACAGCCATTCCTGACTGTTCTGTCTTGTATGACAGCCTTCAGATGTCTCAGTCCAGAACCCCCATGACACCCACCATACCCAACACAGTCCTCTCACGCTAACAAGTTAAACTGCACAAGCAGATACTGTCCATGAACTCACTCTGCTCCAAAAAGTCATATATCCACCAAGCCAAACTGAACAGACATGGAACTTGACTGTCTGTGGGAGAAGTATTTTAACTTTATGTCAGTTTCTATCAATATTTGTGGATGATTTTAGCCACAAAAAAACCCCAACTGGAATATAAAGGAGAGTCTCCTTGAGCAAGCAGGTTTCTGTACAATAAGCCATGAACAGTGTTGAAGGATGGCCCCTCTGTTATTCAATAAACAAGTTTTGATACAGTTCCAGAATGAAAAATGCTTACATCTTACATTTTAAAGTATAAGAAAATAATTCTCACACAAGAAATACACAAGTATGCATGTTTTCCAGTACAGATTCTCAAAAGTAGAACAACTTTAGATAGCTGTTCCTTTCAAGTTATTACTGTGTTGGAGAATTTTTATGGTACCCCTTGAGGCAAATTAAACACACATTTGTGCTTAAAAATAAAAAAAAAAACAATAATGAACAATGCATTGGGCAGAGTCCTACCACAATAAGCAGTTCTACATGGAGTCTGCAAAGATGCATCACAAGCAGATACCTTATATACTCTTCCACCAGCACCAATCTCCTGAGCGGTTGCATGGGGCACCTCAACCCAGCCGTGGGTCCATCCCCGAGCCCAGCTCTGCTGCCCAAAGGTGGCCCCTGAGCTTGGGCCCCTGAATGCTGGCATTCTAGGATGGCTACAAGACAATGCTGAGGCTGTTTCTTACTCATTAACAAGGGAAACTTCAGTCCCTTGAAGGAGTCTCTTCTGTCTCTGGCATTCCTGCTTCCAGCCAGTTTAACCCGTTCTTGCAGTTAGGCCTCCTTGCCCTCCATGCCAGATCATTCCTCGGTCACAAATTACCACTGCTGAGCAGTTACAATTAGAATTTACCCTTCAACTGCAAGAGTCTGATATACAGCATTAGCATCCTGTCTAGACTGTGTGACCTCCTAAAGAGGTGTACAGAAATGCAGCATATATTCGTGTTCTTTAGAGTTTTGAACTAAGTTACCATAGCTTCACTTAACAAAGATTTGACAAGGCACAGACAGGCTTCACTGGAAAAGTGAGGTGTAACAAAGCTTTTTGCCAGTACAATGACATGGACAAATCTTTGCAGTAGCTTGCATGAAGACTGAAGAAGTCTAAATTATACCAACTAAACAACAGTCCTAAAGAAAATTAACTCAAATGCCAAAGAGTCATTTTGGTCTGTATGTGGTGTAATTACAACAGGGCAGAATTATACTGTCCTGGTTTCGGCTGGGATAGAGTTAAATTTCGTCCTAGTGCTGTGTTTTGGATTTAGTATGAGGAGAATGTTGATAACACACTGATGTGTTCAGTTGTTGCTAAGTACCCTGCTAGTCAAGGACATTCAGCTTAAAAAACCAAACCAAACCAAACCAAACCAAAACAAAACAAGTGTTGGGAGGGAGCACAGCCGGGATCGCCAGCCCAGCTGGCCAACGGGGTATTCCATACTATGTGACGTCATGCTCAGTATATGAATGGTAGACGTGATCCAGGAAGTAGCAATCGCTACTTGGTTATCAGTCAGCATGGGTGGTGAGCAATTGCATTGTGCATCACTCATTTTGTATATGCTATCATTATTATTATTATTTTCCCTTTTCTGTTCTGTTAAACTGTCTTTATCTCAACCCTTCCGATTCTCTCCCCGTCCCACTGTGGTGGGGTGGAGTGAGCGAGCGGCTGCGTGGTGTTTGGCTGTCTGCCAGGTTAAACAATGACATATACAAACTCTGCTCTCAGATCCTCAAGCCACATGATTATGTCAGCAATATTGATAAAGATTGCAAAGATTACTTGTATAATACAGAAATGCCAGGTCCCTAACCTGAGCTGTTTATAGTAGAAGTCAAAACCAGCTTGAAGAACGTAGCTTACATAGACATAAGATAATGTAAATGATAAATAGCTAAGGAATAACTCTTTCTTCAGGATTATAGCTTAGGTGAGAAAGATCCCAGAGATGCTTGGAAGCAGACCCCTTATTATAAGCTGACAGCAGTTCTCAGAGTACTGTAATAAAGCCCGGTGTACAGTGCTATGTTAAGCAGCTGACCATCAATAAGTAGTTGATGTTATCAAATTGCTATCATACTATTTGTATTCCATTCCAAAGATTTAAATTATTGCAGAAAACTGGTAGAGCTAATATTACCACTTTGTTCTTATTAATATTTTGTGATCAGATAAAAAGCAATGCTTTACAATTGCTGTTCATAGGCTGGGTTGAAAAAAAAACAATAAAAAATGCTCACTAAAAAGCCCTAAAGTGTTAGCATGACACAAAAGAACAACAGCTATACGAAATAAAGTGGATTGGCAGACGCATGACCCACAGGCATTGGGACTTTGAAGCTCAGTGGGGGAAGAACTGGTGCAGTATAGACAGCCCTTTTGATAAGCAGCTCTGTAGCCTAAGCAAGTTTCTTACATACAAGCATCAGTGTGGGAAATCCAGCTGTAGTAGGATCCAGACCCAAATTAACCATCAGTTCCCCAGATTTTGTTAATTCATCTGACTTAAAAGAAAGCCAATATACAGTACTTTGTAATGACCTCCGTGTGTGTTGTCAGTGATTGAACAGAGGAACCAATCTATGTTGTTCTCTCTTGACACCTTTCTCAAAGGGGGAAAAGGATCTTTGCGCAGGAGTTAGCAGGGCTCATTGAAAGAGCTTTAAACTAGATTTGAAGGGGGAAAGGGATAAAACCAGGCTCGCTAGAGATAAGCCTGGGGGCGGCACACCAGTGTTTGAGGAACAGTGTGCTAGTGAGGTCCTTCAGCCTGCTCCACGATGTGCTGAGTACACTGGAGCACATTTGAAATGTCTTTATACTAATGTGCGCAGCATGAGGAATAAACAAGAGGAGCTAGAAGCTTTGGCCCAGTCCCAGAGCTACGACATCATTGGCATAAGCGAAACCTGGTGGGATGAGTCCTGTGACTGGGGTGCCGTGATGGACGGTTATAGGCTCTTCAGGAGGCATAGGCAGGGCAGGCGAGGCGGGGGGGTGGCGCTGTATGTAAGGGAGGGGTTGGACTGTATGGCGCTTGCAGTTGGCGACGACACGGTTGAGAGCCTCTGGGTAAGGATGAAGGGGAAAGCAAATAAAGTGGATGTTGTTGTGGGAGTCTACTATCGACCACCCAGCCAGGACAACACCACCGATGAATTAAGGGACCACTCCCTCTTATAAGCGCCATTTTTAATTGCTTGTGAATCTCATTAATTGCTTATAAGATTTTGAAGGGAGACGATCTTCACATCAGTTATGTGTTTCTGACATCTCTATGAAAATCTAGCCAAATTATAAACCTCTGTTAACACTGTTTCCTTACACTCAACAGAAGCTAAGTTCAGAGCTGCATTTCCAGAAGATGCACCTGCAGTGATGCTTGCTTCTACACACAGCCACGGGACTTCTCCAGTCACAGCTCTGACTTGTCATGGGACAGCCTAGAGCAGATTTTGTTTAGTGACAGCAACAGATCCTTTTCCCTTGCATTCTCAGTCCCTTCCACTATTGCTGGATCCAGGCAAAACAAGGAGAGCGCTGTCTGCTTTGAATGTAAAGGGAACAAAAAGACAGACTGGATGGAATAAATCAAGAGAAAGTGAGAAGTGAAAACTGGGACTGGGTGCTGGCAGGAGAGCACCAGCTACTGCAGATACAGATGAGATAAGGACTGAATACTCCTTAGTACTAGAGGTCTGAGAGGGAAAAAAAACGTAGAAACCATTAGCCAGCACATATGTACATGTCTGTTTGAAAGGGAGATTAGATAAAAAGCCAGATGAGAAGACTACAACTCACTGGACAAGGTGATTAGGAGCAGGAGATTAAGTAACCATGAAGCGGTTTGTAATGGTAAAGTAAACAAAACAGCACTGCAAGTGAGAAAGAAAGAGACAGGGTGGGAATCTGGAGGGATGGGCTATGACTTTCCCGATGCTCAGCAAGGAGGCTGAGACTAAGATGAGAAATCTGTAAGCAGTCTTAACTGGGTAGATGACGAACAGGAACTGTGCTTTAAGTATGGAGTAGCTTATAACAAAGAATTCAAAATATAGAGGCCCTTGATGTCAACTCAGACACCCAAAACTTCCAAGTACATTTACCTTCATCTCTCTGTACTCCATTTTCCATCTGTAAAATAGGAACAATGCAGACCCTCTCAACTCACAGCCATACCTCATGAGCATCACAGAAAGTCCACAAAAAGAACAATTTTCTCTTCAGAGCAACATAGAACAGAGCATATTCATAACATATTAATTCAAAAAAAGGAAAAAAAAGCCCAACAATTATCACCAACTGAACACGGAGCATTTTGCAGACTGACCAAGGCAGAGGGAGCATTACTGATGTAACTGGAGAACCACTTACATGTCTAGAGGTGTGAACCAGGGTTGAACATGTAGTTTTAATTTTGGAACTTGATAAGTTCTGTGCCCGATTTTACAAACCTAAAAACATTTTTTAAATTCATATTTGTGCGGTGTCGTGGTTTAACCTGGCAGGCAGCCAAATACCACGCAGCCGCTCCCTCACTCCCCCACCCCCCCAGTGGGATGGGGAGAGAATCGGAAGGGTAAGAGTGAGAAAAACTCGTGGGTTGAGATAAAGACAGTTTAATGGAACAGAAAAAGGGAAAATAATAATGATAATGATAGAATATACAAAATGAGTGATGCACAATGCAATTGCTCACCACCCGCACTGACCGATAACCAAGAAGCGATCGGTACTTCCTGGATCACGCCTACCATTCATATACTGAGCATGACGTCACATGGTATGGAATACCCCATTAGCCAGCTGGGCTGGCTGTCCTGATTATGTTCCCTCCCATCTCGTGTACCTAGCTCAGTCAGTAGGCATGGGAGCTGTCCTTGGACTAGGAGGGTACTTAGCAACAACTGAAAACATCAGTGTGTTATCAACATTCTCCTCATACTAAATCCAAAACACAGCACTAGGAAGAAATTTAACCCTATCCCAGCCGAAACCAGGACATGCGGATAAATTGAAAAGACTGCTGGCATTGCATTGCGCTTAATTTTTTTGTTCTTGAAATCATTATTTGCAAAAACGAAAGGAAGCTGGTGTACCCCAAGTTTAAGCGAGGCTGACAAGTTAAAACACCCCTTTCTTACACTGGGTCACACCAGCGCAGTACCACAAATGCATTCAGGGTTAAGCAATCATTACACATTTTCCTGCCTGTCTTTCATACAACAACATAATGAAGAAGAGTAAGAAACCTGGCACACACAAAGTAATACTTTACGAGTCAGCAGGAGTAACACTGTCCCACGAAACGCCCCTCCGGCCCACTTCCTCGCCAGCTTACCCCTGGCCCCAGGCTGTGTGTCCCAGAACCAGCCTGCTCTGTTGGAGCAGAATTTCAGCGTGAACCATGACGATCTCCAAATACGTGGCCGCTCAAACAGTACACCTCAGCTTTACCCAACTCCAACCTGATAACAGTGTTATTTAAATGCAGGCTTTGCTATTCTTCTCATACAAACTCAGTTAATGAACAGCATTAATGGAACGTGATAAAGATGATTTTTGGAGCACTGAACACAGGCGATTTCTAGAATTTTCCCCTCCCTTGGACACTCACAGTAGGAGGCCATACCCTAATGCCATCACACTGCACGCATGGCCCATTACTTCACTGGGTATTTTGTGTGTGATGGACTAACCAGAGTGACTCCAACTTGATTCCTGGCACTGCAGAAGATTCCCCAGCAGCTGTGGGCCATGCCACTCAAACATTAAAATAAAGACTCAAAAGCAGTCCCTGGACACAGGGGGCGGCCTGCTGCGGGCACCGGGAGGGCAGCATGGCCGCCCTGGGCCTTCTCATCGAGCACCTGTCGTGGGCAAGAGCTGCCCCTGCCCTGCGGCTGGGCTCCTACTGATACCAATTACAAAGGAACAGTGAAGAGACATATGATTCTTTGGTTGAAATGATGCAGATGGGTTAGGAATGCTTTATGAATAGGTAGTCCGGACATTCAGTACATAAAAAGGCCTTGAAACTTTGTATTCTGCGTAAAATAGATAAGGAAGCTAACCTTGTATCTTGAGTAGAATAGATAAGGGGGTTGTGCCAGCCTAAGCTAGTTTGTGCTAATGAGAATTGTGCTAATTAAGCCAAGGGTTAAAACTGAGCATGTGTAAAGACTGAGTTCAACTAAAGGACACTGTGAGGAAGACTATCGACGACCACCAGAGGACCCTGGAAGACCACCAGAGGACCCTGGAAGACCACCAGAGGACATAAGGGCGCATGCGTCAAAGACTTTTGCATATGTTAATGAATTTCAGGAAATAACATGAATATTTAGATTATTTCTCGGAAATGTAATGAATATGTATACTCTAACTGTATATAACTTCTATGGTTGAGTGATTTGGGGCGCACACTAGGTGGAGCGATCCCCTGTGCACCCGGCGCCACATTAAAGAATGCCTGCTTTCTAAAACTCCAAAATCGGGTCTTGGAGAGTTCTTATTTCACCGACTTACGGTAACAGTTTTGGCGACCCAGGTGGGACATCGCTCTTGAGCCTCAACGGATCCTGGGATCGCGGAACCTCAGCCGGCACCGAGGGATTCTCAGAGAGGATTTCTCCCGATCCCCAGACCGAAGACCCCCTGAGCAAAGACCGCTAATTGTGAGTATTAAGGCATTCTTTCAGGAATTTGGTAACCTGCCCGTAAGTCACAGCGAAAGCTCCGCAGGGTTGGGTTGAGAACCTGGGAAGGGGTTAGAGTCCCCGCTTGGTTCGAAAGGGGTTAGAGTCCCCACTTAAGGTAAATTCTGAATAAGCCCGCGGTAACTATTATAAGTATTTGTCTGTTTGCTGAGAGTGACACAGGGGTTCGAGTCCCCTTCGATTGTTTTGTGTAAAGGTATTGTCTATTGTTATAGTGATTGAATATTTATGTTGTTGTTGTTGTGCGAAAAGTTTGTTTGATTGTGTGATTTCTCGTGTGTAAAATGGGTGGGGGAATTTTAAGAAAATCACCTTTGGGTTGCATTTTAACACATTGGAAACAAATTGCAGGATCCCCTGGAGGGACCGCAAAAAGAAATGATCTAATTAAGTATTGTAATCAATGGTGGCCATTATATAAACTAGAAGATGGAGAAAAGTGGCCAATGAATGGGACTTTGAATTATAATACTTTGTTACAATTAATACTGTTTCTAAGGAGGGAAGGAAAATGAGATGAGGTCTTGTATGCTGATATGTTCTTTACTCTGAGGCAACATCCTGAGTGGCAAAAGAAATGTAAACTGATGATGAATGATGCAAATGGAATGTGTATGTTAGCAGGAAGTGCTAATGGGAAAAGAAAGAAAAAGAATTGTTGAGAGAGATGTGAAAAAGGAAAGGAATGTGTTAAGGACTGTGGGGAGGCTGAAGATGTGTAAATGTTAGTCCCCAAGGGGGGGTCCAGTAGAAAGGAGGGAAGGCAAAGTTACATGAAATAAGGCAGGGGTCGGAGGAGAATCCCTCGGCCTTTTATGAAAGATTCTGTGAAACTGCTCATAGATGGACGGATACAGATCTGGAGGATGAGGCTAATAGATGTATGGGACAATCGGCCTCTGATATTAGAAAGAAACTGCAGCGAGTAGATGGAGCTGGGGAAATGTCTGCATCACAATTAATTGAAATAGAGTACAAGGTATACAATAATAGAGATGAGAAAGAAAAAAGAGAAAAACTTAAAGAAAAACAGAAAGGAATAAAATTACAAGCCGCATTGCTAGCAGCTGCAATTGCTGAAAATTCAGGCAGAGAGAGAGGAGGAAGTGGATGGAACAGGGTAGGGCGAGGACAGAATCCCTCAAACCGTGCCCCTTTGGGCCCTAACCAGTGTGCTTTTTGTAAAAAGGAGAGACATTGGAAAAATGAATGTCCCGGAGGGAAAAACTGTTTGTTGAATCTACAGAGAAAGGGGGGCAAGAGACAGTTGCTAACCTGATTATGTTGGGAACCTCTGACTCTGAATGAAGAGGACCGGGGGAAAGTATTAAGATCTCCCCAGCTGATCCCCTGGTTCCAATAAAGCTGGGGAATGAAGTTATAGATTTCTTAGTAGATAGTGGAGCAACACACTCTGTAGTAACTAGTTGTAAAAGGACCCCTAAAGTAAAACTTACATGCCAATTGTTGGGGTCACGGGAAAACGAGCCCTTAGGCCATTTTTAAAACCTATGGAATGTACAATTGGAAAAACTACATTGACTCATGAATTTCTGTATATGCCAGAATGCCCTCTACCATTATTGGGATGCAACTTATTGTGTAAATTAAAGGCTCAACTAACGTTCTCTGATAAGTCTATTCAGCTACATGTGCCTGAGGAGACTGCATGGAAGGCCCAATTGTGTCTGCTGACTAAGGAGAGGAGAGGACCGGGATCCCAGAAGAAATCCTGGACGCTGTGATACCCCTAGTATGGGCTTCTAAGAAACCAGGATGAGCCAAGAACGCCATTCCGGTAAAAATAGAGTTGAAACTGGGAGCTCAGCCGGTAAGGAAAAGACAATATGCTATGATAATACTCCCATCTTACTGGTTAAGAAGCCCCGAACCCAAGAATATCGACTGGTACAAGATTTGAGAGAAATTAATAAGATTACTGTTGACATGCATCCTGTGGTACCTAATCCATATACCTTACTCTCTGCTATTCCTGAGAATAAGGTATATTTTACTGTATTGGATTTAAAAGACGCATTCTTTTGCATTCCCTTAGAAGAAGAAAGTCAGAAAATATTTGCCTTTGAATGGGAGAGCCCTACCACCAGGAGGAAAATACAGCTTTGCTGGACTGTGTTACCACAAGGATTCAAGAATAGCCCGACACTGTTTGGTAATGTACTTGCTAAAGAACTGGAAGATGGGCAAGGTAAGAATCCTTCCATCACTTTGTTGCAATATGTGGATGACATCTTGCTCGGAGCAAGGACTGAACGTACTTGGGGTTTGTAATTTCTCAAGGAAAAAGAGAATTGGGAGCAGAACGAAAAGCAGCTATTTGTCGAATAGCTCCCCCCGATCAAAAAAAAGAATTGCAAGGGTTTTTAGGAATGGCCAGATGGTGCAGGCTGTGGATACCCAATTTCAGTTTGATTGCCAAACCATTATATGCTGCTATTAAAAGAACATGGAGAAACTCTGGAGTGGACACCAGAATGCAGAAAGGGGTTCGACTCTATTAAAACTGAGTTGATGAGAGCCCCTGCCCTGGGTTTACCGGACTTGACAAAACCCTTTACACTCTACGTCCATGAAAGACAACATGTGGCGTTGGGAGTCCTGACCCAGACTTTGGGAGATTGGAAAAGGCCAGTAGCCTATTTTTCCAAACAGCTGGATGAAGTAAGTAAAGGATGGCCAGCATGCCTGAGAGCAGCAGCTGTGGTGGTGCTATTAGTTAAAGAAGCTCGGAAATTAACTTTAGGACAACCTATTACAGTTTTTGTACCACATGCAGTGGTTGCCGTCCTCGAACAAAAGGGGCATCACTGGATTTCTCCTAGTCGATTGGCTCAATATCAAGTGGTACTGATTGAACAGGATGATGTAACTTTGAAAATGTCTTCAACTTTGAATCCCGCCACTTTAATACCGATAGATGAAAGAGGAGAACTGGAACATGATTGTTTGCATGTGATGGAACAAGTATACTCTAGCCGACCTAATTTAAAGGATGTGCCACTGACGGATCCAGAAATTGAACTCTTTACAGATAGGAGTAGCTTTATGGTTAATGGAGAGCGAAAAGCTGGGTATGCTGTGGTAACCCTGCGGGACGAAATTGAAGCCTGAATATTACCTCCAAATACTTCTGCCCAGAAAGCAGAAATCATCGCTCTAACCCGAGCATTAGAGCTATCTAAAGACAAGAAAGTAAATATATATACAGATTCTAAATATGCATTTGGAGTAGTCCATGCGCATGAAGCCATTTGGAAGGAACGTGGACTATTGTCTTCACAAGGGACTCCTATTAAATACGGATCAGAAATTTTGAAATTGTTACAAGCTGTCCAAAAGCTAAAAGAAGTTGCAATTATACATTGCAAAGCCCACCAGAAAGGACAAACAGAAGTAGTTAAAAGAAATCGGAAAGCAGATGAAACAGCTAAAAAGATTGCAAAGACAGGACAACTAATAGGAGCATTAATCCCTCCAAGAAAAATTCAGTGGGAACCCCCCGAAATATTCAGAGGAGGAAGATAAACTCGATAAATATTTAGAAAGCACAAAGTCAAAGGAAGGTTGGTGGGTAACTAGTGATGGGCAGGTTTTAATTACCGCTCCAATGGTACAAGAGATAATGAAGAAAACTCATAATGAGTCACACATGGGAGCAGACGCTTTAGTAGCAAACGTTAAAAGGTATGCTATAGGACCAAAAATGCAAAAATTAGCTGATATAACTGTACGACAATGTCAACGGTGTTGTGCGAACAATCCAAAATTTCAAAAGAAACCTCCAGTCAGAAAAGTGAAAGAAGGTTATTCCCCCGGGGAATACTGGCAAATAGATTTTTCTGAGTTGCCAAAATGTAACCAGTTTAAGTATTTCTTAGTTTTGGTAGATACTTTCTCTGGGTGGCCTGAAGCTTTCCCGTGTCGTACCAACAAGGCTAGAGAAGTAGTTAGAGTTTTACTCAAGGAAGTGATTCCAAGGTTTGGTATACTGGAAGGGATATCCTCAGATAATGGGCCTCATTTTATAGCAGAAATAGTCCAAGGAGTAACTAAATTTTTACAGATATAATGGGATTTACATACACCTTGGAGACCCCAGTCAAGTGGAAAAGTAGAAAGGATGAATCAGACTCTAAAGAGACAGATTTCAAAGCTGTGTCAAGAAACGCAGATGAGGTGGGTAGATGTGCTGCCCATAGCATTAATGAGAATTTGAATTATTCCTAGAGTTAGGGAAAGGGTAAGCCCTTTTGAAATATTATATGAGAAACCATACCCTGCTACTTTAGTTGTAGGAAAAAGAGACCAAATGCACTTAAAAGGAGAAGTGGAAAAGATCCTATTTGGTGTTACTTACCACTTACACTGCTGTGAAGGTGAAGGGTATAGACTCTTGGATACATTATACTTGTGTGAAGAAAGCTCCGCAAGGAGAATGGACTTCTGAAGAGACAAGACCATTGAGGCTGAAGCTCTCTCAAATCTAATGAATTGCACTTGAAACTTTGACATTGAATTAGATTGTATACAAGGCTTAGTATTTTTGTATTGTGTTCCAGCTACTGCTTTTATCCTTTATTGATATATTTGTGTAAATATACTGATCTTTTAGAATAAGGAATGAAGGAACTAAGGGGGGTGATATTCCTTTGTTGTTTTCGGATAGAACTACTCCATGAGGGATCAGGGAATCCATGGGAAAGAAACTTACATATAGACTTGTTACAAAGAACAGTCCAAATCGCTAATAAGTCAGATTGTTGGGCCTGCACTCATTTTCTGGAGCATTCAAAGAAGGGAGTTCCCTTAATTGGGATCCCTATACCAGCTAGTATATCTTGGACCACTTTATGGATGAACACCTCTTTTAATATCAGTAGAGAAATGAAAGAACAGGAATGGATAATTGAGACTCCAACTCCAAGACAAAAATATTGTACATGTGTACAATGGTGTAGCCCCCCGAAAGGAATGGACAAAGTCCAGTGCCTAACGAAGACTGACTTTGTTGGAAATTATTCTGATTGTAATAAGACTATCAATATTGGAAGTTTAAGCCCTTTTGAATGGCCGGTACCCGAAGGAAGAGGTTGGTATTGGATTTGTGGAAACACGGCCCGTAAGACCTTGCCACCAAATTGGTCAGGAATATGTACTTTGGGAGCAGTAGTACCAAACATTACTGTGGTTGAGAAATTAGAATCTAAAATGTGGCTAAGAACATACCTTCGAAGAAGCAAGAGAATTAGAAATAATCCATTAATAGATAGACCCACAGGGTTTCAGTCTTTTGCACGATAGTTTGTCCCATGGTTAGGAGTTAGTGAACTAGAAAAAGCTATAGTAAACATATCTGCTATAATTGAGAAAATCAGGAACGAAACCTATGATGCTATAAAGGCCTTGCAAGAAGAAGTGTCTGAATTAGCAGAAATAACCCTTCAGGATAGAATGACTTTGGACATGATGTTAACATCTCAAGGAAGAGTATGCACAGTGTTAAACACAAGCTGTTGCGTATACGTAGATCAAAGTGGTAAAATTTCTACTGATTTAGAAGAAATTTGGAAACAGACAAAATTGCTCCATGAAATACAGAAAGATGACACTTCATATGGATTTGAGGAAACATTCAAATAGTTAACCTCCTGGATTCCTGACCTTAGTCAATGGGTGAAAAAGTTATTAGGCATTTTAATGATTGCTATATTGGTTTTTGTTTGTATATATGTAATAATACAGTGTTTTTGGAAATGTTGTTCTATAATTGGAAACCAAAGCTATGAGAGGGTGAGACTAATATAAGAAGAACTACAGTGAAGTCTCAAAGGGGTTTGATTTATTTTTGATTAAAAACTAGTTATAAGCATTTTTTTATATAATTGCAATATGTGTGCTACAAATTAATTTAATGAGGGATATAGCTTTAACTATATACCCTCAAAAGAAAAGGAGGGATTGATACCAATTACAAAGGAACAGTGAAGAGACATATGATTCTTTGGTTGAAATGATGCAGATGGGTTAGGAATGCTTTATGACATCCAGTAGATAAAAAGGCCTTGAAACTTTGTATTCTGCGTAAAATAGATAAGGAAGCTAACTTTGTATCTTGAGTAGAATAGATAAGGGGGTTGTGCCAGCCTAAGTCCAGATGCTAAGTCCTTTAATTGTTGAATTTTCTTCTCAACTAACTGTGAATTATCACTTAGGTTCTGCAATACAAAAAGAAGACATGTTGGTTACTTCTCGGGCTAAAAGTTCCCAGATATTTCGATTTCTATCCCATTTTGGCAATAGAAATTGGGATTCAGCTTTACTGATCGCCATAACTAATATCAACAGGCTCCACATTTTCTACTCCTAAACCCACAATTTCCTAATTAATTTGGTTTCCCTTCTAACAATAAATATTTTAAATATCACAAATAATTCGGCAACATCTCTGGTGACTCATCAAGTACGCCTTAAAGTTAATTTCAATGGTCCCTTAGGTATAGATGTCCACAGTCTAGGAGGTATTCTGGTGTAATGAATCCAAGAGTCTACTCCTTCTAATTTTACAGCAGTGTTTGTTGTCAGTAACACTTGGAAGGGTCCTTTCCACTTTTCTCCAAGGGGGTCGTCCTTCCACATTCGCAGGTAGACTTGGTCTCCTGGACTGAATGAATGTACCAGAAATTCAAGGGTTAAAGGTATTCTCAAAAGAACATATTAGTGTAAAGAACTCGTCATTTTACTGAAAGACAAGAGATATTCAGTTAACACTTTTTCTCCTATTATGTGCATTTGTTCAGACCTTCCTGTTAGATTGACATTGTAAGGTTTACCATACAGAATTTCAAATGGACTTATTTTTTCTCTAGCTCTCGGGGTCATCCTAATTCTTAACAAGGCAAGTGGTAAAGCTTCAATCCATTTCAACTGAGCTTCCTGACATATTTTAGAAATTTGTATCTTTAATGTTTGGTTCATTCTTTCTACCTGCCCCACTAGACTGTGGTCTCCAAGGGGTATGTAAATCCCACTTGATTTCTAGTGTCTTACTCATATTCTTAATAACCTCCGCTACAAAATGTGGGCCTCTATCAGAGGACATCCCTAAAGGGACTCCAAATCTTGGAATAATTTCTTTTAATAAGTGTTTTGTTACCTCTTTTGCCTTGTTGGTTCGACACGGGAAAGCTTCTGGCCATCCAGAGAAGGTATCTACCAATACCAATAAATATCGGTATTGGTTGCACCTTGGTAATTCTGAAAAATCTATTTGCCAATACTCACCAGGAGTTATGCCTTTCCTTACCTCTCCAGGAGGGGGGCGGATTTGTATTTTCGGATTATTCCTAAGACAAATCTCACATTTATTACTTACACTTTTAGCAATCAATAACATTTTAGTCCCTATTGCATATCGTTTTACCGACTCAACCATTGCTTCTGCTCCCATATGTGTCTCAGCATGGGTTTTGACCATCAATTTCTTCATGATTTCGGGAGTTACTATACATTGTCCATGTGAAGTTATCCACCATCCTTGATCATTCTTTTTACATTGTAATAGTTCAGCCAACTTATTTTCTTTTTCATTATAATTTGGGGATTCTATTTGAATTTCTTTTGATGGAATTAAAACATAGATTGTGGTATTTAGCGCCACATGCTTGGCAGCTTCATCTGCTTTTCAATTTCCTTGTATTACTTTTGTTTCCTCTTTGATGCGCTTTACAATGAATCACAGCAACTTCTTTAGGTTCTTGTACTGCTTCCGCGGGAGCTGCCTGTGACACGCGTAACCTGCTTCACTCGCATTGGTGCTATACCTAATCTGGTTCTCAGCTAGCAACCTGCCTAAAAGCTGTATATAAATATAAAAAAATCACCTTAAAAACCATGTTCTCGCTTTTTTTTCCAACTCTGAAAAGCTAGGACTTTTTTTTTTAATCCTAATTCTTATCTTTGCTAGTTTATATTATTAAACCACTTTGCACTGTGTCCTGTATTTGTTCATCCTGGGCTTATTTGCATAATAAAAGTATGCGTGAAGATTGTGTAAATATTGAAGCCAAGCTTATGTTAGGTCCTATTTTATCAACAAATAGATACTAGATTTTTTAATAGATGGTCATCACCTGAGTGGTCAAACCACTGCAGATGTGGCTCAAAGCTAAATGGTGGTTAAACTGATATGAAGTTTAGAAAAAAAGTCCATCTAACAGCTCGTTTATATTTAATTAAATCAGTGTAAAATGTCTATAGTTGAACTAGTGCAACTGTGTATGTCTAGAAAGGTCGTTAGTCTTTTCACTATCTCTTTGAGAACTGTCATGGTGGTTTGTGCCATCTAGAACTGTTGTAGGTTTTAGCAAAAGGATAGTATTCTTAAAATGTTAAAGGAGGTAAAATCAGTGAGCTGTTAGGTGCAAATTTTGTTGTTCATAGCGGAGCTTCTGATATTAGACTGCCTCTTAATATTCTAGTTATCTGACATGGGGGGGTGGGGAGGGAGAAGGGTGCCAATTTGGAATCATCTTGGTGGGGGGAAAAGTAGTCTGCTTAAAAGTTTTAGCTAGGTGCTTGATCTTCTGGTGTAGGGAAATGAGATTGATGCAGTAGGTACAGTATCTACTATTCCATACTGCTCGCTTCTGTAATTCTAAACAATGAAGACTTGTTGCTTAGAAGTTAGGTAACTAGCAGGTGTTGTGTTTGCAGGTGTGTAGAATTGTAACTAGTATAAATCGTGTATCCTGGAAGCATTGTTAGACTCTAGTGAAGAGTAACCTTGGAAACGAGAACCATAAACAAATGTGGTCCAGAAGTGGCTCGGAGACAAACCTCGACCTTATAAGGAAAGAAAGGAACGGGTTCATGAAGAGTTCACTACCCTGACGACCACCAGAGACCACCCGAGACCCTCAAGAAGACCCTAAAGAAGACTTTAGTGCGCACGTGTCTAGGATGATGTAATATTATAATTAGTTCTTGGAAATTTAATGAATATGTAAAAGAGAATCTTAAAATATGTATGAGAAGCATGGATATAAACAGAAAGATGATTAGACCAGGTGTGCTTGATTTGTGGCAAGTCCACCGAGCACCCAGGCCTGAATAAAACAATATCTCTCCTGAGCGTGTGGAATTGGTTACTTGCACGCCGGGCACGAATCCGCTTTTCGGACAACAGTTTTTGGCGACCCAGGTGGGACTGCTGTGAAGCCTTCCCGGATCGACTTGCCGGCTCTCGGTGGGGAGACCCTGCTCTCTGGACTCCAGTGCGCACCGACCTTTTGGTCGGGGACTCCGTGAGTATTCTCCCCGACCAGAGCAGGTGAGCGACTCAACGGTGCAACGCTAAGGTAAATGAGATATTGTTCTGGGGTATAAAATTGTGCATGCATTTGGTAAGGAATTGTGGCCACAGGTAAAGAGGTATATTCATATGCGTTTGACAGTGACGACTGGAGTATATGAAATTGTGGCCAAAGGTAAAAAGGTGTATTCATATACGTTTGACAGTGACGACTGGAGTATATGAAATCATGGTTAAGAATGTTCTTTTTGGGCAAAAATATGGGAACTCAATAGTCTAAAGTAACACCTTGCTCTCCCCTTGGATGCATCATAAAACATTGGGGAAAATTTGGGGGAGATCCTTTGAGAAAGGAGAAATTAATTGAGTATTGTACTAAATGGTGGCCAATGTATAAATTAGAAGATGAGGTAAAATGGCCAGAATTGGGAACTTTGCAATATAATACTATCTTGCAACTGATGTTATTTTGTTGACGACAGGGTAAATGGGATGAGGTCCCTTATGTGGACTTGTTCTTTACCTTGAGAAATGATCATGAAATTCGGAAGAAATGTAAACTTTTAGACTCAGATTCTAATGTGATGATGATGATGATGGAGGACAAGGAACCAAAAACACATTGTTGTTCTGCTTGTAGTATAGGAAAACGGTGTTTAAAACTAGGAGAAGAGGAAGAAGATACACAGATGTTGATGGCACCGAGTAAAAATGAAAGTTCTGAAATTGGAGCAAGGGGAAGTAATCCATTTAGTCCAATAGCTGGCAGAACTAGGACCCAGCAGGGGTCTGTTTTATTAGCACCCCTTCGTCAGGCTGTGGGCCCAAGGGGGGAACCAGCGTTTGTGAAGATACCTTTTACTGCTTCTGATTTGATGAATTGGAAAGAATTGGCAGGATCATATAGGGAAAATCCTGAAAAGGTGTATAGATCTTTTAGGACAATTATCAAAAATCATAATCCAGATTGGCAAGATATTCAAATTCTTTTAAATAATTTGTTTACTCCTGAAGAGAAGAGGGTGGTATTGGAAAAAGCTAATATGGAAAATGAAAGAATAAATGCAAGGGAAGGTCCTGCTCATTTTATACCGACCCAAGAACCAAATTGGAATCCTAATAGTAATGATGGGAAATTAATGATAAAACAGTATCAGCAATTGATTTTATATGGGGTGAAAAATGGAATATCCCATCCAAAGAATTTAGCAAAACTAGCCCAGATAATTCAAGGGAAAACAGAAGATCCGTCTACCTTCTATGAACGCTTATGTGAGGCGGCCAGAAAATGGATGGATTTAGACCCTGAAAGTGATGAGAACAGGGCAATATTTACTACTATGTTTGTTGAACAAGCAGCCCCTGATATTCGCAAAAAGTTACAGAAAGTGGATGGCATTACAGGGATGACTATATCACAGTTGATTGAGATTGCCTATAAAGTATATAATAACAGAGAAGAAGAAGAAAAGAAAAACCAGGAGAAAGAAAAAGTAAAAGATAAGAAGCAGAAAGCTGCTATTCTGGCGGCTGCTTTTGTGAATGCCCAAGGACCTGCTGGAGGTAGAGGAAGAAGATATTTGAAAGGTAGAGGCAGAGGGTACTTAAGGGGCAAAGGTAGAGGATGTGGAAATATATTTAGACAGTCTGCTCCAGTAGGGATCAATCAATGTGCTGCATGTAAGAAACAAGGACACTGGAAAAATGAGTGTCCAGAGAATAAGAGAGTTGCTGTGATTCGGCCACAGCAAATTCCACCTGAAGCTGATCTGCTTATGATGGGAGGGGATTCTGAATGATGGGGCCCGGGGGCAGAAAATGATATTTTCCCAGCTGAGCCCCTGGTTCCAGTAAAGCTGGGAAATAAAGTAGTTGAATTTTAGTGGACACTGGAGCAAAATATTCTGTTATAAATACATGTAAAGGACCAATGAGTAAATTTAATGTATCTATTGTTGGGGTCATGGGAAAGAAAGAGGTAATCCCCTCATTAAATAGATATATTTCCACATCCTCCCATCATAAGCAGATGAATTGAATTTGAATATCTTGCCAATCTGGATTATGATTTTTGATAATTGTCCTAAAAGATCTATACACCTTTTCAGGATTTTCCCTATATGATCCTGCCAATTCTTTCCAATTCATCAAATCAGAAGCAGTAAAAGGTATCTTCACAAACGCTGGTTCCCCCCTTGGGCCCACAGCCTGACGAAGGGGTGCTAATAAAACAGACCCCTGCTGGGTCCTAGTTCTGCCAGCTATTGGACTAAATGGATTACTTCCCCTTGCTCCAATTTCAGAACTTTCATTTTTACTCGGTGCCATCAACATCTGTGTATCTTCTTCCTCTTCTCCTAGTTTTAAACACCGTTTTCCTATACTACAAGCAGAACAACAATGTGTTTTTGGTTCCTTGTCCTCCATCATCATCATCATCACATTAGAATCTGAGTCTAAAAGTTTACATTTCTTCCGAATTTCATGATCATTTCTCAAGGTAAAGAACAAGTCCACATAAGGGACCTCATCCCATTTACCCTGTCGTCAACAAAATAACATCAGTTGCAAGATAGTATTATATTGCAAAGTTCCCAATTCTGGCCATTTTACCTCATCTTCTAATTTATACATTGGCCACCATTTAGTACAATACTCAATTAATTTCTCCTTTCTCAAAGGATCTCCCCCAAATTTTCCCCAATGTTTTATGATGCATCCAAGGGGAGAGCAAGGTGTTACTTTAGACTATTGAGTTCCCATATTTTTGCCCAAAAAGAACATTCTTAACCATGATTTCATATACTCCAGTCGTCACTGTCAAACGTATATGAATACACCTTTTTACCTTTGGCCACAATTTCATATACTCCAGTCGTCACTGTCAAACGCATATGAATATACCTCTTTACCTGTGGCCACAATTCCTTACCAAATGCATGCACAATTTTATACCCCAGAACAATATCTCATTTACCTTAGCGTTGCACCGTTGAGTCGCTCACCTGCTCTGGTCGGGGAGAATACTCACGGAGTCCCCGACCAAAAGGTCGGTGCGCACTGGAGTCCAGAGAGCAGGGTCTCCCCACCGAGAGCCGGCAAGTCGATCCGGGAAGGCTTCACAGCAGTCCCACCTGGGTCGCCAAAAACTGTTGTCCGAAAAGCGGATTCGTGCCCGGCGTGCAAGTAACCAATTCCACACGCTCAGGAGAGATATTGTTTTATTCAGGCCTGGGTGCTCGGTGGACTTGCCACAAATCAAGCACACCTGGTCTAATCATCTTTCTGTTTATATCCATGCTTCTCATACATATTTTAAGATTCTCTTTTACATATTCATTAAATTTCCAAGAACTAATTATAATATTACATCATCCTAGACACGTGCGCACTAAAGTCTTCTTTAGGGTCTTCTTGAGGGTCTCGGGTGGTCTCTGGTGGTCGTCAGGGTAGTGAACTCTTCATGAACCCGTTCCTTTCTTTCCTTATAAGGTCGAGGTTTGTCTCCGAGCCACTTCTGGACCACATTTGTTTATGGTTCTCGTTTCCAAGGTTACTCTTCACTAGAGTCTAACAATGCTTCCAGGATACACGATTTATACTAGTTACAATTCTACACACCTGCAAACACAACACCTGCTAGTTACCTAACTTCTAAGCAACAAGTCTTCATTGTTTAGAATTACAGAAGCGAGCAGTATGGAATAGTAGATACTGTACCTACTGCATCAATCTCATTTCCCTACACCAGAAGATCAAGCACCTAGCTAAAACTTTTAAGCAGACTACTTTTCCCCCCACCAAGATGATTCCAAATTGGCACCCTTCTCCCTCCCCACCCCCCCATGTCAGATAACTAGAATATTAAGAGGCAGTCTAATATCAGAAGCTCCGCTATGAACAACAAAATTTGCACCTAACAGCTCACTGATTTTACCTCCTTTAACATTTTAAGAATACTATCCTTTTGCTAAAACCTACAACAGTTCTAGATGGCACAAACCACCATGACAGTTCTCAAAGAGATAGTGAAAAGACTAACGACCTTTCTAGACATACACAGTTGCACTAGTTCAACTATAGACATTTTACACTGATTTAATTAAATATAAACGAGCTGTTAGATGGACTTTTTTTCTAAACTTCATATCAGTTTAACCACCATTTAGCTTTGAGCCACATCTGCAGTGGTTTGACCACTCAGGTGATGACCATCTATTAAAAAATCTAGTATCTATTTGTTGATAAAATAGGACCTAACATAAGCTTGGCTTCAATATTTACACAATCTTCACGCATACTTTTATTATGCAAATAAGCCCAGGATGAACAAATACAGGACACAGTGCAAAGTGGTTTAATAATATAAACTAGCAAAGATAAGAATTAGGATTAAAAAAAAAAGTCCTAGCTTTTCAGAGTTGGAAAAAAAAGCGAGAACATGGTTTTTAAGGTGATTTTTTTATATTTATATACAGCTTTTAGGCAGGTTGCTAGCTGAGAACCAGATTAGGTATAGCACCAATGCGAGTGAAGCAGGTTACGCGTGTCACAGGCAGCTCCCGCGGAAGCAGTACAAGAACCTAAAGAAGTTGCTGTGATTCATTGTAAAGCGCATCAAAGAGGAAACAAAAGTAATACAAGGAAATTGAAAAGCAGATGAAGCTGCCAAGCATGTGGCGCTAAATACCACAATCTATGTTTTAATTCCATCAAAAGAAATTCAAATAGAATCCCCAAATTATAATGAAAAAGAAAATAAGTTGGCTGAACTATTACAATGTAAAAAGAATGATCAAGGATGGTGGATAACTTCACATGGACAATGTATAGTAACTCCCGAAATCATGAAGAAATTGATGGTCAAAACCCATGCTGAGACACATATGGGAGCAGAAGCAATGGTTGAGTCGGTAAAACGATATGCAATAGGGACTAAAATGTTATTGATTGCTAAAAGTGTAAGTAATAAATGTGAGATTTGTCTTAGGAATAATCCGAAAATACAAATCCGCCCCCCTCCTGGAGAGGTAAGGAAAGGCATAACTCCTGGTGAGTATTGGCAAATAGATTTTTCAGAATTACCAAGGTGCAACCAATACCGATATTTATTGGTATTGGTAGATACCTTCTCTGGATGGCCAGAAGCTTTCCCGTGTCGAACCAACAAGGCAAAAGAGGTAACAAAACACTTATTAAAAGAAATTATTCCAAGATTTGGAGTCCCTTTAGGGATGTCCTCTGATAGAGGCCCACATTTTGTAGCGGAGGTTATTAAGAATATGAGTAAGACACTAGAAATCAAGTGGGATTTACATACCCCTTGGAGACCACAGTCTAGTGGGGCAGGTAGAAAGAATGAACCAAACATTAAAGATACAAATTTCTAAAATATGTCAGGAAGCTCAGTTGAAATGGATTGAAGCTTTACCACTTGCCTTGTTAAGAATTAGGATGACCCCGAGAGCTAGAGAAAAAATAAGTCCATTTGAAATTCTGTATGGTAAACCTTACAATGTCAATCTAACAGGAAGGTCTGAACAAATGCACATAATAGGAGAAAAAGTGTTAACTGAATATCTCTTGTCTTTCAGTAAAATGACGAGTTCTTTACACTAATATGTTCTTTTGAGAATACCTTTAACCCTTGAATTTCTGGTACATTCATTCAGTCCAGGAGACCAAGTCTACCTGCGAATGTGGAAGGACGACCCCCTTGGAGAAAAGTGGAAAGGACCCTTCCAAGTGTTACTGACAACAAACACTGCTGTAAAATTAGAAGGAGTAGACTCTTGGATTCATTACACCAGAATACCTCCTAGACTGTGGACATCTATACCTAAGGGACCATTGAAATTAACTTTAAGGCGTACTTGATGAGTCACCAGAGATGTTGCCGAATTATTTGTGATATTTAAAATATTTATTGTTAGAAGGGAAACCAAATTAATTAGGAAATTGTGGGTTTAGGAGTAGAAAATGTGGAGCCTGTTGATATTAGTTATGGCGATCAGTAAAGCTGAATCCCAATTTCTATTGCCAAAATGGGATAGAAATCGAAATATCTGGGAACTTTTAGCCCGAGAAGTAACCAACATGTCTTCTTTTTGTATTGCAGAACCTAAGTGATAATTCACAGTTAGTTGAGAAGAAAATTCAACAATTAAAGGACTTAGCATCTGGACTTAGGCTGGCACAACCCCCTTATCTATTCTACTCAAGATACAAAGTTAGCTTCCTTATCTATTTTACGCAGAATACAAAGTTTCAAGGCCTTTTTATCTACTGGATGTCATAAAGCATTCCTAACCCATCTGCATCATTTCAACCAAAGAATCATATGTCTCTTCACTGTTCCTTTGTAATTGGTATCAATCCCTCCTTTTCTTTTGAGGGTATATAGTTAAAGCTATATCCCTCATTAAATTAATTTGTAGCACACATATTGCAATTATATAAAAAAATGCTTATAACTAGTTTTTAATCAAAAATAAATCAAACCCCTTTGAGACTTCACTGTAGTTCTTCTTATATTAGTCTCACCCTCTCATAGCTTTGGTTTCCAATTATAGAACAACATTTCCAAAAACACTGTATTATTACATATATACAAACAAAAACCAATATAGCAATCATTAAAATGCCTAATAACTTTTTCACCCATTGACTAAGGTCAGGAATCCAGGAGGTTAACTATTTGAATGTTTCCTCAAATCCATATGAAGTGTCATCTTTCTGTATTTCATGGAGCAATTTTGTCTGTTTCCAAATTTCTTCTAAATCAGTAGAAATTTTACCACTTTGATCTACGTATACGCAACAGCTTGTGTTTAACACTGTGCATACTCTTCCTTGAGATGTTAACATCATGTCCAAAGTCATTCTATCCTGAAGGGTTATTTCTGCTAATTCAGACACTTCTTCTTGCAAGGCCTTTATAGCATCATAGGTTTCGTTCCTGATTTTCTCAATTATAGCAGATATGTTTACTATAGCTTTTTCTAGTTCACTAACTCCTAACCATGGGACAAACTATCGTGCAAAAGACTGAAACCCTGTGGGTCTATCTATTAATGGATTATTTCTAATTCTCTTGCTTCTTCGAAGGTATGTTCTTAGCCACATTTTAGATTCTAATTTCTCAACCACAGTAATGTTTGGTACTACTGCTCCCAAAGTACATATTCCTGACCAATTTGGTGGCAAGGTCTTACGGGCCGTGTTTCCACAAATCCAATACCAACCTCTTCCTTCGGGTACCGGCCATTCAAAAGGGCTTAAACTTCCAATATTGATAGTCTTATTACAATCAGAATAATTTCCAACAAAGTCAGTCTTCGTTAGGCACTGGACTTTGTCCATTCCTTTCGGGGGGCTACACCATTGTACACATGTACAATATTTTTGTCTTGGAGTTGGAGTCTCAATTATCCATTCCTGTTCTTTCATTTCTCTACTGATATTAAAAGAGGTGTTCATCCATAAAGTGGTCCAAGATATACTAGCTGGTATAGGGATCCCAATTAAGGGAACTCCCTTCTTTGAATGCTCCAGAAAATGAGTGCAGGCCCAACAATCTGACTTATTAGCGATTTGGACTGTTCTTTGTAACAAGTCTATATGTAAGTTTCTTTCCCATGGATTCCCTGATCCCTCATGGAGTAGTTCTATCCGAAAACAACAAAGGAATATCACCCCCCTTAGTTCCTTCATTCCTTATTCTAAAAGATCAGTATATTTACACAAATATATCAATAAAGGATAAAAGCAGTAGCTGGAACACAATACAAAAATACTAAGCCTTGTATACAATCTAATTCAATGTCAAAGTTTCAAGTGCAATTCATTAGATTTGAGAGAGCTTCAGCCTCAATGGTCTTGTCTCTTCAGAAGTCCATTCTCCTTGCGGAGCTTTCTTCACACAAGTATAATGTATCCAAGAGTCTATACCCTTCACCTTCACAGCAGTGTAAGTGGTAAGTAACACCAAATAGGATCTTTTCCACTTCTCCTTTTAAGTGCATTTGGTCTCTTTTTCCTACAACTAAAGTAGCAGGGTATGGTTTCTCATATAATATTTCAAAAGGGCTTACCCTTTCCCTAACTCTAGGAATAATTCAAATTCTCATTAATGCTATGGGCAGCACATCTACCCACCTCATCTGCGTTTCTTGACACAGCTTTGAAATCTGTCTCTTTAGAGTCTGATTCATCCTTTCTACTTTTCCACTTGACTGGGGTCTCCAAGGTGTATGTAAATCCCATTATATCTGTAAAAATTTAGTTACTCCTTGGACTATTTCTGCTATAAAATGAGGCCCATTATCTGAGGATATCCCTTCCAGTATACCAAACCTTGGAATCACTTCCTTGAGTAAAACTCTAACTACTTCTCTAGCCTTGTTGGTACGACACGGGAAAGCTTCAGGCCACCCAGAGAAAGTATCTACCAAAACTAAGAAATACTTAAACTGGTTACATTTTGGCAACTCAGAAAA